>NC_057798.1:3583613-4205907 GCF_018294505.1 Triticum aestivum
CGAGTGAGAGGGTTGCTCCTCACTCGGTAGGATTTTGATAAACTTAGGCGAGCACAGGGCTGCAGCTAAGCCCCCGAGTGAGAGGGTTGCTCTACACTCGGTAGGATTTTGATAACTTAGGCGAGCACAGGGCTGCAGCTAAGCCCCCGAGTGAGAGGGTTGCTCTACACTCGGTAGGATTTTGATAACTTAGGCGAGCACAGGGCTGCAGCTAAGCCTCCGAGTGAGAGGGTTGCTCCTCACTCGGTAGGATTTTGATAAACTTAGGCGAAACGGATTCGCAGCTAAGCCTCCGAGTGGGAGTCTGGCTCACCACTCGGTAGGATTTTTACAAACTTAGGCGAAACGGATTCGCAGCTAAGTCACCCACTGAGGGGAATTTCATTGGACAGAAATAAAAAGTGACAGATATTATGGAGGAACTATGACACTATTATTTTGAGGTCCATGAACTACAAAAGTACTTTATTGCAACTCATCCGAGTGATAAAACTTAAGTGTAGAATGGGCGGAGTAGCTCCGCGTTCCAAGCTCGGGGCTCGTCGATATTATGCTCGACGTTGTAAAGACGGTACGCCCCATTGTGGAGGACCTTGGTGACGATGAAGGGGCCTTCCCAAGAAGGAGCAAGCTTGTGTGGTTTGTGCTGATCCACTCGGAGAACCAAATCCCCTTCCTGGAAGGCTCGACCTCTCACATTTCTGGCGTGGAAACGGCGCAAATCTTGTTGGTAGATGGTCGACCGGATCAGAGCCATCTCCCTTTCTTCCTCTAAAAGGTCGACTGCGTCCTGCCGCGCTTGTTCAGCTTCTGCTTCGTTGTAGATTTCAACTCGGGGAGCATTATGGAGAAGATCACTCGGCAAGACTGCTTCAGCTCCGTAGACCAAGAAGAATGGAGTTCTTCCGGTCGACCGATTAGGTGTGGTCCGCAGTCCCCAGAGTACAGATGGAAGTTCGTCGACCCAAGCTCCAGCCGCGTGTTTGAGATCACGCATCAGTCGAGGCTTCAATCCCTTAAGAATCAGTCCATTAGCTCGCTCTGCTTGTCCATTCGACTGCGGATGGGCGACTGATGCGTAGTCGACCCGTGTGCCCTGGGAGTCGCAGAAAGCTCTGAATTCCTCTGAGTCAAAGTTCGACCCATTATCCGTAATGATGCTGTGCGGGACTCCATATCTGAATATTAGTTCCCTGATGAAGCTAACAGCAGTACCGGTGTCAAGGCTCTTGATTGGTTTAGCCTCGATCCACTTGGTGAATTTGTCGACTGCCACCAGTACATGCGTGAAGCCACTTCGTCCTGTTCTCAAAGGGCCGACCATGTCCAATCCCCATACCGTGAAAGGCCAGACAAGTGGGATGGTCTTCAGAGCCGACGCAGGCTTGTGTGACATATTCGAGTAGAACTGACATCCCTCGCACTTATCCACTATCTCTTTTGCCATCTCATTCGCCTTGGGCCAGTAAAATCCGGCTCGGTATGCTTTGGCCACGATGGTCCGAGAGGACGCATGATGACCACAGGTCCCCGAGTGAATATCATTGAGGATGAGTCGACCTTCTTCTGGTGTTATGCACTTCTGACTGACTCCAGTCGCGCTTTCTCTGTATAATTGTCCTTTGATTACGGTAAAGGCCTTAGATCGACGGACGATCTGTCGAGCCTCTTCCTCATCCTCCGGAAGCTCTTTCCTCAAGATATATGCGACATACGGAATCGTCCAGTCGGGAATGACCACCAAAACCTCCATGATCAAGTCGACCACCGCTGGGACTTCAACTTCAGTCGGATATGTGGCACTCTTGGGCTGTGGAGTTTCTTCGGTGAAAGGATCTTCTTTGACTGACGGAGTGTGTATATGCTCCAAGAACACACCACTCGGAATGGCTTCTCTCTTGGAACCTATCTTTGCTAGATCATCAGCTGCTTGATTTTTCAGTCGGGGTATATGATGGAGCTCCAACCCCTCGAACTTCTTTTCCAACTTCCTCATTGCACTGCAGTATCCAGTCATGGCTGGGCTTCTCACGTCCCACTCTTTCATCACCTGATTGACCACTAAATCTGAGTCGCCATAGACCATTAGGCGACGGACGCCGAGTAAAATGGCCATGCGTAACCCATATAAGAGGGCCTCATACTCTGCCTCATTGTTGGAGGAATCAAAGTGAATCTGGAGCACATATCTGAGCTTATCTCCTCTGGGGGAAACCAGGACAACCCCAGCACCGTAACCATTCAACATCTTAGAGCCATCAAAGAACATGGTCCAATGCTCCGAGTGAACTTCAGTCGGCTGCTGCTGTTCAATCCACTCGGCGAGGAAATCTGCTATTGCCTGGGACTTAATGGCTTTCTTTGCCTCAAACTTGATATCAAGGGGAAGAAGTTCAATCGCCCATTTGGCCACTCGACCAGTTGCATCTCTGTTGTGCAAAATCTCTGATAGTGGAGCGTCGCTGACGACTGTGATGGAATGGTCAGAGAAATAATGAGCAACCTTCTTTGTGGTCATGTATATTCCATACACAAGCTTCTGATAATGAGGATATCTCTGCTTGGATGGAGTCAAGACTTCAGACAAATAATACACTGGGCGCTGAACTTTGAGAGCTTTTCCTTCTTCTTCCCGCTCGACCGTTAGCACAGTACTGACGACTTGTCCTGTGGCTGCGATGTAGAGCAACAGAGGCTCTTTGCTGATTGGAGCAGCAAGCACCGGCTGGGTGGAGAGCAGAGCTTTTAGCTCGGCAAACGCTGCATCAGCTTCTGGAGTCCACTCGAACTTGTCTGCCTTCTTCATCAGTCGGTAAAGAGGCAATGCCTTTTCATCGAGTCGTGAGATGAATCGACTTAATGCGGCCAAGCATCCAGTAAGCTTCTGGACATCGTGCACTCGCACAGGGCGTTTCATTCGGAGAATAGTGCCAATCTTCTCTGGGTTAGCGTCGATTCCCCGTTCGGAAACGAGAAAACCGAGTAACTTGCCACCAGGAACTCCAAATGTGCACTTTGATGGATTGAGCTTGATATCATACCTTCTGAGGTTGGCAAATGTTTCGGCGAGATCAGCGAGCAGGTCGGAACCTTTTCGTGACTTGACAACGATATCATCCATATATGCTTCCACATTCCGACTGATTTGAGTGAGTAGACACTTCTGAATCATTCGCATAAATGTGGCTCCAGCATTCTTGAGGCCGAATGGCATGGTGATATAGCAGAAGCACCCGAATGGAGTGATGAAAGCTGTTTTTACCTCGTCGGGCCCGTACAGACGGATCTGGTGGTACCGGAGTAAGCATCTAAAAAAGATAACCTCTCGCATCCCGCGGTCGAGTCAACAATTTGATCTATGCAAGGGAGAGGAAAGTGATCTTTCGGGCAGGCCCGGTTGATGTGCTTGAAATCAATGCACATTCGGAGCGACTTGTCCTTCTTAGGAACCATGACGACATTAGCGAGCCACTCGGAGTGGTATATCTCTCGGATAAATCC
Source organism: Triticum aestivum (assembly GCF_018294505.1). Classification (NCBI taxonomy): domain Eukaryota; kingdom Viridiplantae; phylum Streptophyta; class Magnoliopsida; order Poales; family Poaceae; genus Triticum; species Triticum aestivum. The sequence goes on from NC_057798.1 coordinate 3,587,115, forward strand.
TGCCGCCAACAGTCGAGCCACTTCCTCACCAATGGCTTTTCTCTTCTGGACGGCGGACCGCCGAAGATGCTCTTTGACTGGTTTGGCAGATGCGTCGACTCTTAGACGATGCTCAGCCAGTCCCCTGGGAACACCTGGCATGTCAGCGGGCTTCCATGCAAAAATGTCCCAGTTCTCACGGAGGAACTGGATGAGCGCTTCTTCCTATTTTGGGTCGAGTGTTGCGGAGATGCGGGTCGGAGCTGCTTCGGGGTCGGTCGGATGAATGTGAACAGGCTTCGTCTCACCGGACGACTGAAAAGCAGACTCTGTGGCGGGCTTCTTGGATCGTAGCAAGTCACTCGGATCTGCGTTTTGCTTGTATTCTTCGAACTCGACCGCTGTCACTTGGGAATCGGCAATCTTGGAGCCCTTCTGAAAGCACTCCTCTGCCTTTTTCCTATCACCGGTGACAGTGATCACTCCTTTGGGGCTGGGCATCTTCAATTTGAGGTACACGTAACATGGTCGAGCCATGAACCGTGCATAGGCTGGTCTCCCCAAAATGGCATGATATGCACTCTGAAAATCCACGACCTCAAACGTCAACTTTTCTTTGCGAAAATGCTTCGAATCACCAAACACCACGTCCAAAGCTATCTGGCCGAGTGACTCGGCCTTCTTCCCTGGTATAACTCCATGGAAGCTCATGTTACTAGTGCTCAGTCGGGACATCGGAATGCCCATACCTTTCAATGTGTCTGCATACAACAAGTTCAGTCCACTTCCACCATCCATCAGCACTTTTGTCAGTCGAGTGCCTTCGACAACTGGATCGACCACCAAAGCTTGCCTCCCAGGGGTGGCAATATGAGTCGCGTGATCAGATTGGTCGAATGTGATGGGTGTTTGAGACCACTTCAGATAATTTGCCTTTGCTGGGGCAACCATGTTCACCTCTCGGTTAATCACTTTCAGTCGACTTCTGCTTTCCACATCTGCAAAGATCATCAGAGTGGAGTTGATATGCGGATATCCTCCCTCACTGTCCTCCTTGTCTTCGGCCTTGTCCGACTCCTTCTCCTTGTCCTTAGAATGTTTTCCCTGAAACTGCTGGATCAGGAGTCGACATTGGCGAGTGGTGTGCTTTGGGTAAATGATATTCCCCTCTTCGTCTTTCTTCGTGTGAATGTGACATGGCATGTCCATCACGTCGTTCCCTTCTTTATACTTTACCTTCTTGGGGTTCCAGGATCCTTTTGGTTTCCCCTTAAACTTTCCTTGAGTCACGGCCAGAGCCTCTCCAGGAGCTGCCGGTTCAGCCTTCCGCTTCTGTTTCCGACTGGTGTTTCCTTTTTCCGACTGACTCGGCTTGTGCTTGCCGCTTCGGAGTCGGTCTTCTTCTTCGCCGTTGGCGTACTTGGTAGCAATCTCCATCATCCTACTCAAGGTCATGTCACCGGTTCGACCAAATTTCAAACTCAGTTCTCTGTTCTTGACACCATCTTTGAAGGCGCAGACTGCCTGATGATCGGACACATTCTCCACAGTGTGGTGCAAAGTGATCCACCTCTGAATATACTCTCTGAGAGTCTCATTAGTTTTTTGCACGCAGACTTGCAACTCTGTCAATCCAGCTGGTCGCTTGCAAGTCCCTTCAAACGTTCTGATGAACACTCGGGACAGATCTTCCCAAGTGTAAATGCTGCTAGGGGGTAATTGAGTCAACCATGCCCTGGCAGAACCTTCCAGCATGAGAGGCAAATGTTTCATGGCCACCTCGTCGTTCCCACCACCGATCTGAACTGCCACTCGGTAGTCTTCAAGCCAAGTTTCAGGCTTAGACTCACCAGTGAACCTGCTGACTCCTGTTGCCAACCTGAAATTGGGAGGAATAACTGCGGCTCTGATAGCTCTGCTGAAACATTCAGGACCAGAAACATGCAGTCGACTGCTTGTGGGTACATCTCTGTCGAGTGCACCTCGATGGGCTCTGTTCCGGTTGACCAACCCTTGCACGATAATGGATCGCGCGTCGAAGCCTGGTTCTCTGGGGTCAACTGGAACCCTACGCCCTGTACTGTACTGACGCCTATCATCTGGCTGCCGAGGAGCGTAACACCCACCCCTCGGAGGGGAATAGGGCACTCGACGCCTATCATCTCGGTCGAATCTGTCGCCATATTCATCTCGCCGATACTCGCGCCCTTCGCGCCGCGGAGGCGATCTGGGGCTGTGAGCCGACTAAACCGTATTCACAGTGACGGATCGACTGTGAATTCTGTTGCGCGACTGAGACACGGCTGAATTCTGATCTCCTGCTGCCCGGAGCAGATCCCTGATCTGCAGCAAACCTCTGCCAGCTTCCGACTGCGAAGGCTGGATGGACTCTGCTATACGGGTCGCAGCTGCTAAATTCTGAATTGGGGTTCGATATACCTGAGTCGGCGGGAAGAGTTGACGTCGACTGGTGTCGGGAACTCGTTGCCGCGCGCGCTCGTCGAGTGCTCGCTGAAGGTTCTCCAGTCGAGTGCACTCGGCCAAATTGGCCAGACGCGCCTCCTCCAAGGCACGAGCCTCGGGGGCTTCTCCTGCGATGGGAATACGCAGGGGATCCTCGTTCCTGCGGCGAAGCTCCTCTCTTTGCAGAGAGTCGAGTGGCTCGGGCTGGTACTCTTCGTAGCCTCGCGTAGGGTCGCCGCCGTCACCTGCTCCACCACCACGGGCGAAGCCAGGGGGACTGTGGGGCCCATCGACCATCAAGATTTCCGCCGCTGGATCACTGCTACCGCACTCGGATGCAGTCTCTACGGAGCCAGTCGACAGGTCGAACAAGCCGTAGAGAGGTTCGTCGGGCTCGATTGCCGCAACTTGGGTGGTGGCCGATTGGCGAGCCACCGCGTGCCTCACCCATCGCTGAAGCCTCGACCGGCCCGAGCGCTTGCGCTGGCGGGAGACCGGGAGGGTGGACGATGGAGGAGCCGACCGATACTGGGTCGACGGTTGCCGCAGTAGAACGCCGCGGACACATGCGCGAAAATGCGTCGCACCGCGGACGGGGAGCGCATCTACGTCGAGTGGAGCCTCCTGGAGCCATGCGGAGTCGTCGGCGATGAAGGTGAGAGTGCCGAGACGGATCTCTTGACCCTCGACCAAAACTCCAGCAGACACCATGATGAAAGTACTCGGAAGAATCGCAACTTCTCCACAAAATCGCTAAAACACCTGCCCCACGGTGGGCGCCAACTGTCGTGGTTCTAAGCCTGACAGTAGAGTGGGGGGTAGGTATGGAGAGGCAAGGTCCTAGCTATGGAGAGGTTGTAAACACAAAGGATGTACGAGTTCAGGCCCTTCTCGGAAGAAGTAATAGCCCTACGTCTCGGAGCCCGGAGGCGGTCGAGTGGATTATGAGTATATGAACTACAAGGTGCCGAACCCCTCTGCCTGTGGAGGGGGGGTGGCTTATATAGAGTGCGCCAGGACCCCAGCCAGCCCACGTAGGAGAGGGTTTAAGGTGAGTTAAGTCTGGGGCGTTACTGGTAACGCCCCACATAAAGTGCCTTTACTATCATAAAGTCTACTTGATTACAGGCCGTTGCAGTGCAGAGTGCCTCTTGACCTCCTGGTGGTCGAGTGAGTCTTCGTGGTCGAGTCCTTCAGGCTAGTCGAGTGAGCCCTCGTTGGTCGACTGGAAGGCGACCTCTTCTAAGGATGTCCTTGGGTAAGGTACTTAGATCAGGTCCATGACCCTACCCTAGGTACATAACCCCATCACCGACGGCAGCCGTCGGCATAGGTGGTGGTCGGTGCGCGCCTCGGATCGATGACGTGGTAAGGGCATCTATGCCGACGGCCTCCCGCCTCGGCCTTCGGCATAGATCGGACGCTGTTAACCGCACGGCACGGCGGGATCGCCGGGCCCGCAACTATGCCGACGGCCCAGATATGTCGACGGCCGCTGTAGGCGTATCTTTGGGTAAGCCGACGGCCGTTCTGGGCCGACGGGGGCCGTCAGCATATGTCTGGATAGCCCGACGGCTTTATTACGCCGACGGCCTGGATATGGCCGTCGGCATAGGGCCCTGTTCCGGTAGTGATATGACCCACCAACAGCCACAAGCCAGCCGAGGCAAGCACAGCACTCCAACTCCAACACTAGGTACTAACTACTCACAAAAGGCCACTCACTCCTCTCCCTCCTGCTAGCCCGGCCCCCACAAGCAAGCTCGTGGTGTAACAAGTGGAAAGTCAAGGTCCCTTCAAAAATACTGATATTCATATGGCGTTTTACCCGACAATATCTCCCAACTTCAGATGTGGTACATCACCTTAACATGACCCCGGTAAATAACTGCAGATTGTGCGGCGTCGAGGACTCAGTGGCATCACTCGCTCCTTGAGTGTACGATGTCGCGGTGTGTTTGGGCACTTGCTGACCCAGACTTGGTTCAGGCGATACTCAAAAGATAGGACTAACCACGCGCCTTCAGCAACAGATCTCGGATGTGGTGGACGTGGACCAATCCGGGTTCATTAAGGGGCGGAGCATCTCCGAAAACTTTGTTTACCTAACGGAGATTGTCCAATGCTGCGAGACCCGCCGGGCGCCCTCGTTGGTCTTGAAGCTCGACTTTGCCAAAGCCTTCGACTCCATCAACTAGGGGAGCCTTCGCCGGATTATGGAGGTGTGTGGCTTGCCGTCTCTCTGGTGCGACTGGATGGACTCCATCTTCCAGTCGTCCATGTCCGCGGTGGTGCTCAATGGCGTGCCTGGGCGATGGATCCAATGCAAGAAGGGGTTGCGGCAGGGGGACCCCCTCTCCCCCTACCTGTTCCTCCTCGTCGCGGACGTGCTAGAACAGATGATCAAGAGGGATGGTGGGATGCGCCACCCTATGTTCGCCGATGCGCCCCCGCTTGTCCTCCAGTACGCTGACGACACCATCATCATCATGCACGCGGAGCTGGGCGCGGTTAGGCGTCTCAAGGGCATCCTTGACGACTTCACAGCTGCGACAGGGGTCGTCATCAACTTTCACAAAAGCACCGTCGCGCCCGTCCATGTCCCCGAGGATGATCTTCGCGACATGATCCGGGAGTTGGGGTGCTGCGTTGGGAGCTTCCCTCAAATCTACCTCGGCCTGCCGCTCTCCAACCGCAAGCTCACCATGGACGACTTCCTCCCGCTCATTGCCAAAGCTAAGCGCTACCTCTCTGGCTGGCGTGCTCAGCTTCCGTCCTTTGGGGGCCGCCTGGTGCTGCTCAATGCCGTACTGGATGCTCTCCCCACGTATGCCATGTCTGCGATGGAGGTCCCGCCCTCTGTCCTCCGAGCGATCGATACCCTGCGCCGCTCCTTCCTCTGGACCGCGGTAGACAAAGCCTCTGGGGCCCAGTGTCTCGTTGCCTGGAACGCGTCGTCCGTCCCAAGGAGGAGGGGGGACTGGGGGTTCGCGCCCTCCCGGTCCAGAACCGGTGCCTTCTGCTGAAGCTCCTTCACCGCCTTCACTCGCGCCAGGATACGCCGTGGGCTCGCCGGGTCTGGGGCGAGCTGGGACGGTCGCTGCTAACATCCGCAGCGGCGGTGACGCTCCCCGGACCGCACTGGGCCTCCCTCGCCAAGCCTATGCTTGTGTACCGGGCGGTCACCACTGTCGCCCTCGGCGATGGGCGCACTACGGCGTTCTAGCTGGACTCATGGCTGCCCGGTGGCGCCCTATCCGTCCAGATGAGCTCCCTCTTCTCGCACACCACCGCGCCGGCGGCCTCGGTTGCTCACGTCCTTCAACACGGGCTTGCTGGGGTCCTCGTCCCCCGCCTGAACCATGTGGGCGCCAGGGAGTGCGCGGTGCTCCTTCCAATCATCCAGGCGCTGACCCTCACTACGGAGCCAGATGCTCGGATCCTTCGCCCCGGCTGTGACAAGGGTACTGCGCTCTCCTCCGCCGGCCTCTACCAACTATGCCACTTTGGTGGGGTGCTTGCGCCCGTACGCCAATTTTGTCTGGAAAAACTACGCTCCGAGTCGCATCCGCTTCTTCGCCTAGCTCTTGATCCAGGCCCGGATCCAGACAAGGGACGTCCTCCTGCGGAAGCACATTGTGGAGGCGGCGGGGGCTGGCTGCCCCATCTGCTCAGCGCCCCTGGAGTCGGCGTACCATCTCATCTTCGACTGTCCTTTTGCTCAGCGCTTTTGGTCTGTGGTGGGAGTCGCTTCCACCGTATCATCCGTTGAGCTGCTGCACACTGTGCCCCCGCCTGCCTCGGTGCCGGTGCGGACGGGCTCGACCTTCCTCCTTCTCTGCTGCTGGCAACTTTGGAAACACCGCAACGGGGTGGTCTTCCAGGGGTTGCCCCCGTCACTCCCTCGGCAGCTGCAACTGTGTAGGGAGGACGCCGTGCTTTGGCGGGTGCGTCTGCCTGCTGCTCTAAAGCAGGCATCTGATGCGTGGCTGGGCTGCCTGGCCAGCCCTCGAGATGCCTGATGCTTGTTGCCTTGTCTCCCACCTCTCTCTCTCTTCCCCCATAAAATGTACTTGTACATGCTGGTGACCTGGGCGTTTTAGCCCCATATATGGAAATTCAGGTGGGGAAATCCACCCCCCCCCCCCCCCCGTTTGAAAATTCAAAAAAAAAAAGATAAGACTAGAGTATGCAGCGGTCAGTACTCAGTACCATCGCCGGTATTCATGACCCACGCCATCTTTGGCTCCTTCAGCCTCCACACATCAATTGTATTCACATGAACGTTATTTTGAATCAATACAGTGGAGTGTGTTTAGCCTAAAAAAAAGTCGCCGAATCATTCTCAACGACAAAGTGGTCTTCGTTGCCTGAAAAAGGAAGAAGACAAAGTTGTCTTCAGACAACTGGACCGCCAAATTCAAACCCAGGACACAAGCCCCTTGCCTCCACAGCTTCTCCTCCACATTTGCACACTGACAGAGCTTCTTCTGTCTGTTCATGGTGCTCGCGCATCACGGCACCCGCCCGCACTCGCCCGCTCTAAAACCGGCATCAACACTGACCTTGAGCTTGAGACAGCCTGCTTGCTCAAATGCAGGTTTCTTTCCTTTCACATCGAGGTTCCATGTTGAGGACATTTGAGATTTTGGCTTAGCAGCAATGGAGGAATTGGAAGGCAGGGTGTCGATTTCTTCAGTTAAGAGCATGAAAGTGTCGATTTCTTCAGAAGATGCTGTCTGATTGTTCCTGAGAAGGAGATGTCTGCCAGGTTTGGGTATATAAAAAAAAGGCTGTTGGCTGCCTCTTCTGGTATTTGTGACTGCTTAAGCAAATGACAATCTTCGCTTGCTTGCCCGTCATTATGGCCTGCACGGTTGAGTTGCTTGTTAGTTAGGTAGTTACAGAAAGCACAATCTCTCCATATGTGATCAAAATGAAGTAGATCTGAACTATTTAGACCTGGCCTTGATATTTCCACAATGCTGCAGCCACAGCGTGGCCCCCTTCGAAATATTTCCTGCAAGGCTGCAACAACTTGATTGACTACGCTCAAACGCAAAGAAAAGAAAAAATAAACCTTGATTGAATACGCTGGAGATATTAATTTAATATTACCTCCGCTGCAAATTACTCCCTCCATCCCGTTGTCTTAGATTTGTCTAGACGCGGACAACTAATTCGGGACGAAGGGAGTACTAAACTGGAGATACTAATTCAGTGCGCGGTGTTTCAAAATTTGATTAAATAGACACGCTTTGTTTGACAAATGAGAAAAGAAAACCATGCTCCTTTAGAAAGTTGGAGATGGGGTGTCTGCTGGGGTTTGGGAGGTCGGCCGATCTGTTAGAAGCTGCTGCCCCTGCTCCAGACAGAGTGAGTGTGCAATAAACTTGGGAGGAAGAAAACGAACAAACAATGGTAGAGGTAGTGGTTGGAATCGGAACAGAAAGACGCATTGGTTGATTGAGATCGTTGGAGTGGGCTAGAAGCCTAGAAGCAAAGCTAGAGGTGTCGGCATCGCACCAGAGCTCGGTCCCAACGTATGTATTCACAGGACTGAGACACTTTGGAAGCCTAGAAGCAAAGCTAGCTAGAGGTGTCGACATCGCTTGACAGGACTGAGCAGGATATGTAGGTTGGCATCCGTAGCAAGCTAGGAGGAGGACTTTGAAGCCTCCGCTTGGATTGTTACTGGCTAGCTGCTCTCTGCTGCCGGCGGGAGTCGAAACCGACTGGATTCACAATCTAGTCCTGTTCTGAGCCACTGAACTGAAGCAAAGCGAGCGTGACATGATGTCGACAGGGCGGGCTCTCTCCCTCCCGCGCTCGCAAGCTGAGTGGTTGGCTGGTCACTGTCTATAGTACCCAGCCCTCAACTGACCATACTGAAGAAAGAGAAGAGACACCGATCGAAGAAGAAAAGAGGATCGGTTCAGATCTTGGATCGCGACTTAAGTGAAGATGGACGGCTCCGATCACCTCGCCGTTACATTACCGCGCGCCAATTCACCCCTGATCACTGATCCTTTAAACACACAAGAACCGACACGTAACCCACTGTCGATTCGATCGGGAGAGTTGCAGCCTTGCAAGTGACTGTTTGCTATCGTATCCACTCCTTTAATTTGTTTTCTTTCAACATCGATCTGCTTTACTTTGTCTACTTTCCACATCTTTGTGCGCAAGGTGAGCCACGCTTCTCCGACGAGGCCGAGGCGCGTGCGCCAAAGATAAACCCGTGCATCTCCTCCGATCCTCGTGGAGACCTGCAGGCGATCGATGGAGGGTGCCGCAGCCGGAGAGCCGGCACCGGCGGGCGTGCATGCCGTGCCCTCCCGCAGGCTGATCGCCGGCTTCATCTCGGGCACGCTCAATGGCCTCTTCGCTCTCGGTAATTAATAATTAATCTATCGTCGGTCCTTCTTGCCGGGCACACTTGGTCATGCATCATAAATATGTTTTGAATCGGTGCTTTCAAGCTGGAGCACTAACCGGAGCAGTCACCGGCGCGCTGGCGGGCAGAGCCTCCGATAGCGGCGTTCTCCGGGGAGCTAGATCTGGAGCTATCACCGGGGCTGTCCTCTCCATCCTGGTTCTCCAGGCATCTCGCGCCTACTGGTGCTCAGACCGGCTCGGCGCGTCATCCATGTCCATGGTTAGTAACAATTTCTTCTGTGCCCTTGTTGCTCTCAAAGTTCAGACTTCAGAGTATGTGTGTACTGTGTTTGGATGTGTCCCTAGAGGCTTTTTCCTTCCGGTTTGTCTAATTCACATCTACTCCCTCCGTTTTCAAATATTTGTCTTTCTAGAGATTTCAACAAGTGACTACATACAAAGCAAAATAAGTGAATCTACACTCTAAAATATGTCTACATACATTCGTATGTTGTAGTCCATTTGAATGTCTAGAAAGACAAATATTTGGGAATGGGGGGAGTATATGTATTTTAAGGATGTCACATCTAATCTCCTACAAATATATAATGGAGCAAAAAAAAACTAGGACAGAAAAAAAATAGACAACAAACAGAGTGGACATCAGCTTAGATGTATGTCACATCTAGATGTGTCCTAAACAGACCATTTTTTTTATGTGGCAAAAAGTATATATTCGGGCCTAAGATTGTGTATTGTGGGGCAGAAACCGATAGAGGCTTTCTAAATCGTCCTTGACTTAGATCATGTATAACTTCGTTGCCCAATTTGGGGCCCTATTTGCCGGCGGACGCATCCGCGAATCCGCGATCAATGATCGGACACACCTTTTTTGTCCCTGTCCACAATCAGAACCTCCATATGTCTAAACACAAATCCATACGGAAACATCCATGCTACATAGATCATACGTACAACATATGGACACAATAATCGGGCATAGATGGCGCAATCCAACATAGATAAGTTTATACTACTCGATCCAAAAGAGCCACCGGAGTTCATAACTTAACTAAAATTGAGTTTAAAAGGTAATTAAACATAGTGAGTGGACGGGAGTCCACCACTTCCTCGCACGGCCGGTTCCCCATGGGGTCTCGGGAGCGGGGTTGCCCTCGGCATAGGCGTTGGCGTTGGGCGGGGTGTTGTCGTCCGTCATGCCGCTATTCGAGGAGGAGGAGGAGGAGGGACTGATGATCCCTGCCATGCGCCGGGCAGAGAGGGCATGCTCACTCGCAGGCCGTGTGCCTCTCTTCCTTTTGAATATGTTTTGAAAAGTGCAAATTAAGTTCGGTTTTCACATCCGTGTTTCTCGCGACGAGGGCTTTTAAATAAGATCTATTTTAAATATGTTTTGATGAGTTTTCTTAATTTTTTTTGTTAAGTTCCAACTTTTGAAACTTAGTATGAGCAACCGACAATATCACAACTTTAGTATCAGCAACTAACAAAAACATAAGCTGAAAGTTTCTACTCTGTAACTTGTTACGAGCGACCGAAAAAATCGTAAGTTTCTAATGCAAAATCAAAGTTTTAAAGATTAAAACTTAAATCATTTTATGACCTCGTTTTGCGGATCATGAGGCAATTGGATGGCCGGACAGGGCTAGGCAGGTGTATGCTTCCGCATCTGCACGCCTCTATGAATTTCCAGTCTATTATATAGGACTTTACGACCGACTTACTAAACCGACCTAAAGAAAAAACATCTACCTAGCTTCCTCAAAGCACTATCACCTTGCAACGCATCTCTTACTTTTGCAGCTCATGCGATCTTCACACGTCTACTTATTACCTAGTAAGGCACGGAGGCATGCCCTGATCTTGTACTACCTTGCCGAGATGCTGATCGATCTGGATGCATGGCTAGATTATTACTAACAATGTTTGCATGAGAAAAAATAGACACCATTAATAAAATAATTGGATAATTTGTCTCTACAAAGGCGATTTAGAAAGATAAATCGAACAAGCAGCAAATGCATTCAACATTTATACCCAAAAAGTCACCCAAATATTCACCATCCAGTCAATCAACTAACACGCTTGCATGTTTTTGGATCCAAAAATACTTTTATCCTTTTTTCGCTGACCCCAAAAAATCTCAATTCACTAAGAAAGAAGAATAGAGTTGTCTGGTTAATATGCGAAAAATGGGAGTAAACCGTCACAACATGCTCGGAACGATATGGCACACCGACGGGCCTGGCTATCCACACAAATATACACACGCCGTGAAGGAGAAAAACCCACCCAGGTTGGCATCTGGTGCCATCGTCATCCCTCATTCATGAGCCAGCGACTCCGACTCCAACATTAATGACCACCAGCGTAGCCTTGCCACAAACGGGCGCCAAAACCCATGCCATCCTATGCCAAACAACCGAACCACCCGCGTTAGCAACCAGTGAGCTCCCACTCTATCAAAAAGCATTGCAGGACAAAAGTGCCGAGACTACGCCGAGAAAGCATCAGAAGCGACCACTCATCTCATGTCATCGTTGCCGTGAAGGCCCCTCCTCAGCAGCTCCGACTTTAGAAAGACAACAAAGGCACGCTGGCACCTCGAACATGCTGGATGAACCGACGACCAAAACTCAGCCGCAACCAAACTCCGCTCGAAGTAACCACCGTCGCCAAGCAAGACAGCATGGCACACTAATCCAGGGCCACCGCCCTAGCGTCCTCACAACAAGCTTCAACAGGTCCGGCAAACCAAAACCACTCCAAGACAACACCTTCAGGAAGGACTGCGAAGCAAAAGCACCACCCTATTCCAAGAAGGTGTGCGGTGCCCACATGGTTTGCCATCGTCGTTTCTGGCTACAGCTAGAGCAAGGCTTTCACCCCCCCCCCCCCCCCCCCCCCACCCCCCGAGTAGCCACAAGAGATCCTGCCGTCGAACCGGCTCACAAGGACCACCTCCCGCGGCTCCACCAAAGACAGCAGCTACCGGCCAGAACAATCCCACCGGCACCACCGGCCACTGCATCATTGTCGGCGAAGCCATTCCATCACCGTCGTGCGAGCCAGAACCGGCACCCCGCGCAAAACAGCAGCAACATCCAAGCCGCCAAGCCAGCACCAGCCATCCCTGATGCTGCCGAAGACCAGCCGGCCGCCAGCCGTCGTCATCCCGGCTATTGCGCTGCCCCAGCAGCCATCACGACCGCCATCGCTACAATATGGTTAACCTGTGATTTTCTATGAACAGTATGCGGAGCTGTACGTACATCATTCTTTCAGTTTTCGATTCTTGATCCTGTGGCAACTCAGGGGGCTTTCCCTATTACACCGGCCACAGTGGAGACGCCAGGACGTGGCATCAGCGGGACGACATGACCTGATTGGCAATTGCTGTTGTTTATTTCAATCCAGGTCGTGTAGATCACAACCGCATTAATTCCGAGTGTGCACAAGTGGGTCATGCAGCCTCTGCAAAAAGCCAGGAATAATGCTACTCTCTCCGTATTAAAAACTTCAAAAATGTCTTATATTTTATAGTTTTAATACAGAGGGAGTATACCAAATTTTCGCAAAAAAAGAGGGAGTACTATATATGATCCTGTATATGTTCATCAGCTTGTCAGCCTGAATGCCCGTTGTAACTACCACTATTGCCTATTGCTACGTCGTTTTCCCTTTTTTTCGTGCGGAAGCTATAGTTTCTATTAGTTGGTACAGTATGTTCTATATACACCTTTAAGAAAATTCTTGGTATGTTGTTCAGACAGATTTCATAGAGCAGCTCCTTCATGCCCGGTTTGAGCAACAGCGGCTTGGATTTTCAGCACATACATCACACCAGTCACAGGTCAGTTAACTACTCCCTCCGTCCCATAATATAAGAACGTTTTTGACACTGGTGTAGTGTGAAAAACATTCTTATATTTTGGGACAAAGGGAGTATTATCCACCGTCCATTTCAAAAAAAAAAAACTATTATCCACCGTCGATTTGTTCCCCTTGGAGGAACATACTGGCGATCATTCGTTCATGAAAATGTTTGGTACCATAGTAATGGTGATGTCAAGTGTATTCATTTGGTGCAACCTTTAAAAAAATCATTTGGTGCAAGAATCAAATTAGACTGAATGGCCCATACTACGAAGAGGAAGACGTTGGATTCACAATTATTAATAGAGGTCCCGTCATGTGTCGTGGATGCATCTATACTGAATTTTAGACTACTATTTTCATCAACAGGTCAGCATATCCGGCTTTGGTCAGGATGATGTGTATGAAATCTTCGGAGACATTTCGTTGAGAGGGCTTTCGCCCGAGTCCCTGAAGAAATTACCACACTATGTGGTAACTGATCAGGTCCATAGCACATTTCATGAAAACCTGCCTTGCACTATTTGTCTACAGGTACAATTATCACTATCAGAATAGGCTTCATTTTTGTCAGAAAACATCTTTCTTGCGTAATTTGCACTTGCACTGCCATAGAACAGACTATTACCGGCAGGTCAAAAGCCCTTTCAATGGCCACCCGCATGCCCATATGGGTCAGGGATCTTTATCGAGAAAAATATGGGTCAGGGATGTCTCACCCATCTCAAACGAGTGGAAAGGCCCACCAGTGATAGCTATCATCACAGGTGGGTTCACAGATATCACCCGCCACTGATTTTTTTATTATTTTGGAATGAAGGCTCGCGAAGAGCCCGGCTTTGAATTAACAAAGTCATCACCCGCCACTGATCACTACCATCAATGGCAATTACACACCCGCCCGTGGTGTGCTTCATGAGGCACAGAAAGCTGAAGGATGAATAACACTCACACACATGCTGTATTCCCTCATAGGCTGTTTACATATATAGGGAACAGAGAGAGAGAGAGAGAGAGATGTTGGGGAACATAGTAATTTCAAAAAAATTCCTACGTACACGCAAGATCATGGTGATGGCATAGCAACGAGAGGGGAGAGTGTTCGTCCACGTACCCTCGTAGACCGTAAGCGGAAGCGTTAGCACAACGCGGTTGATGTAGTCGTACGTCTTCACGATCCGACCGATCCAAGCACCGAACGTACGGAGCCTCCGAGTTCAGCACACGTTCAGCTCGATGACGATCTCCGGCCCTCCGATCCAGCAAAGGCTCCGGAGATGAGTTCCGTCAGCACGACGGCGTGGTGACGATGATGATGTTCTACCGGCGCAGGGCTTCGCCTAAACTCCGCGACGATATGACCGAGGTGGAATATGGTGGAAGGGGGCACCACACACGGCTAAGGAACGATCCGTAGATCAACTTGTGTGTCTATGGGGTGCCCCCCGCCCCCGTATATAAAGGAGGGAGGGAGGAGGGGGCCGGCCTAAGGGGAGGCGCGCCCTAGGAGGGGGAAACCTACTCCAAGTAGGTTTCCCCCCTCCTTTTCCTAATCCAAGAAGGAGGGGGAAGGAAGGAGTAGGAGAGGGGGAAGGCAAGGGGGGCGCCGCCCCCCCCCCCCTTCCTTGTCCTATTCGGATTCAAGGGGAGGGGGCGCGCCACTTGCCCTGGCCGGCCCCTCTCTTTCTCCAATAGGGCCCATCAAGGCCCATTACTTCCCGGGGGGGTTCCGGTAACCCTCCGGTACTCCGGTTTTCTCCGAAAACTCCCGGAACCTTTCCGGTGTCCAAATATAGTCGTCCAATATATCAATCTTTATGTCTCGGCCATTCCGAGACTCCTCGTCATGTCCCCGATCTCATCCGGGACTCCGAACTCCTTCGGTACATCAAAACTCATAAACTCATAATATAACTGTCATCGAAACCTTAAGCGTGCGGACCCTACGGGTTCGAGAACTATGTAGACATGACCTAGAACTATTCTCGGTCAATAAGCAATAGCGGGACCTGGATGCCCATATTGGCTCCTACATATTCTACGAAGATCTTTATCGATCAAACCGCATAACAACATACGTTGTTCCCTTTGTCATCGGTATGTTACTTGCCCGAGATTCGATCGTCGGTATCCAATACCTAGTTCAATCTCGTCACCGGCAAGTCTCTTTACTCGTTCTGTAATGCATCATCCCGTAACCAACTCATTGGTCACATTGCTTGCAAGGCTTATAATGATGTGCATTACCGAGAGGGCCCAGAGATACCTCTCCGACAATCGGAGTGACAAAACCTAATCTCGAAATACGCCAACTCAACATGTACCTTCGGAGACACCTGTAGTACTCCTTTATAATCACCCAGTTACGTTGTGACGTTTGGTAGTACCCAAAGTGTTCCTCCGGTAAACGGGAGTTGCATAATCTCATAGTTACAGGAACATGTATAAGTCATGAAGAAAGCAATAGCAACATACTAAACGATCAAGTGCTAAGCTAACGGAATGGGTCAAGTCAATCACATCATTCTCCTAATGATGTGATCCCGTTAATCAAATGACAACTCTTTTGTCCATGGCTAGGAAACATAACCATCTCTGATAAACGAGCTAGTCAAGTAGAGGCATACTAGTGACACTATGTTTGTCTATGTATTCACACATGTATTATGTTTCCGGTTAATACAATTCTAGCATGAATAATAAACATTTATCATGAAATAAGGAAATAAATAATAACTTTATTATTGCCTCTAGGGCATATTTCCTTCAGACTCCCACTTGCACTAGAGTCAATAATCTAGTTCACATCGCCATGTGATTTAACACCAATATTCATATCTGTATATGATTAACACCCATAGTTCACATCATCATGTGACCAACATCCAAAGGGTTTACTAGAGTCAATAATCTAGTTCACATCGCTATGTGATTAACACCCAAAGAGTACTAAGGTGTGATCATGTTTTGCTCGTGAGAGAAGCTTAGTCAACGGGTCTGTCACATTCAGAGCCGCATGTATTTTGCAAATATTTTATGTCCACAATGCTCTGCACGGAGCTACTCTAGCTAATTGCTCCCACTTTCAATATGTATCCAGGTTGAGACTTAGAGTCATCTGGATCAGTGTAAAAGTTTGCACTGATGTAACTTTTACAACAAACTCTTTTATCACCTCCATAATCGAGAAACATCTCCTTAGTCCTTACTAAGGATATTCTTGACCAATGTCTAGTGATCTACTCCTAGATCACTATTGTACTCCCTTGCCAAATTCAGAGCAAGGTATACAATAGGTCTGGTACATAGCATAGCATACTTTATAGAACCTATGACTGAGGCATAGGGAATGACTTTTCATTCTCTTTCTATTTTCTGCTGTGGTTGGGATTTGAGTCTTACTCAATTTCATACCTTTGCAACACAGGCAAGAACTCTTTCTTTGACTGTTCCATTTTGAACTATTTCAAATTCTTGCCAAGGTATGTACTCATTGAAAATCTTATCAAGCGTCTTGATCTATCTCAATAGATCTTGATGCTCAATATGTAAGTAGCTTTTACTTAGGTCTTTTCTTTTTAAAGAACTCCTTTAAAACACTCCTTTATGCTTTGCAGAAAAATTCTACATCATTTCTGATCAACAATATGTCACTCACATATACTAATCAGAAAGGTTGTAGTGCTCCCACTCACTTTATTGTAAATACAGGCTTCATCGTAAGTCCATATAAAACTATATGCTTTGATCAACTTATCAAAGCGTATATTCCAACTCCGAGATGCTTGCACCAGTCCATAGATTGATCGCTGGAGCTTGCACATTTTGTTAGCACCTTTAGGATTGACAAAATCTTCTGGTTGCATCATATACAACTCTTCTTTAATAAATCCATTAAGGAATGCAGTTTTGACATCCATTTGCCAGATTTCATGAAATGTGGCAATTGCTAACATGATTCAGACAGACTTAAGCATCGATACGAGTGAGAAAATCTCATCGTATTCAACAACTTGAACTTGTTGAAAACCTTTCGCAACAAGCGAGCTTGGTAGATAGTAACACTACTATCAGTGTTCGTCTTCCTCTTGAAGATCCATTCATTTAACATGGCTTGCTGATCATCGAGCAAGTCAATCAAAGTCCATACTTTGTTCTCATACATGGTCATATCTCAGATTTTATGGCCTCGAGCCATTTCGCGGAATCTGGGCTCATCATCGCTTCCTCATAGTTCGTAGGTTCATCATTGTCTAGTAACATGACTTCCAGAACATGATTACTACACCACTCTGATGTGGATCTTACTCTGGAAGACCTACGAGGTTCTGTAGTAACTTGATCTGAAGTTTCATGATCAATATCATTAGCTTCCTCACTAATTGGTGTATTTGTCACATGAACTGATTTCTGTGATGAACTACTTTCCAATAAGGGAGCAAGTACAGTTACCTCATCAAGTTCTACTTTCCTCCCACTCACTTCTTTCGAGAGAAACTCCTTCTCTAGAAAGGATCCATTTTTAGCAACGAATATCTTGCCTTCGGATTTGTGATAGAAGGTGTACCCAACTATTTCCTTTGGGTATTCTATGAAGACGCACTTCTCCGATTTGGGTTCGAGCTTATCAGGATGAAACTTTTTCACATAAGCATCGCAGCCCCAAACTTTAAGAAACGACAACTTGGGTTTCTTGCTAAACCACAGTTCATGTGTTGTCGTCTCAACGGATTTAGGTGGTGCCCTTTTAATGTGAATGCAGCTGTCTCTAATGCATAACCCCAAAACAATATTGGTAAATCAGTAAGAGACATCATAGATCGCACCATATCCAATAAAGTGCGGTTACGACGTTCGGACACACCATAACATTGTGGTGTTCCAGGTGGCGTGAGCTGTGAAACTATTCCACATTGTTTTAATTAAAGACCAAACTCGTAACTCAAATATTCATCTCCACGATCAGATCGCAGAAACTTTATTTTCTTGTTACGATGATTTTCCACTTCACTCTGAAATTCTTTGAACCTTTCAACTATTTCAGACTTATGTTTCATCAAGTAGATATACCCATATCTTCTCAAATCATCTGTGAAGGTCAGAAAATAACGATACTTGCCACGAGCCTTCATACTCATTGGTCTGCATACATCAGTATGTATTATTTTCAATAAGTCAGTAGCTCGTTCCATTGTTCCGAAGAATGGAGTTTTAGTCATCTTGCCCAAAAGGCACGGTTCGCAAGCATCAAATGATTCATAACCAAGTGATTCCGAAAATCCATCTTTATGGAGTTTCTTCATGCGCTTTACACCGATATGACCTAAACGGCAGTGCCACAAATAAGTTGCACTATCATTATTAACTTTGCATCTTTTGGCTTCAATATTACGAATATGTGTATCACACGATCGAGACCCAACAAACCATTTTCATTGGATGTATGACCATAGAAGGTTTTATTCATGTAAATAGAACAACAATTATTCTCTAACTTACATGAATAACCATATTGCAATAAACATGATCAAATCATATTCATGCTCAACGTAAACACCAAATAACACTTATTTAGGTTTAACACTAATCCCGAAAGTATAGGGAGTGTGCGATGATGATCATATCAATCTTGGAACTATTTCCAACACACATCGTCACTTCACCCTTTAACTAGTCTTTGTTTATTCTGCAACTCCCGTTTCGAGTTACTAATCTTAGCAACTGAACTAGTATCAAATACTGAGGGGTTGCTATAAACACTAGTAAAGTACACATCAATAACATGTATATCAAATATACTTATGTTCACTTTGCCATCCTTCTTATCCGCCAATCACTTGGGGTAGTACCTCTTCCAGTGACCAGTCTCTTTGCAGTAGAAGCACTTAGTCTCAGGCTTAGGACCAGACTTGGGTTTTTTCACTTGAGCAGCAACTTGCTTGCCGTTCTTCTTGAAGTTCCCCTTCTTTTCCCTTTGCCTTTTTCTTGAAACTAGTGATCTTGTTAACCATCAACACTTGATGCTCTTTTCTTGATTTCTACCTTCGCCGATCTCAACATCGCGAAGAGCTCAGGAATAACTTTCGTCATCCCTTGCATATTATAGTTCATCACGAAGTTCTAGTAACTTAGTGATGGTGACTAGAGAATTCTGTCAATCACTATCTTATCTGGAAGATTAACTCCCACTTGATTCAAGCGATTGAAGTACCCAGACAATCTGAGCACATGCTCACTAGTTGAGCGATTCTCCTCCATCTTTTAGCTATAGAACTTGTTGGAGACTTCATATCTCTCAACTCGGGTATTTGCTTGAAATATTAACTTCAACTCCTGGAACATCTTATATGGTCCATGACGTTCAAAAACGTCTTTGAAGTCCCGATTCTAAGCCGTTAAGCATGGTGCACTAAACTATCAAGTAGTCATCATATTGAGCTTAGCTAAACGTTCATAACGTCTGCATCTGCTCCTGCAATAGGTCTATCACCTAGCGGTGCATTAAGGACATAATTCTTCTGTGCAGCAATGAGGATAAACCTCAGATCACGGATCCAATCCGCATCATTGCTACTAACATTTTCAACACAATTTTCTCTAGGAACATATCAAAATAAACATATGAAAGCAACAATGCAAGCTATTGATCTACAACATAATTTGCAAAATACTACCAGGACTAAGTTCATGATAAATTTAAGTTCAATTAATCATATTACTTAAGAACTCCCACTTAGACAGACATCTCTCTAGTCATCTAAGTGATCACGTGATCCAAATCAACTAAACCATAACCGATCATCACGTGAGATGGAGTAGTTTTCAATGGTGAACATCACTATGTTGATCATATCTACTATATGATTCACGCTCGACCTTTCGGTCTCCGTGCTCCGAGGCCATATCTGCATATGTTAGGCTCGTCAAGTTTAACCTGAGTATTCTGCGTGTGCAAAACTGGCTTGCACCCGTTGTAGATGGACGTAGAGCTTATCACACCCGATCATCACGTGGTATCTGGGCACGACGAACTTTGGCAACGGTGCATACTCAGGGAGAACACTTCTTGATAATTAGTGAGAGATCATCTTAAAATGCTACCGTCAAACAAAACATAATAAGATGTATAACAGATAAACATCATATTCAAAATATGTGACATGATATGGCCATGATCATCTTGCGTCTTTTGATCTCCATCTCCAAAGTACTGTCATGATCTCTATCGTCACCGGCACGACACCATGATCTTCATCATCTTGATCTATATCAATGTGTCATCACATGGTCGTCTCACCAACTATTGCTCTTGCAACTATTGCTATCGCATAGCGATAAAGTAAAGCAATTATTTGGCACTTGCATCTTATGCAACAAAGAGACAACCATAGAGCTTCTGCCAGTCGTCGATAACTTCAACAAAACATGATCATCTCATACAACAACTTATATCTCATCACGTCTTGACCATATCACATCACAACATGCCCTGCAAAAACAAGTTAGACGTCCTCTACTTTGTTGTTGCAAGTTTTACGTGGCTGCTACGGGCTTAAGCAAGAACCAATCTCACCTACGCATCAAAACCACAACGATAGTTTGTCAAATAGACTCCGTTTTAACCTTCGCAAGGACCGGGCGTAGCCACACTCGGTTCAACTAAAGTTGGAGAAACTGACACCCGCCAGCCACCTGTGTGCAAAGCACGTCGGTAAGCGTACGCGTAAGCGTACCCGTAATGTCGGTCCGGGCCGCTTCATCCAACAATACCACCGAACCAAAGTATGACATGCTGGTAGGCAGTATGACTTATATCGTCCACAACTCACTTGTGTTCTACTCGTGCATATAACATCAAACCATAAAAACCTAGGCTCGGATGCCACTGTTGGGGAACGTAGTAATTTCAAAAAAATTCCTACGTACACGCAAGATCATGGTGATGGCATAGCAACGAGAGGGGAGAGTGTTCGTCCACGTACCCTCATAGACCGTAAGCGGAAGCGTTAGCACAACGCGGTTGATGTAGTCGTACGTCTTCACGACCCGACCGATCCAAGCATCGAACGTACGTAGCCTCTGAGTTCAGCACACGTTCAGCTCGATGACGATCTCCGGCCCTCCGATCCAGCAAAGGCTCCGGAGATGAGTTCCGTCAGCACGACGGCGTGGTGACGATGATGATGTTCTACCGGCGCAGGGCTTCGCCTAAACTCCGCGACGATATGACCGAGGTGGAATATGGTGGAAGGGGGCACCGCACACGGCTAAGGAACGATCCGTAGATCAACTTGTGTGTCTATGGGGTGCCCCCCGCCCCCGTATATAAAGGAGGGAGGGAGGAGGGGGCCGGCCTAAGGGCAGGCGCACCCTAGGAGGGGGAAACCTACTCCAAGTAGGTTTCCCCCCTCCTTTTCGTAATCCAAGAAGGAGGGGGAAGGAAGGAGTAGGAGAGGGGGAAGGCAAGGGGGGCGCCGCCCCCCCCCCCCCCTTCCTTGTCCTATTCGGACTCAAGGGGAGGGGGCGCGCCACTTACCCTGGCCGGCCCCTCTCTTTCTCCAATAGGGCCCATCAAGGCCCATTACTTCCCGGGGGGGTTCCGGTAACCCTCCGGTACTCCGGTTTTCTCCGAAAACTCCCGGAACCTTTCCGGTGTTCGAATATAGTCGTCCAATATATCAATCTTTATGTCTCGACCATTCCGAGACTCCTCGTCATGTCCCCGATCTCATCCGGGACTCCGAACTCCTTCGGTACATCAAAACTCATAAACTCATAATATAACTGTCATCGAAACCTTAAGCGTGCGGACCCTACGGGTTCGAGAACTATGTAGACATGACCTAGAACTATTCTCGGTCAATAACCAATAGCAGGACCTGGATGCCCATATTGGCTCCTACATATTCTACGAAGATCTTTATCGGTCAAACCGCATAACAACATACGTTGTTCCCTTTGTCATCGGTATGTTACTTGCCCGAGATTCGATCGTCGGTATCCAATACCTAGTTCAATCTCGTCACCGGCAAGTCTCTTTACTCGTTCTGTAATGCATCATCCCGTAACCAACTCATTGGTCACATTGCTTGCAAGGCTTATAATGATGTGCATTACCGAGAGGGCCCAGAGATACCTCTCCGACAATCGGAGTGACAAAACCTAATCTCGAAATACGCCAACTCAACATGTACCTTCGGAGACACCTGTAGTACTCCTTTATAATCACCCAGTTACGTTGTGACGTTTGGTAGTACCCAAAGTGTTCCTCCGGTAAACGGGAGTTGCATAATCTCATAGTTACAGGAACATGTATAAGTCATGAAGAAAGCAATAGCAACATACTAAACGATCAAGTGCTAAGCTAACGGAATGGGTCAAGTCAATCACATCATTCTCCTAATGATGTGATCCCCCGTTAATCAAATGACAACTCTTTTGTCCATGGCTAGGAAACATAACCATCTCTGATAAACGAGCTAGTCAAGTAGAGGCATACTAGTGACACTATGTTTGTCTATGTATTCACACATGTATTATATTTCCGGTTAATACAATTCTAGCATGAATAATAAACATTTATCATGAAATAAGGAAATAAATAATAACTTTATTATTGCCTCTAGGGCATATTTCCTTCAAGAGAGAGGGTCGTGCAGGTGCATGCACGCTCGTATCTTGTGCTATCCCTAGAAAACTGGATCGGCTGTCATAACACACGTACATACATAAGAGATAACACGTGCAACACATAATGTTCAACGCCCCTATTGTGGAAACAACGCTGGACGTGACATTGAGACAGTTGTGAAACTCGGTGAAGACAGTAGTTGGGAGCCCTTTTGTGAATATGTCGGCAAACTGCGAGTCTGTGACGTTGTGGGTATATGTAGAACATGATCCTCACCCGACTTGACGCGATCCCGAACAAAAATGATGATTAATCTCCACATGCTTCGCCCACTGATGTTCTATTGGGTTCGAAGACAAATACATCGCGTTCACATTGTCACAAACTCACAATAGACGACAGTTGCATGATCCGGTGGATGATGGAGCTCGGTCAGAAGTTGGGGAAGCCAACATGACTTAGCAACACAATTGGCAACCGAATACTCCGCCTCAGCACTAGAGCGAGGAACAATATGTTGCCGTTTCGAAGACCAAGACACGACATTGTTGCCCAAGAATACACAAAATCCAGAGGTGGGTTTGCGAGTATACAACCCGCCCAATCGGCATCCCAGTATGCAATCAAATCGTGAGTGGAGGATTGATATAGTTGCAAACCAAGCTATGTGCTGCCCCAGATATAACGCAAAATGTGTTCTATGAGCTGAAAATGTGAGTCACGGGGATCATTCATGAAGAGGCAAACTTGTTGTACTGCATAAGATAAATCTAGGCGTGCCAAGGTGAGATATTGCAACGCATATGAGGGACGTGGCATATGTGTTTGGGGAGCATAAGCAGCCAAAGACGCGGAGATGGTTGTATGTTGGATGGACACCAAAGAGAAGATAGTAGGGCGTAAGAAAATTAATGGGACTGGATGGGTGGCGATTGAGGAGATAGGTGGCGGTATGGAGGGCTTCAACCCAAAATGGTGGTGGAAAGTTTGCTTGAATGAGGAGCATACGAACAATTTCTTTGGTTGAGCGAATGAGTCGTTCGTCTTGGCTGTTTTGAGGGAAGTGTAGGGGCAGGAGAGCCGAATACTAATGCCATCTTTAGAGAAGAATGTGCGAAGAGAGTTGATGAAATTCACCGCTCTTCCAAACTGACAAGCAGAGCATATACAGGGGGCAACATTATTATCCATGGATACACAATTCCTTTATCAAGTGGAACTTAATTCTAATAACATGAATTAGAAGCTAGCTACCAGACACAAAGTCACTTAGTATGACCGGAATTTGACCAAGAGGCGAAATACAATAATTTTGAGTTGGTTAGCATCCAACGTTTAAATCCTCAAAAATCATAAATGGTTGAAGGAACTCTTCTAAAGAAATAATAATAAGTAACCTGATGCCAAAGAAGAGGTAGATATTAAATAGCGTCACAAAATAGAGGTGACAAAACTGTGTATGTATTGAATAAAGGTGTATGTCTTGAGGTGAAATGAAAAAAATGATGGGAAAATACCAGGTTAAAGCATGGATATTGTTAAGGTGTGTATAAGCAAAACGATTAAAGCACACATCATTTAGAGGATCTTTTGCCAGTGCTTCACAACAAATGTTTTTTTTTGCGGAAAGCTTCACAACAAATGTTAAAACACTTTCAAGCAAGAAACCAAAAGAGAACACAGGAAACTACCAAGTACAAGAAAACACATTACGCAAATAGACTTAGCTGTGGATTGAACAGTCTGCCTATGCACCGCGGGAGCAGACGTAAATATCCTGGATTCTTAAGGGAACAGTCCTGATTCTGATTGAAGTTGCAGTCACTGCTCTATAGGACTCTGCGGTACTTGAAAACATACACAAAGTTGACATCCTAAATACTCCATGATTACACTAAATTTAAATTTTTATATAGACACCAAAAAGACATTATCACATATTATAGAAGAACCAACTGTAGTCAACTTAGATAAGTAATTATTGTAGAGCATTAAGGTGGCAATCAATTAGCTTGGAGGAGTGTTGGTTTTGGTTCAATAGAAATGTACTCCCTCCAATATTAGTTGTCACTGAAATGGGTGTATCTAGACGTATTTCAGTGCTACATACATCTGTTTGAGCGACAGCTAATTTGGAACAAATGTAGTATTATTTACGAGAAAAGCATGTCCTCTGGCTATTTCATTAAGAAGTGAAAACCGACAAACCTGCACAGAATATTTACAAAAAGAACCAAAAATAACAGAGGCAAAAAACTACATTATGTTGAAGTTCTGTTGCTACCACAATTGCATACAAGGAGTCAAGATTAGCTAACATGTTATACACTACCTGGGTCATAAATGTGTGTTAAGTTGATTCGTGTCCTAAAGATCCATAGCTGACTAGTTTCACTAGGTGGTTGCATGTCGATCAATGCCCCGAAGATTCGTAGCAGAGTTAAGAGCGGGCCCACCATAATTTATGGGTATTCTGCTGAATACACGTTAATTTTGGCAAAATAATAATATGTATTGTTCTGTCTAACATACAATAGTATAATTTCGTCATGGAATATTAAAAGGGATGAAGTTGTAGAGTAGTTGGTTGAGACATTATTACCTGGGTTCCTCATTTCCTCTCTTTCACTTGGATTATATTTTGATCATTATTACATGTCTAGATAAAAAAATCATGTGTTTCAATGAGCATGAGATATTTTGACATTAGAAATGGCAAAGATATGCTAAAATTGTGTCTTTGTGACAAAAATTCGGTTTCAATAAGGCCGAAGTTTGCAAATTTTCATTGTGCTACAACAATTATCTGTATGGTTTATTTATTGAATTTAAACACGCATTTGTTCATTTGTTTTGGACAAGGCTCACATGTCATGGTGTCAAAACCCGTTCTTTGTTGATTTTTCCACTTTAAATTATATTTTTTTTCATGATATTTTTTAATACCCATTTCTAAAACTTGAGCCCGTCACTGAGAAGAGTACTTACCACTAGGTGACTGCTGCTATTTTCCAGCTGGTTGTCAGTGGTGATTGATCTGGTACTGAATCTCGGGCTAAACATTGTGCTAACGACTAAGGTTCATGGAGCCTTATGTACTAAAACTCAGCTAAGACCAAACCTTTTCTTCACAGAATATTGTGAAGCAGCTAACCTCCAGATTTGCTTTCGCATTTTGTTGAAAAAATATTGTGAAATTGATGTTTTCTCATGCATAAGCAATGGTGTTCTTCTACATTTTCGTTACAAGTGATAGCTAGCCAGCGTACACCTGAACACTAAACCGCAACACCATGGTTGAATAATGAATGCAGAGATGTGCAACAACAGCCACGTTCGTGTCTTCTTTAGAAGCAATTGCAGTTAGCAAGTTCCATAGCAAATTTTGCCTACTACTGAATGCAATGTGGTTGGTGTTTACTTTGTGAGTTTTTCATGTTTTACTTTTCAAGAAAAAACAAGAAAACTATTTTTTGTTTATCTCAACCTCGGAAATCCTAATAGTATGCTTCTTGATCTTGTAGGATATGGTAGCTGGCGAGACAGCAAGGAGGTTGCCGAATTGCTCCCATGCTTTTCACCAGCCCTGCGTGGACAAATGGCTCTTTACCCACGGTTCATGCCCTGTGTGTCGGCAACATGTGCAGCGTATATAGGAATACATGCATTTTTTACAGTCGAGTTCTCTGTCCTAGAAGGAATAAATTATGTAAAGTATTTGCTCTCATACATTGTAGAAAGTGAGAGGAGGGAGAGAGAGAGTATACACACACCGCGTACTCCAAGCAAGTGGATTTGTACATCTGACATTTTATCTTACATTCCGCGGAAAATGTTGTGTGGAAAGATTGATTGTCTGCCATAGAATGTATACAAGACATTCAATTTTACAATGTGCTTCTGTGATCAGACATAAGAAAATGAGCTATGATTTTGGTTTTTCAGCAGTGGAATATTTAAAAAGTTGTACATCTTTCAATTACAGTGTGAAGCTTCTGTCTTGGTACCTGCCATAAGAAAAGAGCTATATACTAAAGGATTTTTTTTGAAAAAGATTAGAATTGGGTTGAAGATTGCAAAAAAGAATATGTTGTTTAAACGGAAAGAATAATTGCAGGTAAAAACATGAAAAATCAAGAAACAACATTTTTTTACAAAAGAAATAAGGAAATTAATTGCTTAGGTAATAAAATGATTCAAAAAAATCATGGAAACAACAGTGACCATTGTGATGTTACATGAAACAATCAGTACCTTGGGACTTCTTGTCAAACGCTTGCAGTAGAAGGAGTCATTGAACAACGGGTAACCCTGTAGAAGCCAATATAGAAGAAACATTATTGTTATTATGAACAAGGTTGGGGGAAATAAGTAAGAACAAAATAGTTTCAATAGAAGGACACAACTAACATTTTTTGTAAGAATGATTTTACTATGGATATTGAGTTTGGCTGTTGTTATAACTTATAAGTTGCGGTCTCATATAGCGTAGCGCCAGTAAATCATCCTTAACAAGAAAAAATATGAAAAATTTGAAGAAATTAAACGAAGGAGTTGGGTAAAGGAAGACTTAACTGTTAGCGATAATCAAATATTGCTCACCAAAATTGAATATTGTTCTTCAAATTCAAACAAAAATCATCAAATTCAAAAATGATATTCGAAATTCAAAAATATATTTCAGCAAAACTCAAACGTATTCAAAAATAGTTCACCAAATTGAAATATTGTTCATGATATTCCGAAACAGTCCCGATTTTAAATATTGTCCGCGGCATTCAAAAAAATGTGTTTGAAATTCCAAAAAAAATCACAAATTCAACAAATATTGTTCACGGCATTCAAAAAGAGGTAAACCATCCTCATCAAACCACTTTTCGTAAGTACATCAATACCTTCCTTTTCTAATACGCTAAAAGTGCACACGGGCCGCTGTATCAAACAAATGGTACTCCATAGCAGGTAGCATCCACACCATTATTTGTTTGAGCTGTGTAGATTTTGCCATCTCGTGCGCTCGTAAAGCTTGTGGATCTCCAGAGAGGCGCACAGACAGAGCTTCTTCTGTCGGTCCCTTGCCATACATCACACCATATGTGCTCACTGAGCTGGTCCTTGGAGATTTTCGGTAGCAACAATATATATCGACTGTCAGGCCCGCAAAAAAAACAATATATATCGTCAGCCAAGCCTGGTTTACTGCAACTCGTATTCATCATCAGGTAAATTTCAAACTCTGCGTTTGAAACACCACAAAGTATAGTTAGTTATAAATTAAGGATACGCGTTTACGCGAGCCAGGCCATGGCCCCACGTACAGGAAGATGAGCTTCAGGGCTCTCACATGGACAAGACTTGCCTGCTCCCTGCGCGTGCTCCCATCCGTGCTCCCGCGTACGTGGCTTGATTTGATTGGAACAAAATAAGGTTCGGCCCCACCCCCTTAAAATCAGGGGGGGATGATTAGATTAGAAAGGAAAAAGAAAAAAGGACAGCCGTAGGATGAAGTGGGAGCACGGATGGGAACATGAGAAAGGGAGCAGGCAAGCCGGATCCCTCTCACATAGTAGATCCGGGGTTTTAAACCCATTACAAAGAAGGAAAGGTAACTTTAATTAACGCTAAAGTAAAGCAGGAGAACAAGGAAACCGTAGAAAGTAGTAATTCAAGTAGCGACAACTGGGGCGGACCCTTCACTGGCAACCGCCGGTCAGTCTGTATTTAACATAAAACCGTGTTTTAATAAATATGAACACCTATTTACTTGCATGAAGAATATTTAGAAAAAGTGTCTGCCAAATTTATATGCCTAATGCTTGAGTATTTTTAAAATATGTGCGTACATTTAAAAAATTATGCAAGAACAAATTTATAACATTAATGAATCTTTTTAAAATCCTGATTTTTTAAAAAACATGAACATTTCCGAGAAAAAATTAAACATTTTTAAAATATTTGAAACTGCAAAAAAAAAGAAAAAGGTAAAAGACAAAAAGTATAAAAGAAAAACCTGTGAAACAAACAGAAAGAAAAACACCCAACCAGACAAACTGCTATGAAACCTATGGAAAAGAATCAATCCGAAAGAAAATTGCTCATGCTCTCCTCTTATTGGGACCTGGCACATGAGGCCGCCTATGTGTATTTGCTGAACAATTTGACACAATTACCTTCAAATAGGGAACTCTCGAGCTTGGTTGAACAGTAAGATAAAAAATCAAAATATTCTGATTTTTTTGTAGCAAATGTTGACAAATGTTTTGATTGCTTGAATTTTAACATGGAATGACTTTCATGGAATACATGGCAAAAAAAATAGATGCTCCAAAATACTTTTGAAAATAACATTTTTGGAGCATTATTTTCCACGTCTTCCACAAAGGTTATTCCATGATGAAATTTTGCAATTAAGAAAACAATTGTCAGTGTTTACAACAAAAGAACTTCTGAACTTTTTGCCTTTTTTTTTCAAGTTTTTATTTTACTGTTCATCCGAGCTCGCATGAGCTCGAGCTAAGATTGACCGCTTCCACTTAGGACTGCCTATTTAGCGCCTTTAACGCTCTATATCACTAGCTTGATGGGCCACAGTCCAGTAGCGCTAATTCTTATGCTCCTCTTATGTCGCTAGCTAGCATGCATAGCTGCACATTTTCTCAAGGCGCTAACTTAAAAAAAGACAGCGACCGGTTGCTAATAAAAACCTCTCTGGTTTTGGGTAGATTTGAATTTTTTCAAAAAATCAGAATCCATTGACAAATTTTAAAGATGGTCGTGAATTTTAAAAAATGTTCAGGGGTTAAAATTCCCAATTTTAAAATTATTCATTAATTATACAAATGTTTACTTTTTTGGAAGAATGTCTGTGAATTTTGACAATATTCATGGATTTGTAAAAACATTTATGAGTTTTAAATAATTGAACAATTTTAAAATGTGCCAAAATTTTAAAATGCTCATTATTTTTTTAAAAATAAGATGCAAAAGGAGAGGAAAAATGAAATAAAATGAACATTGAAAAATCCGAAAAAGAAACCTGAAAGAAACACAAAAAATAAAAAATAAAAAATAGCGAAAAACTTCTAGAATCCAAAAAGAGGTGAAAAGGGCGCCATCCGCAAAAAAAAAGAATAAAGGTTTCACCAACAGCATAGAGGAAGAATGAGATGAACTGAAAATCCCCCTTTTCATCCCCTCTATAGTTGTGACTAACATGCCTGTGTGAATATTCACAATTTAAAAGATGGTCATGAATTTAAAAAATAGCTCATGGTTTAATATTCATAATTTTATAAATGTTCATGAATTATAAAAGAATGTTAACTATTTTGAAAAAGTGTCTGTGTATTTTAGAAATATTCATGGATTTGAAGAAAATATGAATTTGAGAATTGTTGAAGAATTTTAAAATGTGCAGAAATTTTAAAATGATCATTAATTAAATAGAAGACAAAAGAGGAGAGGAAAAATGAAATAAAATGAACATTGAAAAATCCGAAAAGGAAACCAGAAAGAAACACAGAAAAGGAGATAAAAAATGGCGAAGAGCTTCTAGAAGCTTCCAAAAAGAGGTGAAAAGGGCGCCGTCCGCAAAAAAAAGGAAAAGAATAAAGATTTCACAAACAACATAGAGGAAGAATGGAATAAAATGAAAATCCCCCTTTTCATCCCTCCTATAGTTGTAACTATACTGCCTGTGTGCAGGCTGCAGGATGTAATTACTTAGGAGGGTGATCCCCAGCATGTAACTACTCTGTAAAACTGTTGGCTGTTTTAAATATATGTCATTAGGAGCCTCTATTCCTGTCTGCTTGCGCTAAAAAAAGAATGAAATGAAAATCCAAGGGATGTGGTTGGTTTTTTTTTTTACGGGCATGATGAAATAAAATGAACATTGAAAAATCCGAAAAGGAAACCAGAAAGAAACACAGAAAAGGAGATAAAAAATGGCGAAGAGCTTCTAGAAGCTTCCAAAAAGAGGTGAAAAGGGCGCCGTCCGCAAAAAAAAGGAAAAGAATAAAGATTTCACAAACAACATAGAGGAAGAATGAAATAAAATGAAAATCCCCCTTTTCATCCCTCCTATAGTTGTAACTATACTGCCTGTGTGCAGGCTGCAGGATGTAATTACTTAGGAGGGTGATCCCCAGCATGTAACTACTCTGTAAAACTGTTGGCTGTTTTAAATATATGTCATTAGGAGCCTCTATTCCTGTCTGCTTGCGCTAAAAAAAGAATGAAATGAAAATCCAAGGGATGTGGTTGGTTTTTTTTTTACGGGCATGGGTGAGATGTGGGCTTGAATTTGTGACGCCCCTGCAAAGAAAGAGACGTGAATAGTTGCAAAAGGAAAACTGAAGTGGAAATAGCGTTCATTCAATTAACATGGGCTTGGCATGGCATGCTCGTTGCAATCAACTTGCACACAGGTTGCTGCTATCTCCTCCGGCTATTTGCATCGTACATCAGGGTAAAATCCAAACTCAGGCTTGGTGAATGTCACTTTAGCTAGATTTCAGTCAGCTGGCTTTTATGTTTGTTGTCAATCAATTTTCTGGTTGTTTATTGTGCTTTAAGATTTGTGTACTTTTTTCCTTTTTCTGTCCTGTTTTGCTGTTGTACTGGGCTGTTTGGATTAGACTGACCCCTATGTTGGGTCAGTCAGTTTCCTTCTTGGGCTGGATTTTCATGTGTGCATGCTTTTTTTCATGAGTTTGCTTTTATTTTTCTATTTTTCTGTTGAGTTTTGTTTTTTTCTTTACGTGTATTTCCGGATGTTGAGTGTGTTTAAATGTATACATGTACAAATTACATTAGAGTACGGAAACGTCACTCTTATATATTTATTCTATATATTATAAAAAGTGCATTTTTTGTGCTAATTGTGTGGAAATTTTGTTTTTTTAATTTTCTTTATTCTTTAAGGTAATAAGAATGCTATTTTTTTTGCTAATTAAATACAGTTTTCTATTATTATGTGTATGTATGCATGAAATTACTATACAATATTTGTGTATATTATACTAGACTGCAAAATGTTGCATTATTAATTGTGTATTCACTGCATATTATAAAAGGTGCAATTTCACTGCAAAGTTGTGTGCAAGTTTTATTGTATTTTCTTTCTTCTTAAGAGTAATACCAATGTCACTAGTTTCCTCTTTCTTAGAAACTTTTGTTTGTTTTATTATGTAGCTTTAATTCGTTTCCTGTTTTGAAGGACGATACCACTGCCACTAATTCATTCCATGTTTAAAATCTTTATTTTTATGTAAAATTTACTATTATATGTTTATTCTTACATAACTAAAAAAGTGCAATTTATGTTCAAATTGTATCATTATTAGTTTTACCTTCTTTCTTCTTAAAGGGTGGTACCAATGCCACTATACTTGATTTTTTCTTAGAAAATTTTATTTTGATTTTTGTGTTTGTAACTAAGTATACACGGAAGTATGATACCCCATGTATGTAAATTATAATAGAGAGCAAAAAATGCACTGTATATGCTTATTTATTGCATATTACAAAGTGCAATTTCAGGGCATACTTGTGTGCAAGTTATTGTTTATATTTTCTTTCTTCTTAAAGGGTTTCATTTTCCCCTAGAAAACTTCATTATTTTGCTTTTATTTATTGTTTATATGTTCTTTCTTCTTAAAGGGTTTCATTCTTACACAGAAAAGTTCATTATTTAGTTTTAGTTTTAGTTTCAGTTTTTTTCTTAAAGGGTTTCATTATTCCATAGAAAACTTCATTATTTTGTTTTTGTTTTTGTTTTTTATTTTCTTTCTTCTTAAAGGGTTTCATTCTTCCCTAGAAAACTTTATTATTTCATTTTTTTATTTTCCTTCTTCTTAAACGGTTTCATTAATTTTTCTAATATTTCATTATTGACATTTACATTGCATTTTATTTCTTTTTTAAGGTAATACCAATTCCACTAATTCGTCCCTTCTTTGCAAACTTCTATTTTGTGTAAATTCCACAATTATATGCTTATTCGTGCATATTATAAAAGGCGCAATTTTTGCGTAAATTGTGTGCAAATTTTTACATTTGTTGTTTTAGATTATCTTTCATTTATAAAGGGTAATAAAAATTTCACTAATTCATTCTTCATTTTTTTTGTTTATTTCACTTTCTTTCTTCTTGAAAGGCAGTAGCATTGTCACTTATTCATTCTTTCATATTTCATTATTTTGATTTAGTTTTAGTTTTCTTATTTTCTTTCTTCTTCAATGGTAATAGCGCCACTAATTCATTCATGTTCAGAAAACTTCTTCTTTTTGGCAAACTTTCACTATTAAAAAAACCACAAACATTTTTTTTGAAACACGTGAACAATTTAAAATATACTCTCCTCGGATGTGCATAGCAAGTGTTTGACAAAATGTATGAGCCAAATTTAAATTTACTATGTTATATACAATGGATCGGCTAGGTCCGGCCAAAACTTACTGTAGTAAATATTACTCCACTAAGGTTTAACCCTCTATTTTTTAAGGGATCGGTTAGAAATGCCCAGAGCTAGCCATGAAAGGCAGAGTTTCTTAGGAAAAGCCAGTTAGGCAAGAGATCCAAGAAATTAAAGCAACAGGAGCATGAAACACCCAAGAAAGAAACATGAGCATATTAAATCCATGGAATACATACCTGCAGATAGACCAGGTCTCCCTTCTTCTCCCTGGCGTCCCCTTCTCCCGTGAGGAAACGGATGACGTTCGTGGATTTGCAATGAGCTCGTCAGTTGGGGTAGCTAGGGCGGAAGACATTAACATGGAAAACCAAAACGAGGTGGGAGAAAGAGAAGGGTGCTACTAACCTTCGTCAAGAGGGGATACAAGAGGGAATAAAAAGCACTAAAGCACAAGAGAAGAGAAAATATCATAGTCCACCAATACTTGGAATTTACCTAATTGTTCAACAAGCTGTGCTCTGTGGATGTAAATGCCGATTGAGCACGTGAATTGGAAAAAGAGTCACTGGCAGACAAGTATTGAAGTACCAACCCATGCCCCATACCATGTGATTATAAGATGCATGTAATCAACCATAAACAAATACTGAATAAATAAACACATGGTGAAGCACGAGGTAGGGAGGGGGGCAAGAACCCCCTGTCCCCTCCCCCCCATAATAGTCTTTACATTGTGTTCTTATATATGTAATAAACACTACAATCTGCACCCCCTTGACGTCCATGGACCGGCCATTTATAAAAAAACACATGCTTTCTATTTTTCTGTTTTATCGGTCTTTTCTCTCTCTTTGTTTTAAGGCATGCAAACATTTTTTATTGTCATGAGCATAGATTGAGCCATACATGACTTTTTGAAAAAAAAGATTTTTTTTCAAAACCATAAATATTTTTAAAAAACATTTAACTTTTTAAACACATTAGCATTTATTGAAATACACATACACTTTTCAAAATACATAAACTCTTTTAAAACACATGGACTACTTTGCAAACAAGTGGGAACAAATATCAAATGTATGAATTTTATTAATATATGTATATGTATTTCAGAACAGATTTTTTTAAATAAAGTAATTTTTCGGATTAAAAAATATGGAGCTATTTGGGCCGGCCCATTTATAGGCCTCCGTGGGTTTTCCGTGGGACTGGATGTGATTCAAAAGAAGGAATTCCCTATTCGCCGCTCTCTGCGGCAAACAGAAGCTGCTTCGCACAGGCGATCAGGCGATCGTTCGGTTTTGGGCCGGCCCGTCTGCGCGTTTTATGGTTTTGGAACTTTCTAGAAGGTTCCTGAACCGGATTTCTTTCTTTTCTATTTATTTTTTCCTTTTCTCTCCCTGTTTCCTTTACTGTTTATTTTCTTTACTTGTTTCTTTTTTCTCGGATTTTCTTTTCTTTTCATTTTCATTTTCTTTCTCAGATTTTTTTTTTTCAAAAATGTTCGCATTTTACAAATTTTTTTTCATTTTTACAAAAAATGTTCGTGTTTTCAAATTTTGTTCATAACTTGCAAAATTTGTTCGCTTTGTTTCAAAAAAGTTCATAATTTCATGAAATGTCCCATTTTAAATATTTGTTCAAAAATTCAAAAAATCTTCTTGGTTTAAAACTTTGTTCAGAATTTCATAATTTGTTCGCAACTTCATAAAAGTTTCATGTTTTTCAAAATCATGTTCTGCAGTTTTAATTTTTTTGTTCGCCTAGGCAAAAAAAATGTTCCTGTTTTCGAATTTTTGTTCAGAAATTTTATAAATTTTTAGAATTTAAAAAAAGTGTTCGTCTTTTCAAATTTTGTTCACATACTAAAAAATGTTCGGTTTAAGAGATATGTTTCCGCTTTCAAAATTTGTTCAAAAATTTCCCAGGAATCTCAAAAAATGTTCCCATTTTTGAAAATTGTTCAAAAAAAAGTTCAGAAAAATGTGCACACTCTCAATTTTGTGTTTCGAAATTGTTCAGTTTCAAATTTTTGTTCACAAATTTCAAAAATGTTCGGGCGGTTCAAAACATGTTCCCGTTTTCAAAAAATTGTTCGCAATTTTAAAAAATGTGCACGTTTTAATTTTTTCAGGTGTTTCGAAATCGATCAGTATCAAATTTTTGTTCACAAGTTTGAAAAAATGTTTGGGCCGTTCAAAACATGTTCCCGCTTTCAAAATTTGTTCACAAATTTGAAAAATGCGCATGTTTTCTTTTTTTAGGAGTTTTGAAATTGTTCAGTTTCAACTTTTTGTTCACAAATTTCAAAAAAAAAATTGGGCAGTTCAAAAATGTTCTCGTTTCCAAAAATTGTTCGCAATTTTCAAAAATGTGCATGTTTTCATTTTTTCAGCATATTTTAAAATTGTTCAGTTTAAAATTTTCAGAAAATGAACTTGTTTTCACATTTTTCAAATATGTTCGCGTTTTCAATTTCTGCCTTGGAGTTTTAAAAGTTCCCATTTCAAAAAAATGTTCCTGATTTTTGCAAACATTTCGTTTTTTTTTTTGCAAATCAGCAATTTGCTTGTGTGTCACAGATCCCTTTGGTTTTTTAATAAAAATGCTTTTGAAATTCAAGATATATATTTTGGACTGCGCTGCGTGTTTGGTTCTTTAAGCTTGGCGCTGCTGAAGAATCAATTTTACTGATAGTCAATTGGTAGTACCACTTTTCGTATCTCTACTCCTAATGAAGCAGTTGGTAGTCTCGCTTTCAGGGTTTTTTTCGTCCCACCACTTTCGTCCGGTTTTTTTTCGTAGGTTAACCGTCGTACATTTTTTTCGATGCTGGTTTCTTATTCACCGGTTTATTTACCCCTCAGCTCTTTCCTTGCAAATCAGCACTTTCCAAACGTGCAAGCAACCACTGATCTAAATTTACTAACTTATCCAAATCAATCGATACCTTCCATTATTGCAAATTTCTTTAGGAAACAAATAATAGATTATAAGGAAACAAATAAAAGATTTTAAAGACGCATCATACTTTACTAACAATCACTAAAAATCAAATCTAAATTAATTAACCTTACCTTAAATCACTCAATCACTTTAATTAGAAAACATTTTCTTTCCTAACTGCACCCCGCTTAGTGTGCACATAACAATCCGAAGTAATTAGAGTCACATGACTGAATCCATTTATTTAGAGCGACATGATTGAATTCATTTATTAACAATAATCCTCACCAAAAGTGTGTTTAGCAATTTTAGAGGGCGGACCAAAACTCTGCCATCCGCTCGCCCGCGTTTGTTTAGGTACAGGAAAAAATGGCATAATATATGGAAACAACACGACCGGGGCGGCGGCGCAATCTTCGGGGATAGGGGATCGGAGGAGAAGGATTGGCCTGGCAGCATGATCGAGGTGCTTCCCCGCGGCCGCGGCCGTCCTCGCGATGCCACCTACCCGAAATCAATGCTGCTCCCTGTCGTCAGCCGAGGCGACGCCGCCTGCCCTCCTACCCACGGTCCGCTGCCGCGTGCGGCTACGGCGGGAGGAGTAGTGACGGGGCCGAGGTCCTTCATGCGTTCCGGGATGGAGGCCATGATTTCGTTGAGGTCGTTGCTGCCTCCTACACTTAGGGTGTGTCGCCGAGATCGAGGCGAGCATGGGGAGCTGTGACCACCGCCATGGTCACCCCATCGCAGGGGATGGAGCACGCCGTCGGCCTACAGCTTGTGGAGATCACTGTTACTCTTCAGGTCGCGTGGTGACCGGATCTTGCCGATGTGTCCCTCCCCGACGACCTCCTCTTCGCCCGGTTGGCCGGCATGGATCTCGCCACTGCTGCCCTCAACTTCTCTGCCTCGAGCTCGACGGTCAGCCACCATGGATCCCCCAGCTGGAGGGTTACGTGAACCAGCCGTCCTCCCATGCTGCAGCGGCTAGAAGGTGACATGGCTCTCCGTACACGAAGAGTGGAGTTCAGTCAAGTACTTATATACTTGGCCTCTACTGCTGATACATGTACATGGAGAAGAACAGACAACCGCTCATTCATGCTTCGTTCCACTCCTTTGCGCTACATTACTGGAGGTGACATTTTCCTATCTCTCTATGTTGTAACAAGCCTGCTGCCTGCATAGTTAATGGATTTTTTATTTAAATTTATCGCTGCTTAGTGCTTTGTTGCAATTGTTCACCCAGGATTCTTATATATAATCTAAGCGTATGTAGGCATACTTAGCTTTGCTATTCCATTTTTTCTGGCGCATAGAAATAAGAGTATTGTCCAGGTTAGGTATTCAATTGAGTATGGTATTTGAATTGCTATCAGAATGTCTTTTCTATGCATGTGATTTCTCACATCTGGTTATAATATTTGTGAAGACGTGTATTGCACGTGCACTTGGAAGCGGGCCCGTGGCCCGCGCTGGATGGCGCCGATGCCGACCCGAGCCACCTCGTCCGCGTATTCTTGAAGCTGTGGTTGGTCGATTTACATGAAATTAATTCCCTCAGTTCTGATGGAAAATATAATACACATAATCCATATTGTTATGCACTAGCGTGTATGTGTGAAATAGATGGATTATGGTCCCGTACCCAATAAGATGGATATGTGTGTGTGTTAGAGAGAGAGGGAGAGGGGGATAGAGAGTGAGGAAGAGGGAGGGAGAGTGTGTGTCTGTGTGTGTGAGGATTTGATGGTAAAAAAGGTCGCCAATGTCGTAATATTGAACTTTTAAAGTTAATGTGACCCCGTTGCAACGCACGGGTGTTCTTCTAGTAATGTTAGGTCCTGGGTTCGAATCCCTGCAACCGTGGTATTTCTTTTTTAGACAGTAGGGAAGCGAACAGCAGTAGAAACAGAAAACGGCCCAACAAGCCCGCCAAGTGGAGGCTCTGTGCAAAACACCAGGAACTTGACGCAAAGAGCGTCATATAGGACCTCCCTCAAAAGAAAACAGCAAGATTAGGTCTTGCGAAACGATAGGACGATAAGAGAAATTATTAAAAGGAGATCGTTATCTCCGGCGGCTCCTCATGCCATGCCATGTGACGGCACCTGTGTACCACTCCGTCGTCAATTTCGGCCGCGTGTCAACCTCGGACCTACCCTTCATTCGAAGAACCCTTATTGATTCTGAACTTCGTTCGCAAAGTAAGCGTCCTTTTAACGGGCACCCCGTGGCTGCGACGACATGGTCCTCGCCATGCCGCCCGGTGCATCATCCGCCGACGATAGAAAGTGTGTGGGTAGCATAGATGGAATGGCCGCCTGGCAAAACTCGTAAATCTTCTAACATGACACATCACAATGATGCCTCAACTTCCATAGAATCTTCGTGCTCGACGCGTCGCCGATTCGAGAGTGGTCTTGGAGTGGCGTGTTATGCCCAGACGGGTGGCTAGTTTTCAAGTAAATGTACGTGTACTGTGTTCTGCCCAGGCCCATCTATTAAATTTTGAAATTCATGAATAGTTTTCAAGTACACGTACATTTTTTTCAATTCGACAATATTTTTTTGGAAATTCATGAATATTTTTGAAATTAATGAAGTTTTAAAATTTCTAGATCATTTTTGAAACTCTTGATAATTCTAAAATTCCTAGACATATTAGCTAGCTTGTCACTGCGCTTTTTTTTCATTGCATAGCTTCAAAAACCATTAGTTGCTGGCTCAAAAAAAATCTTTGTTTTTATCAGTTTTTAAAAATGTCACTAATACATAATATATTCGCAAAATTTTAATAGATGTTCACCAATGTTAAAAATGTTGTGAATTTTAGTAATGTTCAAAAATTTCAAAAAATATCTGTGTATTTGGAAATTATTTGCGATTTTAATTTTGTTGCGGTTTTCAAAAATGAACATGAATTTTAAATATTACTAAACAAGTAAAAATGTTCACAGACTTTAAAATGCTCATGAGTTTTAAAAAAGAAAATAAAGATGGAGAAAATAAAAAAAACTGGAACATAGAGACAATGAGAAAAGAAAACTGGTAAACCAGAAAGAACATAGAAAAGAAACCCGGCCAGAAGCTTCTGTAAAACGGTGAAAGGGGAGCCGACCCCAAAAGAATCGGATTTCGCAAACAACGTAGAGTAAGAATGAAAGGAAAATCCAAGGGTGTGGTTGGGGTGCACTTATTTTTTTGGTACGGGCATGGAAGAGATGTGGGTTTGAATTTGTAACGCCGCTGCAAGGAAAGAGATGTGTATAGTAACAAAAAGGAAAAATGAAGGGGAAAGTAGCGTTCATTCAATTAAGATGACATGTTCATTGCTGTCAACTTGCACACAGACTGGACGCTGCTATATCAAGAAATGGTAGTGGGGGTTCTGGCAGGTAGCATCCTGAGTTGCCAAACTCAAAGCTGAGCCTGAGCTCATCTGCTCCCAAGTAAACAGTAAATTCGAAAAACTAGGAAAAAATTCAAAAAAAAAATCTGAATTTTTTTGGCACTAAAGATGATGACATTTCTTAGGAGCTTGCAAAAATCCGTGGTGTCATGGGGAAGAGCTCTCGTCCAAAAAAGACTAAATTTGATTTTCTAAGATTCATTTTTTAAAAAAAAATTTGGAAGGAGCTGTCTTGAAGTCATGTCGACGTGAAAATTTGCAGGCTGCTAGAAAATTTTACCATCTTTAGTGTCAAATTCAGATTTTTTTTTACTATTTATTTTCAAATTTACTATTCATTCAGGGAGCATAGAATCTCGGGGTGCAGAAGCGCGTCCCCTGAAGTTGGGATTTTGCTATGTTCTCCATGTCTTCTTCACTTGAATAAACTGCCTCCCTACGCAAATCTTGTTGGTCACGTACGTACATTCGTCGAATCGCTCTCATCAAAGATAACGTCGTGTTCAGAGACAGAGCTTCTTCTGTCTGTCCCTTGGCAAATGTACAGTGGCCGAGTCGCTCTTCAGAGACAGATACCTGACCTGAACCACCAAATTCAGATGCAGGACACATCTGCACAGTGACAGAGAGCTTCTTCTGTCGGTCCCTTGGCACTCATGGTGTCTCGCCGCTTTGAGAGTCCGCAGCATCAACACTGAACTTGACTGCTCGCGATGGACTGTCTGAACCGGACTTGATGATCAAGCAGGACAATTATACACAAGCAGTATTTATTAAACCTTGTAAAATGAAATGAATCTCCCCCTGAATTTTGTAAGCATCACTACACATGTTCTTTCTTTCTTTCTTTCGACAGTGAGCAGTACTACACGTTCGCAACACGCGTTGCTCATGTTGAGCAATTGACAAAGGATTTAGTGACATAACTCCTGACCCTCTTATCCTAGCAAGTTAGATCTGACAAACAGAGTGACAGTACAGTATAACTAGAAGGAAATGTGCGCCGCTCTAACCCGAGATGTAAAACATGGATGTGATAGAATGTTTTATAAGATTATGACAATGATGATGATACTATGATAGTATACATAGAGAACGTCTAAGACGTGGTGAACACCAATCATCTTCTCCTTTTTATGGATGAATTTACACTTGAAAAAGAGACACTTCACCATGTACAGCATCACAAATTTAACAACTGCATGAAGGCCTGTCGGAAAAACTGGATCGGGTGATGGTTCTGCTTCTGCAGCCATTCACACAAGGCCTTGAAAACTGGATCGTCTTCCCAAAAGCGATCGTCTTCCCAAAACTGGATCGTCTTCCCAAAAGCGATCAACACATACTGCTGCTACCAAGTCTGGAGCACAATTAAGATCATGCAGTTGATGGACAAGAAGAAGCTGCTCATCTGAAGAGCATGTTGAGCTGCTCAATGTGCAAACTGCAGTACATTTGGTGATGCTGACATCTTGGGACTCCATTACCTTCGGTGATGACCAATGGTGCATGCTCCACTAAGCAGGCACACATGGAATAAGATTTCTGGAATAAAACTTAAGGCCAGGACTTCAGACAAGCAAGCCTGATGAGATGAGCAGGTAGGTAGTTCACCAACAGGCAGGCAGGTACCCTCCTTTCCATGTTACATCTGCCACGCCAAGCAGCAGCAAAGGACTGACAAGACCCAACTACTGTAGTTCACAAACTAAATCACTCAAACATTGCACCAATTATGTGGATTCAGAGGAAGATCGCAAGAGAAAATATACGCAGCAAATTATAATGTGTGATTAAACCAGCCAGGACACGGTGGCTAGGGTTTACCCCAAGTAATACTCCCTCCATTCCAAAATATAGTGCGCCCACGCTTCCCGAGGTTGAACTTTGACCATAAATTTAGCGAACGAGACCGACTGCGGCGGGAGAAAAAGTTACATAATTAAAAACCTCTTTCGAATACGAAGTCACTGATATAACTTTTGCCCCCGCCGCAATCGGTTTTGATAGTTAAATTTACGGTCAAAGTTGAAGCACGTGAATAGAGGAAGCACTACATTGTGGAATGGAGGGAGTAGGAAGATGAGATCCAGGGCTCTGAGATAGATCCGGGGTTTCATACACATTACAACTAGTGAAAGGTAATCTTAACTTAACGCCAAAGTAAAGCAGGTGAACAAGGAGACCGTAAAAGGTAAATTCAGATAGTGACACGTCCAGTCTTCAGAGCGATTGGATGGGCGATGAAGGGTGGCGGTGTGTCGTAGTAACTCCGGTCGAAGCGGTAAGCTGCCGTTCGATGAAGACAGGATGGTCGACGATGAGCCCGGTCGGTTTGGTGCTAACCGCTGGGTGTCGATTTCTTCAGTTAACAACATGACAAATGTCGATTTCTTCAGAAGATGATGCAGTCTGATTCCTGACAAGGAGGAAGAAGTGTAAGTAATTGGCATGGTTCTGCCAGCCAAGTTTCAGAATATTTTGTGCCACACAAATACTGAATGACCGAAGTACTAACCATCATTAACACACTATATGAATGTGAGATGTACTCATCGCAGCAAGTTCTGAGTGACATCACAAGGCTGACAGGCTACGTTTCTTCTAGCCTATGCAGTGTTGCTGCTTCTTCCTTAGCATGGCTTCAGATCTTCCGCGGACTGGTTGCAAGTCAATTCGTCACCCTCCTTGGGGAGCCGACTCTGAAATGTTTTCAAGTCAATTAATCTGATAAGAACATGTAGCTACCTTGCAGAGTTGCACTTCACTGGGGCCTATTTACCTCGCATAAATGAGCGTTCTGCAGTGTTGTAGGCACACCCATTAATTTCTGGGTCCTTCTCCATTGCAGTCATACCTGCAAAATTCGCGTGTGGCTATTGCAGTTGAAGAAGACTGCCTCAGTCAACCACACCTTTCCCCCAACTCAATCTTTTACTTTCGAGGAGATTGATCTACAAAACGGAGCAAACATCATAACTGAGATTAGCTACCAACAGTACATGATGTCTGACTGAAATATGTGAGGGCAAGGCATTTACAGTTCCGTCACTGGTTAGGCAAGTTCCGCATGTAAACAGTTGGGGCACCAAGTAAATTCCCAGATTTAATCAACATCCTGATTTACTGTTAATAAAAGTAATTTACATATTAATGTTATATCGAGATGGAACAACATAATAAACTAGTGTTAATTATAAATAGGTTGTGGTCATGCACCTTAGTGCCTTGATGGAATTTTAGCATTTCAAAATTGTACATGACCTGCAATGCATTACCTTCGGACTGCTTCTACCGCCTATGATCTGAATTGGCTCCACATGTGCCTGATATGATATGCCGGCTATTCTTCTGAAGATCCTACGCGCCATTAAATTTCGTTAAACAACAACAGTATGACAGATGCAAAAATACCTGGTATTAGTAGAATGTAGACTGAATTGAAAAACTGCAAACCTATCAGCTGCAAGTATACCTGGATGGCAAAACTGCAAACATGATCAACAGCAAAACACTGGCAATTCATTGTTTTCCATAATTATGCCAGATGATCCTTTGATCCCTAAAACTGAAGATTTTCCAGGCACACCTTCAGTCTTCATGAGTTTTGGACAAAATGCAAACACAAGTGGCTTGAAAGCCCACCAAACAAACATAAGAACACCTGAAGAGCAAACCAACAGAAATTAGAAATGCAAGAACACCTGGTACTGACAGCAACATAGCAGTATATGAAAAGAAAAAAATCACCTTAATATGTTGCAGTACTGACAGCAACATAACACCTGGTAGCTTGACCCAAAGTCTCATTTATTCCATACTGCTGTCCTACTGCTATTTTGATCGTGACACCCAAAACAGGGGAGTAGACTGCCATGTCTTGATGAATAACAATAACCCAAATTTAAATGCAAAATATGAAGAAGCCTGTAAGATCAAACAAACACCTGCACACATAACAAAAACAAATGGTGATCACAGGTTTTGTTGGAAGAAAAGAAGATGGACCTGCAGAAGGCATTGGCTGATAATGATGTCGATTTTATCGAATTGTGGAAAGAAAAGGGGCGTTGAGAAACAAATCTTGAATAGTTTCACTACCGTTGATAAGAAAATGGAAATCTGATATGGCAGGAGTAAAAGTAGTTGAAGTGTATATAACTGATATTGGTGTGGACACATCTAATGAAGGTTCCTGCAGCTAATTTGCATGTAATGGCTCCGCCTGAAATTAGAACCAAGAGGGAACCCAGATTTAGATGTACCTACCAGATTTAAGTACAGGAAGGAAGACCACAGCCCTTATGTCATGCATGTGTTTGTATGGGAAGGGAAGAGCTCTACAAGGCTAGAAGAATGTACAAGTGAACTCCAAGGCATTGTCCTGCACGGTGGATGGGAACAAACACAGTGTTATTAAGCACGATTGCAGGAAAAGGGCATAATGGAAAAACACAAGAAAGTATGTTTGTGTAACCTTGCATCACCATATTTTGATTTCTGGGATGGTTCCCTCTAACCCCCTGCAGTACTGTTTTAGCACCTCACTGCATTTATAGACATCTAGCTTTTCCAGTGAATCCGGGAGGGCATCATTGGGCAATGACGAGATGGCTGGACAGAAGTTAACTGATAATATCTTGAGGCTGGTAAGGTTACACAGCCCTGCAGGGAGATGTTGAAGGTCCTTGAAACTCCAAAACTCTAGTTCCTGGAGGGAGGAAAGGAGTTGAAGGGCGTCCTCTTGCTCCTTGATGAACCGATCCATCCCTTCACACCAATCCCCATGAAGTTGCAGCTTGGTCAGGGAGGAAGAGAGGAATCTCCAGACGGGTGCAGCAAGAAGTCCTGCTATGTCCTCTGTCCTGAGCTCACGCAGTGTGGACGAAACAAGCTGTGTCTGCTGCTCTTCACCTCCTTCAACGTTCTCCAAAGCCCGTCTGGGATTGGGATCCCAATCAGCAAAGAAACCAGGGCTGCCTGAGACTTTTAATTCTTGGAGATGGCCACCGATGCTAATGAGTGACCACAAGCCCTGACATTTCAGATCCTCTCCACAACCAAACAATACTAATGTGGTGAGAGAGGAGAGGTTTGAGAGGGGCTCTAGTGTCCTCAAGCCTTTCACATCACAAAGCACCAGAGACTGCAGGGAGGAAGGGAAAATGTGACAGGAAAAGGAGAAGGTGGATAGAAACTTTGGGGACCGCTCTATTGTTAATCTGTGGAGGGATCGCAAAGCTTGGAGCCCTCCTCCTCCAGGAACAAGAGTTGGTGGGTCGACCAGGACCAGCTCTGGGCACTCAAAGATGACCAACTCCTGTAGTGAGTCAAAGAGATGAGGTGGGAAGAGCAGCACCCCATCATCCTCTTCCTCTGCTGCTGCTGCTGTTATTTCACCTCCCCCCATCTCTGATGCTTCTTGTGTTGTTTGTTGCACATCCACGCCCACTACCAACTTTTTTATGTTTTCACACTTCCATATTTCCAACTTGGAGAGCTTTGGGAGGTGGGGGAGGAGCTCTGTCAATTCCTTCCC
Source organism: Triticum aestivum (assembly GCF_018294505.1). Classification (NCBI taxonomy): domain Eukaryota; kingdom Viridiplantae; phylum Streptophyta; class Magnoliopsida; order Poales; family Poaceae; genus Triticum; species Triticum aestivum. The sequence continues at coordinate 3,631,780 of NC_057798.1, forward strand.
AGTGGTCCCGATATACTCAATAGGGAGCTGCCATTTGATTCATTGATCCCGATATACTCAATAGGGATATACCATTTGATTCATTGATCCCGATATACTCAATAGGGAGCTGCCATTTGATTCATTGGTCCCGATATACTCAATAGGGATATACCATTTGATTCATTGATCCCGATATACTCAATAGGGAGCTGCCATTCCACATCACTCTGACCTCCTAGTGGTCCAACCAGAGCAACTGAATGCCTTACAATCAGTGTCTTCAGCGAGGTTAGCATCAGAAGGTGCTTCAACTCCAGAGGTGGGCACTTGTCCAGTGTCAGCGTCTCTAGACCTGTTTCTTTATCAAAAACGAATACTTGGTCTATGCGATGCAAATCAGCCTCTCCAATAATCTTCAATTGTGCTCCATTGGATGATTTTGAGTATGCAAACTCCTTTAGCATCTTTACACATTTCACAGTGACAGAACGCTTACTTTCGATCCAGGAGATGGGAATCACTAGTAAGAATTCGGGACAGTCATGTACCTCCAGCTCCTGTAGCTTGGGGAACCAATCTGGGGAAACAATGTGGTTTGAGAAAGGCAACCCCAAGATTTTCGGGCACTCTCTAATAACCAGAACTTGCAAAAGAGGGAACATAAGCATCTGGTTCACCCAGGGAAGACTCTTGTTCAGCTGGGTAAAGCCATTTTTCAAAACTTCCTAGGCCAATGAGTTTAAGCTTTATTAGCCTGCAAAAGCATTCCTCTATAATAAACTCCTTCGGTCTGGCAATATTCTCCAACCTTATTTCATGAAGATCCCACGCCTTCCCTAAAGAAGGGAAAACTTCCCAAGAAACACCATCCAGATAAAGAGATTGCAGAACTTCAACAGCGAACTCATCACCTAACCATGTTGGACAAGAAGGACCTCCGTGCCCTCTAATGCACAACACCTGAAGATCTCCATGTGGCTGAAGGCTCTCAAGAACCGCTGCTTCCACACCAGGCTCAACACTAGATCGTTCACTATCCCAGTCCAATGTTAACCTCCTCAGGTAGTTTTTCTCTATAAGTTTTGCTTGAGCTGCTTCTTCTTCTGTGTGTATTTTCTCAAGGTTGTAGATGCCAAGCTCCCTGAGCTTGCTTAAATGCTCTAGTTGCTTTGCTTCAAATCCTTCACTTTTTTTATTGACTCGAAATACCTTCAACTCTTGTGAGAGTTTAAGTTTTCCCACATTATAAATATCTGAATGAAGCTCACTTCTGGCATGAATATGGCACAGTTTTGCAAGATTGCTCATGGCTCTGGGCAAATCAGAACTCCCACACCATTGCTCAAGATCTAGAACCCTTAAATGATAAAATTTAGAGATGTTGAGTGGTAAATGCATCTCTCTGTCACATGTCCCTAGACATAGGAATCGTAGGTGGACAAGTCTTGAAAAGTTATGTAACATGAACTCCATGGGATACATCATGTCAAACAAATAAAGAACACGAAGAGCATTTGCTTCCAAAAAAAAATCACCAAATATCTTGGCAAAACTTCCATCCATTTTACCCAATAACACCAATGTGTGCAAATGTTCAACCTTCAATTTTGTCTTCAGTTCTTCCAATTCACTTCTTAATTTTTCACCTGACACTGCATCATATTTGCCTAAGTCATGTGTGCTTATAGACAAGTGACGGGTGGTTGGCTGAATTACCACTGATCCAACATTAGGGAGACGTAAACAAAGACAATCATGCGATGCAACCTTCAATGCCAAATCGTGTAGTAGGTCATGCATAACATACCGCTGACCTATATCTTCCCTGAAAAATCCATAATTGACTAACTCATTTAAATTGCTCAAACCTATATCTTCAGATGTTTGATTTTGATCACTAGGTATCAAAATATCTAGTCCGATCCACAGGCTGATGAGATCATAGCTTCTGAGATATACATCTTCAGGAACCAATGCAGAATAGGAAAAACATTGTTGCAGATGGAAAGGGAGAAAGTCATAGCTAAGCCTCAAGGCAGACATAATTCCATTGGTTTGCTTTTCCCATTCTTTACTGTTTAGGACCCTTTTCCAATGCCCCAAACTATGTTCTTTACTCAGTAATCTGCCAACAGTCCTTGCTGCAAGAGGGGAGCCCTTTAGTTTTTCCATTATCTTATCTCCGGTCTCAAGCAGAAAATGTTTGTCCCTTGGACATTGCTCATCGCCAAAGACAAATGTGAGAAACAACTTTCTAAACTCTCCAGAATTTAAACCATCCAGTTCTATTGAATGGCCAGTTGTTTTAACCACCTGTGCTATTGCTCGAAACCGAGTTGTGACTAGAACCATGGAACCCTTTTCTTGTGATTGGTTGAGTATCGACAGGAGTTTTTCCCAGTCACCCACATCACTAATCTGCCATATATCATCCAATACAAGTAAGAACCTTTTAGATTTCAATCTTTCTTCAATCAACTTTTCAGTTGTACTGCCCTCCTTTTCACTTTCAACTGGACGAGTACCTACTTCAATCTGTTCTAGCACCTTATCCAGATTGAAATTGAATGACACACACATCCAAATCCTGACTGGAAAATGATTCTGCACCTGTTGGTTGCGATATATGTGTTGTATCAGAGTTGTCTTTCCCATTCCCCCAGGACCAACAACCGGAAGCACAGTTAGACCCTTGGTGTATTGACCCTTGGTGATATCATGTATGATGCTATTCATGACAGTCTCCCTCCCGTACAGTTTTGGCTCATCAATTCGACCTTTGGTGATGGGACGGCTCTGGGCAATGTCTGGGATGGTTCTAGGGTCACAACCTTGCAGAATCTTGGTAACCTCGTTGCGCATAAGCTTTAGTTGCTCTACAGTGTCCTTCATCCTTTGGGAGAAATCGACCCTATTAAACTCATGCATTGGTGTTTCTTGCACACTGGCACCAACTTCATCACCATGAACATGTGGATGCGGGGAAGATGCGCAAGGGAGGATTTTACCGAGCTTTGGCATGCATCCACTGAGCTCCTGACCAGCCTGATTGGCGTTTGGCGGCGAGGAGGAATCGACAGGTAGTCTCTGCCTGCCACACGGCCAAGCACAACAAATGACATGTTGTCTTGCAACTCCCTGCCGGTGATCACCACCAGTGTTGGCACCAAAGCAGTACGCAGACAAGGATGACAGCTGTTTGGCAAGAGCTTTGGCGGTATGGCGAGCATTGAGGGCGAGGTTGCAGACACAACCCTTGCCGTGCTGGTCAGCAGCATCGTATGTATGATATAGCTCGTCGTGGATGCGGAAGTAGTCCAGCTCGTCCAGCAAGTCCTCGGCGTTGTGTGCCGAGTCCAGCAGCCTCTGCAGCAGCTCCTCCATGGCCATACCGCAGATCTCCTTGCGGGCAGCTTGTTGGATCTCTTAATTTCTGGGGACAAACAGCTGCGATTCCGGAGAAGCAAACAAGCGTGTGTGGGTGCACGCGGTCGGCAACTGAGTCTGAGTGGTTGGTTGGTGATAAACGGTGGAGCTAGGTAGGAAGGTCGTGGTGGAAGGAACTTGGCCTGGTGGGAATAAACGCAAGCACCTGGAGGGCAGGGCAGGGCAAGGCGCGGGATGAACCTGGTGAGAGCTGACCTGGTGAGTGGCGCTTGCTTCCAGTTCCAGCTCCAGCGGACGAGGTGAGACGGGGCAGCAGGGAGAAGAGCAGCTGGACTGGAAGACGAGGCACCTTGGTGGTTGCCCGCCGTCGCCGCCGTGGTCGGGAGCAGAGCAGAGGAAGAAGGAAGGAATGCTGACTGTTGAAGGGCCCGGCTGGCCCCATTTTCCCCTACTAGTAGTAGTATCCTCATATAACCCCTAAAAAGATAACTAACATAAACATAGAAAAAAATTCATATGGATTCTAAACCCCAATATTCTAATAAAATCCCTTTGAATCAAAGGAGCACTAAATGTGTTGAAGAACAGGCACGAGAAAGGCTTTACAGCCAGTCTAGATGTCGTTCTGCACTAAAGCGCGTGAGGCAATGAGATTTTTTATTAAAAATCAGGCATAACGGACGTACAACCAGCTTTACTTTTGGCGATGGACCTATCCCTTTTTATTAGGGAAGTGTTTAGGAACGGCGCACCGGCCGAACCGTTCCGCCGGTCCCACGCGGGCCACTCGATCGAAGCGACGCGCAACACATCGTACGCTCGCGCTCCTCCCGATCCCCTTCTTCCTCCTCCCGATCCCCTTCTTCCTCTTCCTCTTCCTCGCGTCGCGCCGCCCTCTTCTTCTGCCCTCTCCTCCCCACCCCTTCCCCATCCCTCCCCCCCGCCCCCCGGTCGCAGCGCCACGCGCTCCCCTCCCTGCTCGGAGCTCGCCGGCGACCATCCCATCTCGCCAGCGATTGATGGGCGGTGACAACGGGAGATGCTGCAACCGGTGCTATGGGGTGCTACCACGGCGATGCCTCCCTCGCATGCATCGGAGCTCTGCCTACCTCGCCGGACCCGGCCACGCCGGAGCTGCAACAAACCATGGCAGACTACCCCCCATGGCGAATTTTTGCTGGAACCGGTTGTAGCAAATTCAATCGCCGGTGGTAGCAAAAATCTACTATGGTTGCAGCAAAAACGGCGTCATCAGAGCTGCTGACAATGGTTTCGCGAATGCTACAACCACATACCACAAAGCTACAACCGTTCAACAAAAAAGCTGCAACCACGTTCATCAGAGCTGCAACCCGAGTTCGCCGGAGTTTTGTAGCCACTATGATCCAGCGATATTTGCTACAACTGGTGTTGTTTTTTGCTACAACCGGTGTCTCATTTTGCGGCATTGCCATAGCCGGCGTCGGGAATTTTTGCTACAATGCTGTCACGTCGTGCTACAACCAGCACTTCAAATTGCTACAACCGGCACACGGGAATGCTACCACCGCTGAGAAAAAAGCTCCAACCAGAGATACATGGAAACTGAGGGGGGCGCCATGGAAGCTGCAATCGGCACCTGAGAAAGGTACAACTGTTGATGGGAAAAGCTCCAACTGACAAACAAAAATGCTTCAACCGGAGGTGAACAGAAGCTATGGTCGGAGGACGAAAGCTGCAATCGGCTATGAAAAAGCTACAACCAGCGTTTGCAGAAGCTTCCACCATGTACGCTGATGACCATGGCGAGTTTTCGACTCGACACGCCGGCGGGCTGCAACTAATGTTGCCGACGACCATGACGGCGGCAACTGACGGGCCCCGGTGAGCGTCGACCACCAGCGCTGCGACCGCGGGGCGATGGCCTCGTGGCTATGGAGGGCAAGAGCTGCGGGGAGGGGGTGGGTTTGCGGTGTCACGGCTGTAGCAACACATCCAACGACGCCCGGGAGTGAGCGCTGGGCGGCCGGGGGCGAGCGTGCGGCGGCCGGGGGCGAGCGCGCGGCGGCCGGGGGCGCATCCAACGGCAGCCGGGAGCGAGCGCGCGGCGGCCGGGGGTGAGCGCATGGCGAATCTGAAGTAGGGGGGAAGGGGGAAGAAGACGATGACGTGGGAGAGGGGTGATCGAACGGCTCTAATCCCACGCATCGGGTGGCTGGGGCTAGACCGGCCGAACTACTCGGCCGGTGCGCCGGCGCCTAGCAATCGCCTTTTTATTATTACTTAACATAACGGACATACAACCAGCTTTACTTAAGAGTGTGACTAGGGGGCGCGAGAAAGGGAGAGTGCGGCCGTCTATTCACGCTCGCAATCAAAATGTGCACCGTGGGGCGAAAACTGTTGCAAGTATAATTTGGCTACCGGGTTTATTTGATCTACCAAGTTAACTCACATACTAATGTTCAATGCAGAGTGCAAAGACACCAGGTCAGGGTGAACTGAGCGAGCTCATATGGTGAGGTTCCTTGTGGTGCACTGGTAGAAAACAGGGCTTTGGTCCAGGTCGGGTAAGCTCATTAATCCCGGTTCAGTCACGAACCGGGACCCCTGAGGGCATAGGTCCCGATTCGTGGGGCCAGGGGGCCGGCCGGGCCTCGTGGGGCATTGGTCCCGGTTCGTCTGGCCCCTCTGGTCCAGGTTCCAGACGCGAACCGGGACCAATGGGCCTCGCTCCTGGCCCACAACCTTTAGTTCCGGTTCGTGGCCGGAACCGGGACCAAATGTGGCTATATGTATGTATGGATGTTCATATATGTATTCATTTTTTGTTCATAGCATTTTTTTGTTAATATATGTATTTTTTTTCATAGCATTTTTTCCATGAATATATGTATGTGGCTATGTATGTATAGATGGATATCGTTTTTCTCCATGTATGTATGGCATTGTCGATATACCCCCTCCCCGATAACTTCAACATGAGGGGGGGGGGGTCGATATACCCCCTCCCCGATAACATTTTTTTCTAAGTTACTAAGGTAAAATGTTCACCCCCCCACTCGATATACTGGGCGACCAACTGTCGAGGCCACCCAAACCCTAGAAAAAAAGCGTTGTCGATCTCCTACCCCCTCTCGCCCTACCCGACAAACTCTCGAGGCCACCCAAACCACTAGAAGAGAACTCCAGTAACTTTGGCATGAGGGGGGACGTCAATCAACCCCCTCTCGCCCGAACAAGTCTATGAATCATTTTATATCGCAGTGGACATATATCAAAGTTTGAATTTGGACATATGCAACATTTGATCATATATCAAAGTTTGATCATATATCAAAGTTTGATCGTATGTCAAAGTTTGAATTTTGACATATGCAACATTTGACATATGCAACTTTTGACATAGATTGATCAAGAATGACCCCATTATGGATGTGCACAAGTTGATCCATTTTTTGCTGAGAGAGGCGGTCCGGACGTCGGACATTCATGAGAGAACTCCGGTAACTCTTCAACATGAGGGGGGCATCAATCAACCCCCTCTCGCCTGACCAAACCCTAGAAGCGTCGAGGCCACCCCAAACCCTAGAAGCGTTGTCGAGGCCACCCCAAACCCTAGAAGCGTCGAGGCCACCAAAATTTACCGAGTTAAAAGAGCGTTGTCGTCGAGGCCACCCCAAACCCTAGAAGCGTCGAGGCCACCCAAATTTACCGGGTTAAAAGAGTGTTGTCGTCGAGGCCTAATACGTCTCCAACGTATCTATAATTTTTGATTGCTCCATGCTACTTTGTCTACTGTTTTAGGCAATATTGGCCTTTATTATCCACTTTTATATTATTTTGGGGACTAACCTATTAACCGGAGGCCCAACCTAGATTTGTTGTTTTATGCCTATTTCAGTGTTTCGAGGAAAAGGAATATCAGACGAAGTCAAAACGGAACGAAATCAACTGGAGAAGTTATTTTTGGAAGGAAAGCCACCCGATGGACTTGGAGTGCACGTCAGGAGATACGGGAGGTGCTCATGAGGGTGCCCCCCCCGGGCGTGCCCCCTACCTCGTGGGGCCCCCGTAGCTCCACCGACGTACCCCCTGCACCCATATATACCTACGTATCGTAAAACTTCCAGAATAGAAAATAGATTGGGAGTTCCACCGCCGCAAGCCTCTGTAGCCACCAAAAACCAATCGGGACCCTGTTCCGGCACCCTGCCGAAGGGGGATCCCATCACCGGAGGCCATGTTCATCATCCCGGCGCTATCCATGACGAGGAGGGAGTAGTTCACCCTCGGGGCTGAGGGTATATATGTACCAGTAACTATGTGTTTGATCTCTCTCTCTCTCTCTCTCGTGTTCTCTCTCGTGTTCCTCTATGGCACGATCTTGATGTATCCCGAGCTTTGCTATTGTAGTTGGATCTTATGATGTTTCTCCCCCTCTACTCTCTTGTGATGAATTGAGTTTCCCCTTTGAAGTTTTATTATCGGATTGAGTCTTTATGAGAACACTTGATGTATGTCTTGCCGTGATTATCTATGGTGACAATGGGATATCATGTGCCACTTGATGTATGTTTTGGTGATCAACTTGCGGGTTTCGTGACACTTGGGAACCTATGCAGTGTTTTAACTGAGAAGACAAGGCCCCGGCAAGAGGAGCTTGCCGGGAAGGTCAAGGCCCCGGCAAGAGGAGCTTGCCGGGAAGGCCAACCAAGGCATTTCAAGGAACTTGCCGCGACACGCCGCGCGTCTCGGCAAGACCCAGCGAGCGACAAGCTTCCGGGCGCAACAAGACAACGACCGCGGCAAGGCGCTTGCCGCGGCGAAGCCACCACTCTGTGCCCATGCTCCAGCGCATCCGTCGACGTGTCGCCACAGGACCGTTCCAGGCGCATGTGGCGAGAGGCTGTGCAGCCAAGCGGTGCGAGGTGGCGAGCGGAGATGACAAGATGGCCATCATGGCGAACGCGGACAGGCATTAAATGCCCTTGTCCCCTACCATCAGAGTTAGGTAGGATGCACTGTAGAGGTAGCTATACCAACCACTCTTTTTACATTTGTACCCTTTCCTGCGTTGCCACCTGTCGGTGACCCCTTTAGCATATAAAAGGAGGCCCATGCGCAACGTACAAGGGGTTCGACTCATTCGAAACCAGAACACTCCCACGCTCTCGAGAAAGAACATAATACAACCACAAAGCAGCAGTAGGAGTATTATCTCTCCGGAGAGCTCCGGAGCTAGGTAAAATCGCTCGCGTGCTCCGCCTCGATCCGCTCTTCGTGCGATCTCCGCCCCTCGCCGGACCGAAAGGGACACCGGTCCCATAGGTGTTCGTTTCCCACGACATCTTTGGCGCGCCAGGTAGGGGGCGTCGAGGTTGTGTGAACCCGGTCCGGCGTTCACGCGAGCCAGATCTTCATCTTCTTCATCATCTTCATCGACATGCCACCGAAGAAGAAGGCTTCGGAGGTGGCTGCTCCGTCCGCGTCGATCCCACCTCCACCGGAGCAAATGGGTGGTGGGGTAGACGCCGGCGGAGGAACGGGCGTCGACAAGGGAGCTCACGCTGCCGCTAGGTCCAAGGACAAGGCCGCGCAAACCTCGGCGTCCGTACACGCACCGCGCCCATCTCAGGAGGCGCGAGACCGGCAGCGTCATGGTACTCGCAGCACCATACGCTCGTTGGACCAAGGTCGAGCTGGTGGATCTCGAGATGCTCAAGACCAGCATGCACGCCACCCTGCTGGCACGAGCAAGACACGGTCGCCTGGACGGGATCCTGCTCCTTCTAACGTAGTTAGAAGTCCGAGCATATCCCGCTCCTCGCACCGTTCACCACCGCCACCAAAGACTCCAGAAGAAGCGTTGGCTCGAGCCCAACTGCTCCTGGATTACCCTCCAACGGCGGACAATATCGACGATTGGAGGGCCACCATCCAGAGTCTCATCGGCTTCGCCAACGGCGACACTCCACAGCAGCCGAATGTGTCGCAGGCACGACAAGATTGCCGGACGCGAGCCGATGGCGACAAGACCAGTGGAGGTGCAACCACCGTGCACTCCCCGCCCCGAAGGCCAAGATCACCGACTCGCCGGGTCAACCTCGACACCGACTCCACAGTGTCATCAGATCCTCGAGCTCGTCGCGATCAGCGCCATGTTCTTCAAGAGCGACAGCAAGAAGAAGCTCGTACACGCATCGAGCGTCGAAGAGAAGCGCGACATCAATCAGACCAGCGCGCTGGGCCCACTATCGACATGCATGCGCCAGGGGAACCAAGCGACTTGCCGTACGCGGTAGGTTGCCCTGCATTCACTCGTGAGCTGCGGCAAGTCCAGTGGCCCAGTACAAAGAACTTCAAGCAAGATGTACCAGAGAAGTACGACGGCAGGTTGCATCCGTCGGAGTTCCTCAGCATCTACACCATCACGGTGCAAGCTGCCGGGGGACGAGACGACAAGATCCTTGCCAACTACTTCCCACTGGTACTCAAGCCTAATGTCAGATCCTGGCTCATGCACTTGCCGGACAACTCCATATCCTCATGGGCGGATCTGTGCCATCAGTTTGTCGGCGCCTTTACGGGCGGCCACAAGCCTCATGGCCAAGAGAGTGATCTGCATCTGCTCGCCCAAAAGGAAGGAGAGCCCCTGCGCAAGTATATTCAAAGATTTCAGCCAAGTGCAGCGCAACATCCCAGATGTCCACCCTTCGCGGTCATCAGCGCGTTCCATCAGAACGTGCGAAACCGCAGGATGCGGGAGGAGATGGCGATGTGCAAGATTAGAGACGTCAGTGAGCTCTACGCCCTGGCCGACAAGTGTGCACGTGCTGAGGAAGGGAGGAAACTCCCCGGAGAGAACACAGGAGCAGGGGGGTCTGACAGTGAGGATGCCACCCCAGCAAGGAAAAACCGGCGGCAGAATAACAGAAAAAGGAAAGGCAAAGATGTGCTAGCTGTTGAGCAGTCCGGCAACGGAGGTGGCGCCGACAAAGCCAAAGCTGGTAGCTCCGGCGAGGCTGTGGTGGCCGCCGACAAGCAGGACGGCTCCGGCAAGCAGTATTGCAAAATCCACCACACCAAGGGTCACGATCTCCAGAGCTGCAAGAAGTTCGAGCAACTTGTTGAGCAGCAGAAAGCTGAGTACGAGCGACGCGACAAGGAGAAGGCCCAGGAAGGTATTGGTGGATCCGGCAAGAAGCGTCCCGGCCGGGGAGGACGTCGCAGTAAGGCCAAACAGCGGCAAGGAGACAGGCCTCCCCGCGGCCGCGACAAGGATGAAGATGACGATGAAGACGAAGAGATGGATGATGATGAGGCCGATGAGCAGGAGTTCCAGAAAGCCACAGAGGTTCTGTGCATTGACGGTGGTGCTTCTCTGCATACTTCGCACCGCCAACTCAAACAGTGGGTGCGGGAAGTTAATGTAGCAGAACCACCAGTCGAGTCACGCAAGCCTCTGAAGTGGTCCAGCACGCCTATCATCTTTGACATTGAGGACCACCCTGATCGCATAACTGCGGTCGGGTGCTTGCCGATGTTGGTTTCACAAACTATCCGCAACCTCAAGGTCACAAAGATGCTAGTTGACGGAGGGGCCGGCTTGAACCTGATCTCCTCAGCGGTACTCCAGAAACTCCAGATCCCTGACAGCGAGCTTGAAGAGACCGGTACATTCCAATGAATCAACCCGGGAAGGAGCAAGCCAAAAGGGAAGATCACGTTGCCGGCGACATTTGGCAGCGAGCTGAACTTCAGGACTGAGAGGGTCACTTTTGACGTTGCTGATTTTCCACTACCTTACAATGGAATACTCGGCCGTCCAGCACTCGCCAAGTTCATGGCAGCCTCTCACTATGCCTACAACGTGCTCAAGATGCCAGGCCCGATAAGTGTCATCTCTGTCCCTGGCGACAAGAAAGATGCCCTTATCTGCACCGACAAGATTTACCAGGAAGCAGCAGCCGTAGCAGATCGCAAGACACTTGCCGCTGAAGCTCCCGGGGGAAAGAAGAAGACCAAGTCCGGCAAGAGCTCTGATGCCCACTCCAGCAAGCGCACCTCTTTGGAGTGCTGCGCTACCGTCGAGGACGCACCATCGAGCTCCACCGGCAAGTGTAAGAAGACAAAGACAGCTTCACCAGAGACCAAGAAAGTGGCAGCCAAGGAAGACAGCACTGGTGGTACCTTCACCATCAGTGCCACGCTTGACCCTAAATAGGAAAGCGCGCTCGTTGCTTTCCTGCAGGCGAATGTCGACGTGTTTGCGTGGGAACCGTCTGACATCCCCGGTGTTCCTAGGAAAGTAATTGAGCACCACCTTGCTGTTTGTCCTCACGCGCGGCCCGTCAAGCAGAAAGTCAGGAAACAAGCAGTGGAGCACCAAGAATTCATTGCAGAAGAGATCAAAAAGTTGGAAGCAGCAGGCCTTGTCAGAGGAGTGCTCCATCCTACGTGGCTGGCCAATCCTGTAGTCGTGCGCAAGGCAAACGGGAAATGGAGGCTTTGTATTGACTTTACTGATGTTAATAAAGCTTGTCCCAAAGATCCATTTCCCTTGCCGCGCATTGACCAGATTGTCGACTCCACGGCAGGATGTGATTTGCTTTCATTTCTTGATGCATATTCAGGATATCATCAGATCTTCATGGCAGAAGAGGATGAGGAGAAAACCGCATTCATCACTCCATGTGGCACATACTGTTTTGTACGGATGCCTTTCGGACTAAAGAATGCTGGATCAACATTTGCAAGGGTAGTTCACGAAGCTTTTGAGCCACAGTTGCACAGAAATGTAGAAGCTTACATGGATGACATAGTGGTCAAGAGCAAAGACAAGGCAACCCTGATCAAAGATTTAGATGAAACTTTTGCAAATCTGCACAAGATCAACCTCAAGCTCAACCCCGAGAAGTGTGTGTTTGAAGTCCCTTCCGCCAAGCTTCTCGTGTTTTTCGTGTCTCAACGGGGAACTGAAGCCAATCCTGACAAGATCAAAGCCATTGAGCAGATTGAAGCACCGAAGTGCGTCAAGGATGTACGAAGGCTTGCCGGCTGCGTGGCTGCTCTCAGCAAGTTTATCTCTAAGTCTGCTGAGCGCGCCCTGCCATTTTTCAAAATATTGAAAAAGGCAGGTCCAATGAAATGGACTCCGGAAGCAGAGGCTGCGCTGCAGGACTTGAAGAGATACATGTCCTCCACTCCAATACTCGTCGCACCTAAGCCGCAAGAGAAGTTGCTGCTATATCTAGCGGCAACCAATCAAGTGGTTAGTGCTGCGTTAGTAGCGGAAAGGGAGGCGGATGATGAGCCAGCGACCACGGCAAGCGCGTCCAGCGACAAGCGGGGGGCTTCCCCGACAAGCTCTGGTCCCGACAAGGATGGATCTGTGCAGCCATAAGAAGAGAAGCAGAAGAAGATGGTGCAGCGCCCAGTTTACTTTGTCAGTTCCCTTCTGCAGGGGGCTAGATCAAGGTACTATGGTGTGCAGAAATTGCCTTTTGGCCTTCTCATGGCCTCGAGGAAGCTGCGCCATTACTTCCAAGCACATGAGATCACAGTTGTCACTCGCTTTCCGTTGAAGAGGATATTGCAGAATCCAGAAGCAACAGGCAGGATTGTCGAGTGGGCACTGGAACTATCAAGCTTTGGCCTCAAGTTTGAGAGTACTTCAACTATCCAGAGCCGAGCATTGGCAGAATTCATAGCGGAATGGACGCCAACACCTGACGAAGAAATTCCAGAAACGAGCATTCCCGTCAAGGAGGCAAGCAAAGAATGGATCATGTACTTTGATGGCGCCTTCTCGCTGCAAGGCGCCGGTGCGGGCGTGTTACTTGTCGCACCCACCGGAGAGCACCTCAAGTACGTGGTCCAGATGCATTTTCCCAAGGAGCAAGCGACAAACAATACTGCAGAGTATGAAGGCTTGCTTGCCGGTCTCAGGATCGCGGCAGACCTTGGGATCAAGAAGCTTATTGTTAGGGGTGACTCGCAGCTTGTCGTCCGCCAAGTAAATAAAGATTATCAGAGTCTGTTGATGGAAGCTTACATTGATGAAGTGAGAAAGTTGGAAGAGCACTTTGACGGCCTACAGATGGAACATGTTCCGAGAGCTCAGAACGACATTGCAGATGGCCTATCAAAGTGCGCCGCACTTAAGTTACCTGTGGAACCAGGGATCTTTGTGCTTAAGCTGACTCAACCATCTGTAACACCATCAACTGGACAGAGCAAGAAGAGGAAGTTGGTTTCTGGTGACTACTTTCCGGCAGAGCTCCCCGAAGCCGCCGCCAAGAAGGTCCCTAAGATCAACACCAAGAGTGCTGAGGAGCAGTCTGCTCCGACAAGCCCTAGGATTTGTTCCACTGAAGCACACACTCCCGACAAGTGTTGCTCCGGCAAGCTTGCCGGGGAACATCAAGCTCCGGCGGAGCCGCAGGTTCTTGCCGTAGAAGCGGATGTTCCCGCAGCAGCATATGTGCCTTTATTCCTTGTTGTCGAGCCACAAGCTCCAACATGGGCACAACAAATCATCCATTTCCTTCAGACAGGAGAACTCCCCGAAGAGCAAGAAGAAGCGGAGAGAGTAGCCCGGCAATCAAGTATGTACCAGTTTGTTGATGACACACTGTACAGAAGAAGATTCAACGGTGTGAAATTGAAGTGTATTCCCCGGGAAGATGGACAGAAGCTGTTGGCAGAGATACATGGAGGCATATGTGGTCATCACATTGGCGCAAGAGCACTTGCCGGCAAAGCATTCCGGCAAGGTTTCTTTTGGCCGACAGCCCTCCAGGATGTAACTGCACAAGTAACCAAGTGTGAAGCGTGCCAGTTCAATTCCAAGCAGATACACCAGCCAGCTCAAGCTCTCCAGACGATCCCTTTATCCTGGCCATTTTCGGTCTGGGGGCTTGACATCCTCGGCCCCTTTCCCCGAGCTGTCGGGAGTTTTGAGTACTTGTACGTTGCAATCGACAAGTTCACAAAGTGTCCGGAAGTGGAAGCAGTGAGGAAGGTGACAGCACAGTCAGCAGTCAAGTTCTTCAGGTCAATTGGTTGCCGTTTCGGCGTCCCTAACAGGATCATCACCGACAACGACACGCAATTCACGAGCCGCACCTTCATGCAGTACGTCCAAGATCTTGGCGCAAAGGTCTGCTTCGCTTCTGTTGCTCACCTGAGAAGCAACGGTCAAGCGGAGAGAGCAAATGCTGAAGTGCTGCGAAGGCTCAAGACCAGGACTTTCGACAGGCTGCACAAGTGTGGAAAGAATTGGATTGAGGAGCTGTCGGTGGTTCTTTGGTCAATCAGGACGACGCCAAATCGAGCCACTGGCCAGACACCTTTCGCTCTAGTCTATGGAGCAGAGGCAGTTCTCCCCACGGAACTCGTATACGGATCGCCTCGAGTGCTCGCTTATGATGAGCTTGAGCAAGAGCAGTTGCGACAAGATGACGCGCTGCTCCTTGAGGAAGATCGTCTTCAGGCTGCTGTACGAGCTGCTCGATACCAGCAAGCTTTGCGCCACTACCATAGCCGCAAAGTCAATGCCAGAAGTCTCGAGGAAGGCGACCTTGTTCTTGGGCGTGTTCAGTCCGCCAAGAATTCCAACAAGTTGACGCCAAAGTGGGAAGGCCCTTATCGGGTGAAGCATGCCACTAGGCCTGGCGCTGTCCGCCTTGAGACCGAAGATGGCTTTCCGGTGAGCAACTCCTGGAACATTGAGCATCTTCGTAAGTTTTACCCGTAAGGTGCGGTTGCCGGAACCTGTTCCGGCAACCACCTTTTGTACAAGTCTTGCCGCTGTTGCATGTAATTATATGTACAAAGCCGGGCGCAGACCCCGTGCATAAATAAAGCTCATGTGCTCCACAAATCTTGTCAATTTCATGCTTTCTATTTTTTGCATGTATTATCTGACACTTTGTGCAGCACTTGCCCCCGGTAAGCAATAACGAGCCTTAAGGCTTCATATCTTTATTTTCTCTTCTTTCTTTTTCTCAAGAAAAAGGAAGGTTCCCTCGCCCACAAGTTCACCGGGGGTGAAGGAGAAGATAATGGTGTGGACCAGGCGTCGTTCAAGAAAGTATTGCCTTGCCGAGACGCAAACGACAGAAAAGCTAAGTTGCCAAAGTTTGAACACAATGAGTTTTAATTTTTTTTAAGTTATCTTCCTTGAACGACCATGCTTTGTATGGAAAACCTGTGCGCGGAGGAACCAACTCGTACCTAGTTGCGCCATTACTTTGTTTCGACTCCACTCAACAAATTAAGTGTGCTGCGACTAGTCGCGACAAGGTTTCTTGCCGGAAGCGACACCGCCAGCAGGCTGCTGATGTTCCGCACTCAGCGCTCGCGGCAAGGGTGCCTGCGCCGGCAAGTTCCCTAAAAGCGTAGGGTAAAAACATACAAAGGAAGGAATCAAGTAAAGGAAATAACATAGCAAATACTGCCCAAGATAAAGTTATATTACAAAGATAACTTGTCGCAGCACTGACTGAATTGTTCTCGTAACATGACTAGCAGCGACAAGAAAAGGAGAAAACATGCGGCCTAATCTACGCGACCGCCATCAACCCTCCTGACTTCATTCACCTTGTCCACAATGGGTGCAACAAGGGCCTTGAGCTCTTCAAGATCAGCACCCGCCGGCAACTTCTTGAGGACGTTGGTGAGGTTGAGGCCCGGGTTGCGGAAGGCCACCTTCACCAACACCTTCTCCAGAACTCTGGCCTAGATCGTGCGCGACTCGTCGGCCAGCTGCTTTGGGATCCTTTCCCGGAGCTGCTAGAGGGCCGTCGCCACGCCCTTGAAGAATAGAGTGAGCTTGGCGCTGGGCTGGAGGTTCTCGTCGGAGGAGTACCCGAAACCCTCCATTTCCAGCTGCGCCAGTTCCTCGTCGATGACTGCGGCGATGTTGGCGAGGCCCTCCGTCCAGAGCTCCACAGTATCCCTGAAGGTGTTCTAGGTTTCGGCGGCCCTCGTCAGCAGCGCCTCGTTGGCCTTGATCTCCTCCTTCAAGGCCTCCTCCCGCTTCTTGGCGCCGTCCAGCGTCTTAGTCAGCGTAGCCAGCTTCAACTCGAGATCGGCATTGGAGTCCTTGGCGGCGCTCAGCTCTTTGCCCCTCTCGAGGAGGCGACCCTGCAGCTCGCCGTGGGCGAGGGCGTCCTTCTCGCGCTCGCGTTGGAGTGCGGCAAGCTCTTCATTCCTCGCCTTCAGATCGGCCTCTAGCTGCACCACTTTCACTTCCAGCTCCTTCTTGGCGGCCTCAGCAGCTGCGGCAGCATCTTTTGCCTCCTTGAGAGCCCCGCCAAGTGTTTGCTCGCGCGCAGCAAGCTCCTCCTCATAGCTGTCCAGATTGACCTTCCGCTGCGTCAACTCGCCTTCCCGCACGGACAGCTCCTCGGCGGCAAGCCGCTGTTGCTCTTCGGCTTCAGCCTTCTCGAGGAGGAAGGCCTTCCGCGCCTCGACAAGCTGCACGTGCTCCTCCGCAATGGACCAGAGGGCCTCCTGGTTGCGACTCCGGAGCTCCTCTGCATGCTTCTCAATATCCACTCCCGCTTGCGCGACAAGCACTTCCCGGGAGTCCAGTTTAGCTTGTCGGGCGCGGTAAAGCGACAACAACCTTCACAGCAGCTGTTCCTCCTCAGGCTCACCGCTGCTGCTGCTTGGCGCGTCGACCAGTGTCAACCCCGCGGAGGCAAGCACTTCTCCGTCAAAGACTTCTCCTTCGACCGGCGCCCTGGAACTTGACGCCCAGGGAAGCTTGATGAAGACACCGTCGCCGGCCTTCAAGTAGGCGCCGGGCTGGGGCTCTTCGGAGCCCGGCGCTGCATTAGTGGCGGAGGGATCGGCGGTCGGTGTAGCGCCTTGCGCTCCTACGGCCCCAGGGTCGTCAGTGCGATCGCTGGATCCCTCGCCAGCTCCTGCGCCAGCAGCTTTGGCGGCCTCTTCGCCGGCAGGATCATCAGCGCCGGCCTCCTCCTCGGTGGCGACGGCGTCATCAGTGTTGCCGCGCGCGTTCTCCTCGCCGGTGGCTTCAGTGTCCATTGGCTCCGTGGAAGGTGGATCTGAAGGCCGGAAGAGGGAGAAGAGTCAAGCAAATATTCAAGAAGAAAGATCAGAAGAAGAAGAACCCAAGGGAAGTTTTCTGACAAGAAGGATTACCTGTGCTGGGCTCTGTAGTCATGGGCTCCACCACCGGGGGATCGCTGGTCCCGTCCTTTGCCAGAGAACTGCCCCTTGCTGGAGAGCGCTCCCTTGCCGAGGAATCCTCCCTTGGCGGCGTAGTCGAAGCAGATAGCACCTCAGGGGCTGCTTCCGATTGCTCCTGGTGAGCCTGTTCTGCTCCTACACAAACAAACCAACAGTCAGATGTTGGCAAAGAAAGAACACCCATGCGCCCCCAACAACGGGAAGTAAGACTATATACTTACGCTGGGGGCTGCTTCGGGGAGTAGTTGCCGGGTCCGACAAGGTGGTCTCGGACGCACCCTCTGTCGTCACAGCAGGATCGTCCTCGATAACAACCACGGGGACCTTGGCTCTCTTCGCCGCTCTCTAGGCCAGAGTCCTAAAAAGGAACAAGGTTCAGAAGAAAGCAGATCAGATACAAGATAAGAAACAGCAAGAATTGAAGGAATATAAGTACAACAAAAAAATCTTACTCTTCTTCCTCCTCGTCGGAGCTGAGCGCGGAAAGGTCGAAGTCCGGTCCTCCTTCGGCGCGACGAGGCGGAGGAATAGGCTCCCTTGGCCGCTTGGCGGGAGCTGCGGCAGGATCAGAAGCGGCGGCCCGAGAGGACCCCGCTCCAGTTGCCGTAGCGGCGTGAGACGCTCCCGCGGCAACTGTGCTTGTCGCGGTGGAGCGTGTCCCGCGGCGCGGCGGCTGTTGACCCGTCTGCCGCCCTGCTATGTCTCCGGTCCTACGGAGGCGCCTTCTTGGTGGAGCTGGGGCTGCACTGGGAGCTCCACTTGCGGCAAGTTGCTTGAAGACGGCTGGCCGCTTGCACCCTCGGCGGGCTCGCTCGATTCGGCTTCCAGCCCTCCCTCGCCGACGATTTCCCCGACAAGCTCGTCTCGACCGGCAAGGCTTGCCGCCTCGGCTGCCTCTGCCTCCTCCACAGTAAACCCAAACTCGCCCGCGGCGGCGGCGGCCGCCGCCTCTTCCGCCCTGGTAGCGATGCGCCGCATCTCGTCTTCGGTGGTGTCGCGGGTGAGGCTCCTCTGCTCGTCGGCGCGGACCGCCACCTCCACCAAGCTATCGAAGAACTGCTGCACGACGTCGTCGGCGGGCTCCTGCCAAGTTGGAATAATTCCATGCGAGTCGCACTCCGGCATCATTGCGCGGATGCGATCGAGCGAAGAGTTGTTGCACAACGGGACGACGCCCTGCGGCAGCCTGAACCACTCGGGATGATGGGGGTCGTGCTTGAACAGCTCCTTGAGCATCGCATCCAACTCCAAAACAGTGAAATTGAAGTTGAGGCCCGGGCGCAGCCTCATGATGTCCGCCGGACCCCCGAACAGCTAGGTGGGCCTCCCCCTCTCCTGCAGAGGGGCGATGCGGCGGCGAAGAAAGTCCGCCAACAACACCTACAGTGAGCCCGGCAAGCCTGAGTCGCAAGATCCGAGTGGTGGCGATCTTCAGCCTAGCATCGTCCGCCGCGAGGGCGCTCCAATCATTGCCGCGCACTGCTGGGGTTTGGCGCAGGGCAGTGAACGGCTGCGGGTTCTCCTCGACGATCCAGCACCATTCTGCTCTCCACTCATCCCATTTGCTGCGGAGCTCCCCCTCCAGATACGTCTCCTTCTTGCCGGTTCTCAAGATCTAGGCGATCCCGCCAGATAAGGGCTCTCCTCTCTCGACCCGGGGCATGAAGTAGTGGCAGAAAAGGGCTATGTTTGGGTGGACTCTGACAAAGTTCTCGCAGAGATGTGCGAAAACCGCCATGGTCAGGACAGCATTGGGAGTGAAATCAAGGAGGTGGAACCCGTAGGTGGTCAGGACAGCATTGCAGAGCCCGCAATAGAAGAACAATACGTAGAAAGGGTATCCGTTTGGAGCCCGTTTTGAAGCAGAAGCGGCGGCGGAGAGTACCTTGGTGCGCGGATGCGCTCGCGTCTCCGTCGACCAGAAGAGATAGAACCACTCCCTCAGCTCCTTCGCGGAGAGCTCAGGGGGGAAAGTTGCCCGCTCCTTTCGCAGCGCCTCGAGCCGCAGCGCCTCGGCCGACTTCACACCCTTCCCGGTCTTCGGAGCCATGACGGAGGCGGTGGGGGAGATCGAGGGCGTTGGCGGCGACGGCGACGATGGGGACGGAGCGCTGCTCTCTTTTGGCTTTGGAAGCGGAGGGGAGCGGCGGAGATTTCTGAGATTGGAACCGCAAGTGGCGAAGGTGGGGGAACTACCCCTGTTTCCCCTGCTTATAAAGAGGAGGAGGCGAACGTTACGCTTTTTCCGAATAAAGAATCACCCATGATCTCTCCCACGACGCAGCATTCGACGCGTGCCGTTACGGGAGGGCGCGGCGGATACGGAGTCAAATACGGTGTGGACTCGGGCCGCGCGTGCCCGTGCCCTGTTTTGGGCTTGGCCCAACAGCGCTCGGCACCGTGTGTGGCCCAGGCCCGGGGGCTCCTGTCGGTGTACTAAAGTAGGGGTACTTTGGTATCCCGAACTTGTGCACGGGCAGTCGCAGCGCCCCGCGGCAAGGCTTGCCGGGTGACCGCCAAGATCCTCCGTAGTTCCTATTGGAGCCATTCAAGAACAAAGTGTTTTAACTGAGAAGACAAGGCCCCGGCAAGAGGAGCTTGCCGGGAAGGTCAAGGCCCCGGCAAGAGGAGCTTGCCGGGAAGGCCAACCAAGGCATTTCAAGGAACTTGCCGCGACACGCCGCGCGTCCCGGCAAGACCCGGCGAGCGACAAGCTTCCGGGCGCGACAAGACAACGACCGCGGCAAGGCGCTTGCCGCGGCGAAGCCACCACTCTGTGCCCACGCTCCAGCGCATCCGTCGATGTGTCGCCACAGGACCGTTCCAGGCGCATGTGGCGAGAGGCTGTGCAGCCAAGCGGTGCGAGGTGGCGAGCGGAGATGACAAGATGGCCATCGTGGCGAACGGTGGCGCCCCTAACGGTCGCTTTTCTGCACTGTTTGGGCGACACGGATGGGCATTAAATGCCCTTGTCCCCTGCCGTCAGAGTTAGGTAGGATGCACTGTAGAGGTAGCTATACCAACCACTCTTTTTACATTTGTACCCTTGCCTGCGTTGCCACCTGTCGATGACCCCTTTAGCATATAAAAGGAGGCCCATGCACAACGTAGAAGGGGTTCGACTCATTCGAAACCAGAACACTCCCACGCTCTCGAGCAAGAACATAATACAACCACAAAGCAGCAGTAGGAGTATTATCTCTCCAGAGAGCTCCGAAGCTGGGTAAAATCGCTCGCGTGCTCCGCCTCGATCCGCTCTTCGTGCGATCTCCGCCCCTCGCCGGACCGAAAGGGACCCCGGTCCCATAGGTGTTTGTTTCCCACGACACCGTTGAATTAGAAGACATTGATGTTACTATTAAGCTTGCTAATAGGGATACCATTAAACCTATTGGGATTGTTAGAGATGTTGAAGTTTTGTGTGGGAAGGTTAAATACCCTGCTAATTTTGTTGTTCTTGGTTCCCCACAAGATGATTTTTGTTCCATTATTTTTGGTAGACCCTTCTTGAATACTGCTAGTGCTAAGATTAATTGTGAAAAGAATATTGTCACTGTTGGCATAGATGGTATGTCTCATGAGTTTAATTTCGCTAAGTTTAGTAGACAACCTCGTGAAAGGGAAGCACCTAGTAAGGATGAGATTATTGGTCTTGCTTCCGTTGCTGTTGCACCAACTGATCCGTTAGAACAATATTTGCTAGACCATGAAAACAATATGTTTATGAAGGAAAGGGAGGAAATAGATGAAGTGTTCCTTAAACAGGAACCTATGCTGAAACATAACCTTACCGTTGAAATTCTTGGGGATCCCCCTCCATCCAAGGGTGATCCCGTGTTTGAACTTAAACCATTACCTGATAATCTTAAGTATGCTTATTAGTGTTAACCTTTCAGGGAAAGAAGAAGAAAGATTATTGAAAACTCTGAAGAAGCACCGAGCAGCTATTGGATATACTCTGGATAATCTTAAGGGTGTTAGTCCCACGTTATACCAACAAAAAATTACATTGGAGGAGGATGCCAACCCAATTAGAGATCCTCAAAGACGATTAAATCCCAAGATGAAGGAAGTGGTAAGAAAGGAGATACTAAAGCTCCTTGAGGAAGGTATTATTTATCCCGTTGCTGATAGTGAATGGGTAAGTCCTGTTCATTGTGTTCCTAAAAAGGGAGGTATTACCGTTGTTCCTAATGATAAAGATGAATTGATCCCGCAAAGAATTATTACAGGTTATAGGATGGTAATTGATTTCCGTAAGTTAAATAAAGCTACTAAGAAAGATCATTACCCTTTACCTTTTATTGATCAAATGCTAGAAAGACTATCCAAACACACTCATTTTTGCTTTCTAGATGGTTATTCTGGCTTCTCAAAAATACCTGTGTCAGCTAAGGATCAATCTAAAACTACTTTTACTTTCCCTTTTGGTACTTTTGCTTATAGACGTATGCCTTTTGGTTTATGTAATGCACCCGCTACCTTTCAAAGATGCATGATGGCTATATTCTCTGATTTTTGTGAAAAGATTTGTGAGGTATTCATGGATGACTTTTCTGTCTATGGATCCTCCTTTGATGATTGTTTGAGCAACCTTGATCGAGTTCTGCAGAGATGCGAAGACACTAGTCTCGTCCTGAATTGGGAAAAGTGTCACTTTATGGTTAATGAAGGCATTGTCTTGGGGCACAAGATCTCAGAGAGAGGTATTGAAGTTGATAAAGCCAAAGTTGATGCTATTTAAAAGATGCCATGTCCCAAGGACATAAAAGGTATAAGAAGTTTCCTTGGTCACGCCGGTTTTTATAGGAGGTTCATTAAGGACTTTTCTGAAATCTCTAGGCCTCTGACTAATTTTTTGCAAAAAGATATTCCTTTTGTCTTTGATGATGATTGTGTAGAAGCATTTGAAACACTTAAGAAAGCCTTGATCACTGCACCCATTGTTCAGCCACCTGATTGGAATTTACCTTTTGAAATTATGTGTGATGCTAGTGATTATGCTGTAGGGGCTGTTTTAGGGCAAAGAGTCGATAAGAAATTGAATGTTATCCAGTATGCTAGTAAGACTCTTGATACTGCCAAGAGAAATTATGCTACTAATGAAAAAGATTTATTAGCAGTTGTGTTTGCATGTGATAAGTTTAGACCTTATATTGTTGATTCCAAAATCACTATTCACATTGATCATGCTGCTATTAAATATCTTATGGAAAAGAAAGATGCTAAGCCTAGACTCATTAGATGGGTTCTCTTGCTCCAAGAATTTGACTTGCATATTATTGATAGAAAGGGAGTTGAGAACCCCGTTGCAGACAACTTGTCTAGGTTAGAGAATGTTCTTGATGACCCACTACCTATTAGTGATAGCTTTCCTGATGAACAATTAGCGGTCGTCAATGCTTCTCGTACTGCTCCTTGGTATGCTGATTATGCTAATTACATTGTTGCTAAATTTATACCGCCTAGTTTCACATACCAGCAAAAGAAAAAGTTCTTTTATGATTTAAGACATTACTTCTGGGATGATCCACACCTTTATAAGGAAGGAGTAGATGGTGTTATTAGACGTTGTGTGCCTGAGCATGAACAGGAACAGATTCTACGCAAGTGTCACTCTGAATCTTATGGAGGACATCACGCTGGAGATAGAACTGCACACAAGGTACTACAATCTGGTTTTTATTGGCCTACTCTCTTCAAAGATGCTCGTAAGTTTGTCTTGTCTTGTGATGAATGTCAAAGAATAGGTAACATTAGTAGACGTCAAGAAATTCCTATGAATTATTCTATTGTTATTGAACTGTTTGATGTTTGGGGCTTTCATTATATGGGACCTTTTCCTGCCTCTAATGGTTATACACATATTTTAGTTGTTGTTGCTTACATTACTAAGTGGGTAGAAGCTATTCCAACTAGTAATGCTGATCATAACACTTCTATTAAAATGCTTAAAGAAGTTATTTTTCTGAGGTTTGGAGTCCCTAGATATCTTATGACCGATGGTGGTTCACATTTTATTCATGGTGCTTTTCGTAAGATGCTTGCTAAGGAGGATGTCAATCATAGAATCGCATCTCCTTATCATCCGCAGTCTAGTGGTCAAGTAGAGTTGAGCAATAGAGAGCTCAAATTGATTTTGCAAAAGATTGTGAATAGATCTAGAAAGAATTGGTCCAAAAAACTTGATGATGCATTATGGGCCTATCGAACTGCATACAAAAATCATATGGGTATTTCTCCCTATAAGATGGTTTGTGGAAAATCATGTCATTTACCTCTTGAACTTGAACATAAGGCATATTGGGCTATCAAAGAGCTCAATTATGACTTCGAACTTGCTGGTGAGAAGAGGTTGTTTGATATTAGCTCACTTGATGAATGGAGAACCCAAGCCTATGAGAATGCTAAGCTTTTCAAAGAAAAAGTCAAACGCTGGCATGATAAGAGAATACAAAAGCGTGAGTTTAACGTAGGAGATTATGTGTTATTATTCAACTCTCGTCTAAGATTTTTTGCAGGAAAACTCCTCTCAAAATGGGAAGGTCCCTACGTTATCGAGGATGTCTATCGTTCTGGTGCTATAAAAATCAACAACTTCGAAGGTGCTACGTCTTGAGCTTGCGTTGGTTTTCTTCGAAGAGGAGAGGGTGATGCAGCAAAGTGTAGCGTAAGTATTTCCCTCAGTTTTGAGAACCAAGGTATCAATCCAGTAGGAGGCTCCTCAAAAGTCCCACGCACCTACACAAACAAACTGAGAACTCGCAACCAACGCAATAAAGGGGTTGTCAATCCCTTCACTGCCACTTGCGAAAGTGAGATCTAATAAATATAGTATGATAAGATCAATATATTTTTGGTATTTTATGATATAGATGCAAAAAGTAAAGATGCAAATAAAGGTAGATTGAAATCAAATATGATAAGAGATAGACCAGGGGGCAATAGATTTCACTAGAGGCTTCTCTCAAGATAGCATAAGTATTACGGTGGGTGAACAAATTACTGTCGAGCAATTGATAGAAAAGCGCATAGTTATGAGACTATATAGGCATGATCATGTATATAGGCATCACGTCCATAACAAGTAGACCGACTCCTGCCTGCATCAACTACTATTAATTACTCCACACATCGACCGACTCCTGCCTGCATCTAGAGTATTAAGTTCATAAGAACAGAGTAACGCATTAAGCAAGATGACATGATGTAGAGGGATAAACACATGCAATATGATATAAACCCCATCTTGTTATCCTCGATGGCAACAATACAATACGTGCCTTGCAACCCTTTCTGTCACTGGGTAAGGACACTGCAAGATTGAACCCAAAGCTAAGCACTTCTCCCATGGCAAGAAAGACCAATCTAGTAGGCCAAACCAAACTGATAATTCGAAGAGACTTGCAAAGATAACTCAATCATACATAAAAGAATTCAGAGAAGATTCAAATATTATTCATAGATAAACTTAATCATAAACCCACAATTCATTAGATCTCGACAAACACACCGAAAAAGAGTTTACATCGAATAGATCTCCACAAGAGAGGGGGAGAACATTGTATTGAGATCCAAAAAGAGAGAAGAAGCCATCTAGCTAATAAATATGGACCCGTAGGTCTGTGGTAAACTACTCACAACTCATCGGAGGGGCAAGGATGTTGATGTAGAGGCCCTCCGTGGTTGATTCCCCCTCCGGAAGAGTGCCGGTGAAGGCTCCAAGATGGGATCTCGCGGATACAGAAGATTACGGCGGTGGAAATTGGGTTTCATGGTGCTCCTGGATGTTTTCGGGGTACGTAGGTATATATAGGAGAAAGAAGTACGTCGGTGGCCGCCCGACGGGCCCACGAGACAGGGGGCGCGCCCTACAAGGGGGCGCGGCCCCCTATCTCGTGGGGCCCTCGGGAGCTTCTTGACTTGCACTCCAAGCTCTCCGGATCATGTCCGTTCCAAAAATCACGCTCCCAAAGGTTTCATTCCGTTTGGACTCCGTTTGATATTCCTTTTCTTCGAAATACTGAAATAGGCAAAAAAACAGCAATATGGGCTGGGCCTCCGGTTAGTAGGTTAGTCCCAAAAATGATATAAATGTGTAAAATAAAGCCCATAAACATCCAAAAGGGGTAATATAATAGCATGGAGCAATCAAAAATTATAGATACGTTGGAGACGTATCAAGCATCCCCAAGCTTAATTCCTTCTCGTCCTCGAGTAGGTAAATGATAAAAAAGAAATTTTTGATGTGGAATGCTACCTAGCATAATTCATAATGTAATTTTCTTTATTGTGGCATGAATGTTCAGATCTAAATGAATAGAAAATAAAAGTTCATATTGACATAAAAAATAGTAATACTTCAAGCATACTAATCAAAGTAATCATGTCTTCTCAAAATAACATGGCTAAAGAAAGTTATCCCTACAAAATCATATAGTCTGACTGTTGCTCTATCTTCATCACACAAAGTATTTAATCATGCACAACCCCGATGACAAGCCAAGCAATTGTTTCATACTTTAATAATCTCAAACTTTTCAACTTTCACGCAATACATGAGCGTGAGCCATGGACATAGCACTATATGCGGAATAGAATGGTGGTTGTGGAGAAGACAAAGAAGGAGAAGATAGTCTCACATCAACTAGGCGTATCAACGGGCTATGGAGATGCCCATTAATAGATATCAATGCGAGTGAGTAGGGATGCAATGGATGCACTAGAGCTATAAATATATGAAAGCTCAACAAAAGAAACTAAGTGGGGTGCATCCAACTTGCTTGCTCACAAAGACCTAGGCCACTTTTGTGGAAGCCCATCATCGGAATATACAAGCCAAATTCTATAACAAAAAATTCCCACTAGTATATGAAAGTGACAACATATGAGACTCTCTAACATGAAGATCATGGTGCTATTTTTGAAGCACAAGTGTGGAAAAAGAGATAGTAGCATTGTCCCTTCTCTCTTTTCTCTCATATTATTTTTTTTCTTTTCCACCTTTTTTTCTTTTTTTTCTTTGGCCTTCTTTTTTTTCTTTTTGGCCTTTCTGTTTTTTTCCTTTTTTTTTCTTTTCTTTTTGTAAAGTCTGAAACCTCATCCCAACATGTGGGGGAATCATAATCTTCATCATCCTTTCCTCACTAGGACATTGCTCTAATAATGAAGATCATCACACTATTATGGATTTACAACTCAAAGCTAGAACAAGATATGACTCTATATGAATGCCTCCGGCGGTGTACCGGGATATGCAATGAATCAAGATCGACATGTATGAAAATTATGAAGGTGGCCTTGCCACAAATACAATGTCAACTACATGATCATGCAAAAAGCAACATGACAAAAGTAATGCGTGTCATATGAACGGAACGGTGGAAAGTTGCATGGCAATATATCTCGGAATGGCTATGGAAATGCCATAATAGGTAGGTATGGTGGCTGTTTTGAGGAAGGTAAATGGTGGGTGTATGGTACCGGCGAAAGTTGCACGATACAAGAGAGGCTAGCAATGGTGGAAGGGTGAAAGAGTGCGTATAATCCATGGACTCAACGTTAATCAAAAGAACTCATATACTTGTTGCAAAAATTTAGAAGTCATCAAAAACCAAAGTACTACACGCATGCTCTTAGGGGGGATAGATTGGTAGGAAAAGACCATCGCTCGTCCCCGACCGCCACTCATAAGGAAGACAATCAATAAATAAAATTGTGCTCCAACTTCATCACAAAGCGGTTCACCATACGTGCATGCTACGAGAATCACAAGCTTCAACTCAAGCATTATTTAAATTCATAATCACCCAACTAGCATGACTTTAATATCACTACCTTCATATCTCAAAACAATTATCAAGCATCAAATTGATCATAGCATCCAATTCACTTTCTATGATAGTTTTTATTATACCCAACTTGGATGCTCATCATGCTAGGACCAACTTTAAGATCATAGTAAATACCATGCTGTTCTAAAAGACTGTCAAAATAATATAAGTGAAGCATGAGAGACTAGCAATTTCTTCAAAATTAAAACACCACAGTGCTCTAAAAGATATAAGTGAAGCACTAGAGCAAAAACTATCAACCTCAAAACGTATAAGTGAAGCACATAGAGTATTCTAGCAAATTCTAATCAAATAGGCTTATCCCAAAAGGTGTGTACATGAAGGATGATGGTGGTAAACTAAAAAGCAAAGAATAATATAATACACGACGCTCCAAGCAAAACACATATCATGTGGCGAATAAAAATATAGCTCCAAGAAAAGTTACCAATGAACGAAGACGAAAGAGGGGTTGCCTTCCTGGGGCATCCCCAAGCTTAGGCTTTTGGCTGTTCTTGAATATCTTGGGGTGCCTTGGGAATCCCCAAGCTCAGGCTCTTGCCACTCCTTATTCCATAGTCCATAAAAGCTTTACCCAAAACTTGAAAACTTCACAACACAAAACTCAATAGGAAATCTTATAAGCTCCGTTAGTGAAAGAAAACAAAATCACCACATAAGGTACTGCCATGAACTCATTATTTATATAATTTGGTGTTAAACCTACTGTATTCCAACTTCTTTATGGTTCATAGACTGAATTACTAGCCATAGATGCATTGAAATAAGCAAACAACACACAAAAATAGAATCTGTCAAAAACAGAACATTCTGTAGCAATTTGTAACTAACGCAAACTTCTGGAACCCTAAAACTCCTACCAAAATAGGAAGTCCTGGAAAATTTGTTTATTGAACAGAAGCAAAAAGAATCAACGCAAAAGCACGTTCCTGTGATTTAACAAAATTATATTCGTGCGCACAAAGTTTCTGTTTTTCAGCAGAATCAAATCAACTATCATCGTAGGTTATCCTATAGGTTCTACTTGGCACAAACACTAATTAAAAGATAAAAACACATCTAAACAGAAGGTAGATGCAAGATTTATTACTAAACGGGAACAAAAACAAAAAATCACAAAGAAAATCGGGTTGCCTCCCAACTAGCGCTATCGTTTAACGCCCCTAGCTACGCATAAAAAGCAAAGATAGATCTAACGAGTGCCATCTTTGGCACTAAATTCATAAGTAGCCCGCATGATAGATTCATAAGGTAATTTGACTTTCTTTCTTGGAAAGTGCTCCATGCCTTTCTTTAATGGAAATTGGAATCTAATATTCCCTTCCTTCATATCAATAATCGCACCAACCATTCTAAGGAAAGGTCTACCAAGAATAATAGGGCAAGAAAGATTGCAATCTATATCAAGAACGATAAAATCTACGGGAACCAAACTTCTATTTGCAACAATGAGAACATCATTGATCCTTCCCATAGGCTTTTTATGGTGGAACCCGCAAGGTGCAAATTTAAAGAGCAATCATCAAGATCATGGAAACCTAGGATATCACATAAAGTTTTCGGAATCGTGGAAACACTAGCGCCCAAATCACACAAAGCAAAACACTCATAATCTTTAATTCTAATCTTTATAGTAGGTTCCCACTCATCATTAAGTTTTTTAGGTATAGAAACTTCCAAATTAATTTTTTCATCATAAGATTGCATCAAGGCATCAACAATATGTTTGGTAAAAGCTTTATTTTGACTATAAGCATGAGGAGAATTAACAACGGATTGCAACAAGGAAATACACCCTTTTAAAGAACAATTATCATAATCAAAATCCTTTAAATCCGAGATAGTGGGTTCAACATTATTAGAAGTTGAAGATTCTCCAATCTCACTTTTACCAAATTTTACATCAAGATCTAAAGACTCCGAATTTTTGGGACGCCTTCTAGGCAAAGTTGATTCATCATCACTCCCATAATCATCAAAATTCATATTGCAAAACATAGATCTAATCGGACATGCATCAATAACTTTAAGATCCTCATCATTATTTTCACGTAATTTTTCTGGTTTAGCAGCCATCTTATTGACTAAGGTTGCTTGCTTGTCAGAAATTTTTGCTATAGCATTTTCAAGCCGGGTAATTTGAGCGTTAACTCCATAGAATTCTTTGTTCATATCATCAAGCTCTTTATACATAAAACTTAAAAAACTCTTTTGTTCCTTAAGCTCTTTTCTAAAGAAATTATTATGCTCAAATTGCAAATTCATAAAGCTTCTAATATTTGATTCAATCTCATCCATCCTTCTGAGAAGGTGGACAGGACCCTTAGGCGCGGCCATAAGGTCAAACAAGCAAACAAGCACATTGCAGAAGGCAAGCGAAAAGGGAGGAGGAGATTGGGAAAGAGAGGGCGAATAAAACGGCAAGGGTAAAGTGGGGAGAGGAAAATGAGAGGCAAATGGCAAATAATGTAAATGCGAGGGAGATGGGTTTGTGATGGGTACTTGGTATGTCTTGACTTGAGCGAAGACCTCCCCGGCAACGGCGCCAGAAATCCTTCTTGCTACGTCTTGAGCTTGCAATGGTTTTCCTCAAAGAGGAGAGGGTGATGCAGTAAAGTGTAGCGTAAGTATTTCCCTCAGTTTTGAGAACCAAGGTGTCAATCCAGTAGGAGGCTCCTCAAAAGTCCCACACAACTACACAAACAAACTGAGAACTCGCAACCAGCGCAATAAAGGGGTTGTCAATCCCTTCACGGCCACTTGCGAAAGTGAGATCCAATAAATATAGTATGATAAGATAAATATATTTTTGGTATTTTATGATATAGATGCAAAAAGTAAAGATGCAAATAAAGGTAGATTGAAAGCAAATATGATAATAGATAGACCCGGGGGCCATAGATTTCACTAGAGGCTTCTCTCAAGATAGCATAAGTATTACGGTGGGTGAACAAATTACGTCGAGCAATTGATAGAAAAGAGCATAGTTATGAGATTTTCTAGGCATGATCATGTATATAGGCATCACGTCCATAACAAGTAGACCGACTCCTGCCTGCATCTAATACTATTACTCCACACATTGACCGACTCCTGCCTGCATCTAGAGTATTAAGTTCATCAGAACAGAGTAACACATTAAGCAAGATGACATGATGAAGAGGGATAAACACATGCAATATGATATAAACCCCATCTTGTTATCCTCGTTGGCAACAATACAATACGTGCCTTGCAACCCTTTCTGTCACTGGGTAAGGACACTGCAAGATTGAACCCAAAGCTAAGCACTTCTCCCATGGCAAGAAAGACCAATCTAGTAGGCCAACCAAACTGATAATTCGAAGAGACTTGCAAAGATAAATCAATCATACATAAAAGAATTCAGAGAAGATTCAAATATTATTCATAGATAAACTTGATCATAAACCCACAATTCATCGGATATCAACAAACACACAGCAAAAAGAGTTTACATCGAATAGATCTCCACAAGAGAGGGGGAGAACATTGTATTGAGATCCAAAAAGACAGAAGAAGCCATCTAGCTAATAACTATGGACCCATAGGTCTGTGGTAAACTACTCACAAGGCTTGTCCTTGTTCTTCAATCTCGCATCGAATCTCCTCCTCGCTCCCAGTTCCAACACCCAGAGCCTCAGATTCGAGCGCTTCGGACCCTTAACCATGTCCGGCTCCGACCTCCAGGGCCGGTGGATGCCCTCCTCCGTTTCAGAGGAGGACATATCGAAGTTACGTGAGGCCAAGTACCTGGCTTACGAGGTTTCGCACAGGTTGCCCACTCAAGGGCAGGCCGTGCCCGCCCCCGAGCCCGGTGAGTTCGTTGTCTTCGTATCCCACCTCCGTCAGGGTTTAGGCTTCCCGACGGACCCCTTCGTGAGAGGACTCATGTTCTATTATGGGATGGATTTTCACGACTTGGCTCCGGAGTCCATCCTCCACATCTCCGCATTCATTATCGTCTGCGAAGCCTTCCTCCGCGTCACTCCCCACTTCGGCCTGTGGCTGAAGACCTTCAAGGTGGAGCCAAAGATGATCGGGGGGCGTCAAGCGGAGTGCGGCGGGGCGGCCATAAGCAAAAAGGCCGATGCACCGTGGCCCGAAGGTTCCTTCCAAGAGGAACTCGGACTGTGGCAGCAGGAATGGTTCTATATCACCGCTCCGAAGGGCAGCAGGCAAAAGCCGCCGCCTTCCTTCCGCCCGGGACCTCTATGCCAGCTGGTGTCGTGGGTCAACCAGGGGCTCAATTGGGGGCCGTCCGAAGACGTGCCCTCACTGCAGGGCCGGATTCGAGACCTCCAAGCGAGGGAGATCGACCTGATCATGGTGATGCAGGTTATGCTGATCAGGCATCTTCTGCCCTGCAAACGCCGTCCTCTCCGTCTATGGGAGTTCAACCCGGAGGGACCTCGGATTCTCCAACACTTTATGGGTGCGACACCCATGGAGATGTACAAGTTGTTCTTCGGACCGCAGGTGGCGTGTCCGGAATTAGCCGAGGACGCGGGCCTAAGCCGCAATCGCCCGGATACTCAGGTAAATAGCTCAGAGTCCGGACTTTCTGTTTATACGCCTTTCTAGAGTTCGCCTCCTGACCCATCACTCTTCACAGGAATGGGTGGCGCGATCAAGGCTGATAAGGTGTCCGGCCCCCCTCCCAGAGACCGCACTGGAGCCCGTGCTGGTCAGAATGTTGGAGGTCGCACCCACAGAAGGGGGCGAAGGGGAAAACAGAGGAGCTAATATTTCTCCCAATGGGGCGCCCGAAGAGGGGGAATCAAGAACCCCTCCCTCCAGGGGGAGAAGAGGACCGCCTCCGAAGATCCGGAGGCCAAAGCCCCTAAGCGCGGGAAGAGATCTTCACCGGGGGGTCCGGCGTCTGGAGAGAATCCGGACGCACAATCATCGCCAAAGGATCAGCCCTCCAGCGAGCCGTGAGTATGAAAAAGGGAATTAATTAGTAAGGAAATGCCTTCATTTGTGCTTCTGTGGGTGACCAAAATATTTATATTGCAGTTCGGATCTGCAGCCTTCTCAGATGAGTTCCTCTTCGGGAGACCTTCTTCCGGAGATGATGGAGAGTGATACACCTCCGTCTGCAGCGCCGTCAGATAAGGCGGGCGAGTCTGAGGTATCGTCACGGAGGGTATCCCCGAGTCCGGAGGGGCCAGAGAGTTCGGCACCCACTAGTATCCGGCCGGGAGAACTAAAGAATCTGCTTGAGAGGGCGTCCATTTCAGAAGATCACCGTGCGTTGATGCGTATGGTGATTGGAAGGATTTCGTCCGCCGTGAGCGGATTGCGCAATGCCTCCATGAGTTTGCTGGCGGGATTTGAGGTATGCGAGAATGACGCACCCATTTGTCTTTTAACAGTTTTGCATATAAAAATGAGCCCTATATAGATAGTAGCCCCTGGGACTCGGTAGGTTGTCGGGAACGATAGCGTGCCGAGGATCGAAATCGCAAGTAATGAATGCCGCCGTTCCTATGCAGGTGGCGGATATTCCGAGGGCTAGCCGGACTAGTGAGTTTGCCGAGTTGAGTCGGCAACTTGACATGGCGGATGCGGACATCGCACTTGTCAACCGGCGACTTGACGAGTCGCAAGGTAAATGAGTTCTCCGCAGTCGCTTTATTTAAGGGGGTCGAAGCCCTCCTCTGATTATATGCTGTTGTACAGACGGTGCTGCTGCTGTGGAGAGCCTTCGGGCTGAACTTGCTCGAGCTAAGGAGCAAGCCCGAAGGAGTGACGCGGCTGCCTCGAGGGCGGCCGAGGAGTTGAAAGCTGAAAGGGCTGCGCACTGCCTAAGCAGGGCGGAGGTGGCCGAATTGGCCATGAAAGTAAAGGATGCTGCCGACCGCAATGAGGCTCTTGAAAAGGAGCGCTTATCGGAGCGGGAATACCTGAAGAAGGCCACCGCCGAAGCCAAGGATGCCCGCTCTGCAATGCGGGCTATGAGGGAGGAACTGCGCCAAGCCGGAGATATCGTGGCTGGCAAGCCTTTTCTGCTGCGTCGCCGGTTTATGGATGGAAAGTATGCTCAATTTGAGCGGCTGTGGAGTCCGGAGGATCCGTATATGGACTTAGCTGCAAGTGCGGCTGATGCCGTTGAGCACTTCCGGAGCCAGGAGGATCACAAGATGGAAGAGCTATACTGGTCTCAATTCCATAGTCCGGGCCGCTCACTTTCGTTAACAGACCGGTTGGCCGAATGGGCCGAACTAAATAGATTGTCCGGACTTGCCATGACTGACATCGTGGCTCATGTCTGGCCAGAGAGGCCCAAGGCGACGAGCTACTTCGGCTTACTGCAGCAATTCCTTGGAGCGGTGCCGCATATAAAGGAGATGAAGCGGTCGGCCTGCATCGAGGGCGCGCGGATGGCTCTTGCCCGTATGAAGGCGCACTGTCCGGAAATGGATGCCACCGTTGTTGCCGCCCAGGATTCGGATGAAAACCGGCTCCCCGCCGAGCACTATTTCGGGGAAGTTATGCGTGGCGCTCGTGTAATAGAGTCGCAGTGCTCGAAAAATGTCACGTTCAAATGAACGTATTAGCTTGTAAAACGATGATTATGTTATAACTGCTTTTTATACTTGTGCGTCCCAAGTAGTAAAACTTCTCCTGTGCGGCCGTTTACGTATACATTTGTATAACTTGAAAGATTGCAGTCTTCGGCTTCAGCCCCCACGCACAGGGTTCGGGGGTGTTCGCAAAAATAGCGCATTTCCACACTTAATCCGACGTCTCAGTCCTGTTTAAGGAGGTGGTAGCGTAGCGAACGAGGCAATCCGGACTATAATGCTTTATCACTTTCACTTTGCCAGTGGAGCTCGAGGGTGGGGCTACGATATAGCCCCTGGTGGCACCGCACATCTCCGAATTCGGGGTGCGTGTGTGCCTGACCGGGAAACGGTCCTTCGTCAAAGCGGGGAATTCTAAACATTCCGGTAGTCGATCGAGTGGTTGACCAGTCTCTCGCTGTATCATGACAGTCAGTTTTCGGCTTTCTCTACTGAGGTGCTCGCCCAGCCGAACTGGGGCACAATCGCAGTAGTTCTCCTGGTGCCGCGTTAGCCGGTGATACGGAACGTAAGGCAGCAAAACACAGGAGCCAGGCAAACCCAACATTTGACCAAAGACATGATTCGGAGCTGATGCATATAATGCCTAACTCGAGACGCCGAACACTCCCTAAGGTGTTCGGTCTTTATAATAATGGGCAGAGATGCCCTAAGCCCCTAGTGTCCAGGTACGGGCATGGTCTTCTGATGCGGCCGATGCCAAAACGTCAGGCTCCGCTTTGGCTATAGGAAGAGACCAAGGGAGAATAACAACAAGAGACAGTAAAAAAGGTTTACGCAGGGTCTTAATCTGAAAAGAATCCTCACAACGGGTCCCTACTGCATGTCTGCGCCTGTGTCTCCGTTGTGCCGTTTATCCTGGACGGGAATGCATGTTGTTCATCTGTAAAAAGAGGGGAACGTTTAGTTTGAAAATAAATCGTGCGAAAAATATGTGTAAAAGAAGAAATATAAATAATTAAAGCGGGGTTTGTATGAACCCGCGGTTGTTTGTGCGCACAGCCCCCTGTGAAGAGGTATGCGGCTAGGGAGCCCCTAGCCTGCTGATGCCAGATTCGTCTATCCGAGTCTGGGGTCTTTAAGTGACCCTCGCACTGAAATGACGCCACGCGGACCGGGCATCTTGAGTGTAAGAGACGCGTAATGCGGTATGGCGTTGAAGCGGACAAAAGCCTTTCGTCCCAAGAGTGCTTGATATTCACTTTCAAATGGGACGATGTGAAAAATTAATTTTTCGCGTCGAAAATTGTTCGGCGATCCGAACACGACTTCTAGTAATATAGAGCCTGTGCACTTGGCGTAAGGGCCTAGCGTCACTCCTTTGAAGGAAGTGCGGCTGTGTCGGATTTTGGTAGGGTCTATCCCCATCCTACGGATTGTGTTTGAATATAGCAGGTTTAAGTCACTGCCTCCGTCCATTAGGACTTTAGTAAATTGTAATCCGTCTATTATGGGATTCAATATCAGGGGAGTCCGTCCCGCGTTTCGAACGCTTCTGGAGTAGTCCAGGTGGTCGAACGTGATTGGCTTTGATATCCAATCTCTATGGTTTGCTGGGTTGGACCGCGCGAAGCTCTTTTTAGGAAGCGACGCATTGTTTTTCCGTATTATCACATGAAGTGAGTTTACTGCTTTGACCTCTTGTGGGAAAGTCTTTTGTTTTCCGGTGCTCTGCTGGTGGGGTTTATCTTCTTCGCTTGGTGCGTCGAGCCCCTTGTGTTCGGCATTTAGTCGGCCGGATTGTTTAAAAACCCAACAATCCCTGTGGGTGTGATTTGCAGGCCTTCCGGGAGTACTGTGGATTTGACATATCCGAACCAAAATCTTGTTTAAGTTGGACAATTCGTCACTGTCATCCTTGAGAGGCTGTGTTTTGTTGTTGGGCCGCGAGCTTTTGAATCCGGCGTTGATTGCCGTGCTCTTTGGGCTTTTCTCTTTATTCCGGCGCTGCTCTTTTCTGCGCCGTGATTTTCCGTTTCCATCTCTTATCTCGGATGTACTTGGGTCGCTGGTGCTGCATCTTGCCAGCCAGCTATCTTCTCCCGCACAGAAGCAGGTCATGAGGCTTGTTAGTGCGGACATTGTCCTCGGTTTCTCTTGACCGAGGTGCCTGGCACGCCATTCGTCTCGGACATTATGCTTGAAAGCTGCTAAGGCTTCGGCGTCCGGACAGTCGACTATTTGGTTCTTTTTGGTAAGGAACCTGTTCCAGAATTTCCGCGCTGACTCTCCGGGCTGTTGAGTTATATGACTTAGATCATCTGCATCCGGAGGGCGGACGTAAGTCCCTTGAAAATTTGCTCTAAACGCATCCTCAAGCTCTTCCCAACTTCCGACAGTGTTTTCTGGGAGGCTTTTAAGCCAATGACGGGCTGGCCCTTTGAGCTTGAGGGGTAGGTATTTTATGGCGTGGAGATCGTCTCCTCTGGCCATGTGTATGTGTAGTATATAATCTTCTATCCAGACTCCAGGGTCTGTTGTTCCATCGTAGGCCTCTATGTTTATGGGTTTAAATCCTGCTGGGAATTCATGGTCCAGCACCTCATCGGTGAAATATAGTGGGTGTGCGGCGCCCCTGTATTTGTGTGTGCCGCTATCATCGGGCACTTGACGTGTTGCCTTGCTTCTTGGGGCCTTCTCCTTTGGCCCGTAGATGGACCTGGCTGGGCCATCTGTCCTTCCAAGTTCATTGGTTGGTTTATGTGTGGCGCCGCTGTCAGAATTTGGCCTATCATCTGGCCGTCTATCCAACCAGGCAGCCCCTTTATTTTTGGATGGTGGAGGCTCTATGGCCTCCTCGTCGAATTCTGGTAGCAACTTGCGCTTCGGGTAGCTCTTTGATTGGTGGCCATTGCCGTACTTATCTGCGGTTTTGAGCACTTTGCTCCATCTCATTCTGAGTGTGTCTTCCGCTGTATTGAGCCTCCTTTTTTCCTTCTTCAGGCTTCTTGCAGTACTGACGAGTCTTTTCCGAAGGTTCTTGCTCTCCGGCGGCGTGTCCGGCATAAGGTCGTCCGGGCTGTTGTTTTTGCCGGGCCTGGACTGATTATCTGACTCGTCATGTTCGGACGGTTGCTTATCTGCATGTTCGTCGTCCGCTTGTGAGCCCTGCCGTATTGCGGGCTCCTTGGGAGCGTTGTTGTCGTCGAGACGGGACTTAGGGCGGCGTCTGCGCCACCGTTTTGGTCGTTTATCGGCGGGGTCATCTTCTGCCGCTGCCCGCTGGTCCTCGTTATCGCTCTCCTTTGGGGTGTCCACCATATATATGTCATGCGACGAGGTAGTCCTGTCGTGCTGTATAAGCTCTGTTTTTTGTTCGTCTCCGGCATTGTCGTCCATAGCGTCGATGTCTTCGGAGTCGTAGTCTAGCATGTCGGTTAGATCGTC
Organism: Triticum aestivum; assembly: GCF_018294505.1. Lineage (NCBI taxonomy): Eukaryota > Viridiplantae > Streptophyta > Magnoliopsida > Poales > Poaceae > Triticum > Triticum aestivum. Next base: position 3,669,203 of record NC_057798.1, read on the forward strand.
GACTGTGGCTACAAAGTGGGTGGTGGGTGGGCTCTGAATTTCTTCGTCGTCCGTACCCCAACCATCCTGGCCATAGTCCGGGCAGGACTCTCCTGATAAAGAGAGATGCTTTAGTGAATTCAAGATATCGCCAAAAGGCGAGTATTGGAAGTTGTCCGCGGCGGTGAATTCCATAACCGGCGCCCAATCCGGATCGATTGGTAGGGGCACGGGAGGTTCGGAGTCCGGCAAGGAGTCCGGTGCCTCGGAATCACGAGTTTCGCAGGGGACAAGATTAGTGTTCGGCTCCATCGCCGTGGATGTTGAAGCCCCCAGGGCGGCGTCTATCCACCGGCCCTCGATCTGGGCGGTCGGCTCCGGGCTAATGGCCGAAGCGGACCCGTGTGCGGCCACCAAGGCACTGTTCGGTGGCAGAGCTAGATCATGCCCGTCGTCACAGTGCGGCGCGCTTGGCCGTGGCTCGAGTCCGTCGAAGATCAAGTCTCCACGGACATTGGTCGTGAAGTTTAAGCTTCCAAATCTGACCTGACGGCCAGGGGCGTAGCTTTCGATCTGCTACAGATGGCCAAGTAAATTGGCCCGCAGGGCGAAGCCGCCGAATACGAAGATCTGTCCGGGGAGAAAAGTCTCACCTTGGACAGCGTTGCTGGTTGAAGATGCCATCAAGCCTATCGGTGACGACACAGAGGAACTCTCAATGAAAGCACCAATGTCGGTGTCAAAACCGGCGGATCTCGGGTAGGGGGTCCCGAACTGTGCGTCTAGGCGGATGGTAACAAGAGACGAGGGACACGATGTTTTTACCCAGGTTCGGGCCCTGTTGATGGAGGTAAAACCCTACGTCCTGCTTGATTAATATTGATGATATGGGTAGTACAAGAGTGGATCTACCACGAGATCAAGGAGGCTAAACCCTAGAAGCTAGCCTATGGTATGATTGTTGTAATGTATGTTGTCCTACGGACTAAAGCCCTCCGGTTTATATAGACACCGGAGGAGGCTAGGGTTACACAGAGTCGGTTACAATGGTAGGAGATCTACATATCCGTATTGCCAAGCTTGCCTTCCACGCCAAGGAAAGTCCCATCCGGACACGGGACGGAGTCTTCAATCTTGTATCTTCGTAGTCTTGGAGTCCGGTGGATAATGATAGTCCGGCTGTCCGGACACCCCCTAGTCCAGGACTCCCTCAGTTACAACGGTGGAAATTGTGTTTCGTGGTGCTCCTGGATGTTTTCGGGGTACGTAGGTATATATAGGAGGAAGAAGTACGTCGGTGGCCACCCGAGGGGCCCATGAGACAGGGGGCGCGCCCTCTAGGGGGGGCGGCCCCCTATCTCGTGGTGCCCTCGGGAGCTTCTTGACTTGCACTCCAAGGTCTCCGGATCATGTTCGTTCCATAAATCACGCTCCCGAAGGTTTCATTCCGTTTGAACTCCGTTTGATATTCTTTTTTTCGAAATACTGAAATAGGCAAAAAAAAACAGCAATATGGGCTCGGCCTCCAGTTAGTAGGTTAGTCCCAAAAATGATATAAATGTGTAAAATAAAGCCCATAAACATGCAAAAGGGGAAATATAATAGCATGGAACAATCAAAATTATAGATACGTTGGAGACGTATCAGAAGGCACAAATCTGAGGGTGGTAAACGGTCAATGAATTAAACATTATATTTCAGGTAATCCTATCAATGTTGAAACTAATATTATTGAAACCGTAACTCCTGAGGAATACATAAGGGACACTTTCCAGAGCGTTCCAGACTCCGAAAAGGTATAGCTATGTGGTACAGTAAGTAAACCGACTCCAAAACAACTCCAGTGGCAATTTATCAGTTTTGGATTATTTAAGAATTTTAGGAAGAAAGAAGTAGTCCGAAAGGGACACGAGGCTCCCACGAGAGTGGAGGGCGCCCCCCTATAGGGCGTGCCCCCCTATTTTGTGGGCACCTCATGTGCCTCCCGGACTCCGTTTTCTTGCACGTTATGTATTTTGGTCGGTAAAAAATCGTTATATATACTCTCGAAGGTTTTGACCACCGTATCACGCAAATATTCTCCGTTTTCGGTTCGAGCTGTTCCTGCTGCAGATTTGGAGCAAGATGTCGTCCCAAGATTCGGAGGGAGAAAGCTATATGGCTTATTATATCGCAAATCCAAAAGCATATGGGGATGTGGAACCTCATGGCTGGACCACTGAGGAAGAACAAGATTATGATCCAAAGGGGAAGGAGGAGACAAGCTCTGATGAAGAGGACGATCCACTACCTCAACCTGGCGATATGCACGTGGAGTTCAAGAAGTCAAGCCTCCCTAAGGTCCAATCTATCCCACCATGTTTTTTGCAGGACAATAAGGCGGCATTATGCAAGAAGATAATGAAACTTGAGCTCGAGAATGAGGATCTGAGGGAGGAAAATTTTAGCCTCAGACGCTAGCTAGAGAAGAAAAATGCAACAACCCCACCATCACCACCTCCGAAGAAGGAGAAATAATGACATGGGTATGGGCACTCCCCTTGGCAACTGCCAAGCTTAGGGGAGGTGCCCCGGTATCGTATCACCATCACACTGCTACCTTTACCGTTTTATTTAGTTTGATCCTTTTAGTAGTATCTTGATGTAGTAGTTCAAGTTTTTATATCAAGTAGTTTTGAGTATTGCTTTGTGATCTCTTTTTGTAATCGAGTCTGTGAGCTATCTATAATAAAGATTAGTGTTGAGTCAAGGGCTTTGATATGTTGCTATGATCTTGAGAAAGTAGAAAGAATAAAAGAGTTCATATTGATCTTATAGATAGTGATGACTTCACACATAGAAAGTATGAGGCATAAAAATTCTTGAGAGTTGATGAACGTACCCTTGGTCATCGTTGCAATTAATACGAAGTGATAAGGAAAGAGGGGTTCACATATAAATATATTATCTTGGACATCTTTTATGATTGTGAAGCACTCATTAAGTACGACATGCTAAAAGAGTTGACGTTGGACAAGGAAGACAACGTAATGGTTTATGTTTTCCGACATCTCAGTTAAAGTATATTGTCATTGACCTTCCAAACATGTTGAGCTTGCCTTTCCCCCTCATGCTAGTCAAATTCCTTGCACCAAGTAGAGATACTACTTGTGCTTCCAGATATCCTTAAACCCAGTTTTGCCATGAGAGTCCACCATACCTACCTATGGATTGAGTAAGATCCTTCAAGTAAGTTGTCATCGGTGCAAGCAATAAAAATTGCTCTCGAAATATGTATGACTTATTAGTGCAAAGAAGATAAGCTTTGTACGAACTTGTTGTGGAACTAATAAAAGCGACGGACTGCATAAGAAAGGTCCACATACAAGGGGCAATATAAACTGATGTTCTCTTGCATTAAGGTTTTGCGCATGAACCCTAAACGCACATGACAACCTCTGCTTCCCTCTGCGAAGGGCCTATCTTTTACTTTATGTTTTTTACTTTATGCTTGAGTCAACGTGATTCTCACCTTTCCCTTTTTTATTTTATCCTTTGGCAAGTTCCTCGTGTTTGAAAGATCATGATATATATCCAATTGGATGTAAGTTAGCATAGACTATTATTGTTGACATCACCAAAAGGTGAATACGTCGGGAGGCAACACAACAAGCCCCTATCTTTCTCAGTGTCCGGCTGAAACTCTATAACCACAACTACTGCGTGAGTGTTAGCAATTGTAGAAGACTATAGTTGAGTATGTGAGTTTGCTGAAAAGCTCTATTGTTGACTCTTTCTGATGTTACGATAAACTGCAATTGCTTCAGTGACTGAGATTATAGTTTGTTAGTTCTGAATGAGGTTTTTGAACCATACTTGACATTGTGAATTGATTGTTACTAGAGAATAGGAAATCATATGACAAAATCTAAATATGTTGCTGTTATTAGAATGATCATGATGCCCTCATGTCCGTATTTTGTTTTTATCGACACCTCTATCTCTAAACATGTGGACATATTTTTCGATTTCAGCTTCTGCTTGAGGACAAGCGAGGTCTAAGCTTGGGGAAGTTGATACCTCCATTTTGCATCATGATTTTATATCAATATTTATTGCATTATGCACTACTAGGGAAAAGCCTATACACAGAATCTTGCCAGCAGCGCTCTTCAAAATACCACGCTACTGCTATTTAGCAGCAGCGCGTGTTATCAAAACGCGCTACTGACAGGCAAATAGCAGTAGCGCGTCCACCGCAAATAGCGCTACTGCTATAGTTGCCATGACCCCCCCCCACTAGTTATAGCAGTAGCGCACTATACTGAACAGCGCTGCAGCTATAGAAGTTAGCAGCAGTGTGCTTCTAGGAAAACCGCTACTGCTAAGATCAGCCCACAAGTTTAGTCCCACCTCGGTCCGTGAACAGGGAGTTTACCATCTTAAATATGTTATTTCTGAAACTACCACAACCAGTTGGTCTTCACTGAACTCTATGTGTAAAATTTGTGGCCGCAATATGATCCTCTCCGGTTCCTACCGGAGAGGACTCATATTGACAATTCAGATTGTACACAAAAAGATCATTGATGGCCAATGTATTTTTGCATTGACGTATTTTTTGTATAGTTACACTTAGCAGTAGCGGTTTATATACAAAGCGCTGCTGCTATTTAGATTAGCTGTAGCGCGTTTTGGCAAATGCGCTATAACTATCCCTACCTTATCCCCACACGCACGACCGGCCCTCTCACTCACACTCTCACTCTCGCCCGCGTAACCGTCGTCGTGCGTCGCCGCCGCCGCCGCCTTCGTTCGTCCGCCGCCGAGGTACTCCCCTCCTTCCGTCCCTCCTCCCTCCTCCTCGCACATCCTCCCTCCACCTGCGGCCGCCCCTCCCTCCTCCGCCGCCGCCCTCCTCCCTCTGCCTGCGGCCGCCCCTCCTCCCTCCTCCGCCGGCAGCCCTCCTCCAACCGCCCTCGACCTCGCCGCCCGTAGCTACCTCTCCGTCGCCCCCCACCCCCTGCCACTAGTTAGTACTAGATTTAGTAGTAGTAGATGCTAATTTAGGGTTCATAGATAGTACTAGATGTCGCTTAGTTAGTACTAGATTTCTAGTAGTAATAGATGTTAATAGTAGTTGTAGTTGAACTACTTTAGTTGTAGTTGAACAAGTTTAGTAAGTAAATTAATAAACTAGTTGAACAAGTTGAATTAATAGAACTAATGTATTTTTAGTAAGATAATTAATATAACTAGTTGAACTACTTTATTTTTAGAAAGAACTAGTTTTTGAGTGCGGCTAATCTGCACCCGGGCTCATCTGCACCCCCTCTTAGAAAAAAATTCAAAAAAATACTAGAAAAATCCAAAAAATTCCAATTTTTTTTGTGGTGATAGATAATTTGACGCGTGAGGTGCGCCCCAAAATTCAACTCATTTGAGCATCTGAGCAGCTCTCGGCAAAAAAGACAAAATCAGGGTCTGTAAAAATGTATACTGTTCACGCACTGTTTTGATCTGATTTGTCTTTTTTGCCGAGAACTGCTCAGATGTCCAAATGAGTTGAATTTTGGGGCGCACCTCACGCGTCAAATTATCTACCACCACAAAAAAAATTGGAATTTTTTGAATTTTTCTAGTATTTGTTTTTGAATTTTTTGCTGAGAGGGAGCAGATGAGCCCGGGCACCGTTTTGAGTTTTCCCTAGTTTTTTTTCTATTTATAGTAAGTTTATATTTAGTAAGAACTAGTTGAATTAATAAAACTAGTTGAACATGTCATATTTGTTGTTATTTTTTAGTTTAAGCAATTATTCGGGATGTATTAGTGATAACTTATATGGTTTCAGGTGACCACCGTCGTCCCCGTCACCGACCCCCTCCGACATCCCCGCCGTCGTCCCAGTCACCGACCCCCTCCGACATCGAGGTGAGACCAGCCAAATATCCTTGTATATCTTGTGTTATTGCTCAAATAGGATATGTGGTTGCCCAAGTGGCCGTTCATGTTGAGTTTACATCTCCAAGTGGCCTATGTTTTGCCGGAGTGTTGATTAATTTTTGTTCCGGCAAATTTTGGGCGCTCGATATGTCCTTTTTTAGCAAAGGTCATGCCGGATTTTTTCGTGAATTCTGGCATGACTTGTGCTAGAATATGTACAAGTTTAATATTTGAATTATGAACATAGGAAATGTCGTACTCGGACGACGACAGTCTCCCGGGGGAGTGTAGCTGGTGCCACGACGATCGAGGTATGTGAGACAGGTTCGTTCAGCTGGACGAAGATCGGCGCTTCAGCATTAAGCTCGAGGAGACCTTCGATTGTGAAATGGTACGCAACAACGACAAGTGTTTTTTTTGTAATTAAGCATGACTTCAACTATTTCAACGTCTAATTTTCATACTTTACAATTCGACTAGCTTATTCCATCATGATATGGATTTTGAAGACCATGAAAATTTCGAAACAAACAAAATACACCTAAGGACCCATCATGATATGGATTTTGAAGTAAATCTGTGCAATGCTCAGAGCGTAACCCATTTTGGTTGCCAAAATTGGGAAGCACTTTGCAAAATGTATGGTTTTTATGATGGTATGATTGTCACCATGGATCTTGGTGATCCTGACATCGAGGAAGACAATATGGACATTTGGGTCCTTGTTGATACGCCTCCGATTGTACCGCTATGTGGGTTTCTCAAACATAGTTATTAACTAATTTATATTGTTTATTTCAAAATAGTTGATAGCTTATTTCCATTGACAGCATGTTTTGATTCTTCAAAGACTGTGCGGAAGATGGTAGATAAAACCCACTACACCGATGGCACTGAATTAACGTATAAGGAGAAAAATCATCTGATCGCATTTTGTACTCTTCTTGAGAATTACAATGACTATTATCGAACTCCTTCAAATTATGGTGAATACGTGCCACTAGTGCATGTGTTGAACCACGGTAACTTCTCTGGAGATACCCTGGTAAGATTTTTTACTATTACGACATCTGTGCATCTTTTGCATACTTCTAAAACTAGTACATCATTGCTAACTACGAAGTTATTATTATGTTTTTCAACAGAAACTCCTGATGGATTGTGTGCCTCATCTGATGTCTCTGCATGGTCGCCTCTCACTTCTGAACATACTGCCAGGTAAATCTACGGAGCTCACCTGTGCATATCGGATTTCTAAAACCCGTGAACACATGTTCATCAAAGAATGGAAGAAATGTATGGACATTCGCAAGGAGGTTCTTGGAAGTAACATTCAGCGAAAGGCAAGAATTGGAGACAGGCTAATCTCCATTCTCCATAATGGAGAGTCAGGGGCTATCTTGTTTTTTGCTATTTTACCTTAGAAAATGTAGTAGGTCTTAATCGAATGTAATAGGTCCTATGAGGTACAGTATGTTTATTATGTGGTAATGTGTTAGAGTTGATAATGAGGAGTACTTGTGATTACGACTAATGACCAATTTGCTATGTGATGTCATTGATGAAAACGATGATCTTGAGGAGGTGTTATATGACAATGATGTATTATGATGATAAGTTGTTAATGATATGATGATGATGATGATATTATTATATCATTGGGTGAAAGAACCGCGGATTAGTTTCAAGCGGATGGACATCCACTTGAAACTAGTCCACGGTTCTTTCACCCCGTGATGTAATAACTCATTATGATGTAAAAACAATCTCTAAATTCCTGTTGTATGAAAACTTGTGTAAAGGTGTATGAATACAACATGAAATAAAAAAGAAATAAAATACTAAATAATAGTAGTAGCGCGGGAAAGGCGAATCGCTACTACTAATTACCAGTAGCGCTATTCTGAAGAAGCGCTACTACTAAGTCAATTTAGCAGTAGCGTGGATCCAGGCGCGCTATTGCTAAGCATTATCTGTAGCGCCTTATCAGTAGCGCTCCTGCCCGCACTACTGATAGGCCTAAAACCCGCGCTGCTGCTAGGCTTTTCCCTAGTAGTGATGGGTTGTTATTACACATTATATCTCAATACTTATGGCTATTCTCTCTTATTTTACAAGGTTTACCATGAAGAGGGGGAATGTCGGCAGTTGGAATTCTGGCTGGAAAAGGAGCAAACATTGGAAACCTATTCTGCACAGCTCCAAAAGTCCTAAAACTCCATGAAACAACTTTTTGGAATTAATAAGAATTTCTGAGCGAAAGAAACAAGCCAGGGGGCCCACACCCTGTCCAGGACACAGGGGGCGCGGCCCCCTATAGGGCGCACCCCTATCTCCTGGGCCCCCTGGTGGGCCTCCGGCGTCCATCATCTGCTATATCATCACTTTTACCCTAGAAAAAATCGTGGGCAAGCTTACGGGACGAAACTCCGCCGCCACGAGGCAGAACCTTGGCGGAATCAATCTAGGGCTCTGGTGGAGCTGTTCTACCGGGGACACTTCCCTCCGGGAGGGGGAAATCATCACCAACGTCATCACCAACGATCATCTCATCAGGAGGGGGTCAATCTCCATAAATATCTTCACCAGCACCATCTCCTCTCAAAACCCTAGTTCATCTCTTGTATCCAATCTTGTATCAGAACCACAAATTGGTACCTGTGGGTTGCTAGTAGTGTTGATTACTCCTTGTAGTTGATGCTAATTGGTTACTTGGTGGAAGATCATACGGTCAGATCCTTTATGCATATTATTACTCCTCTGATTATGAACATGAATATGCTTTGTGAGTAGTTACGTTTGTTCCTGAGGACATGGGTGAAGTTTTGCTATTAGTAGTCATGTGAATTTGGTATTTGTTCTATATTTTGATGAGATGTATGTTGTCTTTTCCTCTAGTGGTGTTATGTGAACGTCGACTACATGACACTTCACCATTATTTGGGCCTAGAGGAAGGCATGGGGAAGTAATAAGTAGATGCTGGGTTGCTAGACTGACAGAAGCTTAAACCCTAGTTTATGCGTTGCTTCGTTAGGGGCTGATATGGATCCATATGCTTAATGTTGTGGTTAGGTTTACCTTAATACTTCTTTTTGTAGTTGCGGATGCTTGCAAGAGGGGTTAATCATAAGTGGGATGCTTGTCCAAGTTAGGACAGTACCCAAGTACCAGTCCAGCCACATATCAAATTATCAAAGTACCAAACGCGAATCATATGAACGTGATGAAAAACTAGCTTGATGATAATTCCCAATGTGTCCTCGGGAGCTCCTTTCTCATTATTAGAAATTGTCTAGGCTTATCCTTTGCTACATAAAGGATTGGGCCACCTTGCTGCACTTTATTTACTTTATTTACTTGTTACTCGTTACTATTTATCTTATCACAAAACTATCTATCACCTACAATTTCAGTGCTTGCGGAGAAAACCTTACTGAAAATTGCTTACCATTTCCTTCTGCTCCTCGTTGGCTTCGACACTCTTACTTATCGAAAGGACTATGATAGATCCCCTACACTTGTGGGTCATCAGCACCATATCGGCAACTTTGTTCATTTCCTGATATCAAGTAATTATAATCTTTGTCTGGCAGGGTTTGGAAATAGTTCACTGCCATTGCTTCGGCACTGTTGAAGGAGCTGCGATTTACACACCCGAAAGTAAGTTCTACTAGCTAGTTCCGCGCATCTCCCATTGATCCTAGCTAGTTTCATCAAAACCATTAAGCATGCTTGATTATCAGTTTGATTTCTCGTAAAGGTCTTGTGGCAGGAATCCAGGAATGATTTTTGTGGATACTACTGTTGCGAGTTCATCTACAACTCGAAGAAATCTAAGCGGGACGGGGGGCTACTCGAAAAAAGATTTTGATGTATGTAAACAATAATATACACAACTTTTTAGTTACCATCATTTGTGTTGAGTTTCATTCATATACATGTATTGACCCACTTCTTTAAATTAGATGTGGGAGATGCGGGATGAACTCCTACCACATGATCGCATACGAGCAATTCAAGAGGAAATGGCGGGATTGTTTCTTGACCACGTCATCAATAAAGACGGAGAATACCATGTGGAAGTTCAAATAGGCCTTATATGTTAGGGTTTGTAAGAGATCATATATTGTATATATGTAGCTTGTAGCGTCGGATAGATATACGGAAACTTTTTGTTCGACCAATCTCACGGAGAAAGAGAGGTCGATCACTTCTCTTTATATGTTCATCATGACGATATTGTGTACTTAATGGTTCTTTCATTTGCATTCTAGCTAGCGTGTCGAGTTCTCTCTATATGTATGGTAGCTAGCATCGACCAAGCACGGAGATAAGAGAGGTCACTTCTCTCTAGCTATTAGCAAGCTAACACAATATATGAAGCCACTAAATAATTAACCCTCCAAAATCCCCTAACCCCCCCCCCCCCCCCCCCCCTAAAAAAACCCTAGCTCCTGAGCTACTGACACATGTATGCCATTTGGTCCCGATTGGTGTTACCAACCAGGACTAAAGGCTCTCCCACCTGGGCTCGCCGTAGCGGCCATGTGGAGCACCATCTGTCCCGGTTCGTAAGCGAACCGGGACTAAAGGTGTTGGGCTTTAGTCTCGACCCATTAGTCATGGTTCCAGAACCAAGGCTAATGGGCCTCTGAAACCGGGACAAATGGCCCATTTTCTAAGTGTTTTAAGACTTTGTTTGCATGTTCAAAACTGAAGAAAAAAACTCCACCTTTCTGGTCGTGTCAACCCAATTTTGCTAACTTTTTCTTGCACTTGCATTTCATCATTTTATTATTTTCACTAAATGGCAAAAAATGCACTTAATATCTTAAATATATTAAATGGTCCGAATAGATGGGAAAATTTGCACATGGATTGTGTAATGGTGTATCTTGCCAGTAGAAAATTTTCAAGGTAGATGGATGAAGCAACAGTGACATCATAACCTTCAAACCTGACTCGTTCCCTCTGGACACAATGATTTTCCTCGTAAATGGTCCAGTTTCTAAGTTCTGTACATCACAGCTTTCCAGAAACGTTCTCCAATTTTTACACACGATATTTTTGTGTCATATGAGGGCACCATGCTAAGTTTTCATGCTTTTTGGAATTTGTTTGCATTTTTTGAAATTCCAAAACCTATAAACGCCATTTTCATGCTTGAGTCATGGCACCATTTTCAACCATGATCTGTAGGTGTCATATGAATAGTAATATGATTTAACAGCACAAATTTGCAACTTTTTCATGCATGTATAGTTCAAATTTTATATATATTCACTAAACCTCTAATATCTAGAAAATTCACTTAATGCCTATAAAAGAAAAGAGAAATGAAGGAATAAAAACATGAAAACATAAAAGGAAAAAGGAAACAGATAATGCGCAAATGGAAAATTAGAGAAATGTGAGAAAAAAAAGTAAGTGTTTGTCTACTGCAGAAAATAGGCACAGGGAAGTGGAAAGGAGAAGAGAAATAAAAAACTGACTAAAAACAAGTATTTGCCTAGTGCAAAAAAAAAGAGAACAGATGGTAAAGATTTGTTTAACTAATATAAGATCGTTTATATCATTAAAATAGTTAGCTAAACAATCTTATATTTATTTAACGGATTTGCTATTTTACAGTCGAGTGTTTTCCAATTCGTCGTCATTCAAATCTATGTTCGTCCATTTTCGTGCGGAGATTCGCACTAGGTTCTGTTTTGTTCGGCTTGGTTTTATTGTCGGGCACGGTTTTGTGTCTCAGCCCGTTACCATCGCCCCGGCCCGACACTTTTGATTTTTTTTGTCCTTTTTGTATTTGGGAGTGGGTGTCGTTTCCTCTTTCATTTGGTGGCTCTATTTAGATAATGCCGAGGGGTGAGAGAGAGAGTTCGAGAGGCGGAGCAGATGAGGCAATTCCTTCTGGTTCATGTCGATTCTGAGATATTCCACCGCTTGATCTTGATTTCGCTTCCCTTTCACTTTGATCCTTCGCTGCCGCGGTCGGTTGTTCTTGTCTCTCGCCCTCCCCGGTATGATTTTGCTTGTGTTGTGGCTGTGTAGCTTCAAAATCTAGGCTGAGTTTCTTGTTTGGATCCGTGGCAGGTGCATGTTGAGGCCATGTTGTAGTCCGCCATTTTGCTCCCCTTCTACTTGCCTCAGATGGGTGATTTGTTTTGTAAGTCATCGGGTGTTCTAGGTCATCTGGTCGTTGTGGTCGTTTTCACCCCTGCTGATTTGTTTCCTCTGCTGTAGATGTAGAGGTACGCGAAGTTGTAGTTGTAGTGGTGGATTCCCCTATCGATTTTATTTCTCCAGGCCTGGGTGTCTATTCTGCCTGCATTTTTATCGGTAGATGTAGTTGTAGATGGCTTGGCCTGGGACTCTGCTGGCTTATGCAATGTGGATGTAGTAGCTAATTTTTGTATCCTTCCTCTGAATTTGTTTGCCCTTCCTAGTTTGATTTTTGCCCGGCCTTTTGTGATGTAGATGTAGGTGCTATTTGTTCAAGTTTCCTGCTCTATTATGGTTTCTGAATTGTTGGCTCCTTATGTGTCTTACCTGCACATGTTTGCTCTTGTAGTTTCTGAATCCCTCACGACTTTTTCTTGTTAGATGTAGGTGTTCAGTTTCCCTGGTTCCTGAATCTCAATGAATTTGTGTGTACTAGGCCTGCAGTGCTGATGTAGTGTTAGTCTATGGATTTTTCTTATTTTTGTCAGTGCAATATACCTCAGAATTAAAGTGTAATGTATCCCATAATTGGAGTGTGATCCCCATGCTTCTTTATTGTAGTTACAATGTAATGTACCCTAAAATTATAGTGTATTCTAGCCCAGATGGCACTGTATATGCCTAAAATTGCATTTTAGTTTACTAACCCTAGATTTACAGTGTAATATACCCTAGATTTTCACTGTATTTTGTATGCTTCAGGACTGTAATTGTTGCATGGTTACACTGTATTGTTTCCCAGTTTTACACTGTAATGCGCATGGTACAGCACTGTAATTGTTGTAGGGCTTTCAGTTTTTTTCAGATAGACTACTTTCAAATGCTTCATCACCGTAATATACCCTAGATTTTCTCTGTAATTTATATGCTTCAGAACTGTAATTGTTATATGCTTCAGATAGATTACATTGGCTTCTTCATCTGGGCTTACACTGTAGTATACCATAGTTTTACACTATAATTTGTATGGTTCGACATTGTATTTGTTGTAGGTATTTGAGAGGTAGATTACAGTGGATTTTACCTTTGAATTGGAGGGCTTACACTGTAATTTACTGCAGATTTACACTGTTATTTGAATGCTTCAACACTGTAATTGTTGTACGACCTACAACGTATTTGTCAGATACTCCCTCCGTCCCAAAATTCTTGTCTTATACATGTGTAGATACGTATCTATCTAACACTAAAACGTAACTAGATACATCCGTATTTAGACAAATCTAAGACAAGAATTTTGGGACCGAGGGAGTAGATCACAGTTGATTTACCTCTGATTTTGCAGTGCAATTAGCATGCTTTTAGGACTGCAATTCATGTATTTTCTTGCTTTTTATTTTCTTCTTTTCTTGTGCTAGTGTGTCTCCATTGCAGTAGTATTGAGCAGAGGTCCTGTTTTAGGTTGATGATTGTTTTTGTGTTCTTTCCAGATTTCTCTAGTAAATAGCGTTGCATTAGCTGTTCATGTGTATTCTTTAATGAACTGTATGGAGATTTGTTCTACTATTTTACTTCCTTTTGTTTTCCTCCTTCATGTATTCTGTTTATATGTTTTAGTTTAATTAGTAGGCTACAGCAAGTCTCTCATCCGGACGTTTGCTTAGTATCATCTCTTGACAATGCAGATTATGTGGGTGAACCTATTGTGCGTAATAACCTTGCGGAAGATGGTTCCTATCGTATGTCTATGGTAGTTATTTCTTTCTTCTTATCTAGCTTTATTTTATTGTTCTTAGTTATTGAGATTGTTTTATTTAATTTTAGTCTGTCGACTTTTTAATATATTTTTGCAGGAAATATCTGATGATGGAGGGTTTGACAAATCTCTTTTGAAGTTCTATTTGAATGAAGTGTTTTTTCCATTTCTTGTATTATTTTGATTTCGTTTTGTGTATTTTCCTTGGGTGGCCCTTGTGTTTTTGTCATTTCAGAAAGTAAAATGCTTGAAAGGAAATTATCATCTGCTTCCATGTTCATAGGTCCATCTCCTGAATGTACCTGCAAGCAAAAGGGCAATTTGTTTCCTATAGTTGTGCTTTTCTCAGATTGGTAGCTCTGTGGTATTCGAATTTTGCTTTTATCATGAATATAATATTGGAATGTAGAAGCGCGGTGATAGAAAATGTGTCCTGCGACATATTTGTTGTGAGTTTTTATTATTATTATGTATTTAGAATGTTCCTATAGTGTCTTTCAACATATTCTGAAACAAATGTGTAACTCACATTTAGAATGAGTTCTTCCTGTGAAAATCTCAATAGATCATCTTCAGTTGCTGTCTTTATCATGCTCCTCATCTAGCATATTTGAAAAAAAATGCCAGTATCAACATAATATTGGGCAACAAACCGTTTAGATATAGATGAATTTTGCTGGGTACTTAAACGGTTGTACTTTATGTATTTTTTCTTCCAATAGTTGGGGTATTCCAAGTGTATCCTCAGAACTAACACTGTAAATTATAGTGAAGTAGCTCTGAATTTTTATTGTAATTTATTGGGATTTTACCGCATAGCTTCATCAATGCAAATCCCTGCATAATTTCATTCTAATTCCCTGTGTATTTTTTCTGTATTCTTCGAGGGTATTGCACTGTAAGCACTTTCACCGTAAAGCTTGGGTATTACAGTGTAAGCCATGGGTACTTGCTGTGTAATTACATTGTATGTATAATGTATTTTATAAAGGTTTTACAATGTAATTCTTGGTCACTTGCACTGTAATTACAAGCTTTGGATTCTTGGGTTTCCCACTGTATTTCCTGCTCACTTACACTGTAATTTAGTGTAATCTCATCAGTTTTTACAAGTGTAATTCTTTGTGTGCTTGCAGTGTAATTACTGTGTATGTACTATGTAATTTATAGGGGGATTTACACTGTAAATCTTGGTCACTTTCAGGGTAACTCTTGGGTATTTTCAGTGTCATCCGTTTTTACTTGCATTGTCATTAGTTTCTGCTACTGAATGTTTCTGAAAATTACCCTAGATTTTAAATTGGAACCACCTCAATATTTTAGAGTAATTTCCTGCTACATGTAGCATGTGAAGGTTATGTAATTTCCTAGATTTACAGCAGCTGTTGATATGTCTTGTATTTACACTGTTTTTACCCGCTTACATGTAAACCACGTCAAAATTTTAGTGTAATTTCCATGTTCATGTAATTTTAATTGCTACATGTAGCTTGCAAAGTTCATGTAATTTCCCAGATTTACATTTTGCTATTGATCTGTCTCTTTTGTAGACGAAGAAAGATCCTCCTAATTTGTTCATGCAAGAGGTGAAGAGAGCGAACAATTGCAGTAGGAGTATTTTTTTAAAATGAATTGGAATAGGAGTGTTGCTGACCTATGGATCGTCCTATTTCAATTGGAGTAGGAGAGCTGCGTCCAGGCGAACTGGGTCAGAGATTAGCCCGAACCGTTTTCTTTCAAATACAAAACATACAGTTGTAGGGGTGGAAGGTTTTGGACATACAGGTGTTAGCTGTTTATTTGTCCTGAAATTTGAATGTTCTCGAATTAAAAAACAATCAAGTGCGACAGTCCCTTCTTTAAAGACGGAGTACTCAACAAAAGTCATATTTGCCTAGTAGCCGTTCAACTGCACTCAACACAACAAGATACTGGCCCAAGTTCTAGATCGCAGTAGTGATTGTACATTCGCCCGTCCTTTTTAGTCCACGTATTAGATTTGTGTCAAGTCAAACTTTCCAAAGTTTGACCAAAGTTGTATTAAAAAATATCAGCATCTACAATACCAAATATATATACTATGAAACTACATTTCATAATGAATCTAACAATACTCATTTGCATTGTGAATGTTGATATTTTTTCTAGAAGTTTCATCAAAGTAGCGATACTTTGACTTTGAGCAAAACTAATATACGGACTAGAAAGGACCGAGGGGAGTACCAATAAGCAAAGACGATCATTCATGGATATGCCGTATAATGCTATTCAGATGTGCTTTATTAACCTTATTACTTGAAGAAAAACAAACACCGGGCAAAGAGTTGTTGCTCGATTGCAAAACAAAAGTAGTACCCCTCCGTCTAGAAATATGTGTCGCTTAGACATGTGTATCTAATAGTGAAATACATCTAGATACATCCGTTCAAGTGACAAGTATTTTTGGGCAGAGGTAGTACTCAACAAAGGTCAAATTTGCCTAGTACCCATTCAAGTCCACGCAACAAACAACATGGCACTGGCCAAAGTTCCAGAATCCAGTGTTCATCATGGTACCAATAAGCAAGGAAGATCATTCTTGGATATGCTGTATAATGCTATTCGGATATGCTTTATTAGCCTTATTACATTGAGCATAATTAGCTAGTAATTTTTATTTTGGTCACCACCAGTTGCGCGCAGCACCGTCGTCTCGGCAGTGAAACCGGGACCAAATCCCACCATCACCCCCCACCCATGCGCCCCCGCTGCGTCCTTCTCCATTAGCCGTCGCTGCTCGTCCAGCACGAATATCACCGTCGCTCCCAGCATGTTCCCGTGCTCTCTCATAACCGTTCGGCTTGCCGCGAGCTTCTTGGGCTCCAACTGGAGAGCTACCTCGATGTGGTCCAAGACACCACGGCTACCGGGGTGCACTACCCAGAAGAGGTCATTCCATTTGACGTGGATACCAAGTGGCTCCAATGCATCCAGCAAACACCGTTCAATGTTGTCCCCCGTGAGGCGTGGCAGCTCGGTGGAAATGTTGCCGCAAATGCCGCTGTTCCCGAGCCGCATGTTGAGCAAGTGCTCGCTCTCCGGTATCACGGCCTGCGACACGGACACCATCTCAAACAGCGGGTGCTCGACGGAGCGCACGGTGTCGGCGCCGACGATGACGGCGCCTGCTCCATCACTGAACAGTCCCTGGCTGATTAGGGTGTCGAAGCAGTCCTCTTTGTCGGGGCCACGGAAGGAGGTAATGGTGAGCTCGACGCAGGCAACAAGAACGCGCGCGCCGCGGTTGTTCTCGGCCAGGTCCTTGGCTAGGCGCAAGGCGGCGCAGCCGCCGGAGCAGCCGTTAAGGTGGAGCATCGTGCGGCAGACACTGGAGCGGAGGCCGAGGAGGGAAGCCAAGCGGAAGTCGACGCTCGGGGCATGGGCCGCTGAGTTTGTGCTGACGACGAGGTGGGTGATGTCGGTGGCCGGACGACCCCACTCGGCGATGGCCTTCACTGCTGCTGATGCCGCGAGCTCTGGAGCGGCCGTGGTGGCGATCTCAAGCCGCACATCAATGGATGGGGATGCATGGTGGAGAAGTTCGGGGTGGACGTTGAGCAGTTTCTCCGTGTGGTAGAAGAACCGCTTTCCCATGCCTGTTATTTCACCTGATCGGGAGGAAGCGCAGTAAATTAGCCTAGACAGAAACACCACATCAATTATTTGGATCGCACGATTGGCGTCCGTGCTTACACAGCTTTTTGAAGGTGTCTTTGAGGTCGGTGAGGTGCTCGCTCTTGGTGACACGGAAGTAGTAGTCGGGGTAGTCTTCTTGGGAAACACAGTTCAACGGGTTTGCCCTGCCGATGGCGAGCACCATGGCCGGGCCCTCCGCACGCCGCTCCCGCCGGATCTCGTGGACACTGCATGCTCTGCTTGTCATTGTCTCAGAGTCGGAGCTATTGCCTGCTCAATTGCAATGCGAGAGAACCAGAAAGGAGGCTCAAGTTATATACACGTCAACTAGTACTGGGTACTGGCAGCAATAACTTTCTGAGACAGCGTGGTTTGCATCAAAATGTCGAATTTAGAGCGTGTACAATGCCACTACCGAAAAATTGTTGTTTGCCGAATGTCGAATGCCCTGGATAAACTACTCGGCAATGCATAGGATTTACCGAGTGGTTTTATAGGACACTCGTCAAACAATTTTAAAAATAAATAAAACACAAATGTTCGTTTGAATTTTTAAAAGCAAACTTTTGAATTTTGAGTTTATTTTTGTGACCAAGGAGCACTAGTATCAACCGAGAAAATATTTGCATTTTCAATTTTGAGTTTATTTTTCTGACCTTTAACAATTGTACATGCAATTGGAAGTACCAAAGATTTAGTGCTGATATTTTTACGTGTTTCACTCGGTTCACTAGTGATTGATACGAACGAAATCCTGGCCACCTCGGTCTCTGTCCTCGTCCCTCGCTCCCCTTGCTGCCACCCGAGGAAATGAAGCTTCCAATGATATTTCTCTCCTGTAGCAGGGTGGCGGTCTTGGATGGCACGACTCATGCAGGACAATGAGGTTGCAGAAGGGGCAGCCCTCGTGCAAATCAGAACAGTTGGTGGCGGCACTCCTCACCGACTTAGGTTGGGAAGCCGGTGTTGGCGAAGGTAGTTATGAGAGATAAGGCTAAGAGATGGCACATTATACTCATTATTTTATTGCCATTTCTAGATGACCTGGAAATCTTTAACCATTCTACATGCACATGGAAGTACCAAAGATTTAGTGCTATTATTTTAACGTGCTTCGCTCCGTTCGCTGATGGTTGGATATGAAAGTAACCCTATCCGCGTCGGTCCCTTTCCTTCTCCCTCAATCCCCTCGCTGCCACCCGAGGACATGGTGTGATGTCAGGGATATTTTACTTCCACAGCGGGGTGGCGTCATTGGATGGCACAACTCATGCTGGACATAGATGGTTGTGCAAGAGGCAACCCTTGCGCTAATCAAATATGGTGGTGGAGGCACTACTTACCGTCGTAGGTCGGGAACGGTGTTGCCCAAGGTAGTTTTTGGGCTGACGATTGAGGTAGTTGGGCTCTCTGACCAGGCAGCCGACCCACACATCTATGGATGAGGTGGTTGCTTTGGTGGATTCATTGTTCATGGCCCTTCCGTCTGTCGGTGACAAGGAATGGAGATGGTGCGGCAATGTGCCGGATGCGGGAAGGCCACTTCCTCAACTTGCTTCTATCAGCTTCTTGGTTGCATGGTCGGGCCCTGGGATTTCTCAGAGCCAAGTCAGGCCGATGAGAAGGTGTGAACAGTGACAGTTTTGACGAGAAGTATGCAAAATCTCCGTGTCAAAAGCAAAGATCTCATCTGCTGCTAGATCAGATACTGTCGATGCGCGTACATCATGCCCTTGTTGAAGATGTTGGCTTGAAGCTCTCCTTTGGCGATGAAAATCTGAAGTTCGACACCAAGTTGAACCCAGGAACATTGGCACACGTTTGTTGATTCCTTCTTAATTCTTTATCTTGTGGATTAGGTTCATGGTCACATACTCCATGGTAGGGTTGTGGAGATCCTGCTGCAAGGGAGGTCCGATTTGAATGGTCTTGTGAAGTTGTGATTTGCTTGAACTTTTTGTTTCGCAATTCTTTCAGCATCGATACTTAGATTTGCTTAGGGTTATACTATCAGCATCTCGACTCCGCACCATTAACCAAGATTTGGAATGCCATTATTAGGATTTTTCCTACTAGTGATAGTTCTCCTTCATGTACCTTGTAAGCGTCAGATCGCCGGGCGATGGACCGTGCTTCCGTCTCGTCCTTGGGCAATCCTTGGCGCATCAAGTATGCAAGGAAACATTAAGTCCACGGCGCAATGACTGCCTTGATCTCATAAGCTAAAGTGGTAACTTCCAGCTCCGAGCACCCAATATGTCGTTGTCCTGCTCTAAGGCAAGCGAGGTGACATTTCTGGTGGTTGCCCATTAGTTGGTTTTGTTGGAACCGAGGATTGCCGGACAATCATAGAAACATGAGGAGTGAATTTTGCCAAGCGACAATCACCCGCGGCGACGGACGCCGGGGCCTTTTTCTTCCTCTGTATTCACTTGGCTCAGCTTACAGGAGTACACAGACGACGGGATTTATACACGGTGCACACACAAACACACTCCAACGGCCACACATGTACGCACAGCCCAGCCACACCGCAAGTCACGCACCCAGTAACAGCAGGAGCCGCACGACCACCACTCACGGCCACGATGCAAGTCCACTTCCAGCGCATCCGTAGCATGCTCTCAACGGCCTTACGACCCGGACGTTTCAGCTAACTACATGCAGCTCCGGCCCGCGCGCTGCCTCCAACAGACCGCAACAGCCCCTGTGCATGCAGCTCCTTCACGACACGGACGCGAGAACGAACTCCCGACGGCACACACCCCCGTGCCCAGCACGGACCAGACCTGGCACGCCGACGCCGGTCACCACCGCACGGGCACGGACAAGGCTTATTGCCAACACTCACCCCCTAAGCCATGACCTTGCCGCGCGGCCTGCGTCTTGAACGCCTTCGCTCGACGTCATCACGCGCCTCCGCGTCCGCTGTGATGTGCCGTGTGCCCGCCGTCGCCGGAGTTGATGCAGCTCGCGTCGTTGTCGTCATCACGGCTGTGACCCAGCCCGCGGACCCGACTTGGCACACCGACGCCGGTCGCACCGTGCTCCGTCATATTGCACTTACTTGGATTTTCGATGCAATGTATTCATATATCAATGCGTAATCCTCAAAAAAAAAAAAACTAGAAGCTCTCTTTCGCATTACCGTCATAAAGGCATGTCTTTTCCAATCAACATATAGTTTTCATCTTGTAATTAAGTAAAACTAACACGAACTACCATATATTGGATACAATTATTTGAAATGGATAATGGTGTCCATGATGGCTGTCGCTTGTACTTTTTATATTTGTATACACGTGGCGACATGGTGGTTCAATATGTTCTTACGTACGCGTTAGCATGTTACATAAAAACTTTAAATCTTATCTATTAATTTTCTTATCCGCCGTTGCATATAATATTAACAAATGTGGACGAACGTGATGGCTTGTTTATCATTCATTTTAACTATATACTCCCTCCGTTCCCAAATACTTGTCTTTCTAGGCATTTCAAATGGACTCAACATACAGATGTATGTAGACATATTTTAAAGTGTAGATTCACTCATTTTGCGCCGAATGTAGTCACTTGTTGAAATCTCTAGAAAGACAAGTATTTAGGAACGGAGGGAGTAGTAGATTAGAAAAAAGTTCAAACTTTCCTAGAATGATCACCATGGTAGTGTTACTTTGACAAAAAATCCCTTATGTCTTGACACTTTCATATTATGACGTGGTGGCTAAATGGGCAGTCAACTAGTAAAAACATGTTCAAAGGACATAAAACACGGTTTGAGGAGAGTTCAAAGTTGAAACTTGACTAGTTTTGATAGTAGAGTCGTAACAAAGTAGATTGTTAGACATTTTTGACAGTTCAACATTGAAATACGGACTTCTCTTTTTAGTAATAGGCCACACCGATGGCGGCTACATCGGTATTGCAACAAAATAATTCATAGTATTGGTCACCATAAAAATTGAAGAGTACAGTATTCAGTCATGAAATATAGAAGTCAAGAGACTGGAATCACTGTCGATTGCCAAGCTACCAAGCTCTAAACCGATATCTTGACCACGTCATACATAAAGACGGAGAATACCATGTGAAAATTGATATAGACCTTAGATGTTAGGGTTTGCAAGAGATCTTATATTGTATATATATGTAGCTAGTAGCGTCAGATAGATATACGCAAACTTGTTGTTCGACAAATCTCTCGAAGAAAGAGAGGTTAGTTCTCTCTGTATATGCTCATGACGATCTTGTGTACTTAATGGTTCCTTCATTTGCTTACTAGCTAGCGTGTGGAGTTCTCTCTATACGTATAGTAGCTAGCATCGACCAAGCACGGAGATAAAGAGAGGTCACTTCTCTTTATTAGCTAGCTAACACAATATGAAACCGCTAAATTAACCCTCCAAAACCCCTAACCCCCACCTCCTATAATAAAAAACAAAAACCTCTGCTCCCGCCAGCTGCTGACGCATGGAGGCCTTTTGGTCCCGGTTGGTATCACTAACCGGGACTAAAGGTCCTCCTGCCCGGGCGTCCCGCAGCGTCCACGTGGAGCCCCTTCTATCCCGGTTCGTAAGTGAACCGGCACTAAAGGGTTTGGGCTTTAGTCCCGACCCTTTACTCCGGTTTCAGAACCGGGGATAAAGGGCCTTTGGAACCGGGACAAATGAGCCGTTTTCTGCTATTGGACAACAGCTAACTAACAGAATCGCTAGCTAACTACTTCGACGTACTCACCTCATCATGGCGTCAAACACATGCTATAGTCGAACCGGTTTCCTATTAGAACCAGAAATTATACTATTCCTTTGTACTGCCACCGACCGTTCTTTTGGCTTTCGGATGACCGGTACCAGGAATTGAAAATATACTATTATGGCAATTAATTTTGATGGGCCGTGTGCTCTGCTCTCCTTCTGGGGATCTGACATTTTCTAATCAGCCGGTGCATATAATATTACCAAATGTGGACGAACTGTGATGGCTTGTTTGTCTTTCATTTTAACTATATAATATATTAGAAAAAAGTTCAAACTTTCCTAGAATGATCACCCTGGTAGTGTTACTTTTACAAAAAATCCCTTATTTCTGGACACTTTCATATTATGACGTGGTGGCTAAATGGGCAATCAACTAGTTAAAACATGTTCAAAGGACCAAAAAATGGTTTGAGGAGAGGTCAAAGTTAAAACTTGACTGATTTTGATAGTTTAGAGTCGTAACAAAGTAGATTGTTAGACATTTTTAACAGTTCAGAGTTGAAATATGGACTTCTCTCTTTAGTAATAGGCCACACCGATGGCGGCTACATCGGTATTGTAACAAAATGAATCATAGTGTTAGTCACCATAAAAATTTCCAAGTAGAGTATTCAGTCATGAAATATAGAAGTCAAGAGGCTGGAATCACTGTCGGTTGCCAAGCTGCCAAGCTTTAAACAGATATCATGGCCATTAATCATGATATTTAGTATCAACTGCCGTCCTTTTGGAGCAAATAATATATCACATCACTGTCTTATAAAGGCATGAACAAGTAGTTGCTAGATAATATCCGTTGTTTTCAATTGGATAGGTGTCGAAGGTCTCACGTACGTATGCGGTTGTACAAATAATAGGCTCTTGTACACCACCTTCACTTATTCCTAATAAAAGCACCAACATGTAGTTGCCAAATCCCATCCGTTGCTTTCAATTGGGTCCTGTATCAATTAAGAAGCTTTTGTATGTGGCCCAGTGTCCTTGTGCAGCGGATGCCGATGCTGACCAGCATGTTTGCCGTCGACGCTATGGCGGCATCAACAGCTAACTAACTGAATCGCTAGCTAGCCACTTCGACGTACTCACCTCATCATGGTCTCATACGCATGCTATAGTCGAATCAGTTTCCTGTTAGAACGAGAAACTGTACTATTCTTTTGCACTGCCACCGGCCGTCTTTTTGGCTTTCGGATGATCGGTACCAGGTATTGAAAATATACTATTATGGCAATTAATTTTGATGGGCCGTGTGCTGTGCTCTCCTTCAGGGTATCTGACTAGCTTTTGGATGATCGGTACCATGTATTGAAAATATACTTATGGCAACTAATTTCGATGGGCCGTGTGCTCTGCTCTCCTTCTGGGAATCTGACAACAGCTAACTAACTGAGTTTTAGTGCTCAACTAAGTACAAAAGACGAAATCCCGTTGTAATATATGAGTTTTTGTCTGAATCCCTGATACTTCGAAAGAGATTGTCCGTTTTGCACACGAAGTGCATCCAAATTTTGCCGTAACCCTCTCAACTTTTTAGAACATGCTATGTGGCTGAAATGATGATACCATGCCAACTTTCATCCTTTTCAAAGTTCATTTGAAGTGCTTTTCAATTTCAAAGTCATTTAGCTCAAAAAAAATCAGCAAATGTATGAAAAATAGCAAATGAAGTCAGAAACGGTTGAAAATTTATGATGTGGCTTTGAATGATGCATTTTGAATGCAGAAAAAGTCTGGAGTTCAAATAAGTACAAAAAAATGAAATCCCTTTGTAACAGATGAGTTTTCGTCTGAAACCCTGATACTTCAAAAAAGATTGTCTATTTTGCACACGAAGTGCATCCAGTTTTTGCCGTAACCCTCTCAACTTTTTAGAACATGCTATGTGGGTGAAATTATGATACCATGACAATGTTCAACCTTTTCAGAGTTCATTTGAAGTGCATTTCAATTTCAGGGTCATTTAGCACAAAAATAAATAGCAAATGCATGAAAAATAGTAAATGAAGTCAAAAACGGTTGGAAATTGATGATGTCTCTTTGAATGGTGCATTTTGAACACACAAAAAGTCTGGAGTCAAGTAAGTACAAAAAATGAAATCCCTTTTGTAACAGATGAGTTTTCGACCGAAATCCTGATACTTCGAAAGCGATTCTTCATTTTGCACACGAAGTGCATCCAGTTTTTGCCGTTACCCTCTCAACTTTTTAGAACATGCTATGTGGGTGAAATGATGATACCATGCCATGTTTCAACCTTTTCAGAGTTCATTTGAAGTGTTTTTAGAATTTAGGGTCATTTAGCCCAAAAAATCAGCAAATGCTTGAAAAATAGCAAATGAAGTCGGAAAGAGTTGAAAATTGATGATGTGGCTTTGAATGGTACATTTTGAACACAACAAGATTCTAGAGTTCAAATAAGTACCAAAAAAATCCCTTTGTAACAGATGAGTTTTCGTCCGAAACCGTGATACTTCGAAAGAGATTGTCCATTTTGCAAACGAAGTGCATCCAGTTTTTGCCGTAACCCTCTGAACTTTTTAGAACATGCTATGTGGGTGAAATTATGATTCCATGCCAACTTTCAACCTTTTCAGACTTCATTTGAAGTGCCTTTCTTTTCAGGGTCATTTAGCTAAAAAACAGCAAATGCATGAAAAATAGCAAATGAGTCAGAAAGGGTTGAATATTGATGATGTGGCTTCGAATGGTGCATTTTGAACACACAAATAGTCTTGAAATAAGTACAAAAAATTAAATCCGTTTGTAAAAGATGAGTTTTCATCCGAAACCTTGATACTTCGAATGTGATTGTCCATTTTGCACACGAAGTGCATCCAGTTTTTGCCGTAACCCTCTTAACTTTTTAGAACATGCTATGTGGGTGAAAAGATGATACCATGCCAACTTTCAACCTTTTCGGAGTTCAATTGAAGTGCTTTTCAATTTCAGAGTAATTTAGCTCAAAAAATCAGCAAATGCATGAAAAATAGCAAATGAAGTAAAAAAGGGTTGAAAATTGATGATGTGGCTTTGAATGGTGGATTTTGAAAACACAAAAAGTCTGGAGTTCAAATAAGTAAAAAATGAAATCCCTTTATAACAGATGAGTTTTGATGTCTACTACGCAACTTTATTCTTGTAGACACGTCTTGGGCCTCCAAGTGCAGAGTCTTGTAGGACAGTAGCAATTTTCCCTCAAGTGGATGACCTAAGGTTTATCAATTCGTGGGAGGCGGAGGATGAAGATAGTCTCTCTCAAGAAACCTTTCAATTAAATATAAGAATTCTCTTGTGTCCCGAACACATCCAATACAATGTAAATTGTATAGGTGCAATTGTTCGGCGAAGAGATGGTGATAAAAGTGTAGTATGGATAGTAGACATGAGTTTTTGTAGTGCGAACAATAAAAAACAGAAAGGTAGTAGATAGTAAAATGGAGCACAAACGGTATTGCAATGATGGAAAATGAGGCTTAGGGTGCATACTTTCACTAGTGCAATCTCTCAACAATGCTAACATAGTTGGATCATATGATTATCCCTCAAAGTGCAATAAAGAATCACTCCCAAGTTTCTATTAGCGGAGAGCAATAAAGAATCCCTCAAAGCTATTCTTTCCGATCAATCTATCCTAGAGTTCGTACTAAAATAACAACAAGCTATTCTTTCAGATTGATCTAATCAAGAGTTCGTACTAAAATAACACCATATGATACATATCAACCAACTCTAATGTCACCTAGATACCCCAATGTCACCGCGAGTACCCGTGAGTTAATTATACGATATGTATCAAACAATTTCAGATTCATAATAATCAATCCACACAAGGAACTACAAGGAGAATCCAAAGTTTCTATTGGAGAAAAGATAATAAAAATGTGCATCAACCCCTACGCATAGATTACCCCAAAGTCACCTCGGAAATCCGCAAGTTGAGTGCCATAACATATATCAAGTGAATTAAGATAATACCCCATTGTCACCACGAGTATTCATATGCAAGACATATATCATGTGTTCTCAGATTGGAACATTCAATCCGACAAGACAAATCTTCAAAGGGTAAAGACTCAATTCATCACAACAAGAGTAGAGAGGGGAGAAACATCATATCCATCTATGTTACCACACAGTAGAAAATTATGAAAAAATACCACACTGTAGAAAATTTATCAGAGCTTATTTTGCAAAAAGTTTCAACATTTTATCATATTCTGACTTTTCTAGGGAATTTTTGTAACAACGATAAACTTTCTGTTTTCAAACAGCAACAAGTATACTTGCAAAATGAGCATGACAAAGACTATCATCGCCACTTCTAAACAAAATCAAGCAAATCCTAACAAAATAAAATGACACTCCAAGTAAAACTCATATCATGTGACTAATGAAAACATAGCTCCAAGTGAGGTTACCAATAATGTTGGAGACGGAAGGGGGGAGGCCTTACGGGGCATACCCAACCTTAGTTGCTTGGATCTTCCTTGGATATTAACTTGGGGTGCCTTGGGCATCCCCAAGCTTATGGTTTTGTCGCTCCTTATTCTCCTCACATCGACATCTCACCCAAAACTTGAAAACTTCTATCACACAAAACTTAACGGAACTTTGTGAGATAGGTTAGTATGATAAAGAGCAAACCATTGCACTTTTGGTAATATCAAAGACAATATTCATAATTCTTTCCACACAATGCATAATGTAGCATATCATTTCCACAATTTATATTGAGTAATATAAGCCACAGAAATTAGGAAACAAGCAAACTATGCATTGAAAGCATAATCTATCAAAAACAGAACAGTCTGTAGTAATCTGTACTCAAACCATACTTCTTCTACTCCAACAATTATGAGAAAAATTAGTAACACGTGGGAAATTTGTATACTAATCTTCTGAAAAAAGAATCAACTCAAAAGCACACTTCTGTTAAAAATGAGAGGTATTTTTGTGAGCGCAAAAGTTTCTGTTTTTTAGCAAGATCAAATCAACTATCACCCAACATGATCCCAAAGGCTTTACTTGGCACTTTATTGAAACAAAAACAATAAAAAATGATTACTAAAGTAGCATAATCATGTGTACACACAAAAACAGTAGATAAAAGTGTTGGGTTGTCTCCCAACAAGCACTTTTCTTTAATGCCTTTTAGCTAGGCATGATGAGTTCAATGATGCTCGCATAAAAGATAAAGATTGAAACATAACAAGAGCATCATGAATCATAAGTTCCTCTCTCATAATAATTTTCAGTAGAATCATTAATAGATTCATCCATATAACCATCACATAAAGCATTCTTTTCATGATCCAAAAGCATATCTAATTTATTACTCTCTATAGCATACATGTCATCATAATAATCATCATAGATATCAACATTATTGTCATAGTCAACTGGAACCTCTTCCAAAGTAGTGGATGTATCACTAAATAAAGTCATGACCTCTCCAAATCCACTATCATCAATATTGTAATAAGTTTCAACACCCTCCAAATTGTTGGATCACTACTAGCTAGAGTTGACACTCGTCCAAACCCACTTTCATCATTGTAGTCATCATAAATAGAAGGCATGCTATCATCATAGTAAATTTTCTTATCGGAAGTAGAACAAAGCAAAGGATCATATTCATTATGAAAAGCATCCCCAAGCTTGGGACAAGCATTATTTTCAGCAAATAAATCTTCAAACATTTTGTACTCATCAAACATAGCATCCCCAAACTTGTGGTTTTGCATATCATCATAATCATTCTTATGCACCAATAGTATAGCAAACATTATTATCATATTCTTCCAAGCAAGTGCCAAAAAGATCTTCAATGTCATAAGAGACGTCATTGTCTTCCCAATCATAATCATCACAACAAGTAGTAGGCATCACAAAATCATACTCAATATCATCATCCTCCATCAACATATGTGATTCACTTTCATGAGGCACAAAATGGTGATAGGAGCAATATTACTTGGGAGAGTTACATTTTTACCTCTACTTTTTGTTCTTTTCTTTTTCTTCTCCACCACCTCATATGTGGGGTTAATCAATTTTTTCAAGCTTCTTGTTGAAGAGATTGATTTGATAGGAAGCTCCTCCTCGTTAACTGATTCATCATAATAAACACTAGGAGGGTATTGGTAAATATTTTCCCTTTCATTAGTACTCGCTTCATACTCTATTTTGTTTTCCTGTCTTTAGATAGTTGGCAATATAAGGATTCTCAATGCAATTTTCCGCACCAAACATATAAATTTCCTCTAGATCAAAATCAAGAATTCTCTTGAGATTAAATTCTGGAATACCGTTAGTTATACGTTTCATTTCTTAATACCCCAAAAGAAGACTAAGCTCTTAAAGATGCTCAAGGGTAATCAAGTTATCACAATTTTTGGACAAATTTTGATCATGAAACAAATAGCATTGGTGATTTAAATCACCACGTTCATTGCAAAGTTCACAAGGATGGCAAAAAATATTAAATCTTTTAGCACAATCATCTAGCCTCTATTGCAACTTTTTTGTTTCTAAATATTTATGCTTCTTACAAAATCTATCTTCCTTTTTGGTGTGCGTGTGCACTCCCAATTTACCCCGCAAAAATTGACATTCTGAAAGGAGACATCTTTACCATGACCAGTGCAATCATCATTAGCATTTTGGATATTCAACGAATTCATACTAACAACATTGCAATCATGCTCATCATCCAAATTATTTGTGCCAACCATTTTATTGACTTCTTCTTCTAATAATTGAGAAAAAATTTCCGAACCATCATTTTCAAGAAAGACATTATAAATATGATCAATAATATGATGCAACCTCAATTCCATATTTTTGTAGTTTTCTTTTATAAACCAAACTAGTGGTAAAACAAGAAACTAAAATATTCGATTGCAAGATCTAAAGATATACCTTCAAGCGCTCACCTCCCCAGCAACGGCGCCAGAAAAGAGCTTGATGTCTACAACGCAACTTTATTCTTGAAGACACGTGTTGGGCCTCCAAGCGTAGAGTTTTGTAGGACAGTAGCAATTTTCTCTCAAGTGGATGACCTAAGGTTTATCAATCCGTGGGAAGCGTAGGATGAAGACAATCTCTCTCAAGCAACCCTGCAATCAAATACAAGAATTCTCTTGTGTCCCCAACACACCCAATACAATGGCAAATTGTATAGGTGCACTAGTCCGGCGAAGAGATGGTAATAAAAGTGTAGTATGGATAGTAGATATGAGTTTTTGTAGTGCGAACAATAAAAAATTGCAAGGTAGTAGATAGTAAAACAGAGCACAAATGGTATTGCAATGATGGAAAATGAGGCCTAGGGTGCATACTTTCACTAGTGCAATCTCTCAACAATGCTAACATAGTTTTTTTTTGAAGAATCAGTGACAGTGGGAGAGGCTCCCACTGACTTTGTATTACTCACAATAGAACAATTACATGTGTGTTACAATAGGTTTCAGGCCCCCCGACCGTAAGGGTTGCAAAAAGAAAAGACTAGTGGCCCAAACTTACAATGTAATCAGAGAGAAAAGGATGGAATTTCTCAGGACAGTTATGGACCACCAAACCCAACAGATATTTGAACCTAGCTAACCACGCCACGAAGGAGTGTGGAACCCCCCTGAAATGTTGGTTGTTTCTCTCCATCCATAGGCTCCAAGAAGCAAGCAAGAAAACATCCATGAATAATGGCCGACGCCAGGTTTCTCTCCCCCCATGCAAGATGGCTAGCCTGTTGGTTCCTCCTGGCCAGGACAGACCAACCTTACTCCAGCATCGCTGAGCGAAGGGGCACGTGAAGAATAAAGAATCACTCCCGAGTTCCTATTAGCGGAGAACGAAGATAGAAATTGTTTTTAGGGTATGAAACCACCTCAAAGCTATTCTTTCCGATCAATTTATCCTAGAGTTCGTATTAAAATAACAACAAGTTATTCTTTCCGATCGATCCAATCGAGAGTTCGTACTAAAATACTAGCATATGATACATATCATAAACTCTAATGTCGCCTAGATAGCCCAATGTCACTGCGAGTACCCGTGAGTTAATTATACGATATGTATCAAACAATTTCACATTCATAATACTCAATCCAGACAAAGAACTACAAGGAGACCCCAAAGTTTCTATAGGAGAAAAGATAATAAAAACGTGCATCAACCCCTACGAATAGATTACCCCAAATTCACCTCGGAGACCCGCAAGTTGAGTACCATAAAATTTATCAAGTGAATCAAGATAAAACCCCATTGTCACGACGGGTATTAATATGCAAGACATATATCATGTGTTCTCAGATCTGAACATTCAATCTGACAAGACAAAACTTCAAAGGGTAAAGACTCAATTCATCACAACGAGAGTAGAGAGGGGAGAAACATCATATGATCCATCTATGTTCACAAAGCCCATGATATATCAAGATTGTGACATCTCAAGATCACGAGAGAGAGAGGAAGAGATTAAACACATAGCTACTGGTACAAACCGTCAGCCCCGAGGGTGGACTACTCACTCCTCATCGTGGTGGCCGCCGAATTGATGAAGATGGCCACCGGTGATGATCTCCCCCTCTGACAGGGTGCCCGAACGGGCTCCAGATTGGTTTTTGGTGGCTATAGAGGCTTGCGGTGGCGGAACTTCCGATCTAGGGTCATTTCTAATGGTTTCTCTATTTATAGGAATTTTTTATTGTCGGTCTCACGTCCAGATGGGCCTCGAGATGAGCATGATACACCGGGGCATGGGCAAGGTCCAGGCGCGCCCCGGTGGGTTGTGCCCTCCTTGTGGCTCTTCTGACCCTCCGATGAAGCTTCAGGGGTCTCTTTTTTTCCAAAAAAGAATTGTCGAAAAGTTTCAGCTCATTTGGAGAACTTTCATTTCTGCACAAAAAACAACACCACGGTAGTTGTGCTGAAAACAGTGTCAGTCCGGGTTAGTTCCATGAAAATCATACAAACCAATATATAATTATTTTAAACATGGCATGAATACGTTCGAGACGTATCAAGTTTGCATCTGAAACCCTGATACTTCGAAAGAGATTGTCCATTTTGCACACTAAGTGCATCCAGTTTTTGCTGTAACCCACTCAACTTTTTAGAACATGATATGTGGGTGAAATTATGATACCATGCCAACTTTCAACCTTTTCAAAGTTCACTTGAAGTGCTTTTCAATTTCAGGGTCATTAAAAAATCAGCAAATGCATGAAAAATAGCAAATGAAGTCAGAAAGGGTTGAAAATTGATGATGTAGCTTTGAATGGTAGATTTTGAACACACAAATAGTCTGGAGGTCAAATAAGTACAAAAAAATGAAGTCCCTTTGTAACAGATGAGTTTTCGTCCGAAACCATGATACTTCGAAAGAGATTGTCCATTTTGCACACAAAGTGCATCCATTTTTTTCCATAACCCTCTCAACTTTTTAGAACATGCTATTAGGGTGAAATGATGATACAATGCCAATTTTAAACCTTTTCATAGTTCATTTGAAGTGCTTTTCAATTTCAGGGTCACTTAGCTCAAAACAAATCAGCAAATGCATGAGAAATAGAAATGAAGTCAGAAAGGGTTGAAAATTGATGATGTGGATTTGAATGGTGCATTTTGAACACACAAAAAGTCTGGAGTTCAAATAAGTACAAAAAATGAAATCCCTTTGTAAAAGATGAGTTTTCGTCCGAAACCTTGATACTTCGAAAGAGATTGTCCATTTTGCACACGAAGTGCATCCAGTTTTTCCTGTAACCATCACAACTTTTTAGAACATTCAATGTGGGTGTAATTATGATACTATGCCAACTTTCAACCTTTTCAGAGTTCATTTGAAGTGCTTTCCAATTTTGGGGTCATTTAGCTCAAAAAAATTAGCAAATGCATGAAAAATAGCAAATGAAGTCAGAAACGGTTGAATATTGATGATATGGCTTTGAATGGTGCATTTTGAACACATAAAAAGTCTGGAGTTCAAATATGTACAAAAAATTGAAATCCTTTTATAACAGATGAGTTTTCGTCCGAAAATCTGATACTTCGAAAGTGATTGTCCATTTTGCACACGAAGTGGATCTAGTTTTTTCCGTAACCCTCTAAATTTTTTAGAACATACTATGTGGGTGAAATGATGGTACCATGCAAACTTTCAACCTTTTCAGAGTTCATTTGAAGTGCTTTTCAATTTCAGGGTCATTTTGCTCCAAAAATCAGCAAATGCATGAAAAATAGCAAAGGAAGTCAAAAAGGTTGAAAATTGATGATTGATGACCCACGGGCGTAGGGGATCTATCGTAGTCCTTTTAATAAGTAAGAGTGTCGAACCCAATGAGGAGAAGAAGGAAATGACAAGCGGTTTTCAGTAAGGTATTCTCTCCAAGCACTGAAATTGTAGGTAACAGATAGTTTTGTGATAAGATAATTTTTAACAGGTAACAAGCAATAAAAGTAAATAAATTACAGCAAGGTGGCCCAATCCTTTTAGTAACAAAGTACAAGCCTGGACAAGTTCTTATAATGACAAAAGCGCTCCCGAGGACACATGGGAATTATCGTCAAGCTAGTTTTCATCATGCTCATATGATTCGCGTTCGTTAATTTGATAATTTGGTATGTGGGTGGACCGCTGCTTGGGTACTGCCCTTTCTTGGACAAGCATTCCACTCATGATTAACCCCTATTGCAAGCATCTGCAACTACAAAAGAAGTATTAAGGTAAATCTAATTGTCGGTGTCAAAACCGGCGGATCTCGGGTAGGGGGTCCCGAACTGTGCGTGTAAGGCTAATGGCAACAGGAGGCAGGGGACACGATGTTGACCCAGGTTCAGGCCCTCTCGATGGAGGTAATACCCTACTTCCTGCTTGATTGATCTTGATGATATGAGTATTACAAGAGTTGATCTACCACGAGATCGTAGAGGCTAAACCCTAGAAGCTAGCCTATGATTATGATTGTTCTTGTCCTACGGACTAAACCCTTTGATTCATATAGACACCGATGGGGGCTAGGGTTACACAGAGTCGGTTACAGAGAAGGAGATCTACATATCCGAATTTCCCAGCTTGCCTTCCATGCAAAGGAGAGTCCCACCCGGACACGAGACGAAGTCTTCGATCTTCTATCTTCATTGTCCAACAGTCCGGCCAAGGTATGTAGTCCGGCTATCCGAGGACCCCCTAATCCAGGACTTCCTCAGTAGCCCCTGAACCAGGCTTCAATGACGATGAGTCTGGCGCGCAGATTGTCCTCGGCATTGCAAGGCGGGTTCCTTCTCTGAATACTCCATAGGAGATCTTGAATATGAGGATTGTGTCCGGCTCTGTAAAATAATTTCCACATACCACCGTATAGAGCATAATTTTCCACAAATCTAATCCGCTGGCAACTTTTCATAGCGTGACATCATGCCACGACCCGGTCATTACGAACCATTTTTCCTAGCCTGCCGCTACGCGCGTTACGAGGCGGTTTTATTGTCATGTCTTGTCGAAGCAGAGATCATGTTTCCCTTATCACGGGATTCTCTTCAATAAGGGTGTGGGTAACCCAACCATGCTTGTTAGTATGACTCCTAGATTTTAGGCAAGTTCCAAATGTCCATGCGGAGGACGCTTGATATTCACCCTCTTTATAAAGGGGCCAAGGCCTATCCTTTTCTTCCCACGCTCGATCCTTCCCTTCCCCCACCTTGAGTTCCAACACTCGAGGCTCAGGCTAAGCGCTTCGAACCTGCCACCATGTCCGGATCCAACATTTAAAGTCAGTGGATGGCCTCCTCTGTCACCAAGGAGGACATCAAGAAGCTTAGGGAGGCCAGGTATCTGACCGCCGAAATTCCGCACAGGCTGCCTGCTCAAGGGCAGGTCATCCCCACTCCCGAACCCAACAAGAGTGTCATATTTGTTTCCCACTTCCTCCGACGGCTAGCCATTAGTCTTGATCCCTTCGTTAGAGGGCTCATGTTCTATTACGGGCTAGATTTTCATGATCTAGCTCCAGATTCCATCCTCCACATCTCGTCATTTATCATCGTGTGTGAGGCCTTCCTTCGCATCACCCCACACGTAGGCTTATGTCTCAAGACCTTCAATGTGAAGCCGAAGATGATCGATGGGCAACACGCAGAGTGCGGAGGCGCTATAATAAGCAAAGGTGCCGACGCCCTATGGCCAAAGGGTACCTTCCCAGAGGTGTCCTACTTATGGTAGCGAGAGTGGTTTTACATCACAGCTCCCCAAGGTACAAAGCGGACGACCGCCCCTGCCTTCCGCTCGGGCCCTCCGCCTCAACTAGCGTCATGGGTCAACAAGGGGCTGGGCTGCGAGCAGTTAATGACGTGCTGACATTGCAAATCCGCATCCAAGATTTCCTCAAGAGGGATGTCAGTCTCGTCAAGGTAATGCAAGTAATGCTAGTTCGTTGGGTCCTGCCATGCCAACCACGATCTCTCCGTATGTGAGAGTTCAATCCGGAAGGACCGGGAACTATTCAACAATTCTTCGACGTGACGCTCGAAGAGATGTATGGATTGTTCTTCGGATCACGAATAAAGTGCCCGGACACCACCGAGGATGCGGGTCTCAACTGCAACCGTCCAGATACCCAATTAAGTAATTCTGCGACCGAACAAGCCGTCTTTGTATTTGTCACAGCATCATTCTGAAAAATTGCTCTCGGCCAGGACTGGATAAGAAAGGCGGAGAGGATCAGGTGTTCTGCCCCCTTCCTGAAGGCTCGCCGGATCCTATACTAACTAGGATGCTTGAGCGTGCACCCTATCAAGTGCCATCAGGAGAAGATGAAGGGAGGAATAGAGAAGCCGAAAGCGGGCTTCATACATTACACATCCAAACCGGGGGAATTAATGTCTCCACGAAGGAGGATAATCGGGAAGGTGAATCTAGAATCCCCTCTCCCCACGGGAAGAAATGGGCCGCCTCCGAAGACTTGGAAGAGGAGGTTTCCAAACGAGGGAAGAAACCTTTGCCAGGGGGCCCTGCCCTAGAGGGCATCCTTACCGCACAGCGCCTGGAAGGGGGCCAGCCCTCAACCGAGCTGTAAGTGAACAAAAGCACTTTGGTAAATATATCCGGCTTTTTCTTTGAGAATAATAACCGAGACATATATCTTGCAGTCCGGCTTGTAGCCCCTCTCAGCATAGTTCGTCTTCGGGGGATCTTCTTCCGAAGATGATGGAGACGAAATGCCTCATCCTACCTCCCCGCCTCATGGGGCGGACGACCCCGAGGTGTCGTCATGGAGGATTTCTCCTGATCCGCAAAGGCCAGAAGGTAATTCTTCGTCCGCCCGAAGTCTGCAGTATTCGAATCCTAAGGAGAGAAACAGAAAGAGTCCGGGATTGTCCAGTGCACAACCGGACACACTGATGGGTCTTCTGGAGCAATCGGCTATCTCAGAGGCGCATCGTACCTTAATGGGTACGGTGGTTGAGAGGATTTCATCCGCCAAAAGCGGATTGAATGAAGCTTTCACGAGCCTGCTAAGAGGCTTTGAGGTACACAAAGTAATATATGTATTTTTGACGGTACCGCACACGCTAGGTGTGCTCTATATAGATAGTAGCCCATGAGACTCTGGTTGCCGTCCATAGGCTGCAAACAGAGGATCATAGTCCCAGGTGATGATAGCGCTGCTTTTATGTGCAGGCGGCTGATGGTCCGGCAGCTGGCCGGACTGCTGATTTTGCCGAATTGAGGCAGCAGCTTGACGTGGCGGATGCTGATATCGCGCTTGTTAACAAGCGGCTTGACGAGGCACAGGGTATGTTTTTCGGTGTTCAACAAATATTGAGAGGAGCATGATGCTAGTATCTGTAATATGTTGTGACTGCAGATGGGGCTGCCTCCGTGGAGACCCTAAGGGCGGAACTTTCCCGAGCCAAGGAACAAGCCAGGAGAAGCGATGCGGCCGCCCTAAAGGTGGCCGAAGAGTTAAAAGCCGAACAGGCTGCTCATTGCCAGAGCAAAGATAAGATAGCCAAGATAGCTGTTGAGCTGAAGGAAGATGCCGACCGATATGAGCTCTTTGAAAGGGAAAACCAAGCGAAAGTGGCTGACCTACAGAAGGCCTTGGAAGCGGCCAAGGAAATTTGCTCTAAGATTAGAGCGGCAAGGGAGGAGCTTCATCAAGCCGGAGATATCACGGCTGGGAAGCCCTTTCTGTTGCGGACGAAGTTCGGAGATCCAAAGTATGCCCCTCTGGATCAATTGTGGAGTGCTGAGGACGCGTACTTGGACTTGGCAAAGAGTGCTGCTGATGCGACTGAATATTTCAAAGATCAGAAAGATCATGAGGTGGAAAGGTTGTTCTGGTCGCAGTTCAGTGCTCCAAAGCGTCTGTTGCAGTTAAATGAACAAATGGCCGAGTGGGACGAGCTCCATAGGTTGTCCGGGCTTGCCATGAGGTCTGTCATGGATCATCTTTGGCCGAAGGGACCAAGGCCGGATAATTATTTTGGCTTAATACAACGATTCCTTCGTGCAGTGCCGCATATCAACGCTATAAAGAGGTCGGCGTGCATAGAGGGTGCGCGGAAGGCTCTTGCCCGTGTTAAGACATATTGGGCAGGGATGGAGGCCACCGCTATTGCATCCCGGGGTCCGGCCGGAGGCCAGGGCTCGCCCAAGCACTATCTTGAAGAAGTCTTAGAAGGCGCCCGTTTAATAGAGGCTCATTGCTCGAAGAGTACCATGTTCGAGTGACATGTATCTTGATTGTAAAAACTATGCTATTTTGATTATAAGGGCTGTGTTTATACTTTTGCTCGAAGGTATTAGTGCCTCCTGTGCGGCCGTTTATGTATGTGTGTATATAACCTGAAAGTTTGCAGTCGTCGGCTTCAGCCCCATGCATATAATGCGGGGG
Source organism: Triticum aestivum (assembly GCF_018294505.1). Lineage (NCBI taxonomy): Eukaryota > Viridiplantae > Streptophyta > Magnoliopsida > Poales > Poaceae > Triticum > Triticum aestivum. The sequence continues at coordinate 3,706,358 of NC_057798.1, forward strand.
TGTTCGGTAAAGCGCGTAATCACACTTGATCCAACGTCTTGGTCCATTAAGGAGGTGATAGCACGGCGAACAAGGCACTCAGACTATATAGCTTTAACACTTTCACTTAGCCATAGGAGTTTGATGGTGGGGCTACTATATAGCCCCTGGTACTTCCGCATTCATCCGAATATGTTTCGCGTTCGTACATGACCGGGAAACCGGTCCTTCGTTAAAGCGGAGGAATCGTGAAGATTCTGCTGAGTCACCGAGTGGTTGACCAGTCTCTCGCTGTAGCATGACAGTCAGTTTTCGGCTTTCTCTACTGAGGTGCTCATCCAGATGAACTAGGGCACAATCACATTAGTTCTCCCGGTGCCGCCTTAGCCGATAGAGCGGAACGTAAGGTAGCAAAACACAGGAGCCGGGCAAACCCAACTATTGACCAAAGACATGATTCGGAGCTGATGCATATAAGGCCAAACTCGCGACGCCGAACACTCCCTAAGGTATTTGGACTTTTACAACATATGCTGGGCTGAAAAACGCCCTCGATACATGCATTAGTCTGGCGTGACGAAATTCCATTAACGCCAGCATCCCTCTCGGTTGCGTTGAGTGCCCGGAGGGTGTGAAGCAACAAGAGACATTGAAAAAGGTTTACACAGGGTCTTAATCTAAAAATAAACCTTTGAGCGGGGCCCTGCTGCACGTCTGCGCCTTTGTCTCTGTTGTGCCGTATCCTGGAAGGGTGTAGGACGATGATCATTTGTAACAGACAAAAACCCAGGTGAAAGACTTCGTGCGAAAGGTTGGTTATTCTTAATGAACCATGAAAATGCAATCTATTTTTGTATTGATAGGGTCAAGCCGAACTATGAGCCTTTTTACATGCGGGCAGCCCCTAGCACCATCTATGGGGGTGTGTCCATTGACCCAAGCTCAGGTTTATCTGGGCTGCTACTACTAGTGGTGAGCCGGACTCGTCTAACCGTGTCCGCGGTCTTGATGACCGATCATTTATTCAGGTTGGGGTGGGGGGGGGGGGCGTTCAGTGTTCGGCTGCTAGAGCCGCCAAATATTCTTCCGCATGTAAGGAACGCTCTGTATTCTGCTAACTATAATGACGCCACATGGACCGGGCATCTTATGTTTAAGATAAGCATAGTGCGGTACTGCATTGAAACAAGCGAAGGCCGTTCTTCCGAGTAGTGTGTGATAGCCGCTTCGGAATGGAGCAATGTCAAAGATTAATTCCTCTAGTACTAAAGAGCCCGTGCAGCGGGCCTCTACGCCTGGTATTTCTCCTTTAAAGGTAGTACTGCTTTGGCTGATTCTTGATGGGTCTATCCCCATCTTGCGGATAGCGTCCTGATATATTAGATTAAGACTACTGCCGCCGTCCATAAGGACTCGGGTGAGATGATATCCGTCAATTATTGGGCCCAGCACCAAGGCAGCCGATCCTCCGTGCCGAATACTAATCGGATGGTCCCTGCGATCAAAAGTGATCGGGCAGGCCGACCAAGGGTTGAACTTGGGGGCAACGGGCTCTACAGCATATACGTCTCGGAGTGCGCGTTTGCATCTCCTCTTCGGTATGTGAGTTGCATAAATCATGTTCACTGTTTCGACCTCTGGTGGAGATTTTTTCTGTCCCCCAGTGTTCAGCTGGCGAGGCTCATCCTCGTCTTCACTTGGTGTCTCCCTCCCCTTGTGCTCAGCGTTTAGTTTGCCGGCCTACTTGAAGACCTAGCATTCTCTGTTGGTGTGATTTGCAGGTTTTTCGAGGGTGCCATGAATCTTACATAATTTGTCTAGAATCTTGTTTAGGCTGGACGGTTCATCTCTGTTGCCTTTAAATGGCTTTTTCCGTTGACCGGGTCGAGAGCCCCTGAATCCAGCATTGACCGCCGTGTTGTCTGGGCTGTCTTCATTATTTCGACGCTTGTTTTTGATGCATCGTGGCTTCCCGTTTCCATCCCTGACTTCGGATGTGCCTGGGTTGCTATTGCCGTTGCGGGCCAACCAGCTGTCCTCGCACGCGGAAAAGCGGGTCATAAGGATTGTTAGGGCTGCAATTGTCCTCGGCTTTTCTTGGCTGAGGTGTCTGGCGAGCCATTCGTCTCGGATACTGTGCTTGAAAGCCGGTAAGGCTTCGGCATCCGGGCAGTCGATGATTTGATTCTTCTTTGTGAGAAATATGTTCCACAGCTTACGGGCTGACTCTCCGGGTTGTTGGATTATGTGACTTAAATCGTCTGGATCCGAAGGTCGGACATAGGTCCCTTGAAAATTGGCCCTAAAAGCATCCTCAAGTTCCTCCCAACTTCCAATTGAGTTTTCGGGGAGGCTCTTCAACCAATGACGAGCTGGTCCTTTCAACTTGAGGGGCAGGTATTTAATGGCGTGGAGATCATCTCCGCGAGCCATGTGGATGTGAAGGGTAAAGTCCTCGATCCAGACCCTTGGATCTGTTTGTTCCGTCGTATGCCTCTATGTTCACGGGTTTGAATCCCTCTGGAAATTCATGATCCCGCACCTCATCGGTGAAGCACAGGGGGTGCGCGACACCCCTGTATTTGGATGTGTCATGGCATTCTTGTGACGGTTGTAGTGTCCGGTTTTGGTTCTGAGAATTTATTCGATCAGTATAGTCGTTTGGACGGCCATGATCCTGTGCCAGAGCACACTTCCTAGATCCATAGATGGACCTGGTCATACCGGCTTTTTTGTCCAGGAGCTCACGTAAATCATGTGCTGACTTGTGTGCGGCCTCATTAGCCGCCATGTCGCAGCCACAGGATGGTCGATCCAGTGGATCGTCCGTATTATTTTTTGGCTGAATGGGCTCTATAGCCTCGTCATCGAATTTGGGCAGCAGCTTGCGCTTTGGATAGCTTTTTGTGTGGCGATCGCTACCGTATTTTTCTTCAGTGTCGAGCACTTTGTTCCAACTACGGTTGAGTGTATCCTGCGCGTCCTTAAGCCTTTGCTTCTGCTTCTTCAAGCTTCGTGCGGTGGCGATAAGCCTTCTATGGAGGTTCTCTTGTTCCAAGTGCTTTTCCGGGATGATGAGTGCATCGTCGTCCGGACTGTTGTCCTCTCTGGAGATAGGTTGATGGGGTTTGCGCTCGGCATCGCCGTGATCGGACAGCGGCTCCGGACTATGTTCGCCGTCCCCTAGCTCGTCCTGCTCCATCGCTAGGTCCACGGGTCGTCGTTTCCTTTGGAGTCGACCGGGGTATTATTTATTCTTGTGCTGTTATCGCTGTTTTTACTGTGGCAGGATTTAGAGCGGCGCCTATGTCATCGCTTTGGTTGCTTCCTGAGGGGATTATCCTCCGTTGCATCCTTCTATTCATCGCCGTAGTTTTCTTTGGGTGTATCCACCATATATATATCATATGATGAGTTGGTTGTCCAGCGCCCCGTGGGCGGTGGTTCCTGTTCATCTCCAGCATCGTCATCCATACCGTCGATGTCTTCCGAGTCAAAGTCAAGCATGTTGGTTAATTCATCGACAGTGGCTATTAAGTGGGTGGTGGGTGGGGAACGAATTCCTTCATCGTCCGCTTCCCACTCGAGCTGGACATAGTTCGGCCAAGAGTCTCCTTACAGAGAGAGAGAGAGAGAGAGAGAGAGAGAGAGAGAGAGAGATTTTAATGAATTTAGCACGTCGCCCAAGGGTGAGTTCTGAAAGATATCAGTGGAGGTAAACTCCATGATTGGTGCCCAATCCGAGTCGATAGGCACGGATGCGCGTGGTTCGGAACCTATGATCGGAGACGAGTCTGAGGGTCCGATGACACAGATTTCTTCGGAGGTGAAGTCTGTGTTCGACTCTAACACCGAGGAGTGTGTGCCCTCCGTGGCGGGGTCCATCCACCCGTCCTCGGATGGCACGACCTGCTCCGAATTAAAATCTGGGGCAGCCGCAGGTGTGATCTCTTGAGCACCATCCGATAGTAGATCTAAGTCATGCTTATCGTGACTGTTTGGCACACCTGCCATGGGCTCGAATCCGTCGAAGATGAAATCTCCGCGGATGTCGACGGTGTAATTCAGGCTTCCAAACCTGACCTGGTGGCCGAGGGCATAGCTGTCGATCTGCTCCAGATGGCCAAGCGAGTTGGCCTGCAATACGAAGCCGCGGAATACGAAGATCTGTCCGGGGAGGAAAACCTCGCCCTGGATCGCATTGCTGCACATAATTGAAGGAGCCCTCAAACCTTATCATGACGATACAGTGGAACTGCCAATTAAAGCACCAATGTCGGTGTCAAAACCGGCGGATCTCGGGTAGGGGGTCGCAAACTGTGCGTCTAAGGCTAATGGTAACAGGAGGCGGGGGACACGATGTTTACCTAGGTTCGGGCCCTCTCGATGGAGGTAATTCCCTACTTCCTGCTTGATTGGTCTTGTTGATATGAGTATTACAAGAGTTGATCTATCACGAGATCGTAGAGGCTAAACCCTAGAAGCTAGCCTATGATTATGATTGTTCTTGTCCTACGAACTAAACCCTCCGGTTTATATAGACACCGAAGGGGTCTAGGGTTAAACATAGTCAGCTACAGAGAAGGAGATCTACATATCCAAATTGCCAGGCTTGCCTTCCACGCAAAGGAGTGTCCCACCCGAACACGGGACGAAGTCTTCGATCTTATATCTTCATTGTCCAACAGTCCGGCCAAGGTATATAGTCCGGCTGTCCGAGGACCACCTAATCTAGGACTCCCTCACTAACCATAGCATGAAACTAGTGGATCCAAATCAGCCCCTTACGAAGCAACGCATAAACTATGGTTTAAGCTTCTGTCACTCTAGCAACCCATCATCTACTTATTACTTCCCAATGCCTTCCTCTAGGCCCAAACAATGGTGAAGTGTCATGTAGTCAATGTTCACATAACACCACTAGAGGAGAGACAACATACATCTCATCAAAATATCGAACGAATACCAAATTCACATGACTACTAATAGCAAGACTTCACCCATGTCCTCAGGAACAAACGTAACTACTCACAAAGCATATTCATGTTCATGATCAGAGGGGTATTAATATGCATTAAGGATCTGAACATATGATCTTCCACTGGATAAACCAACTAGCATCAACTACAAGGAGTAATCAACACTACTAGGAACCCATAGGTACCAATCTGAGGTTTTGGTACAAAGATTGGATACAAGAGATGAACTAGGGTTTGAGAGGAGATGGTGCTGCTGAAGATGTTGATGGAGATTTACCCCCTCCCGATGAGAGGATCGTTGGTGATGACGATGGTGATGATTCCCACCTCCCGGAGGGAAGTTTCCCCGGCAGAACAGCTCTGCCGGAGCCCTAGATTGGTTCTCCCAAGGTTCCGCCTCGTGGCGGCGGAGTTTCGTCCCGTAAGCTTGCTTATGATTTTTTTCCAGGGTAAAAGACTTCATATAGCAGAAGATGGGCACCGAAGGGCAACCAGGGGGCCCATGAGGCAGGGGGCGCGCCCAGTAGGGGTGGGCGCGCCCCCCACCCTCGTGGCCAGGGTGTGGGCACCATCTGGTACTTCTTTCGCTCAATAATTCTTATTAATTGCAAAAATGACTTTCGTGGAGTTTCAGGACTTTTGGAGCTGTGCAGAATAGGTTTCCAATATTTGCTCCCTTTCCAGCCCAGAATTCCAGCTGGCGGCATTCTCCCTCTTCATGTTAAGCCTTGTAAAATAAGAGAGAATAGCCATAAGTATTGTTACATAACTTATAATAACAGCCCATAATGCAAAAGATATCGATATAAAAGCATGATGCAAAATGGACGTATCAACTCCCCCAAGCTTAGACCTCGCTTGTCCTCAAGCGAAAGCCGAAATCGAAAAAAAATAAAATAAAGACATGAGGGCATCGTGATCATTCTTATAGCAGCAACATATATACATATTGTCATATGATTTCTTATGCTCAAGTAACAATCTATTCACAATGTCAAGTATGAATCATAAACTTCATTGGGAACTAACAAACTACAATCTCAGTCATTGAAGCAATTGCAATTTATCATAACGTCGGAAAGAGTAAAAAATAGAGCTTTTCAGCAAGTCCACATACTCAACTATCATTTAGTCTTCCATAATTGCTAACTCTCTCACAATACTTATGGTTATGAAGGTTTAGTCGGACACAGAGAAAAATAGGGGCTTATAGTGTTGCCTCCCAACGTTTTACCTCCAGGGGCTTATAGTGCTGTGAACTCCTCTTTGTATGTTTTATACTTTTTGTACATCAACGTGAGGTATTCCATGTACTTCTTCATGATGTGCCAACGGCGTAGCTTGTGGACGGTGTTTGGAAATGATTGTGGTATAGCTTTCGCCATCGATGGGCATTGGTCTGCATGAATTAAAAAAATGAAACTTGATTCTTTTTTTGTACTGATGGTGAACTTATGTTGTACAAGTACTTGAACTTCAGATGTAGCAATATGACTATCTAAAAATGGCACATGTATTTTTTTCTTATAGCAGTGTTCTTGAACTTCTGTGGTACCAGTGCTTGACCTTCACATAAATAACTATATTCTTCTGAACATGTTACATGTTTTTTTCTGAACGTCTTTTTGTCCTTGAACTTCTATGATTCCTGTACTTGAACTTCACATTCATGACTAGTTTTTTTCTAAACATGTGACAAAAAAATTTGCTTTCTTCTACTGTTTGGTTGGACTTCTGTGCTAACAGTGGTTGAACTGCTTGCTGTATATTATTTTGTAAACATGTGACAGATAATTTTGCTTTCTTCTACTGTTTTGGTTGGACTTTTGTGCTAACAGTGGTTGAACTGCTTGTTGTATATTATTTTCAGATAAAACCAAATATACCCAATACAGACCCACAGATTGGAAAGATGATGAAACTTGAGGAGTTTTTTATTTGAACTCACCTGTTAGAATGCAAGTTGGGTGCTTGTTGTTTATGCACCATAGAAATGTATCGAACAGCCACTTGAATGACTTTGCATCTTCGTCTCTTATCAGGGCAACAGCAAATATCGTTGACTGCAAGTGATGGTTTGTTCCAACAAACACTCACAGGGGAATATGAAATCTGTTGGTCTTGTAAGTCGTGTCGAATGTTACGCAATCGCCGAAGTCTTGATAGGCTCCTCGGCAGCTTGCATTGGACCAGAAAATGTTTTTAATTAACTTGTCCTTGTCCACTTGGATGTCATAGAAAAACTCATCATTTATCGCCTTTATATCTTTGAAGAATGAAACAAGTTTCAATACATCATCTAAATCATCTTTCCTTGCATTCATGGCTTTCCTGCAAATCACATGCAAAGATGCATTTGTTTATTTTTTGTTAGCAAAGGATTGTGAGCTAGGATGCTATTTTTACATTGCAGTATGTTGGTGTTCGAGTACTTACTGGTTTAGCAGGTCTCGTCCGGTCATGCTTAGGAAGTAGCTTCCATCTTCATTTTCAGATAGCATGGACATGATTGTCGTGTGCTTGACATCATGGTACTGCAAGAGCTTTACGTACTCCAAAATAGTGGGGTCATAATTCTTATGTGAGTGCAAAAACACCAGCATGTCATCAGTTTGCATGAGCTGGTGATTATGATTGTACTCAATGTCCACTGCCACGCATGTGCCATCCTCCTGCACCTTCACCCTCATTCTTGCATTGCAGCCCGTCCTCTGCAATGTTTTGTTTCGCTTCCTACTGGCCTCTGAAACTGAAGATGTGTGTATCCCTTGGAAGGCACAAACAAAATACTTGTGTTTGTCATTTCCACCCGTCTTCCTGATTCCAAAACCAGCGTGTCTGGCGTATCTGTTATAAAATTCCCTTGCTTTCTCTACATCTTTGAATCGCATCTTTAGTCTTGGTATTAGATAATCCGGTAGATCTGGCGTCTGCAGAAAAAGAAAAATAAACCCAAATAGCACCTTAAAATGCAGTTTATGAACTTGTTATTCTAGAGGGAGCAGAAAATTTGCAGATAATACAAGATGCGTATATAAATATTTTTTGTTTCACTTACGTGCGTGTATGATCGCAACTCCACCGGTGTCGGCTGCTGTCCCTCTGGGATGGGGCATGGAGGAGTAATCATAGCAGGATACAGCAGTGAGGAGGAAGTAGGGCTGAAGATGGCCTCTCTCTTGTTTGCGTCCTTTTTGCTTGAGGTGGTTGTGGAGGTATTGCGATCCTGGTCTTGGTTTGCTCTTTTGTTCTGTGAAGCAATCCATCTACCTTTTGCCCTGTACAATTCTGACTTGTAGCATCAGTAGCAGGATCAAACGGTGGTAGTGTGGAGATCACTCTCCTCCGTGTGTGTGTTGCTGTTGGATTTGTCTTGGGATCTGGTTTAGTTGCTTCGCTTTGGCATTGATGAGGCACACCAGGATAACCTCCAGAGTTACACGCAAGACTTGAGCTAACCCCCTCTTCCATCGGCGTGCTTGGGAGTCTGCTGGTGGATACAAAGAATCCGCGGGGGATTTCTGGCGTCACCCAATTAGGTGGAGGCGCAAACTTGTGCGGATAGGGATGTGACCCAGCTTCTCGGGAGTATCTGTGTGTTTCGGGTGTCGTCCATTTTTGGTCTGGAGCAGGTTGGTAATGATGGTGCGTTTGAGGTGTGACCCATTGAGAGGGTGGTGCAACGCGTACTGGCTTTGCATTGTGTACTTGCTGCTGGGAACTTCTAAGCTTCTTCATGCGTCTCTCGTCTTGCTGACATAAAAGGAAAAAATGTCTGTTAGCACACAGGTTATATCTGCATGTACCTTCATAACTGAACTTAGCATTATTCACAGCATGAACTTCTCATAAAAAAGTGGTCAGAGACATCACACTATGCACTGAAGTGAGCATCTGCCAATGCCTTTGTACCTGAACTGAGCACCCTTCACAGAATGAACTTCACATCCTGTTTTTTAATTCTGCAATATTAGATTACTTATATGTACCTGAACTGAGCACTCTCCACAACCTGAACTTCTTGTTTTGCAAAGGGGAAATACTGTCTACAGTTAAAATACCTGAATCTTCATGAGTTTGAATGGTTGGACTGCTAGTGCATACCAACCTAACCTTTATGAGTTTGAATGTTCTATTTTCCTTTATTTTTGTTTTGCACAGAACTAGATACATTTCCAACCTGAACTCTAGCACACTTACTAGTTGAACTTCACATTGCTTTTCCACATGTGAATGCAGGCAAATTTTTAAAAAGCTTTTGTAGCCTGGACTGAGGCTCACACACTACCTGAACTTCACATGGCAGTAAGCAAATAACAAGCCGAAAGAAGGAAGAAGTTCAACCATACCCTGGCTAGAAGTTCAGTCAACCTTTTTCCAGTAGCTGATAGGCCACCTTGAGAACAATTCGTCATGGACGTAGGAGAGGAATTCCATGGCAATCCATGTCTTGCAGGGGGCGCGAAGTTCATCTGCACGAAGCAAGAAGGTCAGAGAAGGCAATATTGAAGAAGAAGGCAAAATTTGGAGGAAGTTCATGTACTGTTGCCGCTGAATTTGAGGGCGCAACAGATGGCGCCTCCGTGGAGAAGTTGCTCCGTTGGTCGTGCCGCTTGCGGTAGCTTGCGTCGGGGCCGTCATCTGGTCTGCCAAGGCGTCGGGCAGTGGCGATGGGACGAGGATGCGGCTTCCTGAAGTCCATGGAGGCTTTGCCGCGTCCAGGCAACGCGGGCTCCCTCGCGCCGGCGTCCAGCGTCACTCGCTCGCCCGCACCGGTGGCCGGCCAGGAGCTGGAGACGGAGGGGAGGTGGCGGACCCGGCCGGCCAGGAGCTAGAGACGAAAGGGAGGCGGCGGACCTGGCCCGGCCAGGAGCTGGGGAAGGAGGGGAGGCGGCGGATCCGGTGAAGATCGGCGGCGAGGAGGGAAGAAGGTCGGGGATCGAGGGGAGGAGCGGCGAGGAGGGGCGTGGTTCGGCTCGGATCGGGGGATGAGGTGGATTCTGTCGGGCAGCTCGGGATCGGGGAATCGGGTGGTTGGGCCGGGGCAGTTCAGGGAAGTTCGGGAGGGGTCCATCGGGCCCTATATAGGGGCTTCCGTGATCCAAATAACTATTCTAATCCTGGGATTAGAATAGTGCTACTATATATATATATATATATATATATATATATATATATATATATATATATATATATATATATATATATATATATATATCAGGATCTTTCCAACACGAGGTGCTTGCCAAAGGATAAAATGAAAAAGTGAAAGGTGAAGATCACCTTGACTCTTGCATAATGTAAAAGATACACTACTAGGAAAACCCTTACCAGTAGCGCTGTTTTTTTGCTATTAGTAGCGCGGGCAGGCGCGCTACTGCTACGGTGCTACAACTATTTTGTAGCAGTAGCGCTTGTTCAGGCCATCTCTACTGGTATGTTCAGTTACTAGTAGCGCGCCTCTGGAAAGCGCTACTGGTAAATGAGCGCTGCTGGTAATATTGTGGCCCACGCCACTGCTAAAATTTATGTTTTTTTTCATATTTTGGCGTTGTACATGATTAAACAAATATATATCTTTTATACTATAACAACTCATCATGTACTAGTCTGTTTAAATAGCATATTCATTACCACTAGTCATCACCACCAAACAATGTTCGTCAATGTGACATCATATATATAACAAGTTGGTCACTAGTCATAATCACAACTCCTCATCCTCCTCATCAACTCAAACACATTGTAGCACATAATAACACATTCTACCTAGGACCTACTCCTCACATTGGACCTACTCTACCCTCTCTTAGGTCAAATATCATAAAACAAGATAGGAATTGACTCTTCATTAAGGAAAATGGACTCTCCATAATGAAGAATGGAGATCATCCTATCTCCAAGTCTTGGCCTACGCACAATGTTGCTTCCAAGTAGCTCTCTATGATGGTCGAAACATTTTTTCCAATCATTTATTATCATGGCTTCCTCGCTTTTAGAAATCCGGCATGGACAAGAGTGATGTGGATACTGCGGCTGACCTGGCCGTGGTGGCCGTAAGCTCATAACATGAACGCGACCTCTTGGCAACATCAGATGAGGCACATAATCCATTGGGATTTTCTGTTCAAAGACATAGTAATTGTAGTTAGCAATGTAGTTTACTTTTAGAAGAATTTATGCAAAAGATGTAGGGATGTCGTAATAGTAGAAAATCTTACCATGCTATCTCCATTGATGTTACCGTAGCACACCGCATGCACTAGTGGCACATATTGACCATAATTTTGAGGAATTCAATAATAGTTATTGTAATTCACAAGATCAGTAAAAAATGCGATAAGACCATCTTTCTCCTTATAAGTTAATTGTGTTTCATCATTGTAGTAGTAGGTTATGTCTACCATCTTCCCTACATTTTATAAAGAATGAAAATAAGCTGTCAATGGAAATAAGCTGTCAAATATTTTGAAATAAACAATATAAATTAATTAATAAATATGTTTGAGAAACTAACACAACGGTAGAACTGGAAGCGTGTCAACAAGGACCCAAATGGTCATATTCTTTTCGTCGATGTCAGGATCACCAAGATCAAAGGTGAGAAGCATACCCTCATGAAAATCATACGCCTTGCAAAGGGCTTCCCAATTCAGGCAACCAAAATTGGTTGAGTTCACAGAATTGTATGGATTTAGAGCAAAATCATAACCATGACGGGTCCTTAGTTGAATTATCTTTGTCTCTATGCTTTCATGATCTTCAAAACCCATCTTCTCCAAGACATAGCGTCTTGCATGGCATGGGATAAGCTAGTCGAATTGTAAAAGACGGAAATTACATGTTGAAGAAGCAGAGAAGTCGTGCAAAAATAACAAAAAACACTTGTCATTGTTGCGTACCGTATCAACGTCAAAGGTCTCTTGGAGCTTGATGCTGAAGCGCCGACCTTCTACCAGGTGAGGCCTGTCGCACAGACCGCGCTCATCTTCGCAGTAATCGCACATAGCGAATTTCCTTTCATCATCAGACATTTCCTAATAGGTAATTAATAATCCATCATCGAATACATATATAGTAGTTTGTAGCAAAGATCATCATATAAGAACTAGAACACCTAAAATTTGTAGTTTGTAGCAAAGATCATCATCGAACCTAGTTTGTAGCAAAGATCATCATATAATCCATCATCGAATACATATATAGTAGTTTGTAGCACAAACCACGCTCATCTTTTGCATTCAATAAGGAAATAACTAATAGGTAATTAGTAATCCATCATCGAATACATATATAGTAGTTTGTAGCAAAGATCATCATATAATATCACTAATACATCTCGAATAATAGCTCATCTAGGTTCAGTGGGCCGCGGTGGACACCCAAAGAGAAGGTACCATCACAGGATCATAGCTCCGGTGAGATCCCCAAAGAATCTTCCAGGTATTGGAGAACCTGCCGTTCGCCAATGAAACCAAGTAGCGGTGGACATGCGCGTTCTCCTCCATGACACGGTGCTGTACCACCTGCGCGGGGGACTCAAGCCTCTGTACCGATGCAGGCCCACGTGACCGCCACCAAAGAAGCTCCGGGTCGACGACAGGCTGGCTCCTCACTAACTGCGCTCACCAGAAGGTACCACAACCTAGTACCAGCTTGGCGGAGCCCAGTCCCGGACATGGCCGCTCGGCTCAAGCAGGAGTCCTCCGCCGAGTCGATGATGAGGATGCAGGATAGGTATCGTCGACGTAGATAACAAAGTGCTTAATTATGAAAAAAAAATTAATAAACACTTAGCAAAATTCTGCATGGCCTTTGCTAAAAGCAGGACATATCGAGCGCCTGAAATTTTCCAGAACATAAACGAATCGACATTTCAGGCAAAACATAGGTCACTCGGTTAAACAACTAAGATTGTGACAACTTCAAAATATGACATATATCCACTTCAAATTTGCTTATAATAGGAATAATTGTTTTTACTAAAAAAATAATAACAAATGTGATAGTTCAAAATATGATCCTAAGATTAACTAGCTAGGGTTCATACTACATTATCCTAAGATTCATACTACATTATCCTAAGATTAACTAGCTAGGGTTCATACTACATTATCCTAAGATTAAACAACTAAGATTAAACACCTATGATTAAACAACTAAGATTAAAAACCTACATTATCCTAAGATTCATACTACATTATCCTAAGATTAACTAGCAGCTAGGTTACATACTACATTTTCCTATGATTAAACAACTAAGACTAAAAAGCTAAAATTTTCAACTTGCTAGGGTTCAAAAGAAACTAGGGAGGAGGAGGAAGGAGGGAGGAGGATGTACCTCTAGGTGGAGGAGGGCCGGTGCGAGAGGAGAGCCGGGGCGGCCGGCGGGGGAGGAAGCCGACGCGGGGGAGGGCGGTCGGTGGGGAGGAGGGCCGGCACGCGCGAGGGCGGCTGACGCAGGGAGGAGGGCCGGCGCGGCGGACGGCAGCGTGCGGGGGTCGACAGCGGCGTGCGGGGGTGATTGAGGGAGGAGTGTGGAGTGTGTGAGTGAGCTGATGAGGCCGGGGGCGTGAGCAGGGTAACGGGCCAGTGGCGTGCGGGGGAGGGAGTGGGCTTAACAGCAACGCTTGTAAAGGGCCAGCACTACTTCTAAGCCCACTAGATGTAACGTCGGAGCACATCACACGCTAGAGCTAAGTGGCCTGCCCTTTTGGCCCCGGCGGCCCGCTAAGCAGCAGCGCGACCCGTTTTGGCCGGCGCTACTAGTACATACCAGTAGCGTGGGCGCCCAAACAGGCGCTACTGCTAAAATTCTATGTATAAGCATTTTCCTAGTGGTGATAGGCCCTTTGCTGAGGGAAGCAGAGGTTGTCATGTGCTTTTAGGGTTGGATGCACAAAATCTTAATGCAAGAGAATGTCACTTTATATTGCCACTTGTGATATGAACCTTTATTATGCAGTTTGTCGCTTTTATTACTTCCATATCACACGATCGTATAAAGCTTATTTTCTCCGCACTAATAAGTCATACATATTTAGAGAGCAATTTTTATTGCATGCAACATGACAACTTACTTGAAGGATCTTACTCAATCCATAGGTAGGTATGGTGGACTCTCATGGCAAAAACTGGGTTTAAGGATATTTGAAAGCACAAATAGTATCTCTACTTGGTGCAAGGAATTTGGCTACCATGAGGGGGAAATGCAAGCTCAACATGTTTGAACGATCCATGACAATATACTATAATTGAGATGTGAGAAAACATAACCCATTACGTTGTCTTCCTTGTCCAACATCAACTCTTTAGCATGTGATACTTTAATGAGTGCTCACAATCATAAAAGATCCAAGATAGTATGTTTATATGTGAAAACCTCTCTTTCTTTATTACTTCCTATTAATTGCATCGATGACCAAAACTATGTTTTTCAACTCTCAACAACTTTTATGTATCATACTCTTTATGTGTGAAGTCATTACTATCCATAAGATCAATATGGACTCTTTTATTCTTATTCTTTTTCTCAACATCATAGCAAAATAGCAAAGCCCTTGACTCAACACTAATATTTATTATATATAGCTCACGGACTCGATTATATAGAGGGATCTCAAAGCAAAACTCAAAACTAAATCATACCAAAACTTTTATTCTACTAGATCAAGATATTGCCAAAAGGATCGAACTAAGTAAAATGGTAAAGATAGGAGTGTGATGGTGAGACGATACCGGGGCACCTCCCCCAAGCTTGACAGTTGCCACGGGGAGTGCCCATACCCATGTGATTATGTCTTCGGAGGTGATGAAGGTGGTGATGATGATGGTGGATAATCACACATCGAGCGTAAAAGCTCCTCCAACTTGCGGATAATGCCCTTGAGTGTGACGATATGATTCTTCAACAAAATATTTTCCTATGTGAGATACTTGTTTTGTATGTGAGCTAACTCGATCATATTGAAAGCTTCAATCTCAGTTGGGGTAAAGAGGTTAGGTAGAGGTTGAGGGATGTTTTCTTCTTCTGCCGCCGGAGCTTGATCCTCCATGGCCTTCTTAATCCCTTCATCCTAGTTGATCTCCTCCGGTTCTTCTCTTTTGAGCTCTATCTTCAATAGCCAAGGATACTTGTCTGCATTGTTGGAGGAGGGTGACGTCATGATGCTCTAGATCTGTCAGAAAAATAGCTCGAAACAAAGACACAGGATTTTTGCGTGATACGGTGGTCAAAACCTTCGAGAGATTATATAATGAATTTTTACCGACCAAAATAAATATCGTGCAAGAAAACGGAGTCCGGAGAGCACACGAGGTGCCCATGAGGTAGGGGGCGCGCCTAGTAGGGGTGGGTGCGCCCTCCACCCTTGTGGACACCTCGTGTCCTTCCCGGACTACTTCTTATTTTCCTATTTTCTTAAATATTCCAAAACGGAGAAAAATTGCTATTAGAATTGTTTTGGACTCGGTTTACTTAACGTACATCATACCTATTCCTTTTTGGAGTCTGAAATGTTCTGGAAAGTGTCGCTTATGTATTCCTCAGGGGTTACGGTTTCAATAATTTTAGTTTCAACATTTATAGGATTAACTGAGGTATAATGTTTGATTCTTTGACCGTTCAGCACCCTCGGACTTGTGCCTTCAAAGTGGTTGATTTTTATGGTACCGAAATGATAAACCTCCTCGATAACGTAAGGGCCTTCCCATTTAGAGAGAAGTTTTCCTGCAAAAAATCTTAAACGAGAGTTGAATAGCAACACATAATCACCTACGTTAAACTCACACTTTTGTATCCTTTTGTCATGCCATCTATTAACTTTTTCTTTAAACAGCTTGGCATTCTCATATGCTTGGGTTCTCCATTCATCAAGTGAGCTAATATCAAATAACCTCTTCTCACCGGCAAGTTTGAAATCATAATTGAGCTCTTTAATTGCCCAATATGCCTTATGTTCAAGTTAGAGAGGTAAGTGACATGCTTTTCCATAAACCATTTTATACGAAGACATACCCATAGGATTCTTATATGCAGTTCTATAGGCCCATAATGCATCATCAAGTTTCTTGGACCAATTCTTTCTGGATCTATTGACAGTCTTTTGCAAATTTAATTTGAGCTCTCTATTGCTCAACTCTACTTGACCACTAGACTGCGGATGATAAGGAGATGCGATTCTATGATTGTTATCATACTTAGCAAGCATCTTACGGAAAGTACCATGAATAAAATGTGAACCACCATCAGTCATAAGATATCTAGGGACTCCAAACCTCGGAAAACTAACTTCTTTAAGCATTTTAATAGAAGTGTTATGATCAACACTACTAGTTGTAATAGCTTCTACCCACTTAGTAACGTAATCAACAGCAACTAAAATATGTGTATAACCATTAGAGGCAGGAAAAGGTCCCATATAATCAAAGCCCCAAACATCAAACGGTTCAATAACAAGAGAGTAATTCATAGGCATTTCTTGACGTCTACTAATATTACCTATTCTTTGACATTCATCACAAGATAAGACAAACTTACGAGCATCTTTGAAGAGAGTAGGCCAATAAAAATCAGATTGCAGTACCTTGTGTGCAGTTCTATCTCCAGCGTGGTGTCCTCCATATGGTTCAGAGTGACACTTGCATAGGATCTGTTCCTGTTCATGTTCAGGTACACAACGTCTAATAACACCATCTACTCCTTCTTTATAAAGGTGTGGGTCATCCTAGAAGTAATGTCTTAAATCATAAAAGAACTTTTTCTTTTGCTGGTATGTGAAACTAGGTGGTATAAATTTAGCAACAATGTAATTAGCATAATCTGCATACCATGGAGCAGTACGAGAACCATTTATGATAGCTAATTGTTCATCAGGAAAGGTATTATCAATAGGTAGTGGGTCATCAAGAACATTCCCTAACCTAGACAATTTGTCTGCAACGGGGTTCTCAGCTCCCTTTCTATCAATAATATGCAAATCAAATTCTTGTAGCAAGAGAACCCATCTAATAAGTCTAGGTTTAGCATCTTTCTTTTCCATAAGATATTTAATAGCAACATGATCAGTGTGAATAGTTACTTTAGAATCAACAATATAAGGTCTGAACTTATCACAAGCAAATCTCAACTGCTAAGAATTCTTTTTCAGTGGTAGCATAATTTCTCTGTGTAGTGTCTAGAGTTTTACTAGCATATTGAATAACATTTAATTTCTTATCAACTCTTTGCCCTAGAACAGCACCTACAATATAATCGCTAGCATCACACATAATTTCAAAGGGTAAATTCCAATCAGGTGGCTGAACAATAGGTGTAGTGATCAAAGCTTTCTTAAGTATTTTGAATGCTTCTACAGAATCATCATCGAAAATAAAAGGAATATCTTTTTGTAATAGATTAGTCAGAGGCCTAGAGATTTTAGAAAAGTCCTTAATGGACCTCCTATAAAAACGATCATGACCAAGGAAACTTCATATACCTTTAATGTCCTTGGGACACGACCTCTTTTCAATAGTATCAACTTTAGCTTTATCAACTTCGATACCTCTTTCAGATATTTTATGCCCCAAGACAATGCCTTCATTAACCATAAAAGTGGCACTTTTCCGAATGCAAGACGAGACTAGTGTCTTTGCATCTCTGCAAAACTCGATCAAGGTTGCTCAAGCAATCATCAATGGAGGACCATAAATGGAGAAATCATCCATCAATACCTCACAAATATTTTCACAAAAGACAGAGAATATAGCCATCATGCATCTTTGAAAGGTAGCAGGTGCATTACATAAACCAAAAGGCATACGTCTATAAGCAAAAGTACCGAAAGGTCAAGTACAAGTAGTCTTTGCTTGATCGTCCGCTAACCAGAATAACCATTTAGAAAGCAGAAATGTGTATGTTTGGGTAGTCTTTCTAGCATTTGAACAATAAAAGGTAAAGGCTAATGATATTTCTTAGTAGCTTTATTTAATTTACGGAAATCAATTACCATCCTTTAACCTGTAATAATTCTTTGTAGGATCAATTCGTCTTTATCATTAGGGACTACAGTAATGCCTCCCTTCTTAGGGACACAATGGACAGGACTTACCCACTCACTATCAGCAATGAGATAAATTATACCTGCCTCAAGGAGCTTTAGTATTTCCTTTCTTACCACTTCTTTCATCCGTCCAATTTAATTTTGTGTTAGCATAGAGTAGGACTAATGCCCTTAAGATCATCAAGAGTATATCCAATAGCCGCACGGTGCTTCTTCAGTGTTTTCAATAATCTTTCCTCTTCCTGCTCTAAAAGGTTAGCACTAATAATAATAGGATATATCTTCTTTTCATCAAGATAATTATATTTAAGAGTATCAGGTAATGGTTTAAGCTCAAACACGGGATCACCCTTGGGTGGAGGAGGATCCCCTAGGATTTCAACAGGTAAGTTGTGTTTCAAAATAGGACCCTGTTAAAGAATACTTCATCTATTTCCCTTCTTTCAGTCACGAACATATCATTTCCATGTTCTAGCAAATATTGCTCTAATGGATCAGTAGGAGGCACGGCAATAGAAGCAAGACCAATAATTTCATCCTTACTAGGCAATTCTTTATCATGGGATTGTCTACGAAATTTAGCAAAATTAAACTCATGTGTCGTATCCCCCAGACCAATAGTAACAACATCCTTTTCGCAATCAATCCTAGCATTGACAGTATTCAAGAAGGGTCTACCAAATATAATGGGACAAAAGCTATCTTGTGGGGAACAAAGAACAAGAAAATCAGTAGGGTATTTAACTTTCCCACACAAGACTTCATCATCTCTAACAATCCCAATTGGTGAAATAGTATCTCTATTGGCAAGCTTAATTGTAACATCAATATCTTCTATCTCAGGAGGTGCAATATCATACATAATTTATTTATATAAGGAAATAGGTATTGCACTAGCACTAGCAAGCATATAACATAAGCCATGATAACAATGATCTCCTATTTTAACAGAAATAACAGGCATGCCTGCAACAAGTCTATGTATCTTAGCATCGAGTCTAGCAATATTAGCAGCTTCTTCACAAAAATAAATAACATGCCCATCAATATTATCAACCAAGAGATCTTTAATCATAGCAATACTAGGTTAAAATTTAATTTGCTCAGGAGGTGTATATGTTCTAGTATTACTCTTACGAACAACAGTTGAAGCTTTAGCATGATCCTTTATCCTAACAAGGAAAGGTGGTTTCTCAACATAAGTAGTAGGAACAATAGGATCATTATAAATGATAGTCTTTTCTTCAACTGTAGCAGGTGCAACTACTTTTACTTCAACGGGAGGATTATATTACTTCTCCTTAGGGAGATCAACGTGAGTAGCAAAAGATTCACAAAAGGAAGCTACTTTCTCAGAGTCAAGTCCAGCATCGGTATCCATAAAAGACCTATCACAATCAAACTTAGGTGTCATACCTGACTCCTAACGATCATTGGAACCCCAATATTTGGAGTTGCGTTTAATTCTTTCCAATAAGTCCTACTTGAATTCAATAGTCTTCAGCATATAAGAACCAACAAAGGAAGTATCGAGCATGGTGCGATCATTGAGAGAAAGCCGAGCATAAATTTTTTGAATAATCATTTATCTTGAGAGCTCATGATTGGGGCATGAATATAACATTGACTTAAGCCTCCCCCAAGCTTGAGCGAGCTTTATCCTTCGCGAGGCCAAAAGTTATATATAATTACGATCACGGTGAACAAGATGCATAGGATAGAACTTCTGGTGAAATTCCAATTTCAATCGTTTATAGTCCCAAGATCTCGCATCATCACATAGCCTATACCATGTCAATGCGTCTCCCTTCAAAGATAAGGGGAATACCTTCCTCTTGACAACATCATCGGGCATACCTGCAAGCTTAAATAATCCACAAACTTCATCCACATAGATAAGTTGTAAATCGGGATGCAATGTTCCATCTCCTACAGAAGGATTATCTATCAGTTTTGCTATCATACTCAAAGGAATCTCAAAGTAAACATTTTCAATAGGCTCAGTAGGTTGAGGAGAAACTCTTTGATCTACTGGTCGGGGCGAAGATGCCCCGAACAAGCCCCTCAAAGGATTAGTTTCCATAGTAACAAGTGACAGTAAATTTCAGCACACTATATAAATGCTTCCTTACCAAGTTCCACTCACCAAAGGCGCTTCACTCCCCGGAAATGGCGCCAGAAAAGAGTTTTGATGAGCCACAAGTGTAGGGGATCTATCGTAGTCCTTTCGATAAGTAAGAGTGTTGAACCCAATGAGGAGCAGAAGGAAATGACAAGCGGTTTTCATTAAGGTATTCTCTGCAAGCACCGAAATTGTAGGTAACAGATAGTTTTGTGATAAGATAATTTCTAACAGGTAACAAGCAATAAAAGTAAATAAAGTGTAGTAAGGTGGCCCAATCCTTTTTGTAACAAAGGACAAGCCTGGACAAGTTCTTATAATGAGAAAATCGCTCCCGAGGACACATGGGAATTATCGTCAAGCTAGTTTTCATCACGCTCATATGATTCGCGTTCGTTACTTTGATAATTGATATGTGACCGGTGCTTGGATACTGCCCTTTCTTGGACAAGCATCCCAATTATGATTAACCCCTATTGCAAGCATCCACAACTACAAAAGAAATATTAAGTTAAACCTAACCATAGCATGAAACTAGTGGATCCAAATCAGCCCCTTACGAAGCAACGCATAAACTAGGGTTTAAGCTTCTGTCACTCTAGCAACCCATAATCTACTTATTACTTCCCAATGCCTTCTTCTAGGCCCAAATAATGGTGAAGTGTCATGTAGTCGACGTTCACATAACACCACAAGAGGAGAGACAACATACATCTCATCAAAATATCGAACGGATACCAAATTCACATGACTACTAATAGCAAGACTTTACCCATGTCCTTAGGAACAAATCTAACTACTCACAAAGCATATTCATGTTCATGATCAGAGGGGTATTAATATGCATTAAGGATCTGAACATATGATTTCCACCGAATAAACCATCTAACATCAACTACAAGGAGTAATCAACACTACTAGCAATCCACAGGTACCAATCTGAGGTTTTGCTGCAAAGATTGGATACAAGAGATTTACTAGGTTTGAGAGGAGATGGTGCTGGTGAAGATGTTGATGGAGATTGGCCCCCTCCCGATGAGAGGATCGTTGGTGATGACGATGGTGATGATTTCCCCCTCCCGGAGTGAAGTTTCCCCGGCAGAACAGCTCCGCGGAGCCCTATATTGGTTCCGCCAAGGTTCCGCCTCGTGGCGGCGGAGTTTCGTCCCGTAAGCTTCCTTATGATTTTTCCAGGGTAAAAGACTACATATAGCAGAAGATGAGCACCGGAGGGCCACCAGGGGGCCCATGAGGCAGGGGGGCGCCCAGTAGGGGTGGGCGCGCCCCCCTTCCCTCGTGGCCAGGGTGTGGGCCCCCTCTGGTACTTCTTTCACTCAGTAATTCCTATTAATTCCAAAAATGACTTTCGTGGAGTTTAAGGACTATTGGAGCTGTGCAGAATAGGTTTCCAATATTTGCTCCCTTTCCAGCCCAAAATTCCAGCTGCCGGCATTCTCCCTCTTCATGTTAAACCTTGTAAAATAAGAGAGAATAGCCATAAGTACTGTGACATAACGTGTAATAACTGCCCATAATGCAACAAATATTGATATAAAAGCATGATGCAAAATGGACGTATCAATGATGTGGCTTTGAATGGTGCATTTTGACCACACAAAAAGTCTGGAGTTCTAATAAGTAAAAAAATGAACTCCCTTTGTAACAGATGAGTTTTCGTCCGAAACCCTGATACTTCGAAAGAGATTGTCCGCTTTGCACACCAAGTGCATCCATTTTTTGCCGTAAACCTCTCAACTTTTTGGAACATGCTTTGTGGGTGAAATGATGATACCATGCGAACTTTCAACTTTTTCATTTGAAGTGCTTTTCAATTTCAGGGTCATTTAGATAAAAAAAATCAACAAATGCATGAAAATTAGCAAATGAAGTCAGAAAGGGTTTAAAATTGATGATGTGTCTTTGAATGGTGCATTTTGAACATACAAATAGTCTAGAGTTCAAATAAGTACAAAAATATGAAATCCCTCTGTAACAGACGAGTTTTGGTCTGAAACCCTGATACTTCGAAAGAGATTGTCCATTTTGCACACGAATGCGTCCAGTTTTTGCCATAACCCTATCAACTTTTTAGAGCATGCTATGTGGGTGAAATGATGATATCATGCCAACTTTCAGCCTTTTCAGAGTTCATTTGAAGTGCTTCTCAATTTCAGGGTCATTTAGCTCAAAAAACAGCAAATGCATGAAAAAGAGCAAATGAAGTCAGAAAGGGTTAAAAATTGATGACGTGGCTTTGAATGGTGCATTTTGAACACACAAAAAGTCTGGAGTTCAAATAAGTACAAAAAAATGAAATCCCCTTTTAACAGATGAGTTTTAGTCCGAAACCCTGATACTTCAAAAGAGGTTGTCCATTTTGCACATGAAGTGCATCCAATTTTTGTGATAACCCTCTCAACTTTTTAGAACATGCTATGTGGGTAAAATTATGATATCATGCCAACTTTCAACCTTCTCAGAGTTGATTTGAAGTGCTTTTCAATTATAGGGTCATTTAGCTCAAAAAAACAGCAAATGCATGAAAAATAGCTAATGAAGTCAGAAAGGGTTGAAAATTGATGATGTTGCTTTGAATTATCCATTTTGAAGACACAAAAAGTCTGGAGTTCAAATACGTACAAAAAAATGTAATCCCTTTGTAATAGATGAGTTTTCGTCCGAAACCCTACTTCGAAAGAGATTGTCCCTTTTGCACATGAAGTGCATCCAGTTTTTGCCGTAACCCTCTCAACTTTTCAGAACATGCTTTGTGGGTGAAATGATGATACGATGCCAACTTTGAACATTTTTAGAGTTCCTTTGAAGTGCTTTTCAATTTCAGGGTCATTTAGCTCAAAAAAAATCAGTAAATGCATGAAGAATAGCAAATGAAGTCAAAAAGGGTTGAAAATGCATAATGTGTCTTTGAATGGTCCATTTTGAAGACACAAATAGTCTAGAGTTCAAATATGTACTAAAAAATGAAATCCCTTTGTAATAGATGAGTTTTCGTCCGAAACCCTGATACTTCGAGAGGGATTGTCCATTTTACACACGAAGTGCATCCAGTTTTTGCCGTAACCTTCTCAACTTTCTAGAACATGCTATGTTGGTGAAATTAAGATACCATGCCAACTTTAAACCTTTTCAGAGTTCATATGAGGTGCGTTTCAATTTCAGGGTCATTTAGCTAAAAAATCATCAAATACATGAAAGAAAGCAAATGAAGTCAGAAACGGTTGAACATTGATGATGTCGCTTTGAATGGTGTATTTTGAACACACAAAAGGTCTAGAGTTCAAATAAGTACAAAAATTTTAAATCCCTTGGTAACAGATGAGTTTTCATCTGAAACCCTGATACTTTGAAAGAGATTGTCCATTTTGCACACGTAGTGCATCCAGTTTTTGCCGTAACCCTATCAAGTTTTTAAAACATGATATTAGGGTGAAATGATGATACCTTGCCAAATTTCAACCTTTTCTGGGTTCATTTGAAGTTCTTTTTCAATATCAAGGTCATTTTGCAAAAAAATCAGCAAATGCATGAAAAATAGCAAATGAAGTCAGAAAGGGTTGAAAATTGATGATGTGGCTTTGAATGGTGCATTTTGAACACACAAAAATCTGCATTTCAAATAAGTAAAAAAATGAAATATGTTTGTAACAGATGAGTTTTCGTCCAAAACATTGATACTTCGGAAGAGATTGTCCATTTTGCACACCAACTGCATCCAGTTTTTTCCGTAACCCTCTCAACTCTTTAGAACATGATATTTGGGTGAAATGATGATACCATGCCAACTTTCAACCTTTTTAGAGTTCATTTGAAGTGCTTTTCAATTTCAGGGTCATTTCACCCAAAAAAAATCAGCAAATGCATGAAAAATTGCAAATGAAGTTAGAAAGGGTTCAAAATTGGTGATGCGGCTTCGGATGGTGCATTTTGAACATACAAAAAGTCTGAAGTTCAAATAAGTACAAAAAATGAAATTTGTTTCTTACAGATGATTTTTCGTCCGAAACCGTGATACTTCGAAAGAGATTGTCCATTTTGCACACCCAGTGCATACAGTTTTTGTCATAACCCTCTCAGCTTTTCAGTACATGCTTTGTGGGTGAAATGATGATACCATGCCAACTTTCAACCTTTTCAGAGTTCGTTTGAAGTGCTTTTCAATTTCAGGGTCATTTAGCTCAAAAAATCAGCAAATGCAAGAAGAATAGCAAATGAAGTCAGAAAGGGTTGAAAATGGATGGTGTGGCTTTGAATGGTGCATTTTGAACACACAAAAAGTATGGAGTTTAAATAAGTACAAAAAAATGATATCCCCTTTTAACAGATGAGTTTTTGTCCAAAACACTGATACTTCAAAAGAGATTTTCCATTTTGCACATGAAGTGCATCCAATTTTTGTCGTAACCCTCTCAACTTTTTAGAACATGCTTTGTGGGTAAAATTATGACATCATGCCAACTTTCAACCTTCTCAGAGTTGATTTGAAGTGATTTTCAATTTCAGGGTTACTTAGCTCAAAAAACAGCAAATGCATGAAAAATAGCTAATAAAGTCAGAAAGGGTTGAAAATTGATGATGTGGCTTTGAATTATCCATTTTGAAGACACAAAAACTCTGGAGTTCAGATACGTACAAAAAAATGTAATCCCTTTGTAATAGATGAGTTTTCCTCCGAAACCCTCATACTTCGAAAGAGATTGTCCATTTTGCACATGAAGTGCATCCAGTTTTGCCGTAACCCTCTCAACTTTTCAGAACATGCTTTGTGGGTGAAATGATGATACGATGCCAACTTTGAACCTTTTCAGAGTTCCTTTGAAGTGGTTTTCAATGTCAGGATCATTTAGCTCAAAAAATCAGCAAATGCATGAAGAATAGCAAATGAAGTCAGAAAGGGTTGACAATGGATGATGTGTCTTTGAATGGTCCATTTTGAACACACAAGTAGTCTAGAGTTCAAATATGTACTAAAAAATGAAATCCCTTTGTAACAGATGAGTTTTCGTCTGAAACCCTGATACTTCGAAAGAGATTGTCCATTTTGCACATGAAGTGCATCCAGTTTTTGTCGTAACGCTCTCATCTTTTGAGAACATGTTATGTGGTTGAAATAAGGATACCATGCCAACTTTCAACCTTTTCACTGTTCATTTGAAGTGATTTTCAGTTTCAGGGTCATTTAGCTCAAAAAATCATCAAATTCACGAAAAATAGCAAATGAAGTCAGAAAGGGTTGAAAATTGATGATGCAGGTTTGAATGGTGCATTTTGAACACACAAATAGTATGGAGTTCAAATAAGTACAAAAGGATAAAATCCTTTTGTAACAAATGAGTTTTCGTCCCAAACCCTGATACTTTGAAAGAGATTGTCCACTTTGCACACGAAGTGCATCTAGTTTTGTCATAACCCTTTCAAATTTTTAGAACATGCTATGTGGGTGAAACGATGATACCATGCCAACTTTCATCCTTTTCAGAGTTCATTTGAAGTGCTTTTGAGGGTCATTTAGCTAAAAAAATTAGCAAATGCTTGAAAATTGCAAATGAAGTGAGAAGGGTTGAAAATTGGTGATGTGTCTTTGAATGGTGCATTTTCAACACACAAATAGTATGGAGTTCAAATAATTAAAAATATGAAATCCCTTTATAACATATGAGTTTTTGTCCGAAACCGTGATACTTCGAAAGATATTGTCCACTTTGCACATGAAGTGCATCCAAATTTTGCTGTAACCCTCTGAACTTTCTAGAACATGCTATGTGGGTGAAATGATGATACCATGTCAGCAGTCAACCTTTTCAGAGGTCATTTGAAGTGCTTTTCAATTTCAGGGTCATTTAACTAGAAAAATAAGCAAATGCATGAAAAATAGCAAATGAAGTCAGAAAGGGTTGAAAATTTATGATGTGCCTTTGAATGATGCATTTTGAACACAAAAAAAGTGTGAAGTTCAAAAAATTACAAAAAATGAAATCCCTTTGTAATAGATGAGTTTTCGTCCGAAATCCTGATACTTCGAGAGGGATTGTCCATTTTGCACACGAAGTGCATCCAGTTTTTTCCTTACCCCACTAAACTTTCTAGAACATGCGATGTGGGTCAAATTATGATACCATGCCAACTTTCAACCTTTTCAGAGTTCATATGAGGTGCTTTTCATTTTCAGGGTCATTTAGCTCAAAAAAAATCTTCAAATGCATGAAAAATAGCAAATGAAGTCAGAAACGGTTGAAAATTGATGATGTGGCTTTGAATGGTGCATATTGAACACACAAAAAGTCTAGATTTCAAATAAGTACAAAAAATTGAAACTCTTTGTAACAGATGAGTTTTCGTCCGAAACCCTGATACTTTGAAAGAGATTGTCCATTTTGCCCACGAAGTGCATCCAGTTTTTTCGTAACCATCTCAAGGTTTTAAAACATGATATTAGGGTGAATGATGATACAATGCCAACTTTCAACCTTTTCTGATTTCATTTGAAGTGCTTTTCAATTTCAGGGTCATTTTGCCCAAAAAAATCAGCAAATGCATGAAAAATAGCAAATGAAGTTAGAAAGGGTTGAAAATTGATGATGTGGCTTTGAACGGTGCATTTTGAACACACAAAAAGTTTGGATTTCAAATAAGTACAAAAAATGAATTTTTTTTGTAACAGATGAGTTTTCGTCTGAAACCCTGATACTTCAAAAGAGATTGTCCATTTTGCACACCAAGTGCATCCAGTTTTTGCCGTAACCCTCTCAAATTTTTAGAACATGCTATGTCGGTGAAATTATGATACCAGGCCAACTTTCAACCCTTTTCAGAGTTCGTTTGAAGTGCTTTACAATTTCAGGGTCATTTAGCTCAAAAAAATCAGCAAATGCATGAAAATAGCAAATTAAGTCAGAAAGGGTTGGAAATTGATGATGTGGCTTCGAATGGTGCATTTTGAACACACAAATAGTCTGCAGTTCAAATAAGTACAAAAAAAAGAAATCCCTTTGTAACTGATGAGTTTTCGTCCGAAACCCAGATACTTCGAAACATATTGTCTATTTTGCACAAGAAGTGCATCCATTTTTTTTCGTAACCCTTTCAAATTTTTAGAACATGTTATGTGGGTGAAATTATGATACCATACCAACTTTCAACCTTTTCAGAGTTGATTTGAAGTGCTTTTTAATTACAGGGTCATTTAGCTCAAAAAAATCAGCAAATGCATGAAAAATAGCAAATGAAGTGAGAAACGGTTGAAAGTTTAAGATGTGGCTTTTAATGGTGGATTTTGAACACACAAATAATCTGGATTGCAAATAGGTACAAAAAATTGAAATCCCATTGTAACAGATGAGTTTTCGTCTGAAACCCTAATACTTCGAAAATATTGTCCATTTTGCACATGAAGTGCATCAAGTTTTTGCCGTAACCCTCTCAACTTTTGGGAACATGGTATGTGGGTGAAATGATGGTACCATGCCAACTTTCAATCTTTTGAGAGTTCATTTGAAGTGTTTTTCAATTTCAAGGTCATTTAGCTCAAAAAAAATCAGCAAATGCATGAAAAATAGAAAATGAAGTCATAAAAGGTTGAAAATAGATGATGTGGTTTGAATGGTGCATTTTGAACATGCAAAAATTCTGGACTTCAAATAAGTACAAAAAAATGAAATCCCTTTATAAGAGATGAGTTTTCGTCCGAAACCCTGATACTTCGAAAGAGATTGGCCATTTTGCACACCAACTACATCCAGTTTTTGCCATAACCCTATCAACTTTTTAGAACATGCTATGTGGGTGTAATTATGATACCATGCCAACTTTCAACCTTTTCAGAGTTCATTTGAAGTGCTTTTAAATTATAGGGCCATTTAGCAGAAAAAAATCATCGATTGCATGAAAATAGCTAATGAAGTCAAAAAGGGTTAAAAAATTGATGATGTGGCTTTGAATGGTGCATTTTGAACACAGAAAAAGTCTGGAGTTCAAATAATTAGAAAAAAATTGAAATCCCTTTGTAACACATGAGTTTTCGAACGAAAGCCTGATACTTCGAAAGATATTGTCCGTTTTGCACACCAAGTGCATCCAATTTTGCTGTAACCCTCTCAACTTTTTAGAACATGCTATGTGGGTGTAATTATGATACCATGCCAACTTTCAACCTTTTCAGAGTTCATTTGAAGTGCTTTTAAATTATAGGGCCATTTAGCAGAAAAAAATCATCGATTGCATGAAAATAGCTAATGAAGTCAAAAAGGGTTAAAAAATTGATGATGTGGCTTTGAATGGTGCATTTTGAACACAGAAAAAGTCTGGAGTTCAAATAATTAGAAAAAAATTGAAATCCCTTTGTAACACATGAGTTTTCGAACGAAAGCCTGATACTTCGAAAGAGATTGTCCGTTTTGCACACCAAGTGCATCCAATTTTGCTGTAACCCTCTCAACTTTTTAGAACATGCTTTGTGGGTGAAATGATGATACCATGCGAACTTTCAACTTTATCAGACTTCATTTGAAGTGCTTTACAATTTCAGGGTCATTGAGCTCAAAAAAATCAGTAGATGCATGAAAAATAGCAAATGAAGTCAGAAAGGGTTGAAATTTGATGATGTTTCTTTGAATGGTGCATTTTGAACACACAAATAGTGTGGAGTTCAAATAAGTACAAAAATATGAAATCCGTTTGTAACAGACGGGTTTTAGTCTGAAATCCAGATACTTCGAAAGAGATTGTCACTACTAGGGAAAACCTTATACACAGAAACTTACCAGAGGCGCTCTTCAAAATATGACGCTACTGTTATTTAGCAGCAGCGCGTGCAAGAAAAACGCGCTACTTATAGAAAAATAGCAGTAGCCCGTCCTCTCTAAACCGCGCTACTACTCTAATTGCCATTACCTCGTCGTCCAGCTAGTTATAGCAGTAGCGCCCTATTCCGTACCGCACTACTGCTATAGATGTTAGCAGTAGCGCACTTCTATAAAGCTCGCTACTGCTAAGTTCAGCCCACATGTTTAGTCCCACCTCGCTCCGCGAACAGGGTGTTTACCACCTTAAATATGTTACTTCTCAAACTATCACAACCACTTGGTCTTCACTGAACTCTATGTGTAGAATTTGTGACCGCAATATGAGTCTTCTCCGGTTCCTACCGGAGAGGACTCATATTGACAATTCAGATTGTACACAAAAAGATCATTGATGGCCAATGCGTTTTTGCATTGACAGACAATGTATTTTTGCATGCTTACACTTAGCAGTGGCGCTTTTAATAGTAAAGTGCTACTGCTAGTCCAACTTAATATAATAGTAGCGTGTATCCCCGCCCAGCGCTACTGCTATTCTCCTTAGCTATAGCGCTTTTTCATACCCGCGCTACTACTAACCCTACCTTATCCCCACGCGGCCGACCCTCTCTGCCTCTCAATCACTCTCGCCCGCGCCAATAACCGTCGTCGTCCGTCACCACCGCCGCCGTCGTCCATCCGCCACTGAGGTACTCCCTTCTTCCGTCCCTCCTCCTCCCACTGCACCCTCCTCCCTCCTATTCCCACCGCGCCCTCCTCCCTCCGCCTGCGGCCGCCCCCTCCTCCCTCCTCCGCTCGCAGCCCTCCTCCCACCGCCCCTCCCTCCCCCTCCTCCCACGCCCCTCCCACCTCCTCCTCCGGCCGGCCCCTCCTCCTCCTGCTCCGGCCGCCCCCTCCTCTCTCCTCCCTCCCTCCCTTGTCTCTGTTCTTGCAAATCGTAGGTAATTTAAATGTAGATTTTAGAATGTAGACATCGCAGACTACAGGTTTTTGAATAGAATAATTTTTTTTGACTATTTTAGGTGTTCTGAATAAAATAGAAGTAAGCAAATTTAGGGTAGAACTAGGGTAGTATTTTTTTTAGCAAGTGTCTAATTGAAATAGTTTATTTAATAAGTGATTAATATAACTAGTTTATTTATATTAAGTGCTTAATAGAACTAGTTTATTTAGTAAGTGCTTAATAGAACTAGTTTATTTATACTAAGTGCTTAATAGAACTAGTTTATTTAGTAAATAGTTAATAAAAGTAGTTTATTTAGTAAGTAGCTAATAAAACTATTTTATTTAGTGTTAGGATTATATATAAGAAATTTTCAGTTTTTTTTTCATATTTTCAACCATTGAAATGCAATGACAATTGATAAGTGGCCTATGTTTTGTAGGAGTGTTGATTAATTTATGTTCCGGCAAATTTCAGGTGCTCGATATGTCATTTTTTAGCAAAGGTCTTGCCGAATATTTTTGGTTTTGTCGTCAAGTTATAATCTTTGAATTTGGAACATAGAAGATGTCTGATGACGATGGGATCCCGAAGTGCGGGTACTGCTACGATGACCGGGGTGTGTGCGACAGGTTTCCTCACCTGCAAAATGATAGGTTTTTCACCGTGAAGCTAGAAGAGACCTTTGATGTTTGTACAGTATGCAACGACAAGCATTTCATCGTAATAATATCATCACTTGTGATTCTTTTGTTCAACGTGTAATTTATGGATTTTTGCAATTCGATTAGTACATCCCGTGCCATGCTAGACCGTATGTATTGGAGAAGCTTGGTTTTGGTTTAGATGACTTTGAGAATGTGGAGACGAGGAGGGCTCACTTAAGAACTAAACATGGTTATGAGTTTCTGGTTAAGTTCTACAATGCGGTTGATCGCTCCCATTTTGGTCGCTCTAATTGGGAAGCTCTCTACAAGGCATATGGATTTGAGGAGGGAATGCGAATAAGATTTGATATTCGCCCCGAAGATTATGATGATGATGATGATATCGACATCTGTGTGGATGTGGATATGCCTCCAGTTTTACATAGATGTGAGTTTGTCAAACTAATTTGTTAAGTTCAGTAATTTATGTTGGTAATTTAAAAATATTTGGTGTTCGTCCGTACTAAACTTTTTATTTATAATTGTCAGCTTATTTCTTATCTTCAAGAAATACTCGAAAGCTAGTAGACAACACATACTACAGCTATGACTCCAAGCTTAATTGTGAGTGATATGTCTCCAACGTATCTATAATTTTTGATTGCTCCATGCTACTTTATCTACTGTTTTGGACTATATTGGGCTTTATTTTCCACTTTTATATTACTTTTGGGACTAACCTATTAACCGGAGGCCCAGCCCAGAATTGTTGTTTTTTGCCTTTTTCAGTATTTCGAAGAAACAGAATATCAAACGGAGTCCAAACGAAATGAAACCTTCGGGATCGTGATTTTCCAACCGAACGTGACCCGGGAGACTTGGACCCTACTACAAGCAGTGCCCGAGGAGGTCACGAGGGTGGAGGGCGCCCCCCCCGGGCACGCCCCTACCTCGTGGGCCCCTCGGAGCTTGTCGGTGTACTAGAGTAGGGGTACCCTAGTATCCCGAACTTGTGCACGGGCAGTCGCAGCACCCCGCGGCAGGGCTTGCCGGGTGACCGCCAAGGTCCTCCGTGGTTCCTTTGGAGCCATTCAAGAACAAAGTATTCAAGCCAAGGAGACAAGACCCCGACAAGAGGAGCTTGCCGGGAAGGCCAACCGAGGCATCTCAAGGAACTTGCCGTGACGCGCCACGCGTCCCGGCAAGGCCCGGTGAGCGACAAGCTTCCAGACGCGGCAAGACTACGACCGCGGCAAGGCACTTGCCGCGGCAAGCTACCGCTCTGTACCGGCGCTCCAGCACATCCACCAACGTGTCGCCCTGGGACCTTTCTAGGCGCGCGTGGCAAGAGGCTGTGCAGCCAGCGGTGCGAGGTGGCAAGCGACGCTGACAAGATTGCCATCGTGGCAAGCTGTGGCGTCCCTGACGGTCCCTTTTTGCACTGTTTGGGTGACGCAGACGGGCATTTAATACCTTTGTCCCCTGCCGTCAGGGTTAGGTATGATACACTATACAAGTAATTGTACCAACCGCAACTCTTTTTCCATTTTTACCCTTGTCTAGGTTGCCACCTGTCGGTGACCCCTTGAGCATATAAAAGGAGGCCCATGCGCAATGTAGAGGGGGGGTTCGAAGCCAGAAAACACTCACGCTCGGTCTCGTTAGCAGCTAGTGTGTACTGTAGCACCCCAGCGCTCCCGAGCAAGAACTGAATACAATCAGACAAGCAGGAGTAGGAGTATTATCTCTCCGAAGAGCTTCGAAGCTGGGTAAATCGCTCGTGTGCTTCGCCTCGATCTGCTCTTCGTGCGATCTCCGCCCCCCGCCGAACCGAAAGGGGCTCGGTCCGCCGGTCCCGTAGGTGTCCGTGGATCAGCCCTCCCACGACATCTTTGGCGCGCCAGGTAGGGGGCGTCGAGGTTGTGTGAACCTGATCCGACGTTCACATGAGCTAGATCTTCATCTTCTTCATCGACATGCCACCGAAGAAGAAGGCTTCGGAGGTGGCTGCTCCGTCCACGTCGATCCCACCACCACCGGAGCAAACGGGTGGTGGGGTAGACGCCGGCGAAAGTACGGGCGTCGACGAGGGAGCTCACGGTGCTGCCAGGTCCAAGGACAAGGCAGCGCAGACCTCGGCGTCCATACACGCACCGCGCCCATCCCAGGAGGCGCGGGACCGACAGCGTCATGGTGCTCGCAGTACCATACGCTCGTTGGACCAAGATTGATCTGGTAGATCTCAGGGTGCTCAATACCAGAATGCACGCCAACATGCTGGCACGAGCAAGACACGGTCGCCCGGACGGGACACTGCTCCTTCTAACATAGTTAGAAGTCCGAGCATATCCCGCTCCTCGCACAGTTCGCCACTGCCACCCACCACTCCAGCAGAAGCTTTGGCACGAGCTCGACTGCTCCTGGATTACCCTCCAACGGCGGACAAGATCGATGAATGGAGGGCCACCATTCAGAGTCTCATCGGCTTCGCCAACGGCGACACTCCACGGCAGCCGAATACATCGCAGTCACGGCAAGACTGCCAGGCACGAGCCGATGGCGACAAAACCGGTGGGGGTGCAACCACCGTGCACTCTCCACCCCGAAGGCCAAGATCGCCGACTCGCCGGGTCTGCCTCGACAACGACTCCACCGCGTCATCAGATCCACGAGCTCATCGCGATCAGTGCCAAGTTCTTCACGAACGATAACAATAAGACGCTCGCACTCGCATCGAGCGCCGAAGAGAAGCGCGGCGTCAATCGGACCAGCGCGCTGGGCCCACTGTCAACATGCATGCACCAGGGGAACCAGGCGACTTGCCGTACGCGGTAGGTTGCCCTGCGTTCACTCATGAGCTGCGGCAAGTCCAGTGGCCCAGCACGAAGAATTTCAAGCCAGATGTACCAGAGAAGTATGACGGCAAGTCACATCCGTCGGAGTTCCTCAGCATCTACACCATCGCGGTGCAAGCTGCCGGGGGGTGAGACGACAAGATCCTTGCCAACTACTTCCCGCTGGTGCTCAAGCCCAATGTCAGGTCCTGGCTCATGCACTTGCCGGATAACTCCATATCCTCCTGGGCAGATCTATGCCATCAGTTTGTCGGCGCCTTTACAGGCGGCCACAAACCTCATGGCCAAGAGAGCGACCTTCATCTGCTCGCCCAGAAGGAAGGAGAGTCCCTGCGCAAGTATATTCAAAGATTCAGCCGTGTACAGCACAACATCCCAGATGTCCATCCTGACGCGGTCATCAGCGCGTTCCATCAGAACGTGCGAAACCGCAGGATGCGGGAGGAGATGGCGATGTGCAAGATCAGAGACGTCAGTGAGCTATATGCCCTGGCCGACAAGTGTGCACGTGCTGAGGAAGGGAGGAAACTCCCCGGAGAGAATACAGCAGCAGGAGGATCTGACAGCGAGGATGCTGCCCTGGCAAAGAAAAACCGGCGGCGGAACAACAGGAAGAAGAAAGGCAAAGATGTGCTAGTCGTT
Source organism: Triticum aestivum (assembly GCF_018294505.1). NCBI lineage: Eukaryota > Viridiplantae > Streptophyta > Magnoliopsida > Poales > Poaceae > Triticum > Triticum aestivum. Next base: position 3,740,384 of record NC_057798.1, read on the forward strand.
GAGTAGTACGGCAACGAAGGTGGCGCCAAGAACGCTGTGGCGGTCGCCGACAAGCAGGACGGCACCGACAAGCAGTACTGCAAGATCCACCGCACCAAGGGCCATGACCTCCAGAGCTGCAAGAAGGTCGAGCAGCTTGTCGAGCAGCAAAAGGCCGAGTACGAGCGACGCGACAAGGAGAAGGCCCAAGAAGGTACTGGAGGATCCGGCAAGAAGCGTCCCGGTCGAGGAGGGCGCCACGGCAAGGCCAAGCAGCGGCAAGGAGATAGACCTCCCCGCGGCTGCGACAAAGGTGAAGATGAAGATGACGATGAAGATATGGATGATGACGGAGCCAGTGAGCATGAGTTCCAGAAAGCCACAAAGGTCCTGTGCGTTGATGGCGGTGCTTCTCTGCATACTTCACACCGCTAGCTCAAGCAGTGGGTGTGGGAAGTCAATGCGGCAGAACCACCCATCGAGTCACGCAAGCCTCTGAAATGGTCCAGCACGCCTATCATCTTTGATATTGAGGACCACCCTGATCACATAACTGCGGTCGGGTGCTTGCCGATGTTGGTTTCACCAACTATCCGCAACCTCAAGGTCACTAAGATGATAGTTGACGGCGGGGCCGACTTGAACCTGATCTCCTCCGCGGTACTCCAGAAACTCCAGATCCCTGACAGCGAGCTCGAAGAGACCGGCACATTCCAAGGAATCAATCCGGGAAGGAGCAAGCCGAAGGGAAAGATCACGTTGCCGGTGACATTTGGCAGCGAGTTGAATTTCAGGACTGAGAGGGTCACTTTTGACGTTGCTGACTTTCCATTGCCTTACAATGGGATACTCGGCCGTCCAGCACTTGCCAAATTCATGGCAGCCTCTCACTATGCGTACAATGTACTGAAGATGCCAGGCCCGATAAGTGTCATCTCTGTCCCTGGCGACAAGAAGGATGCTCTTATCTGCGCCGACAAGATGTACCGAGAAGCAGCAGCCGCAGCAGAACGCAAGTCACTTGCCGCTGAAGCTCCCGGGAGGAAGAAGAAGGCCAAGTCCGGCAAGAGTTCTGATGCCCACTCCGGCAAGCGCACCTCTTCGGAGTGCTGCGCTACCGTCGAGGACGCACCATCGAGCTCCACTGGCAAGCGTAACAAGGCAATGGCAGCTCCGCCAGAGACCAAGAAGGTGTCCGCCAAGGAGGACGGCACTGGTGGTACCTTCACCATCAGTGCCACTCTCGACCCTAAATAGGAAAGCGCGCTCGTTGCTTTCCTGCGGGCGAATGTCGACGTGTTTGCGTGGCAACCGTCTGACATCCCCGGTGTTCCCAGGAAAGTAATCGAGCATCACCTTGCCGTCTGTCCTCATGCGCGACCCGTCAAGCAGAAGGTCAGGAAACAAGCAGTGGAGCGCCAAGAATACATCGCAGAAGAAATCAAGAAGTTGGAAGCAGCAGGCCTTGTCAGAGGAGTGCTCCATCCTAAGTGGTTGTCCAATCCCGTAGTCGTGCGCAAGGCAAACGGGAAATGGAGGCTTTGTATCGACTTTACCGATGTTAATAAAGCTTGTCCCAAAGACCCATTTCCCTTGCCGCGCATTGACCAGATTGTTGACTCCACGACCGGATGTGACTTGCTTTCATTTCTTGATGCATACTCAGGATACCATCAGATCTTCATGGCAGAAGAGGATGAGGAGAAGACCGCATTCATCACTCCATGTGGCACATACTTTTTCATACGGATGCCTTTCGGTTTAAAGAATGCTGGTTCAACATTTGCAAGGGCAGTCCATGACGCTTTTGAGCCACAAATGCATAGAAATGTGGAAGCCTACATGGATGACATAGTGGTCAAGAGCAAGGACAAGGCAACTCTGATTCAGGATTTAGACGAAACCTTTGCAAATCTGCGCAAGATCAACTTCAAGCTTAACCCCGAGATGTGTGTGTTTGGAGTCCCCTCCGGCAAGCTCCTCGGGTTCTTCGTGTCTCAGCGGGGAATTGAAGCCAATCCCGACAAGATCAAGGCCATTGAGCAGATTGAAGCACCAAAGCGCGTCAAGGACGTACGAAGACTTGCCGGTTGCATGGCTGCTCTCAGCAGGTTTATCTCTAAGTCTGCTAAGCGCGCCCTGCCGTTTTTCAAGATATTGAAAAAGGCAGGTCCAATGAAATGGACTCCGGAAGCGGAGGCTGCGCTGCAGGACTTGAAGAGATACCTGTCCTCCACTCCAACACTTGTCGCACCTAAGCCACAAGAGAAGTTGCTGCTATATATAGCGGCAACCAATCAAGTGGTTAGTGTTGCGTTAGTAGCAGAGAGGGAGGCGGATGATGAGCCAGCAACCACGGCAGAAGCATCCGGCGACAAGCAGGGGACTTCGCCGACAAGCTCTGGTCCCGACAAGGATGGATCTGCGCAGGCACATGAGGAAATACAGAAGAGAATGGTGCAGCGCCCAGTTTACTTTGTCAGTTCCCTTCTACAGGGGGCTAGGTCAAGGTACTCTAGTGTGCAGAAATTGCTTTTCGGCCTTCTCATGGCCTCGAGAAAGCTGCGCCATTACTTCCAGGCACATGAGATCACAGTTTTCACTCGTTTTCCGCTGAAGAGGATACGGCAGAATCCAGAAGCAACAGGCAGGATTGTCGAGTGGGCACTGGAACTGTCAAGCTTTGGCCTCAAGTTTGAGAGCACTTCAACTATCCAGAGCAGAGCATTGGCAGAATTCATAGCAGAGTGGACGCCAACACCAGATGAAGAAATTCTAGAAACGAGCATCCCCGTCAAGGAAGCAAGCAAAGAGTGGCTGATGTACTTTGATGGTGCCTTCTAGCTGCAAGGCGCCGGTGCGGGCGTGCTACTTGTTGCGCCCACCGGAGAGCACCTCAAGTACGTAGTCCAGATGCACTTTCCAAAGGAGCAAGCAAGGAACAATACCGCAGAGTATGAAGGTTTGCTTGCCGGTCTCAGGATCGCAGCAGACCTTGGGATCAAGAAGCTCATTGTCAGGGGTGACTCGCAGCTTGTCGTCTGCCAAGTGAACAAGAATTATCAGAGTCCGTTGATGGAAGCTTACGCTGATGAAGTGAGAAAGTTAGAAGAGCACTTTGACGGCCTACTAATGGAACATGTTCCAAGAGCTCAGAACGACATTGCCGATGGCCTGTCAAAGTGCGCCGCACTTAAGTTACCTATGGAACCAGGGATCTTTGTGCTCAAACTGACTCAACCGTCTGTAACGCCATCAACTGGACAAAGCAAGAAGAGGAAGTTGATTTCTGGTGACTATTTTCCGGCAGAGCTCCCCGAAGCCGCCGCCAAGAAGGTCCCCAAGATCAACACCAAGAGTGCTAAGGAGCAGTCTGCTCCGGCAAGCCCTAGGGTTTGTTCCGTTGAAGCAGACGCTCCCGACAAGTTTTGCTCCGGCAAGCTTGCCGGGGAACGTCAAGCTCCGGCTGAGCCGCAGGTTCTCGCCGTAGAAGCGGATGTTCCCGCAGCAGCATATGTGCCTTTAGTCCTTGTTGTCGAGCCGCAAGCTCTAGCGTGGGCACAGCAGGTTGTCCGTTTCCTTCAGACAGGAGAACTTCCCGAAGAGCAAGAAGAAGCAGAAAGAGTAGCCCGGCAGTCAAGTTTGTACCAGTTTGTCGACAACACACTGTACAGAAGAGGACTCAACGGTGTGAAATTGAAGTGTATTCACCGGGAAGACGGACAAAAGCTGTTGGTGGAGATACATGGACGCATATGTGGTCACCACATTGGCGCAAGAGCACTTGCCGGCAAAGCGTTCCGACAAGGTTTCTTTTGGCCGACAGCCCTCCAGGATGCAACTGCACAACTAACCAAGTGTGAAGCGTGCCAGTTCCATTCCAAGCAGATACACCAGCCAGCTCAAGCTCTCCAGACGATCCCTTTATCCTGGCCATTTTTGGTCTGGGGGCTCGACATCCTCGGCCCCTTTCCCTGATCTGTCGGGGGCTTTGAGTACTTGTACGTTGTAATCAACAAGTTCACAAAGTGGCCGGAAGTGGAAGCAGTGAGTAAGGTGACAACACAGTCAGCAGTCAAGTTCTTCAGGTCGATTGTTTGCCGTTTCGGGACCCCTAACAGGATCATCACCGACAACGGCACGCAATTCACGAGCCGCACCTTCATTCAGTACATCCAAGATCTTGGCGCCAAGGTCTGCTTCGCTTCTGTTGCTCATCTGAGAAGCAACGGTCAAGCGGAGAGGGAAAATGCCGAAGTGCTGCGTGGGCTCAAGAACTGGATTGAGGAGTTGCCGGTGGTTCTTTGGTCGATCAGGACGACGCCAAATCGATCCACTGGCCAGACACCTTTCGCTCTAGTCTATGGAGCAGAGGCAGTTCTCCCCATGGAACTCGTATACGGGTCGCCTTGAGTGCTCTCTTATGATGAGCTTGAGCAAGAGCAGCTGCGACAAGATGACGCGCTGCTCCTTGAGGAAGACCGTCTTCAGGCCGCGGTACGAGCTGCTCGCTACCAGCAAGCTTTGCGCCTCTACCATAGCCGCAAAGTTAATGCCAGAAGTCTCGAGGAAGGCGACCTTGTTCTTCAGCGCGTTCAGTCCGCCAAGAATTCCAACAAGTTGACGTCGAAGTGGGAAGGCCCTTACCGGGTGAAACGAGTCACTAGGCCTGGCGATGTCCGCCTTGAGACCGAAGATGGCTTTCCGGTGAGCAACTCCTGGAACATTGAGCATCTTCGTAAGTTTTACCCGTAGGCCGCGGTTACCGGAACCTATTCCGGCAACCACCTTTTGTACAAGTCTTGCCGCTGTCGCATGTAATCCTTTGTACAAAGCCGGGCGCAGACCCCGCGCATAAGTAAAGCTCATGTGCTCCGCACATCTTGTCAATTTCATGCTTTCTATTTTTTTGCATGTGTTATCTGACACTCTGTAAGGCTCCATATCTTTATTTTCTCTTCTTTCTTTTTCTCAAAGAAAGGAAGGTTCCCTCACCCACAAGTTTGCCGGGGGGAAAGGAGAAGATAATGGTGTGGACCAGGCGTCGTTCAAGAAAGTTTCGCCTTACCGGGAAGCAAACGACAGAAAAGCTAAGTTGCCAAAGTTTGAGCAATCAGTTTTAAATTTTTTAAGTTATCTTCCTCGAACGACCGTGCTTTGTATGGAAAACCTGTGCACGGAGGAACCAACTGGTAGCTAGTTGCGCCCTTATTTTGTTTCGAGTCTGCTCAACAACTTAAGTGAGCTGCGACTAGTTGCGACAAGCTTTCTTGTCGGTAGCGGCACCGCCAGCAGGCTGCTGACGTCCCGCACTCAGCGCTCGCGGCTAAGGTGCCTGCGCCGACAAGTTCCCTAAAAGCGTAGGGCAAAAAACATACAAAGGAAGGAATCAAGTAAATGAAATAACATAGCGATCGATACCCAAAATAGAGTTATATTACAAGATAGCTTGTCACAGCTCTAACAGAGTGTTCTCATAACATGACCAGCAGCGACAAGAAAAGGAGAAAACGACCGGCCTAATCTACGCGATCGCCGTCAACCCTCTTGATCTCGCTCACCTTGTCCACAATGGGTGCGACAAGGGTCTTGAGCGCTTCCAGATCAGCTTCTAGCGGCAAGGTCTTGAGGACGTTGGTGAGGTTGAGGCCTGGGTTGCGGAAGGCCACCTTCACCAACACCTTTTGAAGAACTCCGGCACAGATCTGGCGCGACTCGTCGGCCAGCTGCTTTGGGATCCTCTCCCGGAGTTGCTGGAGGTCCGTCGCCACGCCTTTGAAGAACAAGGTGAGCTTGGCGCTGGGCTGGAGGTTCTCATCGGAGGAATACCCGAAATCCTCCATCCCTAGCTGCGCCAGCTCCCCGTCGATGGCTGCGGCAACATTCATGAGACCCTCCGTCCAGTGCTCCACATTCTCCCTAAAAGTGTTCTGGGTGGCAGCAGCACTCGCCAGCAGCGCCTCGTTGGCCTTGATCTCCTCCTTCAAGGCCACCTCCTGCTTCCTGGCACCGTCCAGCATCTTGGTCAAAGTGGTCAGCTTCAACTCAAGATCTGCGTTGGAGTCCTTGGCGGCGCTAAGCTCCTTGCCCTTCTCGACGAGACGACCCTGCAGCTCGCCATGGGCGTAGGCGTCCTTCTCGCGCTCATGCTTGAGCGCGGCAAGCTCTTCACCCCTCGCGTTGAGATCGGCTTCCAACTGTGCCACCTTCGTCTCCAGCTCCTTATTGGTGGCCTCGGCAGCTGCGGCAGCATCCTCTGCTTCCTTGAGAGCACCGCCGAATGTTTGCTCGCACGGGGCAAGCTCCTCCTCGTGGCTGTCAAGATTGACCTTCCGCTGCGCCAACTCGCCCTCCCGCGCAAACAACTCCTCGGCGACAAGCCGCTGTTGCTCTTCAGCTTCAGCCTTCTCAAGGAGGAAGGCTTTCCGCGCCTCGGCGAGTTGCGCCCGCTCCTCTGCCAAGGACCGGAGGGCTTCCTGGTTGCGACTCCGGAGCTCCTCCGCGTGCTTCTCGATGTCCACTCCCGCCTTCGCGACAAGTGCTTCTCGGGATTCCAGCTTAGCTTATCGAGCACGGTAGAGTGACACCAGCTTCCGCAGCAGCTGCTCCTCCTCGGACTCGTTGCTGCTGCTGCTCGGCGCATCGACCAGCGTCAGCCCAGCGGAGGCAAGCACCTCTCCATCAAAGGTTTCTCCTTCGACCGGCGCCCTGGAGCTTGACGCCCAGGGGAGCTTGATGAAGATACCATCGCCGGCCTTCAAGTAGGCGCTGGGCTGGGGCTCTTCGGAGCCTGACGCTACAGCAGCGGCGGAGGGATCGGCGGTCGGCGTAGCGTCTTGCGCTCCTGCGGCCTCAGGGCCGTCAGTGTGATCGCCAGACCCCTCGCCGGCTCCTGCGGCGGCAGCTTTGGTGGCCTCTTCGCCGGCGAGATCATCAGCGTCAGCTGCTTCTTCGGTGGCAGCGGCGTCGTCGGTATTTCCGCGCGCGTTCTCCTTGCCGGCAACGTCGGTCTCCATCGGCTCCGTGACGGGTGGATCTGAAAGCCGGAAGAGGGAGAAAAATCAAGCAAATATCCAAAAAGAAAATCAGAAGAAGAAGAATCCAAGGGAAGTTTTCAAGCAAAAGGATTACCTGTACTGGGATCTTCAGTCGCGGTCTCCACCACCGGGGAGTCGCTGGTGCCGTCCCTTGCCGGAGAACTCTCCCTTGCCGGAGACTTCTCCCTTGCCGGAGAACGTTCCCTTGCCGGGGAATCCTCCCTTGGCGGTGTAGTCGAAGCAGATGTCATGTCGGGGGCGGCTTCCGAGCGCTCCTGGTGAGGTTGCTCTGCTCCTACACAAACCAATAGCCAGATATCAGCAAAGAAAGGGCACCCATGCGCACCTAACAGCGGAAAGTAAACCATATACTTACGCTGGGGGCTGCTTTGGGGAATGATTGCCGGGTCCGGCAAGGTGGTCTCGGGTGCACCCCCTGCTGTCGCGGTGGGTTCGTCCTCGATGACAATCACCGGGACCTTGGCTCTCTTCGCCGCTCTCTGGGCCAAAGTCCTGAAAAGGAATGATTTCGGAGTAAAGCAAATCAGATACAAGACAAAAAACAGCAAGAATTAAAGAACTACAAGTAGAGCAAAGAATCTTACTCTTCTTCTTCCTCGTCGGAGCTGAGCGTGGAGAGGTCGAAGTCCGGCGCGACGAGGCGGAGGAGTAGGTTCCCTTAGCCGCTTGGCGGGGGCAGTGGCGGTGGTCCGGGACGACCCCGCTCCAGTTGCCACATCGGCGTGAGGCGCTCCCGCGGCAACAGTGCTTGTCGCGGTGGAGCGTGTCGCGCGGCGCGACGGCTGTTGACCCCTCTGCTGCCCTGCTACGTCCCCAACCTTGCGGAGACGCCTTCTTGGTGGAGCTGGGGGCTCTGCTTGCGGCGGGCTGTCTAAAGACGAGGAGGAAGAGGAGCCGCTCTCCGACGAGCCACTCGCACCCTCGGTGGGATCGCCCGACTCAACTTCAAGCCCGGCAAGCTCTCCCTCGCCGGCAAGCTCATCTCGCTCGGCGAGGCTTGCCGCCTCTGCTGCCTCTTCCTCCTCCACTGTGAATCCAAACTCGCCCGCGGCATCTCCGCATCGGTGGTGTCGCGGGTGAGGCTCTTTTGTTCATCGGAGCGGACCGCCACTTCTACCAAGCCGTCGAAGAACTCCTGCACAACGTCGTCCGCACGCCCTTGCCAAGTTGGGACAATTCCATGTGAATCGCACAGCGGCATCATTGCACGGATGCGGTCGAGCGAGGAGTTGTTGCACAGCGGAACGACACCCTTCGGCAAGCTGAACCATTCGGGATGTTGAGGGTCGTGCTTGAACAATTCCTTGAGCATCGCGTCCAGTTCCAGGATAGTGAAGTTGAAGTTGAGGCCCGGGCGCAGCCTCATGATGTCCGCCGGTCCCCCGAACTCCCAGGCGGGTCTCCTCCTCTCCTGCAGGGGGGCGATGCGGCAGCGAAGAAAATCTGCGCCAACGGGGCCTACAGTGAGCCCGGCAAGCCTGAGGCGTAGGATCCGGGTGACGGCGATCTTCAGCCTATCGTCTTCCGGGGCCATACTGCTCCAATCGTTGCCGCGCGCTACTAGTGCTTGGCGCTGGGCGGTAAACGGCTGCGGGTTCTCCTCGACAATCTAGCACCATTCTGCTCTCCATTCCTCCCACTTGTCGTGGAGCTCTCCCTCCAGATAAGCTTCCTTCTTGCCGGCTCTCGAGATCCAGGCGATCCCGCCGGATAAAGGCTCTCCTCTCTCAACTCGGGGCATAAAGAAGTGGCGGAAAATAGCTACATTTGGATGGACTCCGACAAAGTTTTCGCAGAGATGTGCGAAAACTGCCATGGTCAGAACGGCATTGGGAGTGAAGTCAAGGGGGTGGAACCCGTAGGTGTTCATGATGTCACAGAAGAATTCAGAGAAAGGCGGGCAGAGCCCACAGTAGAAGAACAGCGCGAAGAAGGGATATCCGTATGGAGCCCGTTCCGAAGCGGCGGCGGAGAGTACCTTCGTGCGCGGATGCGCTCGCGTCTCCGTCGACCAGAAGAGGTAGTAGTACTCCCTCAGCTCCTTCGCGCCGACCTGGGGGGAAGGTTGTCCGTTCCCTTCGCAGCGCCGTGAGCCGCTGCGCCTCGGTTGACTTCACGCCCTTCCCCTTGCCCGCTTTCGGAGCCATGGCGGAGGTGGTGGGGGAGATCGACGGCGTTGGTGGTGCTGGTGGCGATGGGGGGCGGAGCGCTCCTCTCTTTAGGAAGAAGGGGGGAGCGGCGGAAGTTTCTGAGATTGGAATAGCAACTGGCGAGATGGGCAAACTGCTCCTGTTTCCTCTTCTTATAAAGAGGGAGGGGGCGGACGTTCCGTTTTTCCAAATAAAGAAGCCACCCACGATCTCTCCCACGACGCCGCATTCGACGCGTGCCATTTGGGGAGGGCGCGGTGGATACGGAGTAAGATACGGCGTAACCCAGGCCGCGCGTGCCCATGCCCTGTTTTGGGCCTGGCCCAACAGCGCTCGGCACCGTGTGTGGCCCAGGCCCGGGGGCTACTGTCGGTGTACTAGAGTAGGGGTACTCTAGTATCCCGAACTTGTGCACGGGAAGTCGCAGCACCCCGCGGCAAGGCTTGCCGGGTGACCGCCAAGGTCCTCCGTGGTTCCTTTGGAGCCATTCAAGAACAAAGTATTCAAGCCAAGGAGACAAGACCCCGGCAAGAGGAGCTTGCCGGGAAGGCCAACCGAGGCATCTCAAGGAACTTGCCGCGATGCGCCACGCGTCCCGGCAAGGCCCGGTGAGCGACAAGCTTCCAGACGCGGCAAGACAACGACCGCGGCAAGGCGCTTGCCGCGGCAAGCTACCACTCTGTACCGGCGCTCCAGCACATCCACCAACGTGTCGCCCTGGGACCTTTCCAGGCGCGCATGGCAACAGGCTGTGCAGCCAGCGGTGCGAGGTGGCAAGCGATGCTGACAAGATTGCCATTATGGCGAGCGGTGGCGTCCCTGACGGTCCCTTTTTGCACTGTTTGGGCGACGCAGACGGGCATTTAATGCCTTTGTCCCCTGCCGTGAGGGTTAGGTATGATACACTGCACAAGTAGTTGTACCAACCGCAACTCTTTTTCCATTTTTACCCTTGTCTACGTTGCCACCTGTCGGTGACCCCTTGAGCATATAAAAGGAGGCCCATGCACAACGTAGAGGGGGGGTTCGAAGCCAGAAAACACTCACGCTCGGTCTCGTTAGCAGCTAGTGTGTACTGTAGCACCCCAGCGCTCCCGAGCAAGAACTGAATACAATCGGACAAGCAGCAGTAGGAGTATTATCTCTCCGGAGAGCTCCGAAGCTGGGTAAATCGCTCGTGTGCTTCGCCTCGATCTGCTCTTCGTGCGATCTCCGCCCCCCGCCGAACCGAAAGGGGCTTGGTCCGCCGGTCCCATAGGTGTCCGTGGATCAGCCCTCCCACGACAGAGCTCCACCGACGTACTCCTTCCTCCTATATATACCTACGTATCCCCGAATGATCAGAACAGGAGCCAAAAACCTAATTCCACCACCGCAACCTTCTGTATCCACGAGAACCCATCTTTGGGCCTGTTCCGGAGCTCCGCCGGAGGGGGTATCCACCATGGAGGGCTTCTACATCATCACCATAGCCCCTCCGATGATGTGTGAGTAGTTTACTTCAGACCTTCGGGTCCATAGCTAGTAGCTAGATGGCTTCTTCTCTCTTTTTGGATCTCAATACAATGTTCTCCCCCTGTCGTGGAGATCTATTCGATGTAATCTTATTTTTGCGGTGTGTTTGTTGAGACCGATGAATTGTGGGTTTATGATCCAGTATTATCTATGGAAAATATTTGATTCTTCTTTGAATTCTTTTATATATGATTGAGTTATCTTTGCAAGTCTCTTCGAATTATCTTTTTGGTTTGGCCAACTAGATTGGTAGTTCTTGCAATGGGAGAAGTGCTTAGCTTTGGGTTCAATCTTGCGGTGTCCTTACTCAGTGACAGAAAGAGTTGCAAGGCACGTATTGTATTGTTTCCATCGAGGATAAAAAGAGGTTTTTTTATCATATTGCATGAATTTATCCCTCTACATCATATCATCGTGCTTACGACGTTACTCTGTTTTACTTAATACTCTAGATGCATGCTGGATAGCGGTCGATGAGTGGAGTAATAGTAGTAGATGCAGAATCATTTCGATATACTTCTTTTGGACGTGATGCCTATATACATGATCATTGCCTAGATATACTCATAACTATGCTCAATTCTGTCAATTGCTCAACAGTAATTTGTTCACCCACCATAGAATACTTATGCTCTTGAGAGAAGCCACTAGTGAAACCTATGGCCCCCGGGTCTATTCTCATCATATCAATCTATATCACTTTATTTACTTGCTTTGTTTTTCCTTTGCCTTTATTTTTACTTTGCATCTATCTATCAAAAATACCAAAATATTATCTCTATCAGATCTCACTCTCGTAAGTGACCGTGAAGGGATTGACAACCCCTGAGCATTGGTTGCGAGTTGCTATCGTTTTGTGTAGGTATGAGGGACTTGTGCGTGGTCTCCTACTGGATTGATACCTTGGTTCTTAAAAACTGAGGGAAATACTTATGCTACTTTACTGCATCATCCTCTCCTCTTCGGGGAAATCCAACGCAGTGCTCAAGATGTAGCAAGAAGAATTTCTGGCGCCGTTGCCGGGGAGGCTCACGCAACCAAGTCAACCATACCAAGTACCCATCGCAATCCCTATCTCTCGCATTACATTATTTGCCATTTGCCTCTCGTTTTCCTCTCCCCCACTTCACCCTTGTCGTTTTATTCGCCCTCTCTTTCCCAATCTCCTCCTCTCTTTCCCGTTTGCCTTTTTTTCGTTGCCTTTCTGTTTGCTTGTGTGTTGGATTACTTTTTGCCATGGCGCAAGATAATACCAAATTGTGTGATTTCTCGAATACCAATAATAATGATTTCCTTAGTACTCCGATTGCTCCTCTCAATAATGATGAGTCTTGTGAAATCAATACCGCTTTGTTGAATCTTGTTATGAAAGATCAATTCGCCGGCCTTCCTAGTGAAGATGCCGCTACTCATCTAAACAATTTTGTTGATTTGTGTGATGTGCAAAAGAAGAAAGATACGGATAACAATATTGTCAAATTGAAGTTATTTCCGTTTTCACTTAGAGATCGTGCTAAAGTTTGGTCTTCGTCTTTGCCTAAAAATAGTATTGATTCTTGGAACAAGTGCGAAGATGCTTTTATCTCTAAGTATTTTCCTCCCGCTAAGATTATCACTCATATGAACGATATCATGAATTTTAAACAACTTGATCATGAGCATGTTGCCCAATCTTGGGAAAGAATGAAATTAACGCTTCGCAATTGCCCTACTCATGGTTTGAATTTATGGATGATCATACAAAATTTTTATGCCGGATTGAATTTTGCTTCTAGAAATCTTTGAGATTCGGCCGCGGGAGGCACTTTTATGGAAATTACATTAGGGGATGCTACCAAATTGCTTGATAATATTATGGCTAATTATTCTCAATGGCACACCGAAAGATCTTCTAGTAAAAAAGTGCATGCTATAGAAGAAATCAATGTTTTGAGTGAAAAGATGGATGAACTTATGAAGATGTTTGCTCCTAAAAATACTCCTCTTGATCCGAATGATATGCCTTTATCTACTTTGCTTGAGAATAATAATGAATCTATGGATGTGAATTTTGTTGGTAGGAATAGTTTTGGAAACAACGCTTATAGAGGGAATTTTAATCCTAGGCCTTATCCTAGTAATCCTTCTAATAATTATGGAAATTCCTACAATAACTCTTATGGAAATTCTAATAAGATGCCCTCTGAATTGGAGAGTAGTGTTAAAGAGTTTATGAATTCACAAAAGAATTTTAATGCTTTGCTTGAAGAGAAATTGCATAAAGTTGATGATTTGGCTAGGAACGTTGATAGAATTTCTCTTGAAATTGATTCTTTAAAGCTTAGATCTATTCCTCCTAAGCATGATATCAATGAGTCTCTCAAAGACATGAGAATTTCCATTGATGAGTGCAAGGAAAGAACCGCTAGGATGCGTGCTTCCAAAGATGCTTATATTAAAGCGTGTTCTTCCAATCCCTATGAAAATCAAGATGAAGATCTAAAAGTTATTGATGTGTCCCCCATTAAATCTTTGTTTTGCAATATGAATCTTGATGAATATGAAGATTATCTTCCTTTACCTAGAAGGCGTTCTAAGAATTCGGAGTTTCTAGATCTTGATTATGAAATTGATGAAAATGGGATTGAAATAAATAAAAACCGTGATGTTGCTAAACCCACTATTTTGGATCCCAAGGAATTTAATTATGAAAATTGCTCTTTGATTGGTTGTATTTCCTTGTTGCAATCCGTACTAGAATCTCCTCATGCTTATAGTCAAAATAAGTCCTTTACCGAACACATTGTTGATGCCTTGATGCAATCTTATGAAGAAAAACCTGAGTTGAAAGTTTCTATCCCTAGGAAACTCCATGATGAGTGGGAACCTACTATTAAAATTAAAATGAAAGATTTTGAGTTTCATGCTTTGTGTGATTTGGGTGCTAGTGTCTCTACTATCCCCAAAACTTTATGTGATTTGCTAGATTTCTGTGATTTTGATAATTGCTCTCTAAACTTGCATCTTGCGGATTCCACTATTAAAAAACCTATGGGAAGAATTAATGATGTTCTTATTGTTGCAAATAGGAATTATGTGCCCGTAGATTTTATCATTGATATAGATTGCAATCCTTCATGTCCTATTATTCTTGGTAGACCTTTCCTTAGAACTATTGGTGCAATTATTGATATGAAGGAAGGGAATATTAGATTCCAATTTCCCTTAAAGAAGGGTATGGAACACTTCCCTAGAAAGAAAATAAAATCACCATATGAATCTATCATGAGAGCGACTTATGGATTGCCTACCAAAGATGGCAATACCTAGATCTATCCTTGCTTTTATGCCTAGCTAAGGGCGTTAAACGATAGCGCTTGTTGGGAGGCAACCCAATTTTATTTTGTGTTTTTTTGTTTTTGCTTCTGTTTAGGAATAAATAATCCATCTATCTTCTGTTTGGATGTGGTTTTATGTTTTAATTAGTGTTTGTGCCAAGTAGGACCTACAGGATAACCTACGATGATAGTTGATTTGATTCTGCTGAAAAACAGAAACTTTGCGCGCACGAATTTAGTTATGATAAATCACAGGAACATGCTTTTGCGTTGATTCTTTTTGCTTATGATCAACAAACAAATTTTACAGGGCTTCCTATTTTAGTAGAATTTTGAGAGTTCCAGAAGTTTGCGTTAGTTACAGATTGCTACAGACTGTTCTGTTTTTGACAGATTCTGTTTTTCGTGTGTTGTTTGCTTATTTCAATGCATCTATGGCTAGTAATTAAGTCTATGAACCATAAGGAAGTCGGAATACAGTAGGTTTAACACAAATATAAATAAATAATGAGTTCATTACAGTACCTTGAAGTAGTCTTTTGTTTTCTTTCTCTAACGGAGCTCACGAGATTTCTGTTGAGTTTTGTGTTGGGAAGTTTTCAAGTTTTGGGTGAATTCTTTTGATGGATTATGGAACAAGGAGTGGCAAGAGCCTAAGCTTGGGGATGCCCATGGAACCCCCAAGATAATCCAAGGACACCAAAAAGTCAAAGCTTGGGGATGCCCCGGAAGGCATCCCCTCTTTCGTCCACTTCCATCGGTAATTTACTTGGAGCTATATTTTTATTCACCAACATGATATGTGTTTTGCTTGGAGCGTCTTGTATTATTTGTGTCTTTGCTTGTTAGTCTACCACAATCATACTTGATGTACACATCTTTTGAGAGAGCCATACATGAATTGGAATTTGTTAGAATACTCTATGTGCTTCACTTATATCTTTTGAGCTTGATAGTTTTGCTCATAGTGCTTCACTTATATCTTTTGAGCGTGATAACTTTTGCTCTAGTACTTCACTTAGATCTTTTAGAGCACGGTGATGGATTTGTTTTAAAGAAATTATTGATCTCTCATGCTTCACTTAGATTATTTTGAGAGTCGTTAATAGCATGGTGATTTGCATAATGTTAATATACTTGGTATTCAAGATATGTGAAACTTTCTTTTGAGTGCGTTGAATACTAAGATAAGTTTGATGCTTGATACTTGTTTTGAGATATGAAGATGGTGATATTAGAGTCATGCTAGTTAAATAGTTGTGGATTCAAAGAATACTTGTGTTGAAGTTTGTGATTCCCGTAGCATGCACGTATGGTGAACCGTTATGTGATGAACTCGGAGCATGATTTATTTATTGATTATCTTCCTTATGACTGGCGGTCGGGGACGAGCGATGGTATTTTCCTACCAATCTATCCCCCTAGGAGCATGGGCGTAATACTTTGCTTTGATAACTTCTAGATTTTTAAAATAAGTATATGAGTTCTTTATGACTAATGTTGAGTCCATGGATTATACGCATTTTTCCCATCCTTCCACCTTTGCTAGCCTCTCTAATACCGCGCACTTTTCGCCGGTATCATACACCCACAATATACCTTCCTCAAAACAGCCACCATACCTACCTATTATGGCATTTCCATAGCCATTCCGAGATATATTGCCATGCAACTTTCCACCGTTCCGTTTATTATGACACGCTCCATCATTGTCATATTGCTAGCATGATCATGTAGTTGACATTGTATTTGTGGCAAAGCCACCGTTCATAATTCTTTCATTCATGTCACTCATGATTCATTGCATATCCTGGTACACCACCAGAGGCATTCATATAGAGTCAAACTTTGTTCTAAGTATCGAGTTGTAATTGTTGACTTGTAAGAAAAATAAAAGTGTGATGATCATCATTATTAGAGCATTGTCCCAAGTGAGGAAAGAATGATGGAGACTATGATTCCCCCATAAGTCAGGATGAGACTCCGGATTTTACAAAAAAAAAGAGGCAAAAAAAAGAGAAGAGAAAGGCCCAAATAAAAAAATAAAAAAAATGAGAGAAAAAGAGAGAAGGGACAATGCTACTATCCTTTTACCACACTTGTGCTTCAAAGTAGCACCAAGATCTTCATGATAGAGAGTCTCTCATTTTGTCACTTTCATATACTAGTGGGAATTTTTCATTATAGAACTTGGCTTGTATATTCCAATGATTGGCTTCCTCAAAATGCCCTAGGTCTCCGAGAGCAAGCAAGTTGATGCACACCCACTTAGTTTCTTTTGTAGAGCTTTCATATACTTATAGCTCTAGTGCATCCGTTGCATGGCAATCCCTACTCACTCACATTGATATCTATTGATGGGCATCTCCATAGCCCGTTGATACGCCTAGTTGATGTGAGACTATCTTCCCTCTTTTTGTCTTCTCCACAACCACCCTTCTCTTTCACCTATAGTTCTATATCCACGGCTCACACTCATGTATTGCGTGAAGATTGAAAAAGTTTTGAGAATGTCATAAGTATGAAACAATTGCTTGGCTTGTCATCGGGGTTGTGCATGATTTAAATATTTTGTGTGGGGAAGATCGAGCATAGCAAGACTATATGATTTTGTAGGGATAACTTCCTTTTGCCATGTTATTTTGAGAAGACATGATTGCTTTGATTAATATGCTCGAAGTATTATTATTATTTTTTGTGTCAATATGAACTTTTGTCTTGAATCTTTTGGATCTGAATATTCATATGACAATTAAGAAGATTTACATTGAAATTATGCCAAAGTATCACTTGATGGGAAACGTAGTCATTTCAAAAAATTTCCTACGCACACGCAAGATCATGGTGATGATATAGCAACGAGAGGGGAGAGTGTTCGTCCATGTACCGTCGTAGACCGTAAGCGGAAGTGTTAGCACAACGCGGTTGATGTAGTCGTACATCTTCACGATCCGGCCGATCCAAGTACCGAACGAACGAAGCCTCCGAGTTCAGCACACGTTCAGCTCGATGACGATCTCTGGCCCTTCGATCCAGCAAAGGCTCTGGAGATGAGTTCCGTCAGCACGACGGCGTGGTGACGATGATGATGTTCTACCGGCACAGGGCTTTGCCTAAACTCCGCGACGATATGACCGAGGTGGAATATGGTGGAAGGGGGCACCGCACACGGCTAAGGAACGATCCGTAGATCAACTTGTGTGTCCATGGGGTGCCCCCTACCCCCGTATATAAAGGAGTGGAGGAGGGGAGGGCCGGCCCTCTTCTATGGCGCGCCCTAGGGGAGTCCTACTCCCACCGGGAGTAGGATTCCCCCTTTCCTAGTCCAACTAGGAGTCCTTCCATGTATTAGGAATAGGAGACAAGGAAGGGGAAGAGAGAAGGGAAGGAAGGAAGGGGTGCGGCCCCTCCCTCTAGTCCAATTCGGACTAGGCCATGGGGGGGCGCGCGGCCTGCCCTAGGCAGCCCCTCTCTCTTTCCCGCAGGGCCCAATAAGGCCCAATACTTCTCCCCGGCGAATTCCCGTAACTCTCCGGTACTCTGAAAAAAACCCGAATCACTCGGAACCTTTCCGAACTCCGAATATAGTCGTCCAATATATCGATCTTTACGTCTCGACCATTTCGATACTCCTCGTCATGTCCCCGATCTCATCCGGGACTCCGAACTCCTTCGGTACATCAAAACTCATAAACTCATAATACAACTGTCATTGAAACCTTAAGCGTGTGGACCCTACGGGTTCGAGAACTATGCAGACATGACCTAGAACTATTCTCGGTCAATAACCAATAGCGGGACCTGGATGCCCATATTGGCTCCTACATATTCTACGAAGATCTTTATCGGTCAAACCGCATAACAACATACGTTGTTCCCTTTGTCATCGGTATGTTACTTGCCCGAGATTCGATCGTCGGTATCCAATACCTAGTTCAATCTCATCACTGGCAAGTCTCTTTACTCGTTCTGTAATGCATCATCCCGTAACCAACTCATTGGTCACATTGCTTGCAAGGCTTATAATGATGTGCATTACCGAGAGGGCCCAGAGATACCTCTCCGACAATCGGAGTGACAAAACCTAATCTCGAAATACGCCAACTCAACATGTACCTTCGAAGACACCTGTAGTACTCCTTTATAATCACCCAGTTACGTTGTGACATTTGGTAGTACCCAAAGTGTTCCTCCGGTAAACGGGAGGTGCATAATCTCATAGTTACAGGAACATGTATAAGTCATGAAGAAAGCAATAGCAACATACTAAACGATCAAGTGCTAAGCTAACGGAATGGGTCAAGTCAATCACATCATTCTCCTAATGATGTGATCCCGTTAATCAAATGACAACTCATGTCTATGGCTAGGAAACTTAACCATCTTTGATTCACGAGCTAGTCAAGTAGAGGCATACTAGTGACACTATGTTTGTCTATGTATTCACACATGTATTATGTTTCCGGTTAATACAATTCTAGCATGAATAATAAACATTTATCATGAAATAAGGAAATAAATAATAACTTTATTATTGCCTCTAGGGCATATTTCCTTCAGTCTCCCACTTGCACTAGAGTCAATAATCTAGTTCACATCGCCATGTGATTTAACACCAATATTCATATCTGTATATGATTAACACCCATAGTTCACATCATCATGTGACCAACACCCAAAGGTTTTACTAGAGTCAATAATCTAGTTCACATCTCTATGTGATTAACACCCAAAGAGTACAAAGGTATGATCATGTTTTGCTCGTGAGAGAAGCTTAGTCAACGGTTCTGTCACATTCAGAGCCATATGTATTTTGCAAATATTCTATGTCCACAATGCTCTGCACGGAGCTACTCTAGCTAATTGCTCCCACTTTCAATATGTATCCAGATTGAGACTTAGAGTCATCTGGATTGGTGTAAAAGCTTGCATCATTGTAACTTTTTACGACGGGCTCTTTTATCACCTCCATAATCGAGAAACATCTCCTTAGTTCTCACTAAGGATATTCTTGACCGCTGTCCAGTGATCTACTCTTAGATCAAAATTGTATTCCTTTGTCAAACTCAGAGCAAGGTATACAATAGGTCTGGTTCACAGCATATCATACTTTATAGAACCTATGACTGAGGCATAAGGAATGACTTTTCATTCTCTTTCTATTTTCTGCCATGGTCGGGTCTTGAGTCTTACTCAACTTCACACCTTTGCATCATAGGCAAGAACTCCTTCTTTGACTGTTCCATTTTGAACTATTCCAAATATTGCCAAGGTATGTACTTATTGAAAATCTTATCAAGCGTCTTGATCTATCTCAATAGATCTTGATGCTCAATATGTAAGTAGCTTTTACTGAGGTCTTTCTTTTAAAGAACTCCTTTAAAACACTCCTTTATGCTTTGCAGAATAATTCTACATTATTTCCAATCAACAATATGTCATTCACATATACTTATCAGAAATGCTGTAGTGCTCCTACTCACTTTCTCGTAAATACATGCCTTTCCAAAAGTCTGTATAAAACCATATGCTTTGATCAACTCATCAAAGCGTATATTCCAACTCCGAGATGCTTGCACCAGTCCATTGATGGATTGCTGGAGTTTGCACACTTTGTTAGCATCTTTAGGATTGACAAAACCTTCTGGTTGCATCATATACAACTCTTCTTTAATAAATTCATTAAGGAATGCAGTTTTGATATTCATTTGCCAGATTTCATAAAATGTGGCAATTGCTAACATGATTCGGACAGACTTAAGCATCGATACGAGTGAGAAAATCTCATTGTATTCAACACCTTGAACTTGTCAAAAAACCTTTTTGCGACAAGTCGAGCTTTGTAGATAGTAACACTACTATCAACGTCCGTCTTCCTCTTGAAGATCCATTTATTTTCTATGGCTTGCCGATCATCGGGCAAGTCCACCAAAGTGCACACTTTGTTCTCATACATGGATCCTATCTCAGATTTCATGGCCTCCAGCCATTTCGCGGAATCTGGGCTCATCATCGCTTCCTCATAGCTCGTACGTTTACCATGGTCTAGTAACATGACTTTCAGAACAGGATTACCGTACCACTCTGGTGCAGACCGTACTCTGGAAGACCTACGAGGTTCTGTAGTAACTTGATCTGAAGTTTCATGATCATCATCATTAGCTTCCTCACTAATTGGTGTAGGAATCACTGGAACTGATTTCAGTGATGAACTATTTTCCAGTTCGGGAGAAGGTACAGTTACCTCATCAAGTTCTACTTTCCTCCCACTCACTTCTTTCGAGAGAAACTCCTTCTGTACAAAGGATCCATTTTAGCAACGAATATCTTGCCTTCGGATTTGTGATAGAAGGTGTACCCAACAATTTCCTTTGGGTATTCTATGAAGACACACTTCTTCGATTTGGGTTCGAGCTTATCAGGATGAAACTTTTTCACATAAGCATCGCAGCCCCAAACTTTAAGAAACGACAACTTGGGTTTCTTGCTAAACCACAGTTCATATGTTGTCGTCTCAACGGATTTAGATGGTGCCCTCTTAAACGTGAATGCAGCTGTCTCTAATGCATAACCCCAAAACAATAGTGGTAAATCAGTAAGAGACATCATAGATCGCACCATATCCAATAAAGTGCGGTTACGACGTTCGGACACACCATAACATTGTGGTGTTCTAGGTGGCGTGAGCTGTGAAACTATTTCACATTGTTTTAATTGAAGACCAAACTCGTAACTCAAATATTCGTCTCCGCGATCAGATCGCAGAAACTTTATTTTCTTGTTACGATGATTTTTCCACTTCACTCTGAAATTCTTTGAACCTTTCAACTATTTCAGACTTATGTTTCATCAAGTTGATATACCCATATCTGCTCAAATCATCTTGTGAAGGTCAGAAAATAACGATACTTGCCACGAGCATCAATACTCATTGGATCGCATACATCTGTATGTATTATTTCCAACAAGTTAGTAGCTCGTTCCATTGTTCCGGAGAACGGAGTTTTAGTCATCTTGCCCAAAAGGCACGGTTCGCAAGCATCAAATGATTCATAACCAAGTGATTCCGAAAATCCATCTTTATGGAGTTTCTTCATGCACTTTACACCGATATGACCCAAATGGCAGTGCCACAAATAAGTTGCACTATCATTATTAACTTTTCATCTTTTGGCATCAATATTATGAATATGTGTATCATCACGATCGAGATCCAACAAACTATTTTCATTGGGTGTATGACCATTGAAGGTTTTTATTCATGTAAACAGAACAACAATTATTCTCTGATTTTAAATGAATAACCGTATTGCAACAAACATGATCAAATCATATTCATGCTCAACGTAAACGCCAAATAACATTTATTTAGGTTTAACACTAATCCCGAAAGTGTAGGGAGTGTGCGATGATGATCATATCAATCTTGGAACTACTTCCAACACTCATCATCACTTCCCCTTGAACTAGTCTCTGTTTATTCTGTAACTCCTGTTTCGAGTTACTAATCTTAGCAACCGAACAAGTATCAAATACTCAGGGGCTACTATAAACACTAGCAAGGCACACATTAATAACCTGTATATCAAATATACCCTTGTTCACTTTGCCATCCTTCTTATCTTCCAAATATTCAGGGCATTTCCACTTCCAGTGACTATTTCCTTTGCAGTGTAAGCACTTAGTTTCAGGCTATGGTCCAGCTTTGGGCTTCTTCGCAGGAGTGACAACTTGCTTGTCTTTCCACTTGAAGTTCCCTTTCTTTCCCTTTGCCCTTTTCTTGAAACTAGTGGTCTTGTCAATCATCAACACTTGATGCTTTTTCTTGATTTCTACCTTCGTCGATTTCAACATCACGAAGAGCTCGGGAATCGTTTTCGTCATCCCTTGCATACTATAGTTCATCACGAAGTTCTACTTGGTGATGGTGACTAGAGAATTCTGTCAATCACTATCTTATCTGGAAGATTAACTCCCACTTGACTCAAGCGATTGAAGTACCCAGACAATCTGAGCACATGCTCACTAGTTGAGCGATTCTCCTCCATCTTTTAGCTATAGAACTTGTTGGAGACTTCATATCTCTCAACTCGGGTATTTGCTTGAAATATTAACTTCAATTCCTGGAACATCTCATATGGTCCATGACGTTCAAAACATCTTTGAAGTCCCGATTCTAAGCCGTTAAGCATGGTGCACTAAACTATCAAGTAGTCATCATATTGAGCTAGCGAAACGTTCATAACGTCTGCGTCTGCTCCTGCAATAGGTCTGTCACCTAGCGGTGCATTAAGGACATAATTCTTCTGTGCAGCAATGAGGATAAACCTCAGATCACAGATCCAATCCGCAGCATTGCTACTAATATCTTTCAACACAAGTTTCTCTAGGAACATATCAAAATAAACATATGAAAGCAACAACGCGAGCTATTGATCTACAACATAATTTGCAAAATACTACCAGGAGTAAGTTCATGATAAATTTAAGTTCAATTAATCATATTACTTAAGAACTCCCACTTAGACAGACATCTCTCTAGTCATCTAAGTGATCACGTGATCCAAATCAACTAAACCATGTCCAATCATCACGTGAGATGGAGTAGTTTCAATGGTGAACATCGCTATGTTGATCATATGTACTATATGATTCACGTTCGACCTTTCGGTCTCCATGTTCCGAGGCCATATCTGTATATGCTAGGCTCGTCAAGTTTAACCTGAGTATTCCGTGTGTGCAACTGTTTTGCACCCGTTGTATTTGAATGTGGAGCCTATCACACCCGATCATCACGTGGTGTCTCGGCACGAAGAACTTTCGCAACGGTGCATACTCAGGGAGAACACTTCTTGATAATTAGTGAGAGATCATCTTAAAATGTTACCGTCAAACAAAACAGAATAAGATGTATAACAGATAAACATCATATGCGATCAAAACATGTGACATGATATGGCCATGATCATCCTGCGCCTTTGATCTCCATCTCCAAAGTCCTGTCATGATCTCTATCGTCACCGGCACGACACCATGATCTTCATCATCTTGATCTATATCAATGTGTCGTCACATGGTCGTCTCGCCAACTATTGCTCTTGCAACTATTGCTATCGCATAGCGATAAAGTAAAGCAATTATTTGGCACTTGCATCTTATGCAACAAAGAGACAACCATAGAGCTTCTGCCAGTTGCCGATAACTTTAACAAAACATGATCATCTCATACAACAACTTATATCTCATCACGTCTTGACCATATCACATCACAACATGCCCTGCAAAAACAAGTTAGACGTCCTCTACTTTGTTGTTGCAAGTTTTACGTGGCTGCTACGGGCTGAGCAAGAACCGTTCTTATCTACGCATCAAAACCACAACGATAGTTCATCAAGTTGGTGCTGTTTTAACCTTCGCAAGGACCGGGCGTAGCCACACTCGGTTCAACTAAAGTTGGAGAAACTGACACCCGCTAGTCACCTGCGTGCAAAGCACGGCGGTAAAACCAGTCTCGCGTAAGCGTACGCTTAATGTCGGTCCGGGCCGCTTCATCTCACAATACCGCTGAACCAAAGTATGACATGCTGGTAAGCAGTATGACTTGTATCGCCCACAACTCACTTGTGTTCTATTCGTGCATATAACATCAACGCATAAAACCTAGGCTCTGATACCACTGATGGGGAACGTAGTCATTTCAAAAAATTTCCTACGCACACGCAAGATCATGGTGATGATATAGCAACGAGAGGGGAGAGTGTTCGTCCACGTACCCTCGTAGACCGTAAGCGGAAGCGTTAGCACAACGCGGTTGATGTAGTCGTACGTCTTCACGATCCGACCGATCCAAGCACCGAACGTACGGAGCCTCCGAGTTCACCACACGTTCAGCTCGATGACGATCTCCGGCCCTCCGATCCAGCAAAGGCTCCGGAGATGAGTTCCGTCAGCACAACGGCGTGGTGACGGTGATGATGTTCTACCGGCGCAGGGCTTCGCCTAAACTCCGCG
The DNA here is from genome assembly GCF_018294505.1 of Triticum aestivum. Lineage (NCBI taxonomy): Eukaryota > Viridiplantae > Streptophyta > Magnoliopsida > Poales > Poaceae > Triticum > Triticum aestivum. The sequence goes on from NC_057798.1 coordinate 3,764,414, forward strand.
ACGATATGACCGAGGTGGAATATGGTGGAAGGGGGCACTGCACACGGCTAAGGAACGATCCGTAGATCAACTTGTGTGTCCATGGGGTGCCCCCTACCCCCGTATATAAAGGAGTGGAGGAGGGGAGGGCCGACCCTCTTCTATGGCGCGCCCTAGGGGAATCCTACTCCCACCGGGAGTAGGATTCCCCCTTTCCTAGTCCAACTAGGAGTCCTTCCATGTATTAGGAGTAGGAGACAAGGAAGGGGAAGAGAGAAGGGAAGGAAGGAAGGGGTGCGGCCCCTCCCTCTAGTCCAATTCGGACTAGGCCATGGGGGGGCGCGTGGCCTGCCCTAGGCAGCCCCTCTCTCTTTCCCGCAGGGCCCAATAAGGCCCAATACTTCTCCCCGGCGAATTCCTGTAACTCTCCGGTACTCCGAAAAATACCCGAATCACTCGGAACCTTTCCGAACTCCGAATATAGTCGTCCAATATATCGATCTTTACGTCTCGACCATTTAGAGACTCCTCGTCATGTCCCCGATCTCATCCGAGACTCCGAACTCCTTCGGTACATCAAAACTCATAAACTCATAATATAACTGTCATCGAAACCTTAAGCGTGCGGACCCTACGGGTTCGAGAACTATGTAGACATGACCTAGAACTATTCTCGGTCAATAACCAATAGCGGGACCTGGATGCCCATATTGGCTCCTACATATTCTACGAAGATCTTTATCGGTCAAACCGCATAACAACATACGTTGTTCCCTTTGTCATCGATATGTTACTTGCCCGAGATTCGATCGTCGGTATCCAATACCTAGTTCCATCTCGTCACCGGCAAGTCTCTTTACTCGTTCTGTAATGCATCATCCCGTAACCAACTCATTGGTCACATTGCTTGCAAGGCTTATAATGATGTGCATTACCGAGAGGGCCCAGAGATACCTCTCCGACAATCGGAGTGACAAAACCTAATCTCAAAATACGCCAACTCAACATGTACCTTCGGAGACACCTGTAGTACTCCTTTATAATCACCCAGTTACATTGTGATGTTTGGTAGTACCCAAAGTGTTCCTCCGGTAAACGGGAGTTGCATAATCTCATAGTTACAGGAACATGTATAAGTCATGAAGAAAGCAATAGCAACATACTAAACGATCAAGTGCTAAGCTAACGGAATGGGTCAAGTCAATGAAATCATTCTACTAATGATGTGATCCCGTTAATCAAATGACAACTCATGTCTATGGCTAGGAAACTTAACCATCTTTGATTCACGAGCTAGTCAAGTAGAGGCATACTAGTGACACTATGTTTGTCTATGTATTCACACATGTATTATGTTTCCAGTTAATACAATTCTAGCATGAATAATAAACATTTGTCATGAAATAAGGAAATAGATAATAACTTTATTATTGCCTCTAGGGCATATTTCCTTCATCACTCCGCATCAAAAAATCTTTTTTATCATTTACCTACTCGAGGACGAGCAGGAATTAAGCTTGGGGATGCCTGATACGTCTCCAACGTATCTATGGTTTTTGATTGCTCCACGCTACTTTATCTACTATTTTGGACTATATTGGGCTTTATTTTCCACTTTTATATTACTTTTGGGACTAACCTATTAACCAGAAGCCCAGCCCAGAATTGCTGTTTTTTGCCTTTTTCAGTATTTCGAAGAAACATAGTATCAAACGGAGTCCAAACAAAATGAAACCTTCGGGATCGTGATTTTCCAACCGAACGTGACCCAGGAGACTTGGACCCTACTCCAAGCAGTGCCCGAGGAGGTCATGAGGGTGGAGGGCGCGCCCTCCCTGGGCGCGCCCCCTTCCTCGTCGGCCCCTCAGAGCTCCACCGACGTACTCCTTCCTCCCTGAACGATCAGAACAGGAGCCCAAAACCTAATTCCACCGCCGCAACCTTCTGTATCCACGAGATCCCATCTTGGGGCCTGTTCTAGAGCTCCGCTGGAGGGGGTATCCACCATGGAGGGCTTCTACATCATCACCATAGCCCCTCCGATGAAGTGTGAGTAGTTTACTTCAGACCTTCGGATCCATAGCTAGTAGCTAGATGGCTTCTTCTCTCTTTTTGGATCTCAATACAATGTTCTCCCCCTATCTCATGGAGATCTATTCGATGTAATCTTCTTTTTGCGGTGTGTTTGTTGAGACCGATGAATTGTGGGTTTATGATCTAGGATTATCTATGGAAAATATTTCATTCTTCTCCGAATTCTTTTATGTATGATTGAGTTATCCTTGCAAGTCTCTTCGAATTATCTTTTTGGTTTGGCCAACTAGATTGGTAGTTCGTGCAATGGGAGAAGTGCTTAGCTTTGTGTTCAATCTTGCGGTGTCTTTACTCAGTGACCGAAAGAGTTGCAAGGCACGTATTGTATTGTTGCCATCGAGGATAACAAGATGGGTTTTTTTATCATCTTGCATGAATTTATCCCTCTACATCATGTCATCTTGCTTACGGCGTTACTCTATTTTTACTTAATACTCTAGATGCATGCTGGATAGCGGTCGATGAGTGGAGTAATAGTAGGAGATGCAGAATCGTTTCGATCTACTTGTTTTGGATGTGATGCCTATATACATGATCATTGCCTAGATATACTCATAACTATGCTCAATTCTGTCAATTGCTCAACAGTAATTTGTTCACCCACCGTAGAATACTTATGCTCTTGAGAGAAGCCACTAGTGAAACCTATGGCCCCCGGGTCTATTCTCATCATATCAATCTATATCACTTTATTTACTTGCTTTGTTTTTACTTTGCCTTTATTTTTACTTTGCATCTATCTATCAAAAATACCAAAAATATTATCTCTATCAGATCTCACTCTCTTAAGTGACCGTGAAGGGATTGACAACCCCTAAGCGTTGGTTGCGAGTTGCTATCGTTTTGTGTAGGTACGAGGGACTTGTGTGTGGTCTCCTACTGTATTGATACCTTGGTTCTCAAAAACTGAGGGAAATACTTACGCTACTTTACTGCATCATCCTCTCCTCTTCGGGGAAATCCAACGCAGTGCTCAAGAGGTAGCAGTGAGGAGAAAGGTTATCTTGTCTCATTCATAGAAGATGTCGAGGCCTTCAAAACCAGTCACTCAATCAGCCCAAATTATACTATATATGTGCCACTAGTCCATAACTTGCGTGATGGTAACTTCATTGCCAAAAACTTGGTAAGATTTTGTTAATGATGGTAACTTCATTGCATACTGATAACCCACAAGTATAGGGGATCGCAACAGTTTTCGAGGGTAGAGTATTCAACCCAAATTTATTGATTCGACACAAGGGGAGCCAAAGAATATTCTCAAGTATTAGCAGTTGATTTGTCAATTAAACCACACCTGGATAACTTAGTATCTGCAGCAAAGTATTTAGTAGCAAGGTAGTATGGAAGTAAAGGTAACAGTTTCGTAGTAATTGTAACAGTAGCAACAGTAAAGTAAATAAGCAAAGCACAATATGTGGAAAGCTCGTAGGCATTGGATCAGTGATGGATAATTATGAAGGATGCAATTCCTGATGTAATAGTTATAACATAGGGTGAAATAGAACTAGCTCCAGTTCATCAATGTAATGTAGGCATGTATTCTGAATATTGCCAAATGTGCTTATGGAAAAGAACTTGCATGACATCTTTTGTCCTACCCTCGCGTGGCAGCGGGGTCCTAATGGAAACTAAGGGATATTAAGGCCTCCTTTTAATAGAGTACCGGACCAAAGCATTAACACATAGTGAATACATCAACTCCTGAAACTACAGTCATCACCGAGACGTATCCCGATTATTGTCACTTCGGGGTTGTCGGATCATAACACATAAGAGGTGACTATAGATTTGCAAGATAGGATTAAGAACTCACATATATTCATGAAAACATAATAGGTTCAGATCTGAAATCGTGGCATTAGGGCCCTAGTGACAAGCATTAAGCACAGCAAAGTCATAGCAACATCAATCTCAGAACATAGTGGATACTAGGGATCAAACCCTAACAAAACTAACTTGATTACATGGTAAATCTCATCCAACCCATCACCGTCCAGCAAGCCTACGGTGGAATTACTCATGCACGGCGGTGAGCATCATGAAATTAGTGACGGAGGATGGTTGATGATGACGACGGCGTCGAATCCCCCTCTCCGGAGCTCCGAACAAACTCCAAATCAGCGTTCCCGAGAGAGATTAGGGCTTGGCGACGGCTCCATATTGTAAAACGTGATGAAACTTTCTCTCTGATTTTTTTCTCCGCGAAAGCAAATATATGGAGTTGGAGTTGAGGTCGGTGGACATCCATGGGGCCCACGAGGCAGGGGGCGCGCCCTAGGGGAGGGGGCGCGCCCCCCACCCTCGTGGACAGGGTGTGGGCCCCCTGACGCTAATTCTTTCGCCAGTATTTTTTGTTAATTCTGAAAAGATGCTCCGTGGATTTCCAGGTCATTCCGAGAACTTGTATTTCTGCACAAAAATAACACCATGGTAGTTCTGCTGAAAACAGCGTCAGTCCGGGTTAGTTCCATTCAAATCATGCAAGTTAGAGTCCAAAAGAAGGGCAAAAGTGTTTGGAAAAGTAGATACGACGGAGACGTATCAACTCCGCCCAAGCTTAAACCTTTGCTTGTCCTCAAGCAATTCAGTTGACAAACTGAAAGTGATAAAGAAAAACTTTTACAAATTCTGTTTGCTCTTGTTGTTGCAAATATGTAAATTCAGCATTCAAGTTTTCAGCAAAGGTAGTGAACTAACCATATTCACAATAACACTTAGGTCTCATGTTTACTCATATCAATAGCATAATCAACTAGCGAGCAATAATAATAAAACTCGGATGACAACACTTTATCAAAACAATCATAATATGATCTGACAAGTTGGTATCTCGCTAGCCCTTTCTGAGACCGCAAAACATAAATGCAGAGCACCTTTAAAGATCAAGGACTGACTAAACATTGCAATACATGGTAAAAGAGATCCAGTCATAGTCATACGCAATATAAACTAATAGTAATGCATGCAAATGACAGCGATGCTCTCCAGCGGGTGCTTTTTAATAAGAGGGTGATGACTCAACACAAAATTAAATGATAGGCCCTTCGCAGAGGGAAGCAGGGATTTGTAGAGGTGCCAGAGCTCGATTTTGAAATAGGGATAATTAATATTTTGAGCGGTATACTTTCACAGTCAACATAACAACTATGAGATCTCGATATCTTCCATGGTACACACATTATAGGTGGTTCCCAAACAGAACGATAAAGTTTATACTCCCTCACCACCAACAAACATCAATCCATGGCTTGCCTGAAACAACGGGTGCCTCCAACTAGCAACAATCCTGGGGGAGTTTTGTTTAATTATTTTGATTTGATTTGAGCATGGGACTAGGCATCCCGGTTACCAGCCATTTTCTCGTGAATGAGGAGCAGAGTCCACTCCTCTTGAGAATAACCCACATAGCATGGAAGATACAGACAACCCTAGTTGATACATGAGTTGTTCGAGCATACAAAACAGAATTTCATTTGAAGGTTTGGAGTTTGGCACAGACAAAATTACTTCGAACGGCAGGTAAATACCGCATATAGGAAGGTATGGTGGACTCATACGGAATAACTATGGGGTTTATGGAGTTTGTATGCACAAGCAGTATTCCCGCTTAGTACAGGTGAAGGCTACAAAATGACTAGGAAGCGACCAACTGAGAGAGCGACAACAGTCATGAACATGCATTAAAATTAATCAACACCGAGTGCAAGCATGAGTAGGATATAATCCACCATGTACATAAATATCATGAAGGCTATGTTGATTTTGTTTCAACTACATGCGTAAACATGTGCCAAGTCAAGTCAATCAATTCATTCAAAGGAAGATACCACCCTATCATACCACATCACAACCATTTTAATAGCATGTTGGCACGCAAGGTAAACCATTATAAGCTCCTAGCAAATTAAGCATGGCATAAGCAACTATAATCTCTAATTGTCATTGCAAACATGTTTATTCATAATAGGCTGAATCAGGAACGATGAACTAATCATATTTAAAAAACAAGAGAGGTCGAGTTCATACCAGCTTCTCTCATCTCAATCAGTCCATCATATATCATCATTATTGCCTTTCTCTTGCACGACCGAACGGTGTGAATAATAATAGTAGTGCACGTGCATTGGATTAAGCTGGAATCTGCAAGCATTCAATTCAAAGGAGAAGACAAGGTAATATGGGCTCTTGGTTAAGTCAACAATTATGCATAATAGAGCCACTAAACATTTTCATTATGGTCTTCTCCTCTTGACCCCCAAAGGAAAAGAAAATAAAATAATACTATTTACACGGGAAAGCTCCCAACAAGTAAAAGAAGAATGGGAAATCTTTTTGGGTTTCCTTTTAATTACTACTACTACAGCATGGAACTTAAACTAACTAATTTTTTGGTTTTAAGAAGAAAGCTAGAAAAAGGAATTAAACTAGCATGGATAGTGCAATGAAAAAGTATGAGCACCGACAACTAGAATGAGTGTGTGAACATGAATGTAATGTCGGTCAGAAATACGTACTCCCCAAGCTTAGGCTTTTGCCCTAAATTGGTCTATGCCCATGGATCGCGGCTACTCTCCCCGGTGTACTGAGGAGTGTCATTGTACTGCCACTGACTGGCGATCTCCTCCGGATCCCACTGATAAGATGATGGGCGATAAGGGTAAAGTTGTGGTTCCGGCTCAGGCTCTGGAGCGGATGTCTGGCCACGGAGCGCATAGACGGCCTCCGGTAAGACGAGATAAGGACCTGCAGTTAAATCAAACAACGAGGGCGCAGGCAAGATAATAATCTCATTGTGTTTCTTATTAAATCTCAAATTATACATAATCATCTTATCATCATTGTTAACAATAAACTCATGTGCTACCATGCTCTTATAATCTCGAAAAGTAGGGGGCAGTAGTTTTTCCTCTTTCTCATAATGCCTAATAGGTATCTCGAAGTGTTTAGCAAGGCGTGAGGCATAGATACCTCCAAAGATGGGGCCCTTTGTAAGGTTCAGGCTTAATCGTTTAGCAATAATAGCACCCATCCTAACAGAGTTATCACGAAATAAAGCATGGAACAAAATAATAATATCAGGAACACTAAGGTTTCCACAGTTTCCGCGACCAACTAAGCATCGACTAGCAAATATTGCAAAGTAGCGTAAAACAGGAAAATGTATGCTAGTAATTCTTGCATCAGAAACCTTCCTCGATTCCCCTACAGTAATAGTATCACTAAAATCATCCACATCTTTACAATGTGGTTCCTCTAAGCTGCCCTGGAAGGGTATTTTGCAGACCACACAAAAATCACATAATGACATCTGCCTAGCCACATCATATAAATGGAAAGCTACTGAAGGAGGCGATTTCTTAGGATCATAGTAGAAGTTTTGCACGAAAGTATTGGTCGGTAAGAGATACCGTTCAATCCGGTCATGAAGGAAGTCGGTGAGGCCCGCATTATCAGCCAATGAATAAAAGTCATCATAAATCCGAGCTGCTCTCAAGAAATCATCACAAGGCCATTCACACGGCCGTACTTCCGCCACATGAGGGAGATTATACTTGGGATTTTCCTTCTCCTTAGCTTGCTTATCCTTGGAGCCTTGGCTAGAAGAGCCCCTCAAAAATCTCTTAATCATTTTCTGAAAATTTTGGAAATTTTTAGAAACTCAAAATAAAAGTGAATCAAACCCAACAAAACTGATAGCAACTACTCCCACAAGTGCCTAGGGCCTATATCATGCATTAGAATTACTTTGGACCTCATAAATTTGACATGCAAGCTCAAGAACAAGGTCACCTAGGCAGCAAAAATTTGCAATGAATAAAGTACTAGAACAAAAACTAATTGGACCATTGGACGAGTCACATACCACAGAACAATCCTCCAAACAAGTTTTGCGAATGGAGCTTTGAGAAAGGAGATCGAAAATGGAAGCAAAGTGAGCTAGAACTCGTGCTTGAGCTGGATGGTGATTTTGTGGGAGGAAGAAGAAGTGTGTGCGTGCAGGAATAAGTGGAGGGGGGCCTCCGTGGGCCCACGAGGCAGGGGGGCACGCCCTGGACCCTCGTGGCAAGGTGCTTGCTCCCCCTACTGTGTTCTTAGTGCCAGATATTCTCAAATATTCCAGAAAAAATCATACTAAATTGGCAGGGCATTTGGAGAAATTTTATTTTCGGGGTATTTTTTTATTGCATGGATAATTCAGAAAACAGACAGAAAATACTATTTTTGCTTTATTTCTTCTAAATAAAAAAAAGTAAAAAGAGGGTACAGAAGGTTGTGCCTTCTAATTTCATCCATCTCATGATCATCAAAAGGAATCCACTAACAAGGTTGATCAAGTCTTGTTAACAAACTCATTCCGAATAACATGGAACCGGAGAAATTTCGAATAACACTAGGTTACTCTACGGGGATATGAACATCCGCAATAATAATAATATCCTATTTCTTCTTGACAGTAGGAAGAGGAAATTCAAAACCTCCAATAATAATCGAGGGAATTTTTCCAATAGAATTGATGCTATGAACTTGATGTTGTTTCTTCGGAAAGTGTACCGTATGCTCTTACTATTAACATGAAAAGTGACATTGCCTTTGTTGCAATCAATAACAGCCCCTGCAGTATTCAAAAAGGGTCTTCCAAGGATAATCGACATAATATCGTCCTCGGGAATATCATGAATAACAAATCCCATTAAGATAGTGACATTTGCAACCACAACAGGCACATCCTCACAAATACCGACAGGTATAGTAGTTAATTTATCTTCTATTTGCAAAGATATTCACTAGGTGTCAACTTATTCAATTCAAGTCTATGATATAATGAGAGAGGCATAACACTAACACTGGCTCCAAGATCACATAAAGCAGTTTTAACATAGTTTTTTTTAATGGAGCATGGTATAGTTGGTACTCCTGGATCTCCTAGTTTCTTTGGTATTCCACCTTTAAAAGTGTAATTAGCAAGCATGGTGGAAATCTCGGCTTCCGGTATCTTTCTTTTATTTGTAATGATATCCTTCATATATTTAGCATAAGGTTTACTTTAAGCATATCAGTTAAGTGCATGCGTAAGAAGATAGGTCTAATCATTTCAGCAAAGCGCTCAAAATCCTCATCATCCTTTTTCTTGGATGGATTACGAGGAAAAGGCATGGGTTTCTGAACCCATGGTTCTCTTTCTTTACCATGCTTCCTAGCAACAAAGTCCCTCTTGTCATAACCTTGATTCTTTGATTGTGGGTTATCAAGATCAACTGCAGATTCAATCTCTACATCATTATTATTGCTAGGTTGAGCATCAACATGCTCATTATCATTACCATTATCACTAGGTTCTTGTTCATCACCAGATTGTGTTTCAGCATCAGAAATAGAAATATCATTGGGATTCTCAGGTGTGTCTACAACAGGTTCACTAGAGGCATGCAAAGTCCTATCATTTTTCTTTTTCTTCTTTTTAGAAGGACTAGGTGCATCTACATTATTTCTCTGAGAATTTTGCTCAATTCTCTTAGGGTGGCCTTCAGTATACAGAGGTTCTTGACTCATTTTACCAGTTCCAGTAGCCACTCTAACAGCAAAATCATGTTTATTATTTAATTCATCGAGAAAATCGCTTTGAACTTTAACTACTTGTTCTGCATGAGTGGTAACCATAGAAGCATATTTACTAATGAGTTTAAGTTCACCATTAACTCTAGCTATATAATCACTCAAGCGTCCAATAATCTAAGAATTACTCTTTTATTCTCTACCAACATAAGCATTGAAATTTTCTTGTCTAGCCATAAAGTCATCAAATTCATCGAAACATTGGCTAGGAAACTTAGTAGATGGGATTTCAACTTTAGCATATCTATAGAGAGAATTTACCTTTACTACCTGTGACGGGTTATCAAGACCATGTGTTTCTTCAATAGGTGGTACATTAAGGCCATGTATTTCTTCAACAGGAGGTAAATTCTTAACATCTTAAGCTTTAATACCTTTCTCTTTCATTGATATCTTTGCCTCTTGCATTTCTTCAGGACTGAGAAATAGAACACCCCTTTTCTTCGGAGTTTGTTTAGGAATAGGCTCAGGAGTTGGTTCAGGAAGTGCCCAATTGTTTTCATTAGTCAACATATTATTCAATAGCAATTCAGCTTGATCGACTATTCTTTCCCTGAAAACACAACCAGCACAACTATCCAGGTTGTCCTAGGAAGCATCAGTTAGTCCATTATAAAAGATATCAAGTATTTCGATTTTCTTAAGAGGATGGTCAGGCAAAGAATTAAGTAATCACTACTAGGGAAAACCTTATACACAGAAATTTAGCAACAACGTGGGTCAAAAAACAGCGCTAGTGCTAGATAGCAGTAGCGTTTGAGAAAAAACCGCGCTACAAATACAACCTTAGCAGTAGCGCGTGTAGTGGCAAAAGCGCTACTACTAATATTCCCATTGCTAGAATGATAGGCTACGCATAGCAGTAGCGGACTTGGAAGAAGCACGCTACCGCTAGGGCATAAGTAGCAGCGCGTTTCCTAAGAAGAGCGCTACTACTAACTGAAATAAAATAAGATGAAAAACAAATAGAAAAGTAAATGAAAATGAAAGAAATAGAAAAAGGATAAAGGAAAAAATAAAATGTAAAGCAAAATAAATGAAAAAGCGAAAAAACAGAGGAAGGCATAGCAGTAGCGTGTGTTCGTAAGAGGCGCTATAGCTAACGTAGCTGCAGCGCGTGTCCTAGACCCCCGCTATAGAAACAGAAAAGGAAATTAAAAAATGGAAGAAAATTACATAGCTATAGCAGCACCGTGTTTTGTAAAAACCTCTATAGCTATCTTAGCTATAGCGCGTTTTACCAAACGCGCTACCGCTAAGTTTGACTTAACCAAAAACGTTTCCCCCCGGCCACCACTTCTCCACCAAATCCCTCAACCCACCCCGCGCGCCGCCGTCTCCCCGATTCGTCATCTCCCCACTTCGCCGCTGTCTCCTGCCGACATCGACGCCACCAGAGCCGTGCGCCGTCGACGCCACCGGAGCCGCCCCCAACGCCACAGAGCCGCACAGCCTCAACAACGCCACCGGAGCCGCCGTTGATGCCACCGGATCCTTCCTCGCCACAACTCCCTCCCTCGCCGTCACCGGAGACGCCCCTACCTCCCTCGCCACCACTACCTCCCTTGCCACCACCGGAGCCATCCTCTGTAAGCCCCCACCCCTCCTCTCTCTCTCTCATGCATATGTTAGCTAGTTTAATTAGGTTAATTATCTAGGTTAGGGCAAAAAATTAGTTAGGGCTTTGACAGAGAAGTAGTTAGGTTAACTAGTTTAATTAGGTTAATTATCTAGGTTAGTGCAAAATTTTAGTTAGGGCCTTGATAGAGAACTAGTCAGGTTAACTAGTTTAATTAGGTTAATTAGTGCAAAAATTTATTTAGGGCTTTGACAGAGAACTAGCTTCTTAACTAGTTTAATTAGGGTTAATTATCTAGGTAAACTAGATTAACTAACTAGGTTAAATAGGTAGGTTAATTAGGTTCGCTGGATTAACAAGCTAGGTTAAGTAGGTTGGCTAGGTTAGAGGAAAATTTTATTTTAGAGCATTGGGTCAGAAGGGTTAGAGAAATGGAGTTCCTTTGCAATTTAATTGGGTTCTATCCTAGGCAGAGAAGGGTTAGAGATAATAATGTGTGTTTGTGTGAGAAAGAGGGATAGCCAGATCAACATAATTTGGGTTCTGTCCTAGGCAAAGAAGTGTTTAGTGAGGTCATTTTGCAAAGGTTTTTGATTTTTGAAAAGATCACTATTTTTCAAGGAAAAGAATTTAGGCAAGTTTTATTTTAAGGATGATCCCTGTCGGTGTCAAAACCGGCGGATCTCGGGTAGGGGGTCCCGAACTGTGCGTCTAGGCAGATGGTAAGAGGAGACAAGGGACACGATGTTTTTACCCAGGTTCGGGCCCTCTCGATGGAGGTAAAACCCTACTCCTGCATGATTGATATTGATGATATGGGTAGTACAAGAGTGGATCTACCATGAGATCAAGGAGGCTAAACCCTAGAAGCTAGCCTATGGTATGATTGTTGTAATGGTTGTTCGTCCTATGGACTAAAACCCTCCGGTTTATATAGACACCGGAGAGGGCTAGGGTTACATAGAGTCGGTTACAATGGTAAGAGATCTACACATCCGTATTGCCAAGCTTGCCTTCCACGCCAAGGAAAGTCCCATGCGGACAAGGGACGAAGTCTTCAATCTTGTATCTTCATAGTCTTGGAGTCCGGCCGATGATGATAGTCCGGCTATTCGGACACCCCCTAGTCCAGGACTCCCTCAGTAGCCCCAGAACCAGGCTTTAATGACGATGAGTCCGGCACGCATATTGTTCGGCATTGCAAGGCGGGTTCCTTCTCCGAATTAATTCATAGAAGATTGTGAACACCAGGATAGTGTCCAGCTCTGCAAAATAAATTCCACATACTACCGTAGAGAGAATAATATGTACACAAGTTCAATCTGCTGACGTATTTTGGGGCCTGACGTCACACCACTACCAGGCCTTTACTTGAATTGTTTTTATTATACCACCTCAGCGCGTATAGCGAAGCGGTTTCCTTGGCACGTCTTGTCGAAGCAGAGATCGTGTTCCCCTTATTCCGGGATTCCCATCAATACGGACGTGGGTAACCCAACCGTGGCCGTTGCCACGCCTCCTCTATCGAAGGTGAGTCCTAAACGGTCACGGAGACGGCTCTTGGTATTCGCCCTCTTTATAATGGGACCAAGGCTCGTTTCTTTTCTTCAATCCTCAATCGAATCTGCCCCTCGCCCCGAGTTCCAACACCCAGAGCCTCAGATTCGAGCGCCTCGGACCTTCAATGATGTCCGGCTTCGACCTATAGGGCTGGTGGATGCCCTCCTCCGTCACAGAAGAGGACGTGCAAAAGCTGAGAGAAGCCAAGTACCTGACCTACGAGATTTCGCATAGGTTGCCCGCCAAAGGGCAAGTCATTCGCACTCCCGAGCCCGGCGAAGGTGTCGTGTTTGTGTCCCACCTCCGTCGGGGTTTAGGCTTCCCGATGGATCCTTTTGTGAGAGGGCTCATGTTTTACTATGGGTTGGAATTCCACGACTTGGCTTCGGAGTCCATCCTCCACATCTCATCATTCATTGTCGTCTGCGAAGCCTTCCTCCATACTACCCCTCACTTCGGCTTGTGGCTTAAAACCTTCAACGTGGAGCCAAAGATGATCGAGGGGCATCAAGCAGAGTGCGGCGGGGCGGTTGTAAGCAAGAGGGCCGATGCTCCATGGCCCGAGGGCTCTTTCCAGGAGGAGCTCGGTTTGTGGCAGCAGGAGTGGTTCTATATTACCTCTCCCAGGGGCAGCAGGCAGAAGCCGCTGCCCATCTTTCGCTCAGGCCCTCCACAGCGGCTGATGTCATGGGTTAACCAAGGGCTCAACTGGGGGCCGTCAAAGGACGTACCCCTATTGCAGGGCCGGATTCGAGACCTCCAAGAGAGGGAGATCAATCTGGTCATAGTGATGCAGGTTATGCTGATTCAGCGTCTCCTGCCCTGCAAGCGTCGCCCCCTTCATCTGTGGGAGTTCAATCCAGAGGGGCCACAAGATCTTCAACACTTTATGGGTGCAACACCCGTGGAGATGTATAAATCGTTCTTTGGATCACAAGAAGTGTGTCCGGAATTGACCGAGGATGACGGCCTAAGATGCAATCGCCCGGATGCTCAGGTAAGTAGCCATGTGTCCGGACACATCGTATGTTTGCGCCTTCTTGAATTTGATTTTTAACCAATCGCCCCTTGAATAGGAGTGGATAGCGCAAGCGAAACTGATACGGTGTCCGGCCCCCCTCCCGGAGACCGCGCCGGATCCCGTGCTGGTCAGGATGCTGGAGGTTGCGCCTTCAGAGGAAGGCAAAGGGGAAAACAGAGGAACTACCGCCTCTACCAAAGAGGCTTTTGGGAAAGGGGGGATCGAGAATCCCTCCTTCCAAGGGGAGAAGAGGACCGCTTCCGAAATCCCGGAGGCCAAGGCCTCGAAGCGGGGGAAGAGATCTTCACCAGAGGGTCCTGCGTCCGGGGAGGCCCCGGCCGCACTATCTCCCCTAAGAAATCAGCCCTCCAGCGAGCCGTAAGTAGAAAAAGGGGAGTTTTGTAATAAGGGACATCCCTATTTGTGCTTCTGAGGATAACCGAAGTTTTTACCTTGTAGTTCGGATCTCCGTCCTTCTCAGGTGAGCTCGTCTTCGGGGGACCTTCGTCCGGAGATGATGGAGAGCGAGACGCCTCCATCTGCCGCACCGTCAGGTGGGGCGGACGACCCTGAGGTGTCATCACGGAGGGTATCCCCAAGTCCGGTAGGGCCGGAGAGTTCGGCACCAACTGGTGTGTGGCCGGAGGAGCTGAAGGATCTGCTTGAGAGGGCGTCTATCTCAGAAGGTCACTGTACATTGATGAGTATGGTGATTGGAAGAATTTCATCCGCCGAAGGCGGGTTGCATGATGCCTTCAGAAGTTTGCTGGGGGGGTTTGAGGAACGTAAAAATGCCATACCTTTTGACAGTTTTGTACATAAAGCGCGCCCTGTATAGATAGTAGCCCCTGAGACTTGGTATGTTGTCGAAAGCGACAGCGTGCCGAGGATCATAACCTCAGGTATTAATTCTCGCCTTTCCTACACAGGTGGTGGATAGTCTGGTGGTCACCCGGACTGATGGAGTTGCTGAACTAAAGCGGCAACTCGACGTTGCGGATGCGGACATCGCGCTGGACAATAAACGACTTGACGAGTCGCAGGGTAGGTTGTTTCTCCGTGGTCACCTAGTAAGGGAGCCGAGGCTCACTCCTTACAACATGTGTGTTTAATGCAGATGGTGCCGCTGCTGTGGAGGACCTGCGAGCGGAGCTTGCTCGAGCCAAGGAGCAGGCCAGAAGGAGTGATGCGGCTGCCTCGAAGGCGGCCGAAGGGCTAAAAGCCGAAAGGGCTGCTCACTGCCGAAGCAGGGAGGAGATGGCTGAGATGGCCGTGAAGCTGAAAGATGTTACAGACCGCTATGAGGTTCTTGAAAAAGAATGCCGAGCCGAGCAAGAAAGCCTGAAGAAGGCCACCGCCGAAGCTAAGGATGCCCGTTCGGCAATGAAGGCTATAAAGGAGGAGCTGCACCAGGCCGGAGATATTGCGGCTGGTAAGCCCTTTCTGCTGCGCAGGAGGTTCACAGATCCGAAGTATGCTCAGCTTGGCCAGCTGTGGGGTCCGGAGGATCCTTATATGGATTTAGCGGCGAGTGCGGCAGATGTTGGTTTGCACTTTCGAAGTCAAAAGGATCACGAGGCGGAAGAGCTTTTTTGGTCTCAATTCCATAGTCCGGAGCGTTCACTTCCGTTGACCGATCGGCTGGCTGAGTGGGCTGAGCTGAATAGATTGTCCAGACTTGCCATGACGGATGTAGTGACTCATATTTGGCCGGACAGGCCCAAGCCGAAGAGTTATTTTGGCTTATTGCAGCAATTCCTTGGGGCGGTGCCGCATATCAAGGCGATGAAGCGGTCGGCCTGTATAGAGGGTGCACGGATGGCCCTCGCCCGTGTGAAGACATACTGGACGGAGATGGATGCCACCGATGTTGCAACCCGGGGTTCAGATGAGAGCCGGTTACCCGCTGAGCACTATTTTGGGGAAGTTCTGCGAGGTGCTCGTGCAATAGAGTCGCAGTGCTCAAAGAATGTCATGTTCAAATGATCTTTATGATTGTAAAATGATATTTATAATATTAGTGCTTTTTATACTTGTGCGTTCAAGTATTGAGATATCTCCTGTGTGGCCGTTAATGTATACTTGTGTATAAACTGAAAGATGGCAGTCTTCGGCTTCAGCCCCCACGCACATGGTGCGGGGGTGTTTGCAAAAATAGCGCATTTGCACACTTAATCCAACGTCTTGGTCCTGTGAAGGAGGTGGTAGCGTAGCAAATGAGGCAACCGGACTATAATGCTTTATCACTTTCACTTAGCCATAGGAGTTTGAGGGTGGGGCTACGATATAGCCCCTAGGGGCACCGCGCTCTCCGAATTCGAGGCGCGTTTGTGCCTGACCGGGAAACGGTCCTTCGTCAAAGCGGAGGAATTCTACACATTCTGGTTGTCGATCGAGTGGTTGACCAGTCTCTCGTTGTATCATGACAGTCAGTTTTCGGCTTTCTCTACTGAGGTGCTCACCCAGCCGAACCGGGGCACAATCGCAGTAGTTCTCCTGGTGCCGCGTTAGCCGATGATACGGACCGTAAGGCAGCAAAACACATGAGCCGGGCAAACCCAACATTTGACCAAAGACATGATTCGGAGCTGATGCATATAAGGCCTAACTCGAGATGTCGAACACTCCCTAAGGTATTCGGTCTTTATGATAACGGGCAGAACAATGCCCTAAGCCCCTAGTGTCTAGGTACATGCGAGAATTTCTGGCACGGCCGATGCCAAAACGCCAGCCTCCTCGTTGGTTATTGTGAAAAACCGTGGGATATGAATCAACAAGAGACAGTAAGAAAGGTCTACGCAGGGCCTTAATCTGAAAAGAATCCTTGCCACGGGTCCCTGCTGTACGTCTGCGCATGTGTCTCCATTGTGCCGTATCCTAGGCGGGTGTACACGTTGTTCATCTGTAAAAAGAGAGGAACTTAGCTTGAAAAGAAATCATGCAAAAAATTTATTGAATACAAAGTATGAATGAATGAATAAAGTTGAGCTTTTATTGGCTCTTTATTGTTTGTACGCGCAGCCCCTTGTGAAGGGGTATGCGGCTAGGGAGCCCCTAGTTTATTTCTACCGGACTCGCCTAGCCGTGTCCGGGGTCTTCAATGACCTTTTAATGAGATGATGCCGCGTGGACCGGGCATTTTAAGTGTAAGAGACGTGTAGTGCGGTATTGCGTTAAAGCGGGCGAAAGTTTCACGTCCCAATAGTGCTTGATGGCTACTTTTGAATGGGGCGACATGGAAGATTAGCTTTTCGCGACGGAAGTTGTCGGGTGATCCGAACACAACTTCTAGTAGTAACACTATTAGAAAAAGGGCTATAGATGGGATTGACACTAATGGCGCACCAGACAGGTGGTGCGCCATTAGTATATACTAATGGCGCACCACCTTCTGATGCGCCATTAGAGTTGAAACTACTAATGGCGCACCTTGCCCACGGTGCGCCATTAGTATCAATTTTTTTTGAACTAGTGCGCCTGTCCAAACATACTAATGGCGCATCCACGGGAAGTGCGCCATTACTAGTTGTAACTAGTAATGGCGCACCAGCCATAAAGTGCGCCACTAATGTTATTATTTTTATTATTTTTTTTATTCCTTTTTTTGCTAAACTACTAATGGCGCACTCACACAAGGTGCGCCATTACTAGTTTAAACTAGTAATGGCGCACCGTGGCACAGTGCGCCATTAGTATGTTTTTTTTGCAAAACTACTAATGGCGCACCACCAGGTGGTGCGCCATTAGTAACCTGGATTACTAATGGCGCATTTGTTGTTGGTGCGCCATTAGTAAGTGGGCAGCAACAAGGTATTTTGGACAGCCTCTCCTCCCACACTCACTTTCTCCCCACTTCATTCTCTCCACCGCCTCCTCCTTGTCTCGGGTGCCTCCTCTTTTTCACCTCATTTCCACCATAGATTCATTCAAATTAAGTGGTTAAGTTACCTGTTTTGCTAGGTAAGTTAGGGGGGAAGCTATATTTATGTTGTTCTCCCTACAACAATGTGCACATGCACTTTTTATGGCCTAGCTTGATCTATGTATGTTCGTGGTGTTGCATATGTTTGTGGTGTTGCATATGTGTTTGTGTTTGGAGGTGTACCGGTATTTGAAATGCGATAGTTGCCAATATTTTGCCGGAATGTTGATTCATTTCCGTTTCGGCGAGAATTTTGGCATTAAGCATTCTTTTTGGTCCTATTTTTAGGGAAAGTCATGCCAAATTTTTTCTTGGTTCTAAAATATCGTTTTGCTCTACCCCGCAGGCGACCATGGTCCGCACGATGACCGAAGGCATCGTGAATAGGTTTTTGAGGTCCACGAAGGCCGAGATGCTTCAAAAGAACGAGATGGAGATAAGATGTCCGTGTCGAAGATGCAAGCTGAATAGCCTTATTGCGGACCCGGATTCCGGGCAGGTGCGGGACCACCTGCTCTTGCGTGGTTTCATGGATGGCTATCGGTGGCAAGGTGATGAAGATGACTACGAAGTCGTCCATGGGGGCCGGGCAAGAAATGAGTAAGGGCAGCAAGACAACCACCGCGGCTCGGGCGGGCGAGAAGACGAAGAATCCCCAGGAGATGATCACGACGGTGATGCTGTACACAGTCATCATGTAGAAGATGCAGGACATGATGATGATGCCGGCGGAGCAGACGACGCTGGACCATCGATGGGCTGGGTGCAGGACCCTCATATTCAAGAGCTGCTTCTCAAGCAGACGGATAACGCAAGAGCTCCCGCCCGAGAGAAAGCCAAGATGGATCAACTTGAGTTAGACGCGGTTACTCCATTGTATGAAGGATGCAGGCCCGAGGATACCCGCCTGAAAGTAACGCTCATGGCTCTGGAGATGAAGGTAAAACACAAAATGACCGACGCATGCTTCGACGAGAACATGTCATTCTGGCACGAACGTCTTCCCAAGGGGAACAAGTGCCCGACCAGTTTGGAGGAGGCGAAGAAAATCGTGTGTCCTCTAGATTTACCGCACGTGAAATACCATGTGTGCATGAACAATTGCATCATTTATCGGGACGAGCACGCGGAGTATACCATATGTCCGGTGTGCGGTGTCACTCGATACAAGAAGAGGAAGAAAGCTCCTCGAAAAGTGGTGTGGTACTTTCCGATCACTCCTCGTCTGCAGCGGTATTTCGCGGACCCTATGGTAGCAAAGCTCCTGCGTTGGCACGCGGATAGGGAGGAGAAGAAGCGAGAAGATGATGCAAATGATCCAGAGATAGATAAAAAAGACAAGATGCTGAGTCACCCTAAGGATGCGAGCCAGTGGCAAGCGTTGAACTTCGAATACCCAGAATTTGGGAACGATCCAAGGAACATCGTGCTGGGCGTGAGCACCGATGGAGTTAATCCGTTTGGCAGCCAGAGAAGCACACATAGCACCTGGCCTGTGTTTGTGTGGATGTACAACCTTCCCCCCTGGTTGTGCATGAAGAGGAAGTACATTCACATGAGTATGCTAATTGAAGGGCCGAAACAACCAGGGAACGACATCAATCTGTATCTGGGGCTGCTGAAAGAGGAGCTTGACACGCTGTGGAAAACGCCAGCTAATACGTGGGACGCCACAGAGAAAGAATATTTCCCTATGAGAGCCGCACTGCTCACGACGGTGCACGACTATCTCGGTTACGGATATCTTGCGGGGCAGGTAGTCCACGGATTTTCTGGATGCGTAAGGTGCATGGATGACACAACGTATCGCCAGCTAGATAGAGATCCCGGGTCTTTGAAAACCGTGTTCATGGGACATCGAAGGTGGCTTCGCGACGATGACCCGTGGAGGAAACGCAAGGATCTGTTCGATGGTGAAACCGACCCCCGAAAATGCCCGTGTATGAGGAGCGGCGAGGAAATAGACAAGATGTTGAAAAATTGGAAAGACTGCCCACTGCCGGGAAAGAAGCAAAAGGCGCCAGAGCCGGGAAAGAAGCGAAAGGCGCCAGAACCGCTGCTGAAGGTATGGAAAACGAGGTCTGTTTTCTGGGACTTGCCGTACTGGAAGATCCACCGTGTGCCTCACAGCCTTGATGTCATGCATATCACGAAGAACGTGTGCGAGAGTCTGCTTGGTACCCTGCTCAACATGCCAGAGAGGACCAAAGATGGGCCGAAAGCAAGGGCAGACTTGAAATCAATGGGCATCAGGCAGGAGCTTCACGCTATATATGATGATGATGATGATGATGATGATGATGATGATGATGATGATGATGATGATGATGATGATGATGATGATGATGAGGCGAAGCAGGACATAGAAAGTCGTCGGAAAGGCAAAAAGGCCAAGAAGACCGGAAATGACTACCCTCCTGCGTGCTTCACTCTAAGTCAGGAGGAGATCGAGCAGTTTTTCACCTGCCTCCTAGGAGTAAAACTTCCTTACGGTTACGCGGGGAAGATAAGCAGATACCTAGACCCAGCGAAGCAGAAGTTCAGCGGGATGAAGTCTCACGACTGTCACGTGCTGATGACGCAAATACTTCTAGTTGCAGTCCGTGGGATCATGGACGCGCACGTCCGTGAAACGCTATTTGGCCTATGCAACTTCTTCGACGTCATCTCTCGGAAGTCGATTGGCGTGAGGCAACTCAGAAGGCTACAGGAAGAGATCGTGGTGATACTATGCGAGCTTGAGATGTACTTCCCGCCCGCATTCTTTGACGTGATGGTGCATCTGCTGGTCCATATAGTGGAGGATATCATCCAACTCGGGCCGACGTTCCTGCACAGCATGATGCCGTTCGAAAGGATGAATGGTGTCATCAAAGGATACGTTCGCAACATTTCACGTCCAGAAGGAAGCATAGCCAAGGGCTTTCTGACCGAAGAGTGCATCTCCTACTGCACGAATTATCTAGGCATCGAGAACCCCGTTGGTCTGCCCGTCAACAGGCACCTCGGCAGGCTCGCTGGATGGGGTCACCGTGAGGGTCGCCGCGAAATGCATGTCGACTTCGAGGGTCGACTCTCCGACTTTGAAAGAGCAAACCTAGTCGCGCTACAACACATAGACGTGGTCGATCCTTGGGTGGTAGAGCACAAAACCTTTATTAAGAAGACGTACAATGACCGAGGCCAACAGAGGACGGACGGAGATATACTCAAAGAGCACAACTCATGTTTCACGCGTTGGTTCAAGCAGAAGCTTCTGTCGTACCCTTTACATGAGGATTCTTCCACGGAAGAACAACTCATATTCGCCTTGTCACAGGGCGCCGAGCACTACCTGATGACCTATGAGGCGTACGATATCAACGGCTACACGTTCTACACCGAGGCCAAGGACATGAAGAGCGATGGTTATCAGAACTCCGGGGTAACGATGGAATCCTACACCGGTAACGACAAGGACAGATACTACGGAAGGATCGAGGAGATCTGAGAGCTGAGCTACGCTGGAGAGAAGGTCCCGATGTTCCGTGTCAGATGGGCCAAGAACGACATAAAAGAAGACCGGTATTTCACCACCATGGTTATACCCGAAGCCAAATCCAAGACCGCGGGCGCAAACGTCACCGCGAAAAATGAGCCATGGGTACTGGCTTCCCAAGTGGACCAATGCTTCTTCATTACCGACCCGCCAAAGCCCAGTCGTGTTGTCGTGAGGAGATGCAAAAGGAAGATCATTGGAATGGATGGAGTAGCCAATGAGCAAGACTTCGACAAGTACGGCGACCCGAGGATCGAACATGACGACGATGATGAAGTAGCAGCATACACCACAAGAAGAAGCAGGACCACCCTACCTAAAGGACGTCCGTTCCACAGAAGAACTCCATTTGCGAAAAAGAAGGGCAAGAAGATTGTGAACAGATAGCTAGCTAAGATCGATTGTATTTAAATCGTAGCCTTCATTTATCGATTGTATTTCATGGGTACTTTTTGAACTATCATGAATATTTTTAAATTTCATGGACACTCGATCTCGATCCCCCTCCATCTCGATCGCTATCCCACCTCGCCAGATCCGGTCCCCCTCGCCGCCGAGCACCTCCCCAGTCCACCGGCCGCCGCCGCCGACCCCCCGCACCCTCGATTCCCCTACTCAACCGCCGCCGCCGACCCCCCACACCCCGCGCACCCTCCCCCGCTCCACCGGCATTACTGTTTGATGATATTTTTAAAAAAATTATTACCGTCTTATAAAAAAAATATTACTGTTATGATTTAAACAAGTTTGAACATATTTAAACACAAATAAGTATCAAACAGCTTTTTAAATGCTAAAAAAAATTGTGGAGCCTGGGAGTCGATCCCAGGACCTCCTGGTGTGAGAACTGGCTGCTGACCAATCGAGCTAGTAGAGGGGACTTGATGTGGATCAGTTCTGGTGGTAGATAACCTGTTGGCTCGAGCAGAAAAAAAAATACTAATGGCGCACCACGGTGAGGTGCGCCATTAGTATGGATGTACTTATGGCGCATCGAGGGGTGGTGCGCCATTAGTATTGTTTCCGATCCCCCCTTCCCTCTCCCCCTTCGCCCGATCCCCCCTTCCCTCTCCCCCGCGCCAGTTCCCTCTCCCTCGATCCACCGCGCTGCTCCTTCCCTCGTCCCTCCCTCCACCGCGCCGCCGCCGCCGCTGCCCTGACCCACTGCGCCGCAGCCGCCCACGCGCCCCCGCCGCCTCCCTCTCCCCTTCCTCCCCCTCGAGCCCGCGCCGTCCGCCCAAACCTAACCCGACGCTGTCCGCCCGCGCCCGCTCCACTGCCGCCGCCCTGCCTCTCCGCCCTCTCCTCGCCCTCGCCCTCTCCCTCCCTCGCCCTCTCCCCGCCTTCCCTCGCCCTCGCCCTCTCCCTCCCTCGCCCTCTCCTCTCCCCCAGAGCCCAGAAAGCCTCGCCGCCATCGCACCGTCCCGAACAACCACCTCTGCACATCGGTCACCGGCCGCGGGGAGACACCAGCGCTTCTTCTCGCTCGGGACGCCGCTGCTCGTCAAGGTAATCCTCGATTTGCTCTTCTCTTCCCTTCCCTTCCCTTCCATTCCCTTCCCTTTGATTTTCTCATGCGCTTTGGCTTCCTTTGCTCATGCAGGTGCACGCGTCAGACGCCACCAACCTTTGATTTGCTGGCCGTGGCACAAGCAGCTCTACCTGTACATCTGGTTGGGTCTCTTAGACTAGGAATAATCCCATCCCCCTCTCCTCTGCCCTGCTCTTTCTCTGCCTGTGCTGTTTAGGGATGGAATGCATGCCCAATTGTGCGATCGCGTAATTTGTCTAGCCATTATTCTAGCTGATTAGGTTGGTTCTTTAGCTGTCCCCATGTAATTACTCAGCCCGATCAAATTGCCTGGAACTCGTTGGCGAAAACCATTAGTAATTAGATAAGTGAACAAGGTTCAACCTGGTCCAAATTTACAAGGTTTGGTTTTTGAACAGAAACTAACATGCAACATATTCTGAAATGTTAGGAATATGGTATAATGCAAAAGCACTGCCAACCAGCAATCAAACTAAATTGCGACAACCATTGGTGATTTTATTTGCTTGGTGTCCTCGTTGGCGCTAGGACCCTAGCATAGCAGCGTGCGTACGTGTCTGTGTTGTGCACGGAACTGACCGATGTCAGGGTGGGTTTCACTACGTTTCAATGGTTCTGGTAGGCCGAGCCACCTGCAATTTTTGTGCATTCCATCCCTAAACACCACCACGCAATCAACTGTTGGAGTATGTCTGTTTCCCAGTGCTGTTTGGAGCAGCAGCAGGATCCTTCTTGTACTCCTAACATAGCAGGTTGCTTGTACTTCATGTTTGACAGTTTGAGTACTTCTTGTTGAAGGTTGCTGGTACTTCATGTTTGAGCAGTGAACATGACAGGTTAATTTCAGATATGACACTGTTTGGACATTAATTTGAGTAGATGAACATTTTGTGGTTCTGCTAGGACTTGCTCCAGATTTTTTAACCCTAGGATTTCTTTTCTTTTAGTTCTTTTCTTACAGAAAATTTACTGAAAATTCAGAAACTTGGAGTAACCTGTGGACTGTACTTTTGTGATCTCCTACTCCTGAATTTTCATGTCACTTGTGCTATTGCCAAGCATGACATGGCCATTTTTTATTATGTTTTTGATGGAGCTTGGTGTGTGTTGTTTCGTACTACTAAGCAACCTATTTTGAAGTGAGTAATCAGCATGAGCAAAAATAGATGTTAGATCTTAGCGCTAATGAGAGATGAAAATGTCACATATATATGGTCTACTGCTTGCATACAGAGAACAACCTATGAAGCTGTATTTCTGAAATGTGGTGATGATCTTATCTGCAAGAATGAAAATGATGAGCTATGTTTCTAAAATGTGGTGATGATCTTATCTTAGCTGTATTTCTGAACTGGTAGCTAAGTGTATTACTTGTGATGATGATGCTGCTGCTGCTGTACTACTTGTGATGATGTTGCTGCTGTACTACTTGTGATGTTGCTGCTAGTTGTGATTTTGTCAAGTGATGCTGCTGCTACTTGTGATCTTCTAAAATGACCCCTTTCTCCTGAAATGTTGATTAATTTCCGTTTCGGTTGAGAAATGGGGCACTCCTAGGTCAAGAAAATAGCAAAGGTCATGCCCAATTTTCTTGACCTAGAAGGTGCCCGATTCTCAACCGAAATAAAAATTAATTTATTTTAGTGGTTGGATTAGTTTAGTATTTTATTCACACACTCAGACACCCTTGCTTGCCATGTGTTTGAACACCCTGCGGTGTAGTAAAAAGTAATTACAGATACACTCACCCACATAAGTATTCAACAGAATGAAAAAATAGTACAAATTAAGGAAAGGCAATACCATTTCAGACGCTTGTCTTCTAAAAAGAAGAGTGAACTTTCTAGACACACCCCTCAAGAACTAGGTTACCCTGAGAACGTGGACTTGGACCTTAGCAACAACACACTAACAGGTTCTATCCCAAAACACCTAGGCAATATCACAAACATCTCTCAATTGTTCCTTGACAATAACCAACTTTTTGGCGACATTCCTCGAGAATTAGGTTATTTGGTCAACTTAGAGATCTTGTTCCTTGACAATAACCAACTTTTTGACCAAACTTTGTTTCTATTTAGAGAGAAACATGGCCCACAACGATGAGGCCGGGGGTTCGGGCGGCAAGGCATTCTGGGAGCTGTCCCAGGAGATGGAGGAACAACCTCACTTGTATGAGGCCGCCGCCTTCCCCACCGATCCTGAGACCATTGATGGTGCTGCCGAGGATGACCACACACACCACTGATGGTGCCGCCGAGGATGCCACCACTAATGATGGCGGCGCCCGCATAGATGGCAGTCAACCGAAGAGGCAACGGAAGGACCGGCGCCCGATCGTGCTCCTCACCCTCAAGGAGGAAGTTACTGAAGTGGACTCCAACGGGAATCCAACGGCGCCCGAACGAATAGTCAAGGGGTACTCGCTTCAGCTCGGGTGCATTGTCCGGAGCACCGTCTCGATCAACATCGAGAACCTGAGGCATCCTGACCGAGGGAATTTGCGCCACCTCCTCTTCACGAAGCTCCACGAACGATACAAGTTCCCCGCTGAATTTGCAAACACAAGCCTCAAAGGGAATAAAGTGAACAATGCTGCCCTCACGAAGATGAGCAAGGCCCTGTCTACTTGGAAAAGCAATCTGAAGAAAATGATCGAGAAAGGTGCGAGTTATCAGAAGATCAAGGAGAAAAATCCTTCGATCACCGAAGATGACTACAACGACTTCAAGATCAATTTCTCGAGCACCGCAAACTCCCAATCAAGTGAGTGGGGGAAACAAATGCGGGAGCTGAACATAGGGGAACACACACTCGGTCCCGGCGGTTATAGAGTGGCGGAGCCTATATGGGACAAGGAGGAGGCGGACCGTGCCGAGCAAGGCCTACCGCCCCTCTTCGATAAATACGGTGACAAGCAGACCAGGAACTTTGTCAGGGCCCGGTACAAGAAGGACCCGAAAACAAAGGAGCTTACCACGGATCCGAAGACCGGGCAGCTTGAGCTTGTTCTGGTAAGGAATACACCCCCGCGTAATTAGCTCCATATGGTTGCATTCTAATTAATGAAGCCAAATTTCTAAATGGTTCACATTCCTTCCGCAGGCGACTGAAAGCAGTACCGCGGGGTCGACTAAGAGCAACCCTTGGGACACCACTCTAAATAGGGCGTTGAATGTAATGAAGAAGAAGGATAAGCTCAGTAAGCCGACGTCAGCTGGTCGTGTGGCCGGCAAAGGCTTGTCGACAAAATGGGGGTCATACTATACCGCTGGTGTGCGGAAGGAGAAAAAGACCAGCTCAGAAAGCCAGGCGCGAGAGGTTCAAGAACTCAAGGCACAGGTGGCGCGGATTCCGGAGATTGTCCAAGAGCAAGTGGAACAACGACTCGGAGCGACGATCACCGCCATTGTGCCTACCTTGATCTCGGGGTTGAGTGCGTGGATTGCGGGCGGCCAACAGGGGCCGCCCCTGATTCCTAGCTTCACGGCCAGGAACTCGCATAATGCGATGGCGGGGCCATTGGTGCCTCCGGCGGAGGCGGCATTGGTGTCTCCGATGCCGGCACGGGAGCTTAATGCACCCGGGTGTACGCCGGCCGGCACCTCTGCAGCAAGCGGCCCCTCCGTCAACTGCACGCCCGCCGTTGGCGGTGCGTCGACATTAGCCGAGCTCGACGCCATCATCACGGTAACTAATTAAGCCTCTCTCGGCCGAGGACTTCATCTCCTTGCCTTTGACTGGGCATCCCTGATGCCCTACATGTTTTCGTAGGGCACCGTCGACGTTCCGTGCAGTCTCCTCCACTTCGTGAACAACGAGTTGGTCGATGTCGCCAAGGGAAAAATCGTTCAACCGGGCAACCCCTTGTTCCACGGTACCCAGATGCCACCCAACTTGTTTAGGGTTCAACTGGTTCGGGTGCTGCCACGCTGCGACGACTTGTTACCTCCGATTCGACCCCTCGGGGCCGACGATGATGACGTGATGACCCTCAGCGCCTGCCTGAGCTGGCCCCTACTTTGGCCGAAGAGCCAGATTCGTTTGGGGGCGGGGGACACCATCCCAAAGACAACACCGCCAGTCGTGCCGGCGCCAAGTCGGCCCCATGGCAAGACCGCCGTAACGGTGTCGGACATCCCTATGCCACTGGATCCAAACATGCATATGGCACAGGATCAGAACGACGACGACGACGAGGATGATACATTTGGCAACGTCGATCAGTACTTTGCCGATCATGGGTACGATGGCGACTTCATGGGGCCTCCTTCTCAAGAACCAAACCCAACAAAAGACGTGTGCGATCTAGCTGGTACCGCGGAGAAGCCAAGTTGCAACAGGCGCCGTCTGGCGTTCAGCTCTCAGGAGACGCCTCCAGCTGCCGACTTCACCGAGCCTCAGATAGGCGAGGTGCGAAATATTATCAGCCCCAACACACTCAAGAAGGCGGTATGTGAGCAGAACTCGGTCCCATTACAGGAGAAGAAGAAGGCACGCAAAAGAAAGACTAAGAAGGGTGCAAGCCAGCCGGCACCGAGTACGATCCGTGCTCAGGACGGGCCACCTTCACCGCAGGATATCTCGAGGAGGGTGCATGTGGCGGGTAGGGCGATGCTGCCGACAAATATGCTCAATGCTGCAACCGGTGCTATACGGAGTCTGCATGACAGTGTTCTTTCTTTGGAGAAGCGGCGTCTCAGAGAGAAGGATGTGGCATACCCGGTTTTCGCAGCCAAGGTGCCAGAGGGCAAGGGCTTTGTGGATAACTCCATCGGGCGTACGATCGTCCTGCGTTTTGATGACATCCACGCTATGTTGAACCTTCATCCGCTGCACTACACCTTCGTTCGGCTATTTTCGCTGAGTATGGAGATGCGGATCATTCGCGACAAGACCCCAGACATCGTGATAGTCGACCCCTTCTACATGCATGCCAAGATCTTGGGCAGCGCTGGGGACCGGCAAGTCGCGAGTTCTTACCTCGAAGGCGTCATTCTGGCAAACCAAGATAAGGATAACTTCCTCGTGCCTTACTTTCCCGAGTAAGTTCTCCCCTCAACCGGCCCGTAACATATGAATTCTTACATTTCGATCGTTTTTCTTTTAACATTCCGTGTTTTCTGCAGTGACACACGTTGCACGCTCATCCTCCTAAGCCCCAAATATTCCATGGCCACGTATTTCGACCCGGACCGTCAGTCAAACGTAGACTACACAAATGTCAAGAAGGTTCTTGATGATGTTCTCCCCGGCTACGCCAAATCTGGAGGCACCTTCACCAAGCCTATTCGTAAGTACGGCAAGCATGTGTTCTCCCACAATACGACGTTCTGCTACGTCAAGCAACCGCCTGGCGGTCAGAAGGGTGCCTACTACGCCATCCATCACATGTGGGCGATCGTACGGGACAATCATCAACTTCTACTACCGAGTAAACTCAAAGATTGGGCAAAGAGCATGTCGGCAATCCAGGACGCGGACCTCCTACAAGAATTCTTTCGTATCCAGTCGGAGTTTGCGGAAATCATCCGTCAAGATGTCCTTCGTACCTCGGGGAAGTTCTACCTCAGCAATCAACCGTCCAACAGTGACATCGACACAATGCTACAAATGCAGGCTGACAACGACCGTTATTTCATGACTCCCATGATAGACGGCGGCTTCATCCACGCTCCGGTCCCTTGAGTCGAGTCGAAAGCAGTGATGCTGTGTCTAGTTCTGAAACATCGATTGGCTCATGTTGTAATTAAACTTTAATGAACTTGTAGTATGTCTCTTTGGTTTCGAGAGTAGTTCAACTTAGATGTAATCGATGCTATTAATGTCTTGCTTTTCTCTTCTGATCGTTCTGTTGCATACTTATATATTGCTTATGTATTGTCTGTGAATTGGTACTAACGTTTCGTTTGGCTAGTGCATAGCTATGCCGACGTATGTCGTGTACAAGGGTAAGGTTCCCGGAGTCTACGATGACTGGGAGGAGTGTCGGAGACAGGTTCACTGATTTAGCGGTAACAGTTACAAAGGGTACACCACTAGGGCCGAGGCCGAATCTAGATACACCCGCTATCTAGTGGGAGAGGGGAGGGAGCGTTGGAGGAACCGGATGAAGACGAGTTTCATCGTGATGACCGCAGCTCTCTTCTATGTGATGGTAGTTTAGATGATCGATATCGACTTGTAATGTGAAGACAAACTCGCTACTCGCGGTCTCGAGACTTGTAATATAATTAATGTTCTATCTTTGTTCGGTCTTTTCAATTCGGAGACTAATATGATGAATTGTATTTGGAGACTAATATGATGAATTGTATTCAAAGACTAATCTTCTATTGTATTCGATGAATCTGTTGTTGATGTGTGCTGTCTATATTTTGTCAAATTATACATTTTGTAACCTGTGCAAAAAACAGAAAATAAAAAATAAAAAAACCTAATATTCATACTAATGGCGCATCACATGACAGTGCGCCATTAGTATGACAAAGCATACTAATGGCGCATCACTGGATAGTGCACCATTAGTATGCCGCGGTTACTAATGGCGCATCCAGTGGTGCGCCTTTAGTATGCCAAAGCACCTGGGTATACATGGCCCCTGGGAGGCATACTAATGGCGCACCCTGGCCTATACTAATGGCGCACCAGTGGTGCGCCATTAGTATACCAGATACTAATGGCGCACCAGTGGTGCGCCATTAGTAAAAATTACTAATGGCGTGCTAGTAATGGCGCACCACAGATGCGCCATTAATGGCCAAATTAGGTGCGCCATTAGTAGGGGTTTTTCTAGTAGTGTAAGGAGCCAGTGCACTTGGCGTAAGGGCCTGGCGTCACTCCTTTGAAGGAAGTGCGGCTATGGCGAATTTTAGTAGGGTCTATCCCCAACTTGCGGATTGTGTTCGGATATAGCAGGTTTAAATCGCTGCCGCCATCCATTAGGATTGTGTAAATTGTAGTCCGTCGATTATAGGATCCAATATCAGAGCATTCCATCCTGCGTTTCGAATGCTTCTGGAATAATCCAGGTGGTCGAAAGTAATTGGTTTTGATATCCAATCTCGGGATTCCGCTGGGGTGGACCGTGCGACGCGTACTATAGCGGGTGCCGCACTATTGTTCCGTATAATCACATGAAGTGAGTTTACTATTTTAACTTCTTGTGGGAAGTCTTTTGTTTTCCGGCGCTCTGCTGGTGGGGTTCGTCGTCGTCCTTGCTTGGCGTGTCGAGCCCCTTGTGTTCGGCGTTGAGTCGGCCGGACTGTTTGAATACCCAACAATTTCGGTGGGTGTGGTTTGCAGGCTTCCCGGTGGTACTGTTTATTTGACATATCCGATCCAAAATTTTGTTGAGGTTGGATAGCTCGCCACTGTTATCCTTAAGAGGCAGTGTTTTGTTGTTCGGCGCGAGCTTTTGAATCTGGCATTGACCGCTGTGTTCTTTGGGCTCTTTTCTTTATTTCGGCGCTGATCCTTTCTGCGCCGTGATTTTCCATTTCCATCTCTAATCTCGGATGTACATGGGTCACTGGTGCTGCATCTTGCTAGCCAGCTGTCTTCTCCCGCGCAAAAGCGGGTCATGAGGCTTGTTAGCGCGGCCATTGTTCTTGTCTTTTCCTGGCCGAGGTGTCTGGCGAGCCATTCATCTCGAACGTTATGTTTAAAAGCTGCTAAGGCTTCGGCGTCCGGACAGTCGACTATTTGGTTCTTTTTGGTGAGGAACCTATTCCAGAATTTGCGCGCTGACTCTCCGGGCTATTGGGTTATGTGACTTAAATCGTCTGCATCCAGAGGACGGACATAAGTCCCCTGAAAATTTGCTCTAAACGCGTCCTCGAGCTCTTCCCAACTTTCAATGGTATTTTCTGGGAGGCTTTTGAGCCAATGCCGAGCTGGCCCTTTGAGCTTGAGGGGCAGATATTTTATGGCGTGGAGATCGTCTCCTCTAGCCATATGTATGTGCAGGATGTAATCCTCAATCCAGACTCTGGGGTCTATTGTTCCGTCGTATGCCTCTATGTTTACGGGCTTGAACCCCGCTGGAAATTCATGATCCAACACCTCATCGGTGAAACATAGTGGGTGTGCGGCGCCCCTGTATTTGGGTGTGCCGTTGTCTTCGAACACCCGGCGTGTTGTCTTGCTTCCTGGGGCCCTCTTTTTTGGCCCATAAATGGACCTGACCGGACCATCTGTTTTGCGAGGATCATGTGCCGGCTTGTGTGCGGCACCGTTTGTCGCTCTTGGCCTGTCATCTGGTCGTCTATCCGGCCAGGCGGCCTCTTTGCTTTTTGACTGTGGGGGCTCTACAGCCTTCTCGTCGAATTCGGGCAGCAGCTTGCGCTTCGGGTAGCTCTTTGTTTGGTGGCTGTTGCCATATTTGTCCGCGGTCTTGAGTACTTTGCTCCACCTCATTCTGAGTATGTCTTCCACTGTTTTGAGCTTCCGTTTCTGCTTCTTCAAGCTTCTTGCAGTGGCGACAAGCCTTTTGTGAAGGTTTTATCCTCCGGTGGTGTGTCTGGCGTGAGATCGTCAGAACTATTGTCTTCGCCGGGGACGGGTTGATTATCTGATTCATCCTGTTCGGATGGTTGCTTGGTTGCATGTTCTTCGCCCACTGGTTTGCCCTGCTCTATGGCTAGGTCATTATGAGTGTTGTTGTTATCGAGCCGGGACTTGGGGCGGCGCTTGTGTCGCCGTTTTGGTTGTTTTTCGGGGGAATTATCCTTCGCCGCGTCCCATTGTTCCTCGTTATCGCTCCCTTTTGGGGTGTCCACCATATATACATCATGAGTTGAGGTGGCTTTCCAGTGCTCGGTAGGCGCTGGTTCTTGGTCGTCTCCGGCGTCGTCGTCCATACCGTCGACGTCTTCGGAGTCGTAGTCTAGTATGTCGGTTAAATCGTTGACAGTGGCTACAAAGTGGGTGGTGGGTGGGTTTCGAATTTCTTTGTCATCCGCATCCCAACCGTCCTGACCGCAGTCCGGCCAGGGCTCTCCTGATAACGAGAGATACTTTAGCGAATTCAAGATGTTACCAAAGGGTGAATGCTGAAAGATGTCCGCAGCGGTGAACTCCATGATCGGCGCCCAATCGGATTCGATTGGTAGGGGCGCAGGAGGTTCGGAGTCCGGCGAGGAGTCCGGCACCTCAGAGTCACGAGCTTTACGAGGGACAAGGTCAGTATTCGGCTCTATCACCGTAGAAGTTGCAGCCCCCGAGGCGGTGTCTAGCCACCTGTCCTCAGTCTGCGCGGTCGGCTCTGAACTAAGGGTCGGAGCGGACTCATATGCGGCCTCCAAGGCACTGTCCGGCAGCAGAGCTAGATCGTGCCCATCGCGACAGTGTGGCACGCTCGGCTGTGGCTCGAATCTATCGAAGATCAAGTCTCCGCGGATGTCAGCCGTGAAGTTTAGGCTTCCAAATCTGACCTGATGGCCAGGGGCATAGCTTTCGATCTGCTCCAGATGGCCAAGCGAATTGGCGCGCAGTGCAAAGCCGCCGGACACTAGGATCTTTCCGGGGAGAAAAGTCTCACCCTGGACCGTGTGGTTGTTGATGATTGAAGGAGTCATCAAGCCTATCGGTGACGACACAGAGGAACTCTCAATGAAAGCACCAATGTCGGTGTCAAAACCGGCGGATCTCGGGTAGGGGGTCCCGAACTGTGCGTCTAGGCGGATGGTAACAGGAGACAAGGGACATGATGTTTTTTACCCAGGTTCGGGCCCTCTCGATGGAGGTAAAACCCTACTCCTGCTTGATTGATCTTGATGATATGGGTAGTACAAGAGTGGATCTACCACGAGATCAAGGAGGCTAAACCCTAGAAGCTAGCCTATGGTATGATTGTTGTAATGGTTGTTCGTCCTATGGACTAAAACCCTCCGGTTTATATAGACACCGGAGAGGGCTAGGTTACACAGAGTCGGTTACAATGGTAGGAGATCTACATATCCGTATTGCCAAGCTTGCCTTCCACGCCAAGGAAAGTCCCATCCGGACACGGGACGAAGTCTTCAATCTTGTATCTTCATAGTCTTGGAGTCCGGCCAATGATGATAGTCCGGCTATCCGGACACCCCCTAGTCCAGGACTCCCTAAATCCCTTCCTAGACTTTTATTGTTGATTATATCTTTTCATTGAAGTAGTCATGTTATATCTTTTCATTGAAGTTGTTCGATTGTGCCCAAGTGGCTTTGTTGTTTCCAGGGAATGATGCTGACTGGCCTATGTTTTGCCGGAATGTTGATTCATTTCTGTTCCAGCAAATTTCAGGTTCTTGATTTGTCCACTTTTTAGCAAAGGTCATGCCGAAATTTTCCATGAATTTCGGCATGACTTGTGCTACAAACTAGAACATATCGAGTGCCCGGGATTTGCCGCACCAGGAAGGAGCCAACATTCCTGCAAAACAATAGGCCTTTTTTATGTCATTATTCATTTTATTAGGTCTAGAATTAATTGACTAGATTTAATCATAGGAAACATGGCTAGCAACGATGAAGGACAGGGTTCTGGTGATTGCGACGATGTCTACCGGACGGCAGACGATTTTTTTAGCCTTACCGACGATCAACCAATGTTGTTGCTGAGCCCACTGGTGGCATCGGGGACTGAGACAAACATGCATACCGGTGCTGAGACTGAGACCGGCGCTGAGACTCAGACCGTCATCGAGACCGGCACTGAGACTGAGACCGGTGCTGCCTCGGGGAGCGAAGCCAGTGTAGAACCAAAAGCAAAGTGGCAACGGGTTCCTAACAAACTCAGGACTACTAGACCGGTGGTCACGGAGGTGGACGACGGCAATTTTGAGCCAAAGGCGCCCGATGAAGCGCGCGCATGCTACGGCAATCAAATAGGCTGCATTGTACGGACAACCGCCACCATCAACGATGAGAAACTACAGAAGTTAGAAAATATGCGGAGCTCCCTCCTAAAGAAGTTTCACCAGATATTCTTGTTCTGGGGCCGGAATGAGAAGGATTATGAAGATCCAGACGAGGACCCGGCAATGAAGAAGATAAACAAACACGCCATGACCAAGTTTAGCGCCGCGTTGGCCGCCTGGAACACTCGAGTGAAAGCAAGGATCATCGACAAGAAGGAACCCTACTCCGAGATTGTAAAGGATAATCCGACAATCACGGAAGTGCTGTTTCAAATATTCAAGGAGGCTTGCGAGGCCGAAGCTGCCAAAAAAAGTCTAAGTACATGAAGGGGCTTCAAGAGAGGAACATTGGGAGCCATCACCTCGAAAGCCGTGGTTACAGCGGAAAGAGGTACAAATGGGCCAAGGAGGACGCGGAAGCCGCGAGTCTGGGCATCCCAGACCCCTTGGTGGATTTCACCGTCCCGCAGGAGCGTGACGTCCTTAGGGCCCGGCACCGTTGGGACCCAGTTACGAGACAGCACCGGTCATTACGGATTTCATGATACTGCTGGTAATTTTAGTTTCTGAATAATTCGACTGCACACGTTAGTCATATTTGTAGACGATCCTTGTGCCTTTTGATGAGAGAACAGCACCGGATTGTGGCCGCAAGCGACTCGCCATCTGAGGCAATGGCGAGGCCCAAGTGGGACACTCCATTCAACCAGGCATTGAACATATTGAAACAACCACCAGTGGATACTCGACCGTCGTATGGACGCGTGTACGGTGTCGGAGACGGCGCCACGTGGAAGAAGTACTACCATGAGACCACGGAGGAGAGAAAGGAAAGACGGAGGTTAACTGAAGAAAACATGGACAAGAAGGTTGAGATTGCGGTTGAGAAGAAATCATCTCAGACAGTCGCAACAGCGGTAGCTGCCGCAAAACAGGTGGTTGCAGATTTGTCTACTTCCTTGGTGACGGGCGTTTTCACTTGGACAAGGCAAAATCCAGAAAAAAATGCAGAGGACTTTCCCCTTGCTGACTTCTTGGGAGAACCTGCTCCCGCACCGGCTCCCGCACCTGCTCCTGCACCAGCTCCCGCACCTGCTCCCACACCGGCTCCCGCACCGACTCCCGCACCGGACGTGCTCGGTGGTGCCTCGTCTTTGGCTGAGCTCGACGCCCTCACGGTATCTGTCACACCGCCCCCCTTCAATATAAATGTATAATCTCCCGTTTTCGTTGCCTTTCGGATGTCTCACGTCAAAGACTTTTCTTTGCAGGCCGACAAAACCCCGTGCAACATATTGTACACCATCGGCGAACAGAAGGTGGACGTGGCGAAGGCGACGATAATGGAGCCGAAGGAACCATTGTTCCACAGCCGGCCGATCCCCCGAACGTCTTCAAGGTTTCCGTGGCCAGTGTGAAACCGGGCCACGAGAATTTCCCTCCTCTAATACTAGTGGGGGATGACGACGAGACCCCGTGGCGGCTTGGTGATTGTTGCAATGGGTGGGTTCTGTTGTGGCCAAAGAGTCTGCTTCATCTAGAGGCGGCCGTGAGCACACCCACGAGCACGCAGCCTCAGCAAGGTATGAACATCAACACCCCATCTACCCAATTAGCGTCGGGTGTCAGGTTGGGTGATAGCGGACGGGGTAAGGAGGAGGCTCCATTAGTCGCTGATGACGTCGCCATGGATGAGGATGAGGATGACGATGGCGCTGAATAGTATGTCTATACTGGCGCCTCCTCAGGGTTTGAGCGTCATGAGTCGGTGCCTGAATTACCGTCTCAACGTATTATGGACGACCTTCCGGTAGTAAAAAAGTCTAGGAAGAGAGCGAGGAAAGGCAAAAAAGCTAATTCTATGATCCAGCCGCCTCAGCGGCCTCGGCTTCAGGACCGTATAGATATCCCCGATGCTGATAAATGGCACATCTCCGGTCAACCAATCCTACCTGCAACAGCGCTACGGGCCAAATTCAGTGATCTAAGGAGACTTCATGATGATGTGTTGCGGGTAGAGAAAGGCCTCATCACCTCGAAAGATCTAGGATACCCACTCTACGTGGTTAACGTTCCGCGGCAAATGTCGTACGTCGACAGCTTCCCCGCGGATAAGTTCTTCCTCCGATTCGATTACATATTCGACATGTTTCACGTGAAGAAGCTGGATTTTACGTTTGTCCGCCTTTATGCGTTGCACATGAACTACATCATTGGGGTTGAGCAGATACGTCATATCTGTGTCGCTGACCCGTACTACATGCACGAGGGCTTCTTGGGAGTCTGCGCAGAGCAGTGTGAATACGCGAGGGATTACATCGTTAGTTTCATGCTCGCCAATAAGGACAAGGAGGCGATTCTCGTGCCTTATCATCCCGTGTAAGTCATCCAAGCTGCTATCCTTCCTTCGATTTCAATAATTCATTTGCACGGTGGAGGCTAATTAATTTGCGGTGTACTTATTTTGCGCAGCGGCGGGCGTGCCGTCCTCATCATCCTCTACCCCCGATTCTCCCATGCTCTTCACTTGGACTCGTCGAAGAACATTCACAAAAAGGATTACACCCATATCAAAGATGTTCTCGACAGTGCTATGTTTTTCTACAAAAGCAAGGGGTGGAGAGGTTAGGGACAAAAAGTGAAGGGGCGGCAGGGTCGCCTTCAGCCATAAGACCGACTTCTGCTGCATCCAGCAACCGAACGATTCTCTTAATGATGGATTCTATGTCCTACACCACATGCTGGAGTACATACGGGATCACCCGAACCTTCACATGTCACCTAGATCTGGCAATGCCCATATTCTGCAATGGGCAAAGGACATAGGAGATATCGAGGATCATCGACTTCGAGCTGAGTTCTATAACATCCAGAGCGAACTTGCCCAAATCATCATGAAGGAGGTCGTCGGAAAAACAGGGATGTTCTACGGAGACGGACAAATGTCACAGGAAGACGTCCGAACATGGATAGCCTCTCAGCATCTCGACATGAATCCTTTCACTAAGCTCCAGGACTATCTCCCTGACATGGATGGATGGCACGACATGGTGGATTGATTGTCGATATATGACAATGTGTCCGTTTAGTCCAGACTTTCTGTATAACAAAACTTTGAGTTATGCACGGTGAAACTTTATTTGTGATGTAATTAAACCGTCCTCCTCCTCGACTAGCGAAAATCACTCTAGTTAGGGCATTTTGGGTATGATGAACTTTGTTATTTATGCTTATGATATGTTGTTTCTATTTTTGCTAAGTCTGTCTCTTTCTGTTGCTCAACTATATATGTTGCATATCATCGACTCATGTGACGATGCAGGTGCATAGATCATAGATGGCGAAGAAGTGCTACGCCAGGAGTATATATACGACAAGTGGCCGGAGTGTCAGGCCCAGGTGTACCGGTTTCCGGTTTCCAAGCGACAGGCAGTAGTTAGTTTAGATTCACGCTGAGAGAGGGATACAAACTCATGTACTCAAAGTGATAGCTCTTCTCGCGTATATTATTGTTTAGATAGATGACAAAGTATTTGCAAGTAAACGAGACTTGTATCACTATTTTCGAGATTGATGACGAGAGACAACTTTGTGTTGGATGATGATTATGATGATGACATGATTTGATGAGACTAATTGTATGTATATGCTATGATTACATTTGTATGTGTATGATATGCTAAAGATTATTGTATTAAACCTATTCAAATACAAAACAAATACAAAACAAATATGCAGGGAAAAAAACTAATAAAACTAGTAGTAGCGAGGGGGGAAAATTTAGCAGTAGCGCCGCCTTACCAGTAGCGCTTCCCCGCAAACAGCGCTGCAGATAATATCAGTAGCGCCCATTTCTAAAGAGCGCTACAGCTCTTCATGTATAGCAGTAGCATGGGACAACAGGCGCTACTGCTATACGTTAGCTGTAGCGCCGGTCCCCACGCTACTGAGAGGCCCAAAACCCGCACTGCTGCTAGGCTTTTCCCTAGTAGTGAATCGGGGAAGCCTCCCCCAAGCTTGGGGGAGAGTCTCTTCTTCAATTTGCAAAAAAATTGTATGTTTCCCTTAAAGCAGCTTGTTTCTTATGAGCATGGAAATATTTAGCAGAGAAGTAGTAAATCGTATCCTGGGGACTATGCACACAACCAGGATCAAGAGAATTAAACTAATTTTTAGCATCACCCTTTAATGAGAATGGAAATATCTTAAGGATATAATAGTAGCAAGATTTCTCATCATTAGTGAACAGGGTGGCTATATCATTGAACTTAGTAAGATGTGCCACAAAAGTTTCTGATTCATAGCCATAAAAAGGATCAGATTCAACCAAAGTAATTATCTCAGGATCGACAGAGAATTCATAATCCTTATCAGTAACAAAGATAGGTGAAGTAGCAAAAGCAGGGTCATATTTCATTCTAGCATTTAGAGATTTCTGTTTAAGTTTAGCTAATAACTTCTTAAGATTAGATTTATTATTGCAAGAAAGAATATCTCTAGTAGTTTCGTCATTCATAACATAACCCTCTGGAACAATAGGCAATTCATATTTAGGGGGAGAACCTTCATCATCACTATCTTCAATAATTTCATTTTCAATAATTTCATTCTCTCTAGGCCTAGCAAGTTGTTCATCAAGAAATTCACCTAATGGCACAGTAGTATCAAGCACAGAAGTAGTTTCATCATAAGTATCATGCATAGTAGAAGTGGCATCATCAATAACATTGCGACATATCAGAATTAATAGCAGTAGCAGGTTTAGGTGTCGCAAGCTTACTCATAACAGAAGGAGAATCTAGTGTAGAGCTAGATGGCAGTTCCTTACCTCCCCTCATAGTTGAGGGAAAAATCTTAGTTCTTTCGTATTTCAAGTTCCTCATAGTGACCAGCGGATATAAATCCCAAGTGATTCAAAGAATAGAGCTATGCTCCCCGGCAATGGTGCCAGAAAATAGTCTTGATAACCCACAAGTATAGGGGATCGCAACAGTTTTCGA
The DNA here is from genome assembly GCF_018294505.1 of Triticum aestivum. Taxonomy (NCBI): domain Eukaryota; kingdom Viridiplantae; phylum Streptophyta; class Magnoliopsida; order Poales; family Poaceae; genus Triticum; species Triticum aestivum. The sequence goes on from NC_057798.1 coordinate 3,803,174, forward strand.
GGGTAGAGTATTCAACCCAAATTTATTGATTCGACACAAGGGGAGCCAAAGAATATTCTCAAGTATTAGCAGTTGATTTGTCAATTCAACCACACCTGGATAACTTAGTATCTGCAAAGAAGTATTTAGTAGCAAAGTAGTATGGAAGTAATGGTAACAGTTTTGTAGTAATTGAAACAGTAGAAACAGTAAAGTAAATAAGCAAAGCACAATATGTGAAAAGCTTGTCGGCATTGGATCAGTGATGGATAATTATGTCGGATGCGATTCCTCATGTAATAGTTATAAAATAGGGTGACACAGAACTAGCTCCAGTTCATCAATGTAATGTAGGCATGTATTCCGAATATAGTCATACGTGCTTATGAAAAAGAACTTGCATGACATCTTTTGTCCTACCCTCCCGTGGCAGCGGAGTCCTAATGGAAACGAAGGGATATTAAAGTCTCCTTTTAATAGAGTACCAGACCAAAGCATTAACACATAGTGAATACAAGAACTCCTCAAACTACGGTCATCACCGAGAAGTATCCCGATTATTGTCACCTCGGGGTTGTCGGATCAATAACACATAATAGGTGACTATAGACTTGCAATGTTGGCAATAAGCCATGCCTGTGGCATCAGAGTCCGGTGCGTGCGCGCACTCTAGGTCCGTCTCATAAGGCAGCGGCTGTTAGCTAGAGTTATGGGTTATTAGTGCATGGCAGTGCATGGCTCGGTTAGTTAGCTAGTGGAGCGCTTTTAGGAGTGGATGAGTGCATGCAGTTAGTGGCCGTGTGGTGGTGGCTGGGTCTTGCGTGAGTGCGTGAGTGTGCTGGTGTGTGTGCTAACCCGGGTATAAATACCCCTGTGTACTGCTTGTTGATGCATCGGTGTGAGACGTGATGTAGCCTGTGTGCTGAATATAAAGGAGGCGTTTGGGCGCCGGGGCTTTCATCGCCGGGGCGTTGGTCGCCAGAAAAAGTGCTCCATCCATCAGAGAGAGAGCGGTTCCAACAATTGGTATCATGAGCTTGGTGTCTTGGGCGTGCTTGCCGTGCCAGAGGCGTGGCAGCGATGGCGGCGCTCGCCGGCGGCTGCGCGTTGGAGCTCCGGGTCGTGTGTCGGCCTATGGAGGTCGGCGGCGCGGTGGCTGCCATGGCGCGTGGCGGAGGCGGCGGGCGATGACATCGTACGTGCGGCGACCGCGGAGGCCGCCGAGGCGCTGCGTGGTGGCGCGGCGGCGCAGCACGGCATGGCGGCATGGAGGCCGCGGCGGTGCAGGGCAATAAGACGCGGCGGCGAGCCGGGCGCGACCGGTGTGTGTTATGGGTGCGCACTGGACGCGTCGGGCGCGTCGGGACCGCGGGAGTGAACCGCGTCGAGGCGCTGGACCTGGTTGCGCAGATCGTGTACGTGCGCGGCGGGAGTGTGTGGACGTGGGAAGTGCGCGCGAAGGGCACGGCGATCGCGGAGATGAGGAGGTCGCGAAGGACCTACGTGCTGGCGCAGAGGTCGCGACGGCTCGGGGCGACAACCGTGGAAGGTGCGTGGCATGTAGGCGCGGCGTGGCGGCTACCATGGCGGACGCGGAGGCGGCACGCGGTGAGCGTCTGGTGCTGTCGGGCTCGTCGGACGCGTCGGGTGCACGCGGGACGTGCGGGACGAGGAGGGACGCCAGGCGTGTGTCGCCGGCGGAGAAGGAGCTCGGCGTGTGTCGTCGGAGTCGTGACGGAGGACGGTGCGACCGACGTCAGTGCGACAGGTCGGGTCCGCGGGCTAGGTCACGGTCGTGACGACATCGACGATGGGAGCTGCAACAACTCTGATGACGACGAGGTCATGGCTTAGGGGGTGAGTGTTGGCAATAAGCCATGCCTGTGGCAGCGGAGTCCGGTGCGTGCGCGCGCTCTAGGTCCGGCTCGTAAGGCAGTGGCTGTTAGCTAGAGTTATGGGTTAATAGTGCATGGCAGTGCATGGCTCGGTTAGTTAGCTAGTGGAGCGCTTTTAGGAGTGGATGAGTGCATGCAGTTAGTGGCCGTGTGGTGGTGGCCGGGTCTTGCGTGAGTGCATGAGTGTGCTGGTGTGTGTGCTAACCCGGGTATAAATACCTCCGTGTACTGCTTGTTGATGCATCGGTGTGAGTCGTGATGTAGCATGTGTGCTGAATATAACGGAGGCGTTTGGGCGCCGCGGCATTCGTCGCCGGGGCGTTGGTCGCAGAAAAAGTGCTCCATCCATCAGAGAGAGAGAGCGGTTCCAACACAAGATAGGATCAAGAACTCACATATATTCATGAAAACTTAATAAGTTCAGATCTGAAATCATGGCACTCGGGCCCTAATGACAAGCATTAAGCATAGCAAAGTCATAACAACATCAATCTCAGAACATAGTGGATACTAGGGATCAAACCCTAAAAAAACTAACTTGATTACATGGTAAATCTCATCCAACCCATCACCGTCCAGCAAGCCTACGATGGAATTACTCAGGCACGGCGGTGAGCATCATGAAATTGGTGATGGAGGATGGTTGATGATGATGACAGCGTCGAATCCCCCTCTCCGGAGCCCCGAACGGACTCTAGATCAGCCCTCCCGAAAGAGATTAGGGCTTGGTGGTGGCTACGTATCGTCAAACGCGATGAGACTTTCCCTATGATTTTTTTTCTCCGCAAAAGCAAATATATGGAGTTGGAGTTGAGGTCGGTGGACGTCCAGGGGGGCCCACGAGGCAGGGGGCGCGCCCCCCACCCTCGTGGACAGGGTGTGGGCCCCCTGACACTAATTCTTTCACCAGTATTTTTTATGAACTCTAAAAAGTTGATCCGTGGATTTTTAGGTCATTCCGAGAACTTTTATTTCTGCACAAAAATAACACCATGGCAGTTCTGCTGAAAACAGCGTCAGTCCGGGTTAGTTCCATTCAAATCATGCAAGTTAGAGTCCAAAACAAGGGCAAAAGTGTTTGGAAAAGTAGATACGACAGAGACGTATCACATACATTATTCTTAAGTAAACAACATTGCTAACTTTATATGTTACTATTTCATTTTTGAACAGAGGCTCCCGAAGCAGGTTGTGCCTGATATGCTATTTACCGAAGGTGATATGCATATGGTTAGCTTATGACCAACTCCGTCGAAGGCTTACGACCAAGTCCGTTAAGATAGTGACATTTGCAACCACAACAGGCACATCCTCACAAATACCGACAGGTATAGCAGTTAATTTATCGTCTATTTGCAAAGATATTCAGTAGGTGTCAGCTTATTCAATTCTAGTCAATGATATAATGAGAGAGGCATAACACTAACACCGGCTCCAAGATCACATAAAGCAGTTTTAACATAGTTTTTTTAATGGAGCATGGTATAGTTGGTGCTCCTGGATCTCCTAGTTTCTTTGGTATTCCACCTTTAAAAGTGTAATTAGCAAGCATGGTGGAAATCTCAGCTTACATTATCTTTTTTTATTTGTAATGATATCCTTCATATATTTAGCATAAGGATTTACTTTAAGCATATCAGTTAAGTGCATGCGTAAGAAGATAGGTCTAATTATTTCAGCAAAGCGCTCAAAATCCTCATCATCCTTTTTCTTGGGTGGCTTAGAGGGAAAAAGCATGAGTTTCTAAACCCATGATTCTCTTTCTTTACCTTGCTTCCTAGCAACAAAGTCCCTCTTGTCATAACGTTGATTCTTTGATTGTGGCTAATCAAGATCAACTGCAGATTCAATCTCTACATCATTACTATTGCTAGGTTGAGCATCAACATGATCATTATCATTAACATTATCACTAGGTTCTTGTTCATCACCAGATTGTGTTTCAGCATCAGAAATAGAAATATCATTGGGATTCTCAGGTGTGTCTACAACAGGTTCACTAGTGGCATGCAAAGTCCTATCATTTTTCTTTTTCTTCTTTTTAGAAGGACTAGGTGCATCTACATTATTTCTCTGAGAATTTTGCTCAATTCTCTTAGGGTGGCCTTCAGGATACAGAGGTTCCTGAGTCATTTTACCAGTTCCAGTAGCCACTCTAATAGCAAAATCATGTTTATTATTTAATTCATCAAGAAAATCGCTTTGAACTTTAAGTACTTGTTCTGCTTGAGTGGTAACCATAGAAGCATCTTATATCTTATCTTATATCTTATATCTTATATTTACTAATCGGAGGCACCATATGAGCTTCCACAGTAATCCTTATAATTAAGTAAAACTGTCCGTTGGATCTATCCATTAGTTACTGGCATCCATCAGATGAAGGACGTCAGGAGTCCTTGCAAACTATCCCACCTGCGAGCCTATTCCATACCAAACTCTTTTGAGTTTCTATGAAAAAAAAGACTCCCACATTAATCCTGAGAATTAAGTAAAGCTCTTCGTTGGATCTATTTGTACGTGCGAGCTTATTCCATACCATAGTCTTTTGAGTTTCTGTGGGAAAAAAAGGATATATGCTTGGAAAAAAATATATCGCTGGCAAACCCCTTAATTGCCTACGCCTCACCCCATCCTCCTCTCGCATGCCGCCTGCTGCCCTAATTATTGAATTTCAATTGATGTTGGACGAGAACTAATCTTCGAGGATAGAGTTAAGGGCTGCATGTTGACATGTATATACTGCTCGGAGTTGGAGATTGATCAGGCTCCTCTCGCATGCCGCCTGCTGCCCTAATTATTGAATTTCAATTGATGTTGGACGAGAACTAATCTTCAAGGATAGAGTTAAGGGCTGCATGTTGACATGTATATACTGCTCGGAGTTGGAGATTGATCAGGTATGCGAGATAGCCAATATCCGTATTCCTGCTGGGCTTTGACGCCAGACGGCCGGAGGCGGCAGCGTGCATCAGCTTGCAAGCGCTCGGCAAAGACAATGGGACTACAACGAACTCGACCATGCAGCCATCTCAATCACGCAGGTATGTGTCAGGCGAACGCCAAGTATTTCCACTGAGATTTATGATGCAATTCTTTTGGTCTGTACTTTTAGGAGTGTATGACACCCACATACGTACACATAGATTGGTTACCTTGAGAAGCAAAGGTACATGAGGAAGCAGGCTGCTGGATTGATTGTTCTGGAGGGTAGCTATCAATTCTATTCTGGCAAGAAAAAAAAACACGCTGGCGTAAGTACAGGCAGCACCCTGATCGATTGTTTTCTACGGCTGCAGAATAACACGCCTGAGGGCACACATGCCAGATGAGCTTCTCATCGATGCCCCAGCCACATCACACGTCTCCAGGTGCAATAAGTAATTCATTATTAGACTGAAACCCTGCTGTTTTTATACGCCATTCGCAAGATTACTTTTAGATTTCTTTATTTGCAGCACAGTATGCTGCCTTGGGTGGAGAGATGAAACATGATGGTTTTGTATGTCATTACCCTACAGGTGAAATATAATTAGAGGCTGAGGCATGGGCAAAGTCGATTCCTGAGAAACTTGATTGGTTACTCAACAGATTGCATGTAGATATGCATTATTCTTTTTGTATGACATAAAGTGGGTATAGTTTCTTCATACAGATTCCATAAAAATTAATATACTTCTGGTGACTGAACTCTTAGATCAGAACCAACTGATTGGTTTGTCTCTTATAAAAGTTCCTCTTTTGTTAATCCATTTGGGCATTGTCTGTTTACATGGGTTAGTGTTCCTGTCGCTTCTATCTATTACATGAAGCAGGCAAATAAGCACATGTACAGTATTGCTTCACTTTGAGGTATGCATGTTATTAAAAAAAAATTCGAATTATGTTATCCTGATTATATGAACCATGCATCTGCATCTCCCTACACAACTACACAGTCGCCTGTTGTCTTCATGTGATTTTTGTTTCCCTGTTAAGATAAGACATGCCTGTTTTATAATCTGTATGGTACTTTTGTAATCCAAAGTGAGTTGTCCTCCAATGAAGCAATTAACTATTGTTTTGTTTCCCTGTTAAGATAAGACATCCATGATTTTATAATCTGAATGGAATTTCTGTAATCCAAAGTCAGTTGTCCAATGAAGCAATTAACTACTGTCTATATAAATAATTTGCTATTGTTACATGCAAACAAAATAGGAAATATATTTCTTCAAGAAAGCCTACGTACTTGGTTGAGCCAAATAGATGCCATGAACGTGCTTAATTATTCCTGTTCTGTATTTAGCGGTTGTTTGTTTCCATCTACCGTTTCATCTTTTGGCTGAAATCTTTACTTGATAAAGGGGGACATGTGTATGGTTGGAAGCCTCATATGCCATGCCAATCACCTTTTGGAGGTTATATGGCTTTCCTATAACTACCTTATTTACTATCATCTTAAGGATATTTTATTAGTCTTCTATGTAATTTGAACAAATACCAAAGATTAATCATCAGAACGTAAGCAACATCTCCATACAAGGTTATACTAACATTTAGTACAGTAAGATTTTTCCCAAAGTTTCACTGATTATGGATGATAAGGAACAGTTTATGTTCATTTTAAGGTTGCAATAACCAGTGTTGAAGAACAGATATAGCTTAAAATCTGAAACAAGAGAAGAGAAATACTCAAGTTAATTATGAACAGTTAATCATTTGCTGTAATAGCAGAATTAATATTTTATTATTGGAAGCAATATTTGATTAGTTGAAGGATGCAACAAGAAATCATATATGAAGTTATCCTTGGAGGGCATGCTCGGTGCTACCAAGCAATTTCCTCTCTAAAGATATAGTACAGTGACGCGGGCTATTTTTATACGTTATTCTTGCATAATGAGTTGTGTTCATGCCTCTTAGCCCACGTTAGCTTGCCTCCAGGAGTACGGATGTCAGGATCTTGATTAATAAACCATCATGATACAATTGCAGTTATATTCATGTAGATTTATTACTATGGATGTCTCTGTCAACCATACTATGAGCACATCCATTTGTGTTCTCTTAATGCCTATGTACCTTCATATTTAATTACTAATTTCATATAAACTTTTAATCTTACTCTCAAGTGCTGTCAGAAATTTTGTAGTCCACTTACATCTTCCACAGGTCAAACATGGTTGCTTTTTTTCATGATGGACATTTTGTCGAACTATAATCCGCATAATATGACATTGGTTTGTACTTTATAAGGAGTTCCATGGAAAGGATTTGCACATGAGTCCAACATATACTAATAAATGATATCATTATTTTCTATGGGTTTCCTATGTTAACGTGCCATGTTACTTGGTTTTGAATACGAGGAATTTCATAGAAAGAACTTATGCCAATATTTTGTCTTATATATAGCTTCTCATTGATGCATGGATGAAAAAAAAATCATTTTTTAATGATGTTGTGTGTAACATAAATTTCTAGACCGTGCAGCGGGTTGATGCCTAGTATTTACTAATGAGTTTAAGTTCACCATTAACTCTAGCTATATAATCACTCAAGCGTCCAATCATCTAAGAATTACTCTTTAATTCTCTACCAACATAAGCATTGAAATTTTCTTGTCTAGCCATAAAGTCATCAAATTCATCGAAACATTGGCTAGGAAACTTAGTAGACGGGATTTCAACTTTAGCATATCTATAGAGAGAATTTACCTTTACTACCTGTGACGGGTTATCAAGATCATGCGTTTCTTCAATTGGTGGTACATTAAGGCCATGTATTTCTTCAACAGGAGGTAAATTCTTAACATCTTAAGCTTTAATATCTTTCTCTTTCATTGATTTCTTTGCCTCTTGCATATCTTCAGGACTGAGAAATAGAACACCCCTTTTCTTCAGAGTTGGTTTAGGAATAGGCTCAGGAGTTGGTTCAGGAAGTGCCCAATTGTTTTCATTAGTCAACATATTATTCAATAGCAATTCAGCTTGATCGACTATTCTTTCCCTGAAGACACAACCAGCACAACTATCCCAGTGGTCCTTGGAAGCATCAGTTAGTCCATTATAAAAGATATCAAATATTTCATTTTTCTTAAGATGATGGTCAAGCAAAGCGTTAAGTAATCACTACTAGGGAAGACCTTATACACAGAAATTTAGCAACAGCGCGGGTCAAAAAACAGCGCTAGTGCTAGATAGCAGTAGCGTTTGAGAAAAAACCGCGCTGCAGATACAACCTTAGCAGTAGCGCGTGTAGTGGTAAAAGCGCTACTACTAATATTCCCATTGCTAGAATGATAGGCTACGCATAGCAGTAGCGGGCTTGGAAGAAGCGCGCTACCGCTAGGGCATAAGTAGCAGCGCGTTTCCTAAGAAGAGCGCACTACGAACGGAAATAAGATAAGATGAAAAACAAATAGAAAATTAAATGAAAATGAAAGAAATAGAAAAAGGAGAAATGAAAAATAAAATGTAAAGCAAAATAAATGAAAAAGCAAAAAAAAGGAGGAAGGCATAGCAGTAGCGTGTGTTCGTAAGAGGTGCTATAGCTAACGTAAGAGGTGCTATAGAAATAGAAAAGGAAATTAAAAAATGGAAGAAAATTACATAGCTATAGCAGCAGCGCATTTTGTAAAGACCGCTATAGCTATCTTAGCTATAGCGTGTTTTACCAAACGCGCTACTGCTAAGTTTGACTTAACCAAAAAACCGTTTCCCCCCGGCCACCACTTCTCCCCCAAATCCCTCAACCCACCCCGCGCACCGCCGTCTCCCCGATTCGCTGTCGCCCAACTTCGCCGCCGTCTCCTGCCGACGTCGACGCCACCAGAGCCGTGCGCCGTCGATGCCACCGGAGCCGCCCCCAACGCCACGGAGCCGCGCGGCCTCGTCAACGCCACCGGAGCCGCCGTCGACGCCACCGGAGCTACAACTGCCTCCCTCGCCGTCACCGGAGACGCCCCTGCCTCCCTCGCCACCACTGCCTCCCTCGCCACCACCGGAGCCATCCTCTGTAAGCCCCCATCCCTCCTCTCTCTCTCATGCATAGGTTAGCTAGTTTAATTAGTTTAACTATCTAGGTTAGGGCAAAATTTTAGTTAGGGCTTTGACAGAGAAGTAGTTAGGTTAACTAGTTTAATTAGGTTAATTATCTAGGTTAGTGCAATTTAGTTAGGGCTTTGACAGAGAACTAGTCATGTTAACCAGTTTAATTAGGTTAATTGTCTAGGTTAATTAGTGCAAAAATTTATTTAGGGCTTTGACAGAGAACTAGCTGCGTTAACTAGTTTAATTAGGGTTAATTATCTAGGTAAACTAGATTAACTAACTAGGTTAAATAGGTAGGTTAATTAGGTTTGTTGGATTAACAAGCTAGGTTAAGTAGGTTGGCTAGGTTAGAGGAAAATTTTATTTTAGAGCATTAGGTCAAAAGGGTTAGAGAAATGGAGTTCCTTTGCAGTTTAATTGGGTTCTGTCCTAGGCAGAGAAGGGTTAGAGATAATAATGTGTGTTTGTGTGAGAGAGAGGGATAGATAGATCAACATAATTTGGGTTCTGTCCTAGGCAGAGAAGTGTTTAGTGAGGTCATTTTGCAAAGGTTTTTGATTTTTGAAAAGACCACTATTTTTCAAGGAAAAGAATTTAGGCAAATTTTATTTTAAAGATGATCCCTTCCTAGACTTTTATTGTTGATTATATCTTTTCATTGAAGTGGTCATGTTATATCTTTTCATTGAAGTTGTTCGATTGTGCCCAAGTGGCTTTGTTGTTTCCAGGGAATGATGCTGAGTGGCCTATGTTTTGCTGGAATGTTGATTCATTTCTGTTCCGGAAAATTTCAGGTTCTCGATTTGTCCACTTTTTAGCAAAGGTCATGCCGAAATTTTCTGTGAATTTCGGCATGACTTGTGCTACAAACTAGGACATATCGAGTGCCCGGGATTTGCCGCACCAGGAAGGAGTCAACATTCCTGTAAAACAATATGCCTTTTTTATGTCATTATTCATTTTATTAGGTCTAGAATTAATTGACTAGATTTAATCATAGGAAACATGGCTAGCAACGATGAAGGACAGGGTTCTGGTGATTGCGACGACGTCTACCGGGCGGTAGACGAATTTTTTAGCCTTACCGACGATCAACCGATGTTGTTGCTGAGCCCACCGGTGGCATCGGGGACTGAGACAGACACGCAGACCGGTGTTGAGACTGAGACCGGTGCTGAGACTCAGACCGGCATCGAGACCGGCGCTGAGACTGAGACCGGTGCTGCCTCGGGGAGCGAAGCCAGTGTAGAACCGAAAGCAAAGAGGCAACGGGTTCCTAACAAACTCAGGACTACTATACTGGTTGTCACGGAGGGGGATGATGGCAATTTTGTGCCAAAGGCGCCCGATGAAGCACGCGTGTGCTACGGCAATCAAATAGGCTACATCGTACGGACAACCGCCACCATCAACGATGAGAAACTACAGAAGATAGAAAATATGAGGAGCTCCCTCCTAAAGAAGTTTCACCAGATATTCTTGTTCCCGGGCCGGAATGAGAAGGATTATGAAGATCCAGACGAGGACCCGGCAATGAAGAAGATAAACAAACACGCCATGACCAAGTTTAGCGCCGCGTTGGCCGCCTGGAAAACTCGAGTGAAAGCAAGGATCATCGACAAGAAGGAACCCTACTCCGAGATTATAAAGGATAATCCGACAATCACGGATGAGCAGTTTCAAATATTCAAGGAGGCTTGCGAGGCCGAAGCTGCCAAAAAAAGTCTAAGTACATGAAGGGGCTTCAAGAGAGGAACATTGGGAGCCACCACCTCGGAAGCCGTGGTTACGGCGGAAAGAGGTCCAAATGGGCCAAGGAGGACGCGGAAGCCGTGAGTCTGGGCATCCCAGACCCCTTGGCGGATTTCACCATCCCGCAGGAGCGTGACGTCCTGAGGGCCCGCCACCGTTGGGACCTAGTGAAGAAAGTTTACGAGACAACACCGGTCATTACGGAGTTCATGAGACTGCTAGTAATTTTAGTTTCTAATCAATTCGACTACACACGTTAGTCATATTTGTAAACGATCCTTGTGCCTTTTGCAGAGAGAGCAGCACCGGATTGCGGCCGAAAGTGACTCGGCGTCTGAGGCATTGGCGAAGCCCAAGTGGAACACTCCATTCAACCAGGCGTTGAACATATTGAAACGACCACCGGTGGATACTCGACCGTCATATGGACGCGTGCACGGTGTCGGAGACGGCGCCACGTGGAAGAAGTACTACCGTGAGACCACGGAGGAGAGAAAGGAAAGACGGAGGTTAACTGAAGAAAACATCGACAAGAAGGTTGAGATTGCGGTTGAGAAGAAATCATCTCAGACAGTCGCAACAGCGGTAGCTGCCGCAAAACAGGTGGTTGCAGATTTGTCTACTTCCTTGGTGACGGGCGTTTTCACTTGGACAAGGCAAAATCCAGAAAAAAATGCAGAGGACTTTCCCCTTGCTGACTTCTTGGGAGAACCTACTCCCGCACCGGCTCCCGCACCTGCTCCCGCACCGGACGTGCTCGGTGGTGCCTCGTCTTTGGCTGAGCTCGACGCCCTCACGATATCTGTCACACCGACCCTCTTCAATATAAATGTATAATCTCCCGTTTTCGTTGCCTTTCGGATGTCTCACGTCGCAGACTTTTATTTGCAGGCCGACGAAACCCCGTGCACCATATTGTACACCATCGGCAAACAAAAGGTGGACGTGGGGAAGGCGATGATAATGGAGCCGAAGGAACCATTGTTCCACAGCCGGCTGATCCCCCGAACGTCTTCAAGGTTTCCGTGGCCAGTGTCAAACCGGGCCACGAGAATTTGCCTCCTCTAATACTAGTGGGGGATGACGACGAGATCCTGCGGCGGCTTGGTGATTGTTGCAATGGGTGGGTCCTGTTGTGGCCAAAGAGTCTCCTTCGTCTGGAGGCGGTCGGGAGCACACCCACGAGCACGCAGCCTCAGCAAGGTATGAACATCAACACCCCACCTACCCAATTAGCGTTGGGTGTCGGGTTGGGTGATAGCGGACGGGGTAAGGAGGAGGCTCCATTAGTCGCTGATGACGTCGCCATGGATGAGGATGACAATGGCGCTGAACAGTATGTCTATACTGGCGCCTCCTCAGGGTTTGAGCGTCATGAGTCGGTTCCTGAATTACCGTCTCAACGTATTATGGACGACCTTCCGGTAGTAAAGAAGTCTAGGAAGAGAGCAAGGAAAGGCAAAAAAGCTGATTCTATGATCCAGCAGCCTCGGCTTCAGGACCGTATAGATATCCCCGATGCGGATAAATGGCATATCCCCGGTCAACCAATCCTACCTGCAATAGCGCTATGGGCCAGATTCGGCGATCTAAGGAGACTTCATGACGATGTGCTGCGGGTAGAGAAAGGTCTCATCGCCTCGAAAGATATATGATACCCACTCTACGTGGTTAACATTCCGCGGCAAATGTCGTACGTCGACAGCTTCCCTACGGATAAGTTCTTCCTCCTATCCGATTACATATTCAACATGTTTCACGTGAAGAAGCTGGATTTTACGTTTGTCCGCCTTTATGCCTTGCACATGAACTACATCATTGGGGTTGAGCAGATACGTCATATCTGTGTCGCTGACCCGTACTACATGCACGAGGGCTTCTTGGGAGTCTGCGCAGAGCAGCGTCAATATGCGGGGGTTTACATCGTCAGTTTCATGCTCGCCAATAAGGACAAGGAGGCGATTCTCGTGCCTTATCATCCCGTGTAAGTCATCCGCGCTGCTATCCTTCCTTCGATTTCAATAATTCATTTGCACGGTGGAGGCTAATTAATTTGAGCTGTACTTATTTTGCGCAGTGGCGGGCGCGTTGTCCACATCATCCTCTACCCCCGATTTCTCCCACGCTCTTTACTTGGACTCGTCGAAGAACATTCAGAAAAAGAATTACACCCACATCAAAGATGTTCTCGACAGTGCTATGTTTTACTACCAAGCAAGGGGTGGAGCGGTTAGTGACAAGAAGAGAAGGGGCGGCAGGGTCGCCTTCAGCCATAAGACCGACTTCTCCTGCATCCAGCAACCGAACGATTCTCTTAATGATGGATTCTATGTCCTACACCACATGCTGGAGTACAGACGGGATCACCAGAACCTTCACATGTCACCTAGATCTGGCGATGCCCATATTCTGCAATGGGCAAAGGACAAAGGAGATATCGAGGATCATCGACTTCGAGCTGAGTTCTATAACATCCAGCACGAACTTGCCCAAATCATCATGAAGAAGGAGAAATGTCGCGGGAAGACGTCCGAACATGGATATCGTCTCAGCGTCTCGACATGAAGCCTTTCACTAAGCTCGAGGACTATCTCCCTGACATGGATGGATGGCACGACATGGTGGAGTGATTGTCGATATAGGACAATGTGTCCGTTTAGTCCATACTTTCTGTATGACAAAACTTTGAGTTATGCACGGTGAAACTTTATTTGTGATGTAATTAAACCGTCCTCCTCCTCGACTAGCGAAAATCACTCTAGTTAGGGCATTTTGGGTACGATGAACTTTGTTATTTATGCTTATGATATGTTGTTTCTATTTTTGCCAAGTTTGTCTCTTTCTGTTGCTCAACTATATATGTTGCATATCATCGACTCATGTGACGATGCAGGTGCATAGATCATAGATGGCGAAGAAGTGCTACGCCAGGAGTATATATACGACAAGTGGCCGGATTGTCAGGCCCAGGTGTACCGGTTTCCTGTTTCTGAGCGACAGGTACTAGTTAGTTTAGGTTCATGCTAATGTGAGAGAGGGATACGAACTCATGTACTCAAAGTCATAGCTCTTCTCACGTATATCATTGTTTAGATGGATGACAATGTATTTGCAAGTAATCAAGATTTCGAGATTGATGACGAGAGACCACTTTGTGTTGGATGATGATTATGATGATGACATGATTTGATGAGACTAATTGTATGTATATGCTATGATTACATTTGTATGTGTATGATATGCTAAAGATTATTGTATAAAGCCTATTCAAATACAAAACAAATGCAAAACAAATATGCAGGGAAAAAACTAATAAAACTAGTAGTAGCGAGGGGGGGAAATTTAGCAGTAGCGCCGCCTTACCAGTAGCGCTACCCCACAAACAGCGCTGCAGATAATATCAGTAGCGCCCTTTTCTAAAGAGCGCTACAGCTCTTCATGTATAGCAGTAATGTGGGACAACAGGCGCTACTACTATACGTTAGCTGTAGCGCCTTATTAGTAGCGCCGGTCCCCGCGCTACTGAGAGGACCAAAACCCGCGCTGCTGCTAGGCTTTTCCCTAGTAGTGAATCGGAGAAGCCTCCCCCAAGCTTGTGGGAGACTCTCTTCTTCAATTTGCACAAAATTGTATGTTTCCCTTAAAGCAGCTTGTTTCTTATGAGCATGGAAATATTTAGCAGAGAAGTAGTAAATCGTATCCTGGGGACTATGCACACAACCAGGATCAAGAGAATTACACCAAGTTTTAGCATCACCCTTTAATGAGAATGGAAATATCTTAAGGATATAATAGTAGCGAGATTTCTCATCATTAGTGAACAGGATGGCTATATCATTTAACTTAGTAAGATGTTCCACAAAAGTTTTAGATTCATAGCCATAAAAAGGATCAGATTCAACCACAGTAATTATCTCAGGATCGACAGAGAATTCATAATCCTTATCAGTAACAAAGATAGGCGAAGTAGCAAAAGCAGGGTCATATTTCATTCTAGCATTTAGAGATTTCTGTTTAAGTTTAGCTAATAACTTCTTAAGATCAGACTTATCATTGCAAGCAAGAATATCTCTAGTAGTTTCTTCATCCATAACATAACCCTCTGGAACAACAGGCAATTCATATTTAGGGGGAGAACCTTCATCATCACCATCTTCAATAATTTCATTTTCAATAATTTCATCCTCTCTAGCCCTAGCAAGTTGTTCATCAAGAAATTCACCTAATGGCACAATAGTATCAAGCACAGAAGTAGTTTCATCATAAGTATCATGCATAGTAGAAGTGGCATCATCAATAACATGCGACATATCAGAATTAATAGCAGTAGTAGGTTTAGGTGTCGCAAGCTTACTCATAACAAAAGGAGAATCTAGTGTAGAGCTAGATGGCAGTTCCTTACCTCCCCTCGTAGTTGAGGGAAAAATCTTAGTTCTTTCGTATTTCAAGTTCCTCATAGTGACCAGCGGATATAAATCCCAAGTGACTCAAAGAATAGAGCTATGCTCCCCGGCAATGGCGCCAGAAAATAGACTTGATAACCCACAAGTATAGGGGATCGCAACAGTTTTCGAGGGTAGAGTATTCAACCCAAATTTATTGATTTGACACAAGGGAGCCAAAGAATATTCTCAAGTATTAGCAATTGAGTTGTCAATTCAACCACACCTGGATAACTTAGTATCTGCAAAAAAGTATTTAGTAGCAAAGTAGTATGGAAGTAATGGTAACAGTTTGTAGTAATTGAAACAGTAGCAACGGTAAAGTAAATAAGCAAAGCACAATATGTGAAAAGCTTGTCGGCATTGGATCAGTGATGGATAATTATGTCGGATGCGATTCCTCGTGTAATAGTTATAAAATAGGGTGACACAGAACTAGCTCCAGTTCATCAATGTAATGTAGGCATGTATTCCGAATATAGTCATACGTGCTTATGGAAAAGAACTTGCATGACATCTTTTGTCCTACCCTCCCGTGGCAGCGGGGTCCTAATGGAAACTAAGGGATATTAAGGCCTCCTTTTAATAGAGTACCAGACCAAAGCATTAACACATAGTGAATACATGAACTCCTCAAACTATGGTCATCACCGAGAAGTATCCCGATTATTGTCACCTCGGGGTTGTCGGCTCATAACACATAATAGGTGACTATAGACTTGCAAGATAGGATCAAGAACTCACATATATTCATGAAAACATAATAGGTTCAGATCTGAAATTATGGCACTCGGGCCCTAGTGACAAGCATTAAGCATAGCAAAGTCATAGCAACATCAATCTCAGAACATAGTGGATACTAGGGATCAAACCCTAACAAAACTAACTTGATTACATGGTAAATCTCATCCAACCCATCACCGTCCTGCAAGCCTACGATGGAATTACTCACGCACGGCGGTGAGCATCATGAAATTGGTGATGGAGGATGGTTGATGATGACGACGGCATCGAATCCCCCTCTCCGGAGCCCCGAATGGACTCTAGATCAGCCCTCCCGAGAGAGATTAGGGCTTGGCAGTGGCTACGTATCGTCAAACATGATGAAACTTTCCCTCTGATTTTTTTCTCCGCGAAAGCAAATATATGGAGTTGGAGTTGAGGTCGGTGGACGTCCAGGGGGCCCACGAGGCAGGGGGCGCGCCCTAGGGGAGGAGGCGCGCATTCCACCCTCGTGGACAGGGTGTGGGCCCCCTGACACTAATTATTTCTCCAGTATTTTTTATTAACTCTAAAAAGTTGATCCGTGCATTTTCAAGTCATTCCGAGAACTTTTATTTCTGCACAAAAATAACACCATGGCAGTTCTGCTGAAAACGGCGTCAGTCCGGGTTGTGCCTGACTTTATATACAAGGGCAAAAGTGTTTGGAAAAGTAGATACGACAGACACGTATCACATACATTATTCTTAAGTAAACAACATTGCTAACTTTATATGTTACTTTTTCGTTTTTGAACAGAGGCTCCCGAAGTAGGTTGTGCCTGATATGCTATTTATCGATGGTGATATGCATATGGTTAGCTTACGACCAACTCCGTCGAAGGCTTACCATACTGCATACTCGATTTCTTCAAATGATGGAAGGCTCAAAATCAAAGAATGGAGCAAAGTGATGATTGCGCACGCGCAAATAATTGGAGACAAAATTAATGTGCGCAAGCCACAAGTTGGAGATAGGTGTATGTCCATTCTCCAGTATGGTGAAGGACCGGTTTATCTGTTTTATGGTTTTTTTAGCTAGGAGAGAGGAGTAGGTCCTAAGTATTAAGAACAATTAGTTAGTGTTGATTATATACGACTACAATGTCTTAGACTTGATGATGATGAGGAGGAGGAGTTGTTATTATAACTAGTGACGAAGTGGTTATATGATGTCTCATCATGGACGAAAATGATGATTATGAGGAGTTATATGACAATGACATATTATGTTGATAAGTTGTTAATGATATTATGATGATGATGATGATAAGTTATTATGTCATCAGGTGAAAGAACCGCGGATTAGTTTCAAATGGATGTATCCAAAGTGACCATTGGTTACTTTGGATCCATGCACTTGAAACTAATCCAACATTCTTTCACCTAGTGATTTAATAACTTATTATGATGTAAAAACAATCTCTAAATTGCTACTGTATGAAAAATTGTATACAGGTGTATGGATATGACTTAAAATTCAAAAGAAATGGAATACAGAATAATAGTAGTAGCGATTGTTTTTGAAAGTGCTACTAGTAATTAGCAGTAGTGATTGGCTTGAAAAGCGCTACTACTAAGTAGATATAGCAGTAGAGAGTGCCAGTAGGTGCTACTACTAAGCTTTAGTTGTAGCGCCTTATCAGTAGCGCGCTTACCCGCGCTACTAATAGACCAAAAACCAGTGCTACTTCGAAAGAGATTGTCCATTTTGCACATGAAGTGCATCCAGTTTTTGCCATAATCCTCTCAACTTTTTATAACATGCTATGTGGGTGAAATGATGATACCATTCGAACTTTCAACCTTTTCAGAGTTCATTTGAAGTGCTTTTCAATTTCATTTTGAACACACAAAAAGTTTGGAGTTCAAATATGTACAAAAATTGAAATCCCTTTGTAACACATGAGTTTTTGTCCGAAACCCTAACACTTTGAAAGAGATTGTCCATTTTGCACACGAAGTGCATCCAGCTTTTTCTGTAGCCCTCTCAACTTTTTAGAACATGATATTAGGGTGAAATGGTGATACCATGCCAACTATGAACCTTTTTAGAGTTCATTTGAAGTGCTTTTCCATTTCAGGGACATTTTGCCCAAAAAAATCAGCAAATGCATGACAAATTGCAAATGAAGTTAGAAAGGGTTGGAAATTGATGATGTTGCTTTGAATGGTGCATTTTGGACACACAAAAAGTCAGGAGTTCAAATAATTACAAAAAATGAAATCTGTTTCTAACAGATGATTTTTCAACTGAAACCGTGATATTTCGAAAGAGATTGTCCATTTTGCACACCAAGTGCATCCAGTTTTTTCCGTAACCCTCTCAACTTTTCAGAACATGCTTTGTGGGTGAAATGATGATACCATGCCATCTTTCAACCTTTTCAGAGTTCATTTGAAGTGCTTTTCAATTTCAGGGTCATTTAGCTCAAAACATTCAGCAAATGCATGAAGAATAGCGAATGAAGTCAGAAAGGGTTGAAGATGGATGATGTGTCTTTGAATGGTGCATTTTGAACACACAAATAGTCTAGAGTTCAAATACGTACAAAAAACTGAAATCCCTTTGTAACAGATGAGGTTTCGTCCGAAATCCTGATACTTCGTAAGAGATTGTCCATTTTGCACACGAAGTGCATCCAGTTTTTGCATTAACCCTCTCATCTTTTGAGAACATGCTATGTGGTTGTAATGATGATACCATGCCAACTTTCAACCTTTTCATTGTTCATTTGAAGTGCTTTTCAATTTAAGGGTCATTTAGCTCAAAAAATTATCAATTCATGAAAAATGGCAAATGAAGTCAGAAAGAGTAGAAATTTGATAATGCGGGTTTGAAAGGTGAATTTTGAACACACAAAAAGTCTAGAGTTCAAATAAGTACAAAAAGATGAAATCCCTTTTAACAGATGAGTTTTCGTCCCAAACCCTGATACTTCGAAAGAGATTGTCAACTTTGCACATGAACTGCATCCAGTTTTTGCCGTAGCCCTCTCAAATTTTTAGAACATGTTATAAGGGTGAAACAAAGATACCATGCCAACTTTCAACCTTTTCAGAGTTCATTTGAGAAGTGCTTTTCATGGTCATTTAGCTAAAAAAATCAGCAAATGCTTGAACATTGCAAATGAAGTTAGAAAGGGTTGAAAATTGAAGATGTGGCTTTGACTAGTGCATTTTGAACACACAAATAGTCTGGAGTTCAAATAAGTAAAAAATATGAAATCCCTTTGTAAAATATGAGTTTTCGTCCTAAACCCTGATACTTCGAAAGAGATTGTCCGTTTTGCACACGAAGTGCATCCAAATTTTGTCGTAACCCTCTCACCTTTTTAGAACATGCTATGTGGGTGAAATGATGATACCATGCCATCTTTCAACCTTTTCAGAGTTCATTTGAAGTGCTTTTGAATTTCAGGGTAACTTAACTCAAAAAATAAGCAAATGCATGAAAAATAGCAAATGAAGTCATAAAGGGTTGAAAATTAATGATGTGGCTTTGAATAGTGCATTTTGAACACACAAAAAGTCTGAAGTGCATCCAGTTTTTTCGGTAACCATCTCAACTTTTTAGAATATGCTATGTGGGTGAAATGATGATACCATGCTAACTTTCAACCTTTTGAGAGTTCATTGGAAGTGCTTTTCAATTTCAGTGTCATTTAGATCAAAAAATCAGCAAATGCATAAAAAATAGAAACTGAAGTCAGAAAGGGTTGAAAATTGATGATGTGGCTTTGAATGCTGCATTTTGAGCACACAAAAAGTCTGGAGTTCAAATAAGTACGAAAAAATGATATCCCTTTGTAACAGACGAGTTTTCATCCGAAACCCTGAAACTTCGAAAGAGATGTCCATTTTGCACACGAAGTGCATCTAGTTTTTGTTGTAACCATCTCAACATTTTAGCACATTCTATGTGGGTAAAATTATGATACCATGCCAACTTTCAACCTTTTTAGAGTTCATTTGAAGTGCTTTTCAATTATAGGGTCATTTAGCTCAAAACAATCTGCAGATGCATGAAAAATAGCTAATGAAGTCCGAAAGGATTGAAATTGATGATGTGGCTTTGAATGGTTAATTTTGAAGACACAAAAAGTCGGGAGTTCAAATAAGTACAAAAAATGTAATTCCCTTTGTAACATATGAGTTTTTGTCCGAAACCCTGATACTTCAAAAGAGATTGTCACTTTTGCACATGAAGTGCATCCAGTTTTTGCCGTAACCCTCTCATATTTTTAGAACATGCTATGTGGGTGAAATGATGATACCATGCCAACTTTCAACCTTTTTAGAGTTCATTTGAAGTGATTTTGATTTTCAGGGTCATTTAGCTCAAAATTCAGCAAATGCATCAAAAATAGCAAATGAAATCAGAAAGGGTAAAAAATTGATAATGTAGCTTTGACTTGTGCATTTTGAAGAAAAAAAGTCTGGAGTTCAAATAAGTACGAAAAAATGATATACATTTTGTAACAGATGAGTTTTCGTCCAAAACTTTGTTACTTCAAAAGAGATTGTCCATTTTGCACACGAAGTGCATCCAGTTTTTTCCATAACCCTCTCAAATTTTTAGAACATGCTATGTGGGTAAAATTATGATACTATGCCAACTTTCAACCTTTTTAGAGTTCATTTGAAGTGCTTTTCAATTATAGGGTCATTTAGCTCAAAACAATCTGCAAATGCTTGAAAAATAGCTAATGAAGTCCGAAAGGGTTTAAATTGATGATGCGTCTTTGAATGGTGCATTTTGAAGACACAAAAAGTCTGGAGTTCAAATAAGTACAAAAAATGTAATTCCCTTAGTAACATATGAGTCTTTGTCCGAAACCCTGATACTTCGAAAGAGATTGTCACTTTTGCACATGAAGTGCATCCAGTTTTTCTCATAAGCCTCTCATCTTTTTAGAACATGCTATGTGGGTGAAATGATGATACCATGCCAACTTTCATTCTTTTTAGAGTTCATTTGAAGTGATTTTCAATCTTAGGGTCATTTAGCTCAAAAAAAATCAGCAAATGCATGAAAAATAGCAAATGGAGTCAGAAAGGGTAAAAAATTGATTATGTAGCTTTGAATTGTGCATTTTAAAGAAAAAAAAGTCTGGAGTTCAAATAAGTACAAAAAATGATATACCTTTTGTAACAGATGAGTTTTCGTCCAAAACATTGTTACTTAGAAAGAGATTGTCCATTTTGCACACGAAGTGCATCAAGTTTTTGCCCTAACCCTCTCAACATTTTAGAACATGCTATGTGGGTAAAATTATGATACCATGCCAACTTTCAACCTTTTCAGAGTTCATTTGAAGTGCTTTTCAATTATAGGGTCATTTAGCTCAAAAAAATCTACGAATGCATGAAAAATAGCTAATGAAGTCAGAAAGGGTTGAAAATAGATGATGTGGCATTGAATGGTGCATTTTGGAGACACAAAAGTCTAGAGTTCAAGTAAATACAAAAGATGAAATCCCTTTGTAACAGATGGGTTTTCGTTTGAAACCCTGATATTTCAGAAGAGATTGTCTATTTTGTACACGAAGTGCATCCAGTTTTTGCCGTAACCCTCTCAACTTTTTAGAACGTGCTATGTGGGTGAAATGATGATACCATGCCAACTTTCAACCTTTTTAGAGTTCATTTGAAGTGCTTTTGAATTTCAGGGTCATTTAGTTGAATAAAATCAGCAAATGGATGAAAAATAGCAAATGAAGTTAGAAAGGGTTGAAAATTGATGATGTGGCTTAGAATGGTGCATTTTGAACACACAAATAGTCTGGAGTTCAAATAAGTACAAAAAAATGAAATTCCTTTTGTAACAGATGAGTTTTCGTCCGAAACCCTGATACTTCGAAAGAGATTGTCCATTTTGCACACGAAGAGCATCCAGTTTTTTGTCGCAACCCTTTCAACTTTTTAGAACATGCTATGCGGGTGAAATTATGATACCATGCCAACTTTCAACCTTTTCAAAGTTGATTTTTAGTGCTTTTCAATTTCAGGGTCATTTAGCTCAAAAAATTCAGCAAATGCATGAAAAATAGCAAACGAAGTCAGAAAGGGTAGAAAATTGATGATGTGGGTGTGAACTAATAGCAAAAAGAATGCACTAGAAAACTTTTATGAAACTCTCATATCAAAAGGAATCAACAAAAGAAATTAAATATTCTGTTATGACCAACTAAAACAAAACTATAACATTCTTTAGTAGCAAAAAGAATCAACTAAAAAGCATTTATAAAAATCTAATAGCAAAAGGAATCAAATAAACAGATTTTATAAACTTCTAGTATTTTTGAAACTAAAATTATAAAAAAATTATGCAACTAAAATTATCAAAGTATTTTTTGTTCAAAACATTAATAGCAAAAAGAATTATCATAAAGAATTTTTTTGTTAGAAACTTTAATAGCAAAAAGAATTATCATAACGAAATTTTTTGTTAGAAACAAAAATAACAAAATCTGTTTTTCAATATAATGATAAAACACAGTAATATTAAACAGCAGGAAAAAGAATCACTCAAAAATCTATTTTTATAGTAAAGTTATTCGCACGAAAGTTTATAAAGTTTTATAATGTTTGTGACTAATGGCACTAACAGAAAGTTTATAATGTTTGTGACTAACAGTGGAAAGAATTAAAAAAAGGTAAAACAAAAAAAATTAATAATGCAAAAAACAAAAAAACAGATTTTTTTTGAAAAAATGCCGCCTAGTGGGCCACCATGACCTGAATACGACTAGAAACCAAACCAGCCTGTTGGGCCAGGGTTCAGGCCCGCAGAAGGCCTAGTAGGCCCTGCTACGTCTTGAGCTTGCGTTGGTTTTCCTCGAAGAGGAGAGGGTGATGCAGCAAGTGTAGCGTAAGTATTTCCCTCAGTTTTGAGAACCAAGGTATCAATCCAGTAGGAGGCTCCTCAAAAGTCCCACGCACCTACACAAACAAACTGAGAACTCGCAACCAACGCAATAAAGGGGTTGTCAATCCCTTCACGGCCACTTGCAAAAGTGAGATCTAATAAAGATAGTATGATAAGATAAATATATTTTTGGTATTTTATAATATAGATGCAAAAAGTAAAGATGCAAATAAAAGTAGATTGAAAGCAAATATGATAAGAGATAGACCCGGGGGGGCCATAGGTTTCACTAGAGGCTTCTCTCAAGATAGCATAAGTATTACGGTGGGTGAACAAATTACTGTCGAGCAATTGATAGAAAATCGCATAGTTATAAGATTATCTAGACATGATCATGTATATAGGCACCACGTCCATAACAAGTAGACCGACTCCTCCCTGAATCTACTACTATTACTCCACACATCGACCGACTCCTGCCTGCATCTAGAGTATTAAGTTCATAAGAACAGAGTAACGCATTAAGCAAGATGACATGATGTAGAGGGATAAACTCATGCAATATGATATAAACCCCATCTTCTTATCCTCGATGGTAACAATACAATACGTGCCTTGCAACCCTTTCTGTCACTGGGTAAGGACACCGCAAGATTGAACCCAAAGCTAAGCACTTCTCCCAAGGCAAGAAAGACCAATCTAGTACGCCAAACCAAACTGATAATTCGAAGAGACTTGCAAAGATAACTCAATCATACATAAAAGAATTCAGAGAAGATTCAAATATTGTTCACAGATAAACTTGATCATAAACCCACAATTCATCGGATCTCGACAAACACACCACAAAAAGAGTTTACATCGAATAGATCTCCACAATAGAGGGGGAGAACATTGTATTGAGATCCAAAAAGAGAGAAGAAGCCATCTAGCTAATAACTATGGACCCGTAGGTCTGTGGTAAACTACTCACAACTCATCGGAGGGGCAAGGATGTTGATGTAGAAGCCCTCCATGGTCGATTCCACCTCCGGCAGAGTGCCGGCGAAGGCTCCAAGATGATATCTCGCAGATACAGAAGGTTACGGCAGTGGAAATTGTGTTTCGTGGTGCTCCTGGATGTTTTCGGGGTACATAGGTATATATAGGAGGAAGAAGTACGTCGGTGGCCGCCCGAGGGGCCTACGAGACAGGGGGCACGCCCTACAAGGGGGGGGGCTCCTATCTCGTGGGGGCCTCGGGTGCTTCTTGACTTGCACTCCAAGCTCTCCGGATCACTTTCGTTCCAAATATCACGCTCCCGAAGGTTTCATTCCATTTGGACTCCGATTGATATTCCTTTTCTTCCAAACACTGAAATAGGCAAAAAAACAGCAATATGGGATGGGCCTCCGGTTAGTAGGTTAGTCCCAAAAATGATATAAATGTGTAAAATAAAGCCCATAAACATCCAAAAGGGGTAATATAATAGCATGGAACAATTAAAAACTATAGATACATTGCAGATGTATCAAGCATCCCCAAGATTAATTCCTGCTCGTCCTCGAGTAGGTAGATGATAAAAAAGAAATTTTTGATGTGGAATGCTACCTAGCATAATTCATAATGTAATTTTCTTTATTGTGGCATGAATGTTCAGATCCAAGTGAATACAAAATAAAAGTTCACATTGATAAAAGAAATAGTAACACTTCAAGCATACTAATCAAAGTAATCATGTCTTCTCAAAATTGCATGGCAAAAGAAAGTTCATCCCTACAAAATCATATAGTTAGGCTATGCTTCATTTTCGTCACACAAAGATGTTCCCAACTTCTATACCATCGATGACAAGCCAAGCAATTGTTTCATACTTAAATAATCCCAAACTTTTTCAACCTTCATGCAATACATGAGCGTGAGCCATGGATATAGCACTATGGGTGGAATAGAATATGATGATGGGGATTCTGTGGAGAAGACAAAAAAGGAGAAAGTCTCACATTGACGAGGATAATCAACTGGCTATGGAGATGCCCATCAATTGATGTCAACATGAGGAGTAGGGATTGCCATGCGACAGATGCACTAGTTCTATAAATGAATGCTCAACAAAAAGAAACTAGTGGGTGTGCATCCAACTTGCTTGCTCACGGAGACCTAGGGCATTTGAGGAAGCCCATCGTAGGAATATACAAGCCAAGTTCTATAATGAAAAATTACCACTAGTATGAAAAAGACAACTTATGAGACTCACTATATGAAAAACATGGTGCTACTTTGAAGCACAATATATGAGACTCACTACATGAAGAACAAGGTGCTACTTTGAAGCACAAGTGTGGAAAAAGAGATAGTAACATTGCCCTTTTTATTTATTTTCTTTTTTCCCTTTTTTTTCTTTTTTTTCTTTTTCTTTTTTTTCTTTTTGGGCCTTTCTTTTTTCTTTTGCCCTTTCTTCTTTTTTCTGTTTTTTTTTCTTTGGGCAATGCTCTAATAATGATGATCATCACAGTTCTATTGATTACAACATAAGAATTACAACTCAAAACTAGAATAAGATATGACTCTACATGAATGCCTCCGGCGGTGTACCGGGATGGTGCAATGAATCAAGAGTGACATGTATGAAAAATAATGCTTGGTGGCTTTGCCACAAATACGATGTCAACTACATGATCATGCAATGGCAATATGACATAAGTAAAGTATGTCATGATGATGATGAACCGAACGGTGGAAAGTTGCATGGCAATATATCTCAGAATGGCTATGGAAATGCCATAATAGGTAGGTATGGTGGCTGTTTTGAGGAAGATATAGGGAGGTTTATGTGTGATAGAGTGTATCGTATCACGGGGTTTGGATGCACCCGCAAAGTTTGCACCAACTCTCAAGGTGAGAAAGGGCAATGCACGGTACCGAAGAGGCTAGCAAAGGCGGAAAGGTAAAAGTGCGTATAATCCATGAACTCAACATTAGTCAAAAGATCTCATATACTTATTGCAAAAATTTAGAAGTCATCAAAAATCAAGTACTACGCGCATGCTCCTAGGGGGATAGATTGGTAGGAAAATACCATCGCTCGTCCCCGACCGCCACTCATAAGGATGCACAAGCCAGGTACACTTCATGTTTCAAATTTGTTACACAACTTTAACCATACATGCATGCTACGGGACTTGCTAACTTCAACACAAGCATTTTTTAAATTCATAATCACCCAACTAGCATGACTTTAATATCACTACCTTCATATCTCAAAACAATTATCAAGTATCAATTATCAAGTTTCACTAGAGGCTTCTCTCAAGATAGCATAAGTATTACGGTGGGTGAACAAATTACTGTCGAGCAATTGATAGTAAAGCGCATAGTTATGATATTATCTAGACATGATCATGTATATAGGCATCACGTCCATAACAAGTAGACCGACTCCTACCTGCATCTACTACTATTACTCCACACATCGACCGACTCCTGCCTGCATCTAGAGTATTAAGTTCATAAGAACAGAGTAAGGCATTAAGCAAGATGACATGATGTAGAGGGATAAACTCATGCAATATGATATAAACCCCATCTTGTTATCCTCGATGGCAACAATACAATACGTGCCTTGCAAACCTTTCTGTCACTAGGTAAGGACACCGCAAGATTGATCCCAAAGCTAGGCACTTCTCCCAAGGCAAGAAAGACCAATCTAGTAGGCCAAACCAAACTGATAATTCGAAGAGACTTGCAAAGATAACTCAATCACACATAAAATAATTCAGAGAAGATTCAAATATTATTCATCGATAAACTTGATCATAAACCCACAATTCATCGGATCTCGACAAACACACCGCAAAAAGAGTTTACATCGAATAGATCTCCACAAGACAGGGGGAGAACATTGTATTGAGATCCAAAAAGAGAGAAGAAGCCATCTAGCTAATAACTATGGACCCGTAGGTCTGTGGTAAACTACTCACAACTCATCGGAGGGGCAAGGATGTTGATATAGAAGCCCTCCATGGCCGATTCCCCCTCCGGCAGAGTGCCGGCGAAAGCTCCAAGATGAGATCTCGCGGATACAGATGGTTACGACGGTGGAAATTGTGTTTCTAGGTACTCCTAGATGTTTTCAGGGTACATAGGTATATATGGGAGGAAGAAGTATGTCGGTGGCCGCCCGAGGGGCCGACGAGACAGGGGGGCACGCCCTATGGGGGGCGGCGGCCTCCTATCTCGTGGGGGCCTCGGGTGCTTCTTGACTTGCACTCCAAGCTCTCCGGATCACGTTCGTTCCAAAAATCACGCTCCCGAAGGTTTCATTCCATTTGGACTCCGTTTGATATTCCTTTTCTTCGAAATACTGAAATAGGCAAAAAAACAGCAATATGGGCTGGGCCTCCGGTTAGTAGGTTAGTCCCAAAAATGATATAAATGTGTAAAATAAAG
This sequence comes from Triticum aestivum, assembly GCF_018294505.1. NCBI lineage: Eukaryota > Viridiplantae > Streptophyta > Magnoliopsida > Poales > Poaceae > Triticum > Triticum aestivum. The sequence goes on from NC_057798.1 coordinate 3,830,336, forward strand.
CCCATAAACATCCAAAAGGGGTAATGTAATAGCATGGAATAATCAAAAATTATAGATACGTTGGAGACGTATCAGGCCCACAGGCAGATACATAGTGGTTAGGCCCGTAAGCCTGCTTTAGAGAGGAGCTCGAAGGCTCAGGCGCACCGCGCCTTATAAACTGGTGCGCCACTCTCTCAACTAGAGATGTGGGAATAACTCCTACCACGCCGCTGTGCAAGGCCATTGGTTCCGGTTGGTGGCACGAACTGGGACCAATGCCACTCTTTGGTCTCGGTTTGTGGCACCAACCTGGACCAATGACCCCCTTTGGTCCCGGTTTGTGACACCAATCGGGACCAAAGGTATCAGCTTCCCGCCCTTTGGGCTGCCGAAAAGAGACCTTCGGTTCCCGTTGGTGTCACAAACCGGGACCAAAGGGGATCATTGGTCCTGGTTAGGGCCACGAACCGGGAGCAATGCCTCGTGTATATAAGAAAACACTTAGCAGTGTCTCAAAAAATCAGTTCTTCTCCGCCCCGATGCCCTTAGCCGCTCCTCGACGCCGCCGCCACCGAGCCTTGCCCCGACGCCATCAGATTGCTCCACCTTGCCGTCGCAGCCGCCTCCGATGCCGTCAGGCCGATCCACGTCGCCACCGCCGCCGCCGATGCCCTCGACGCCCTCTGCCCCGACGCCGACGCCGCTCCCCTGCCCGCCTGGACGCCGCCCTCCGTGCCCCTGCTGCAATGCCACCCCTTGTGAGCATCTGCCCTACCCTGCGACCCTGCGCCCCCGCCTTGCCCCGTCGCTGTCGTCCTTTATTTTTTTCATTGTATTTGCTCTTTTTTGTAATGCTCTATATATGTAATGCTCTGTTAATGCTCTCTTTTGCATTTTTAGAAAAATATTGTTGATTATGTAATGCTCACAAAAAAGTCTATTTTTTGTTCATAAAATTTTTATGTATGTACGTTCATATGCAAAATATTGGAGATTATGTAATGCTCACAAAATTTTATGTATGTAATGTTCACTTATGTAATATTGGAGATTATGTAATGCTCGCGTAATTGCTCATAAAATATGCAAATGAAGAAGAAGAAGATGATGATGATGATATGTGAAAACTTGGTCAATTTTTTTTGTAGTAGATGATGATGATGATATATGAAAAAAAAATTAGATTGTGTAATATGTCAAAATGTTCTACTCTTGATGCTCTACATGATGGTTTCATTTGCATTCATGTTAGGATTCATCTTGATGCCATTATCATCCTTGCAAAAGTGTTAAGTGATATTAAGTGCAGAAAACTGTTGTAACATGTCATTTTGTCTTTTTCGTAGCATTTTGTGTGATTTTCTTTTGAGCAACATGCCTACATGTTTTAGGAGCATAATCGTGTCATATTTGCAATGATGTGATCCATTTCTTATGATATGCCCTGTCATGACTACCACAACCTTGCAAAGTGGTCTACTCACTGTTTGCTGTTTTCAGGGATACATTCTGCAAAGCCTGAATCTGTTATATTACGATGCCGTGTTTACTTGATGCTACCATCAAACCTATGCATACTTTTGAGATGTTCATTAATCATGTATTTAAGACAATGTTATGCTCTATCCATCCATTCCCTTGTTTGCAATTTTGGCCCACTTTAGTTTGTTCTTTTCATGCTCTCAAATTGGTTTAAAATATATCTGTCAGCCTGTTAGCAGTAAGGTCAATTTTGAAAAGTGCATAGATAGTGTTTTGTGCATCCTATGGCCATATTCTTGACATGAGTAGATGCACAAACATGCCATCTTACTGTTGGTTGTATTTGCATGCAATTATATGTTGTGTGTTGAGTTATCAAGCGTGCAAACATGCCTACTTAATTACAATTCAGCCATGTCCAGTAAATTCAACTAAGTTTGAAAACCTGTTATCATTTGCAATGTTGCCATGATGTTTTAAACATGTTGTGGTGGTTTCCTGCAGTAGCTCAGTAATCATGTTTTGTAATGCTTTACATGTACTTCAATGCCATGCCATTGGTTTTCATTTACCTTATCATCGTCGTTACTTTCTTATCTATTTGTGAATGCTATTAGAAAGGGAAATACAAAAACAACACGCAAAACCTTTCGTCTTTCCTATGAAAACAACTTCCGCCTTGATAGAATAGTAAGTGAGAGCAAGGCCGAAGTAGAGCATAGAGCGTCGATCTAACCCCTCCCCCATAACTTCGACATGTGAGGGACGTCAGACGTGAAATATGTTAATTGAAAGTTTTCTCTCAAAACGTTAGTATGTTAAAATGTTACTAAGTTACTAAGTTTTCTCTCGAGGCCACTAATATGATTCCTTGTTGTGATATTAGCTAGGTTATGTTTTCCACTAATATAGCCATCTCTCATGTTTGTATATTAATTCCCATGTTGTAATATTTGCAGAAACTATGGATCAAAGAGACTTGGAACAAGAAGAGTTGTTGGGGAACATAATCCGCGACGAATGTGATATCTTGTCGTATCTTAACGACACCGATGGTCAGGAAGGAGAGGATATGACAGCTCCGGTGATTAAACAATGGAGGAGGAAGGACATCATCATGATGGCTCCGGTGACCGAATGGCGGATGAAGAAGGTGACCATGATGACGGCTCCGGTGACCGGACGGAGGAGGTAGCTGTTGCAAAGTCCGGTGAGGAATATATATTAATTAAGCCTGTGCTAACTAAGTAATGCATTAATTGTTTTGGTATGTACATATATTAACACTTCTTTCTTCTTTTATAGCCCTCCGGATCGAGCCAAACTTTTGTAACGACACGAGGCCCGAAGAAAAGGTTGCGCCAGGATGAAAGGTTCACGATCACAAAAATCGTGGACGATGGCCAACCGAGTGAACCCAAGCGGACAAAGGACACATTTGTTGCTCAGTGTGGAGCTATTGTTAGGGACACCATCCCGATCAGCATCCAGCAATGGAATAAGCCGACTAAGGATGATCCTCAAGTTTTTTATGTCAATGATAGACAAAAAGCTGATCTTTGGACCTCGCTAAAGGCAAATTTCACCCTACCACCAGAGGAGGATCCGAATAAGCCAGTTATAGAGCCAAAGGTAAGGTCGTATGCTCTTAAGAAGATGGTAGATCTATTCAGGAGGTGGAAAAAAAGTTGAACACAACGTTTGTTGAGAAAGGGAAGACTCCAGAATTCACTGGCCAATTTGAGGAGATAAGAGATCACTGACCCGCATTTCTGGCCTACAAGACATCAAACAAGGGTACAAAAATGTCAGAGACAAACAAGAAAAATGCTGCCAAGAAGCTGTATCACCATCACACGGGGTCAGGTGGCTACCTCAAGGCCCGGCCAGTGTGGGACAAAGCTGAGAATGACCTGATTGCTAAAGGGGTCCAACCAGCGACACTGAATTGGGTAGACCTTTCAAGGACTTGGTTCTTCGGGGTTGGGGGAACTTTGAATCCAGAAATAGGGGAGTGCCGTTGGACGGACGAGCAACTTGCAATACCCATCAAGAATCTTCAGGATTATATTGCTAGCGCAGAAAGGAACATTCATTCCCAATAGAGAGAAGGACGAGCTGACTAAGGCCCTCGGGACACTAGTAGAAAACAGGGCTATCGTTCGGGCCTGGCCAGCCCATTAGTCTCGGTTCTTCAAGAACCGGGACCCATGGGAGGTATTAGACTCGATTCGTGAGCCCAGGGGGCCGGCTGGGGCCTCGTGGGCATTGGTCCCGGTCCGTATGGAACCATTTGTCCCGGTTCCAGGCACGAACCGGGACCAATGGTTCTCGCTCCTGGCCCACAACCATTGGTCCCGGTTCGTGTCTTGAACTGGGACAGAAGGGGGGGCTTTAGTCCCGGTTCATGCCACGAACTGGGACAAATAACTTGCCTATATATACCCACCGCCGCGGCAGAGCACTCCACAGTGCTCTATTTTTTCAATCCGGTGAGGAGAGGGCATTTGGGTGCTCTAGTTCACCTCCTATGTACATGAGGTGTTCGATGAAATGCTCGAGCCACACTAGTTAAGCTCTCTCCTCTCGAAGCTCGACCTCGGAGCTCCATTTTTTTCGAGATTTGTCTAGATTTAGCGGTCCGTCACGCCCCGTCCCCGTTTTCACCGCCGTGGATTGCCCGCGCCGATCTTGTCGCCGGCACCACCGTGGTGAGCCTCTTGTTCTTATCTTCTTTCTGATACTTGTCTGACTTTCTTACTTTACATAGATATTTTTCTGATTTTCTTACTTTTGACAAACATAATTATATATAATGCATGCAGATGAATCGGCAATGGATGTATGGTGATAGACACACCTCCGAGTACATTAAGGCCGTGCATAATTTTCTCGAAGTGGATGAGGCAAACAAGCAGAATGGTTTTATGTGTTGTCCATGCACTAAATGTGGACATACGGAGTCTTACTTTAACCGGAAAATCCTTCACACCCACCTACTTTACAAGGGTTTCATGCCACACTATAATGTTTGGACGAGGCACGGAGAAATAGGGGTTATGATGGAAGACGGCGAAGAAGAAGAGGACGATGACAACTATGTGCCCCCTGAATATGGTGATGCTGCAACGGTGGGAGCTGCTGAAGATCAAGAGGAACCAGACAATGTGCTCGATGATGCTACAATGGGGGAAGCAGCTGAAGATCAAGAGGAACTAGACGATGTGCCTGATGATGATCTCTGCCGGGTCATTGTCCATGCAAGGACGCAATGCGAAAGTCAAAAGGAGAAGCTGAAGTTTGATCGCATGTTAGAGGATCACAAAAAAGGGTTGTACCCCAATTGCGAAGATGGCAACACAAAGCTGGGTACCATACTCGAATTGCTGCAGTGGAAGGCAGAGAATGCTGTGCCTGACAAAGGATTTGAGAAGCTACTGAAAATATTGAAGAAGAAGCTTCCAAAGGATAATGAATTTCCCGACAGTACGTACGCAGCAAAGAAGGTCATATGCCCTCTAGGATTGGAGGTGCAGAAGATACATGCATGCCCTAATGACTGCATCCTCTACCGCGGTGCGTACGAGGATTTGAACGCATGCCAGGTGACCCTGGTGATGTTGACGGCGAGCCCCGCAGGAAGAGAGTTCCTGTGAAGGTGATGTGGTATGCTCCTATAATACCACGGTTGAAACGACTGTTTAGAAACAAATAGCATGCCAAGTTGATGCAATGGCACAGTGAGGACTGTAAGAAAGACGGGAGGTTGAGAGCACCCGCTGACGGGTCGCAGTGGAGAAAAATTGAGAGAGAGTACTTGGCTGAGTTTGCACGTGACCCAAGGAACGTATGGTTTTGTTTAAGCGCGTATGGCATTAATCCTTTCGGGGAGCAGAGCAGCAATCACAGCACCTAGCCCGTGACTCTATGTATGTATAACCTTCCTCCTTGGATGTGCATGAAGCGGAAGTTCATTATGATGCCAGTTCTCATCCAAGGCCCTAAGAAACTCGGCAATGACATTGATGTGTACCTAAGGCCATTACTTGAAGAACTTTTAAAGCTGTGGAATGGAAACGGTGTGCGTGCGTGGGATGAGAACAGACATGAGGAATTTAACCTGCACGCGTTGCTGTTTGTAACCATCAATGATTGGCCCGCTCTCAGTAATCTTTCAAGACACACAAACAAGGGATACCACGCATGCACGCATTGTTTAGCTGACACCGAAAGTATATACCTGGGAAGCTGCGGGAAGAATGTGTACCTGGGCCATCGTCGATTTGTTCCGACCAACCATCAATGTCGAAAGAAAGGCAAGCATTTCAAAGGCGAGGCAGATCACCGAAAGAAGCCCGCCGTGCGTACCAATGATCACGTACTTGCTATGGTCAATGATTTACAAGTAATCTTGCTTCCGGTTGCATTGAGGGGGCTTCTATCGGAAAACGTCCGATTAGCCATTGTGAAGCTATGTGCATTCCTTAATGCATTCTCTCAGAAGGTGATCGATCCAGAAATCATACCAAGGCTAAGGAGTGATGTGGTGCAATGCCTTGTCAGTTTTGAGCTGGTGTTCCCACCATCCTTCTGCAATATCATGACGCACGTCCTAGTTCATCTAGTTGACGAAATTGTCATTCTAGGCCCCGTATTTCTACACAATATGTACCCCTTTGAGAGGTTCATGGGAGTCCTAAAGAAATATGTCTGTAACCGCGCTAGGCCAGAAGGAAGCATCTCCATGGGCCATCAAACAGAGGATGTCACCAACCGGGACTAAAGGGCGGCTTTGGTCCCGGTTGGTGGCACAAACCGATACCAATGCCCCCCCTTTAGTCCCGGTTGGTGCCACCAACCGGGACCAAAGGCCTCTGCTTCCCGCCCTTTGGGCTGCTGAAAAGAGGCCTTTGGTCCCGGTTGGTTCCACCAACCAGGACTAAAGGTCGCATTCGTCCCAGTTTGTCTCACGAACCGGGACCAATGCGTTGTCTATATAACTGGCACTTGTCAAAATTTCATTCAGTTCGTTCTTCCCCGCGCCCGACGCCGCCAGGCTGCCCTCTCCGCCACGCCGTCACCGTCGTCGCCCCGCGCCGTCTCGCGCCATCCCGCGCCGCCCCACGCCCCGTGCCCCGTGACGGCTCCGGCACTGCCTCGCTCGTCGCTCGTCACCGCGCCGCCCCTCACCATCGCCCGTCGCCGCGCCGCCCCACACGCACCGTCGCCGTCGCCGTCCCCTGCCTATCGTCGTCGCCGTCCCCTCACGCCGTCGCCATCCCGTCAGCTTATATGAAGTTTGCTAATTTAATTAGATGTGTAGTTAATTTAGATGTGTAGTAATTTAGATGTGTAGTTAATTGAGTTAGATTTTGTTCATAGATTTTTTTGTTAGATTTTTTTTCATATTGTGTTAGATTTTTTCTGTTAATAGATTTTTTTGGTGATATTATTGTTGAATATGCATGTTTGTATGTTCATATATATGCAAAGATCGGATATGTCAATTTTTTATGATTTTTTTCTGTTCATAGAATTTTTATGATTTTTTTCTGTTGTAATTTTGTTCATAGAATTTTAATGATTTTATTGTTCATAGAATTTTCTTTGTCAATTTATGTATATGTACATATTGTGTATGTATAGGAAAAAATTGTGTATGATCAAAGTCATTTATGTATATGTTCATATTTAGAAGAAAAAGCAGGAGAGGAAAAAGGGAAATAAGAAGAGAAAGTGTTTAATATAATTAGTTAAAAAAATAATAGAACTAGTTAAACTAGTTTATTTATAGTAAGTACTACTTTATTTTATTTATAGTAAGTGCTTAATATATAGTTGAACTAGTTGATTTAATAAACTACTTTATTTTACTATAGAAGTAGTTTATTTTTAGTAAGTACTATTTTATTTATTTATAGTAAGTGCTTAGTAGTTGAACTAGTTGATTTAATTAATAAAACTACTTTATTTTACTATATATAGAAGTAGTTCCCGCATCGACTTCGACGATGCCTATCCCGCATCCTCGTCGTCGACTCGGCGGTGGAGGCCTGCTTGATCAGGGCCATGTCCGGGACTGGGCTCCGTCGGGCTGGTATTGGGAGGTGCTACCTTCCGGGGGGCGTAGGTTGGTGAGGAGCCAGCCCGTTGTTGACCCGATCCTTATTTGGTGGCGGTCGCGTGGGCCAGTGACGGTGCCGAGGCTTCCGGACACCGCGGAGGTGGTACGTCACCGTGTCAGCGAGGAGGACGGGCACGTCCCTCGCTACACGGCTGCATTGGAGGGCAGGTTCGACAATACCTGGCAGGTTCTTCAGGGATCTCACTGGAGCTATGATCCTGTGATGGTTCCTTATCTTTGGGTGTCCACCGCCTGCGACGATACCCGTCGGGCGCTACGGTTCTAGCTGTATTAGCGATGCTATATGTATGATAGTATTCGAGGAGTATTAGTGATAATATTCGACGATGTACGGACACAAGAGATGATGTGCTTTTGCTTATAATTGAATGCATGCTAATTTGAATACTACTTTATTTTACGATTTGGTTTTGCTTATTGAATGCTCATATTGGAAAATTACTCCTACTTTGAATGCTAAAATTGGTGAGCACTATGTAGAAATCTAGGAGCCCCCTCCATCATCCACGTCGTCATGGGGGTAGCTTCTCCTTCATTCCCGTGTGCTAGACAATTTGGTGTAATAATGCACTCGGGAATGAAAGGAGGAGCTACCATCACCGATAGTCAACCCATGATTAATAATAATGATCTAATTTATGTTTTTTAGTACATATATTTAATTGTACAAGTTTAATATTTGAATTATGAACATAGGCCGGAAATGTCGAACTCGGACGACGAAAACCGCCCGGGGGAGTGCGACTGGTGCCACGATGACCGAGGTATGCGCGACAGGTTCCTTGAGCTGGACGAAGATCGGCGCTTCAGCATTAAGCTCGCGGAGACCTTCGATGTTGAAACAGTACGCAACGACCACAATAGTTTTTTTTCGTAATTTAGCATGACTTCAACTATTTTAACGTGTATTTTTCATCTTTTCCAATTCGACTAGCTTATCCCATGCTATGCAAGACACTATGTCTTGGAGAGGATGGGTTTCGAAGACCATGAAAGTATGGAAACCAAAAAAATTCACCTAAGGACCCATCATGGTGTGGATTTTGAAGTAAAGTTGTACAATTCTGAGAGTGTAACCCATTTTGGTTGCAAAAATTGGGAAGCACTTTGCAAGATGTATGGTTTTGATGAGGGTATGCTTGTCACCATGGATCTTGGTGATCCTACAATCGAGCAAGACAATATGGACATTTGGGTCCTTGTTGATACACTTCCAATTCTTCCGCCATGTGAGCTTCTCAAATATAGTTATTAAGTAATTTATATTGTTTATTTTAAAATAGTTGACAGGTTATTTCCATTGACAGCTTATTTTCATTCTTCATAGAATGTGCGGAAGATGTTAGACAAAACCCACTACACCGATGGCTCCGAATTAACTTATAAGGAGAAAAATCATCTGATCTCATTTTGTACTGATCTTAAGAATTACAATATCTACAATCGAACTCCTCAATATTATGGTCAATACGTGCCACTAGTGCACGTGTTGAACTACGGTAACTACCATGGAGATACCCTGGTAAGATTTTTTACTATTACGACATCCGTGCATCTTTTTGCATACTTCTAAAAAGTAGTACATCATTGCTAACTACGAAGTTATTACTATGTTTTTCAACATATAATCCCGAATGATTGTGTGCCTCATCTGATGTATACGCACGGTCGCCTTGATGTTTTGAACATACAACCAGGTCGTCCTACGAATCTCAACTGTCCATACTTGATTTCTAAAAGAAGTGGAGACATGACAATCAAAGAATGGGAAAATGTATGGACAGTTGTAAGGAGCTTCTTGGAAGCAAAAGGAAGCGAAGCGCAAGAATTGGAGACAGGATGATCCCCATTGTTCATAATGGAGAGTCAGGGTCTATATTGTTTTATGCTATTTTACCTTAAGGGTGTTTAGGTCCTACCAGATACAGATGATCATGTGCTAAGAACAATTATGTAGGGTTGGGTTCGATGACTAGAGGATGATGATCGTATGACTTGTTATTAATATCGAGTAGAAGTTGTATGATGATGCATGATTAGTAGGACTTGTTATTATATATGATGATGTATGATGCGAGCATGAAGAGTTATTATATATCAGCGGGTGAAATGAACATAGCAGTAGCGTAGGTAAACCAAGCACGAAGATATAAGAGAGGACACTTCTCTCTATTAGCTAGCTAATAACAATCTAAATTAACCCCCAAAACCCCTAAACCAGCCACTTTCAAAAAAAACCTCAGCTCCAGCCAGCTGCTGACGCGTGGAAGCCTTTTGGTCCCGGTTTATGTCACCAACCGGGACCAAAGGCCCCCTTGCCTGGGCTGCCCGCATTTGTCCCGGTTCGTGTAAGAACCGGGACTAAAGGCCAAGGGCATTAGTACCGACCTTTTAGTCCCGGTTCTTAAACTGGGACAAAAGGCCCTTACGAACCGGGACAAATGCCCTGTTTTCTACTAGTCGGAATCCTGAGCACCCTGGACGAACACGAGGCACAGTAGGCTCCGTGGCGTGGGTTCATGGGTTCCCCGGCGCAGGCGGTTACATATGCGAGAAAGAGGAAAGCGAAGCTGAGCAAAATGCAGAAGGTCAATGCAAGATTAGCGAAGCTAGAGGAAGTTGCAGTTGCCAGCTGATACGTCTCCAATGTATCTATAATTTTTGATTGTTCCATGTTATTATATTACCCCTTTTGGATGTTTATGGGCTTTATTATACACTTTTATATTACTTCTGGGACTAACCTACTAACAGGAGGTACCGCCCATATTGCTGTTTTATTGCCTGTTTCAGTATTTCGAGGAAAAGGAATATCACACGGAGTCCAAACGGAATGGAACCTTCGGCAACGTGATTTTTTGGAAGAATATGATCCGGGAGACTTGGAGTTCACGTCAGAAGATCCCCGAGGAGGCCACGAGATAGGAGAACACCCCCCCCCCTTGTAGGGCGCGCCCCCTGTCTCGTGGGCCCCTCGAGCACCTCTCGACCGACTTCTTTCGCCTATATATGCCTACGTACCCTAAAACTAGCAGAAATCAAGATAGATCGGGAGTTCCGCCACCGCAATCTCTGTAGGCACCAAAAACCTCTAGGGAGCCCGTTCCGGCACCCTGCCGGAGGGGGAACCCATCACCGGTGGCCATCTTCATCATCCCGGCGCTCTCCATGACGAGGAGGGAGTAGTTCACCCTCGGGGCTGAGGGTATCTACCAATAGCTATGTGTTTGACCTCTCTCTCTCTCTCTCTCTCTCTCTCTCTCGTGTTCTCTCTCATGTTCCGTCTATGGCATGATCTTGATGTATCCCTAGCTTTGCTATTGTAGTTGGATCTTATGATGTTTCTCCCCCTCTACTCTCTTTTGATGAATTGAGTTTCCCTCTTGAAGTTATCTTATCAGATTGAGACTTTTATTTGAGAACACCTTATGTATCTCTTGCCGTGTTTATCTGTGGTGACAATGGGATATCATGTGCCTCTTGATGTATGTTTTGGTGACCAACTTGCGGGTTCCGCCCATGAACCTATGCATAGGGGTTGGCACACGTTCTTGACTCTCCGGTAGAAACTTTGGGGCACTCTTTGAAGTACTTTTATGTTGGTTGGATGAATCTGAGATTGTGTGATGCATATCGTATAATCATGCCCACGGATAATTGAGGTGACAATGGAGTATCTAGGTGACATTAGGGTTTTGGTTGATTTGTGTCTTAAGGTGTTATTCTAGTACGAACTCTTTAATAGATCGATCCGAAAGAATAACTTTGAGGTGGTTTCGTACCCTACCATAATCTCTACGTTTGTTCTCGCTATTAGTGGCTTTGGAGTGACTCTTTGTTGCATGTTGAGGGATTGTTATATGATCTATCTATGTTATTATTGTTGAGAGAACTTGCACTAGTGAAAGTATGAACCCTAGGCCTTGTTTCCTATCATTGCAATACCGTTTACGCTCACTTTTATCATTAGTTACCTTGCTATGTTTATTATTTCAGATTACAAAAACCTATATCTACTATCTATTTTGCACTTGTATCACCATCTCTTTGCCGAACTAGTGCACCTGTACAATTTACCATTGTATTGGATGTGTTGGGGACACAAGAGACTCTTTGTTATTTGGTTGCAGGGTTGTTTGAGAGAGACCATCTTCATCCTACGCCTCCCACAGATTGATAAACCTTAGGTCATCCACTTGAGGGAAATTTGCTACTGTCCTACAAACATGTGCACTTGTAGGCCCAACAACGCTACAAGAACAAGGTTGTGTAGTAGACATCAAGCTCTTTTCTGGCACCGTTGCCGAGGAGGTGAGTGCTTGAAGGTATATCTTTAGATCTTGCAATCGAATCTTCTTGTTTCTTGTTTTATCACTAGTTTAGTCTATAAAAGAAAACTACAAAAAAAATGGAGTTAAGTTTGTCTCATACGCTTCATCTTTTTAATATCTTTCGTGAGTATGATGGAAAAGAAAATTGTGCTCAAGTGCTAGAAGAAGAATGCATTAAAATACTTGGTACTAAATTTTTGAATGATGAGCATGATTGCAATGTTGTTAGTATGAATTCCATGAATATCCATGATGCTAATGATATGCAAAGCCACAAGCTTGGGGAAGCTATGTTTGATGAATATGATATTTTTAGTCCCCCAAGTTTTGATGAGCAAATTTATTATGATGAAAGCATGCCACCTATTTATGATGATTATATTAATGAAAGTGGGTTTGGAAGAGTGTCAACTTTAGGAAGTAGTGATCCCACTATTTTGGTGGATGTTGAATCTTATTTTGATGAATATCAAAGTGGATTTGGAAGAGTGTCAACTTTATTTAGTGATGATTCCACTATTTCGGAAGAGGTTCCAATTGATTATGAGAACAGAGTTGCTATTTATGATGATTATTGTGATGACTTGTCTGCTATTAAGAATAATGATAACCATGAAACTTGTCATCATGATTTTAGTTTTCAATTGGATTATGCCTCACATGATAATTATTTTGTTGAGTTTTCTCCCACTACTATTCATGAGAAGAATTTTGCTTATGTGGAGAGTAGTAAATTTTCTATGCTTGTAGATCATGAAAAGAATGCTTTAGGTGCTGGTTATATTGTTGAATTCATTCATGATGCTACTGAACATTATTATGAGGGAGGAACATATGCTTGTAGAAATTGCAATAATGTCAAGTTTCCTCTCTATGTGCTTAAAATTTTGAAGCTATGCTTGTGTTACCTTCCTATGCTTGTTGATTATTGTTCCCATAAGTTGTTTGCTCACAAAATCCCTATGCATAGGAGGTAGGTTAGACTTAAATGTGCTACACATATGCTTCATGATGCTCCCGTATTGTTTCAACTTATCTTTTATGTGAGCATCATTGTCATCATCATGCCTAGCTAGAAAGGCATTAAAGAAAAGCGCTTGTTGGGAGACAACCCAATATTTATCCTTACTGTTTTTGTGTGTTCACATGATTATGCTACTGTAATAATCATGTTTTATAGGTTTTGTTTCAATAGAGTGCCAAGTAAGACCTTTAGGATAGCTTACGGTGATAGTTGTGTTGATCCTGCTGAAAATCAGAAACTTTTGCACCCGGTAAATTAGTTTTTTTAATTCACAGAAACGTGATTCTGATCTGATTATTTTTGCTCTGGATTGGTACACGAATTTCTTAGGCCTTCCTAATTTTGTAGGATGTTTGGAGTTCCAGAAGTATGTGTTTGATACAGATTACTACAGACTGTTCTGTTTTTGACAGATTCTGTTTTATATGTGTTGTTTGCTTATTTTGATGAATCTATGAGTAGTATCAAAGGGTATGAACCATAGATAAGTTGGAGTACAGTAGATATTACACCAATATGAATTTAGAATGAGTTCATTACAGCACCTAAGTGGTTGTTTTAGTTTCTTATACTAACGGAGCTGATGAGTTTTCTGTTGAGTTTTGTGTTGTGAAGTTTTCACGTTTTGGGTAAATATTCAATGGACTATGGAATAAGGAGTGGCAAGAGCATAATCTTGGGGATGCCCAAGGCACCCCAAGGTAATATCCAAGGACAACCAAGAGCCTAAGCTTGGGGATGCCCCGGAAGGCATCCCCTCTTTCGTCTTCATTCATCGGTAACTTTACTTGGAGCTATATTTTTATTCACCACATGGTATGTGTTTTGCTTGGAGCGTCATTTTCTTTTGTTAGTATTTGCTTTCTGTTATTTAGAATAATGTTTTGCATCTCTATTTTCAATAAAAAAATCAAGGATAGCCTTTACCATGCTTATTTCGCTAGTATACATGTTGCTGTTTGAAAACAGAAAGTTTACCGCTGTTACAAAAATTACCTAGATAAGTCAGAGAATGGTATAGTGTTGAAACTTTTTGCATAATGAGATCTGATAAATTTACTACAGTGGGAATTTTATTTCATAATTTTTGGAGTTAGGGAAATTTGTTTAATCTTGCATTCTTTACAGACTATACTGTTTTGACAGATTGCTGTTATGTTTGCATTGTTTCCATATGTTTGCTTGTTTAATGATTCTATTTGATGATAGGAGTATTAAATATGCAGGGGCATTTGGTATTCAATGTTTAATAATAATTTTAGTGATTTGTTACAGTAGAAAATGATAAGGTTTTGCATTGGTTTATACTAACCTATCTCACGAGTTCTTGTTGAGTTTGTTGTGAATGAAGCTTTTGATAAAAAGAAGAGAAACCATGATATGAGAGGAATTAAGGAGACATAAGAGTTCAAGCTTGGGGATGCCCAAGGAACCCCAAGATAATATTTCAAGAAGTCTCAAGCATCTAAGCTTGGGGATGCCCCGGTAGGCATCCCACCTTTCTTCTTCAACAACTATCGGTTAGTATCGGTCGAACCTAAGTTTTTGCTTCTTCACATGAGTTGTGCTATCCTTGCAATGTCATTTTATTTTGTTTTGCTTTCTGTTTGAATACAATACCAAGATCTGAAATTCCTTAATGTTAGAGAGTCTTCACGTAGTTGCACAATTGTTCGACTACTCATTGATCTTCACTTATATCTTTCGGAGTAGTTTGTCATTTGCTCTAGTGCATCACTTATATCTTTTAGAGCACGGCGGTGGTTATATTTTGTAGAAATTGCTAGTCTCTCATGCTTCACTTATATTATTTTGAGAGTCTTTTAGAACAGCATGGTATTTGCTATGATCATAAAGTTGGTCCTAGAATGATGAGCATCCAAGTTGGGTATAATAAAAACTATCATAGAAAAGAATTGGATGCTATGATCAATATGATGCTTGATGATTGCTTTGAGATATGGAGGTAGTGATATTACAGTCATGCTAGTTGAGGTGATTATGAAAAATACTTGTGTTAAGGGTTGTGATTCCCGTAGCATGCACGTATGGTGAACCGGTTTGTGATGAAGTTGGAGCACAATTTTATTTATCGATTGTCTTCCTTATGAGTGGCGGTCGGGGACTAGCGATGGTCTTTTCCTACCAATCTATCCCCCTAGGAGCATGCGCGTAGTGCTTTGGTTTTTGATGACTTCTTGATTTTTGCAACAATTATATGAGTTCTTTTGCGTAATGTTGAGTCCATGGATTATACGCACCCTTTCACCCTTCCATCATTGCTAGCCTCACTTGTGCCGCGCAACTTTCGCCGGTACCATACACCCACCATACTCCTTCCTCAACAAAGCCACCATACCTACCTATTATGGCATTTCCATAGCCATTCCGGGATATATTTCCATGCAACTTTCCACCGTTCCGTTCATATCACACACATTACTTTTGTCATATTGCTCTTTGCATGATCATGTAGTTGACATTGTATTTGTGGCAGGGCCACCTTCATAATTTTCATACATGTCGCTCTTGATTCATTGCATATCCCGGTACACCGCCGGAGGCATTCATATAGAGTCATACCTTGTTCTAGCTTTGAGTTGTAATTCTTGAGTTGTAAATACATAAAAGTGTGATGATCTTCATTATTAGAGCATTGTCCTAGTGAGGAAAGGATGATGAAGACTATGATTCCCCCACAAGTCGGGATGAGACTTCGGACTTTACAAAAAGGCCAAAAAGAAAAAAAAGAGAGAAGGCCAAAGAAAAAGAAGAAGAAAAAGAAAAAAAATGATAGAAAAAGAGAGAAGGGACAATGCTACTATCTCTTTTTCCACACTTGTGCTTCAAAATAGCACCATGATCTTCATGTTAGAGAGTCTCATATGTTGTCACTTTCATATACTAGTGGGAATTTTTCATTATAGAACTTGGCTTGTATATTCCAATGATGGGCTTCCTCAAAAGTGCCCTAGGTCTTCGTGAGCAAGAAAGTTGGATGCACCCCCACTTAGTTTCTTTTGTTGAGCTTTCATATATTTATAGCTCTAGTGCATCCGTTGCATGGCAATCCCTACTCACTCACATTGATATCTATTGATGGGCATCTCCATAGCCCGTTGATACGCCTAGTTGATGTGAGACTATCTTCTCTTTTTTGTCTTCTCCACAACCACCATTCTATTCCACATATAGTGCTATGTCCATGGCTCACGCTCATGTATTGCGTGAAAGTTGAAAGAGTTTGAGATTATTAAGTATGAAACAATTGCTTGGCTTGTCATCGGGGTTGTGCATGATTAAATACTTTGTGTGATGATGATAGAGCAATAGCCAGACTATATGATTTTGTAGGGATAACTTTCTTTAGCCATGTTATTTGGAGAAGACATTATTACTTTGATTAGTATGCTTGATGTATCACCATTTTCATGTTAATATGAACTTTTATTTTGTATCATTTTGATCTGAGCATTCATGCCACAATAAAGAAAATTACATTATAAATTATGCTAGGTAGCATTCCACATCAAAAATTCTGTTTTAATCATTTACCTACTCGAGGACGAGCAGGAATTAAGCTTGGGGATGATTGATACGTCTCCAACGTATCTATAATTTTTGATTGTTCCATGCTATTATATTACCCCTTTTGGATGTTTATGGGCTTTATTATACACTTTTATATTACTTTTGGGACTAACCTACTAACCGGAGGCCCGGCCCATATTGTTGTTTTATTGCCTATTTCAGTATTTCGAGGAAAAGGAATATCAAAAGGAGTCCAAACGGAATGAAACCTTCGGTAGCGTGATTTTTTGGAAGAATATGATCCGGGAGACTTGGAGTTCACGTCAGAAGATCCCCGAGGCTGCCACGAGATAGGAGGCCACCCCCCTGTATGTGGCGCCCCCTGTCTCGTGGGCCCCTCGAGCACCTCCCGACCGACTTCTTTCGCCTATATATGCCTACGTACCCTAAAACCATCAGAAATCAAGATAGATCGGGAGTTCCGCCGCCGCAAGCCTCTGTATCCACCAGAAACCTCTCGGGAGCCCGTTCCGGCACCCTGCCGGAGGGGGAACCCATCATCGGTGCCCATATTCATCATCCCAGCGCTCTCCATGACGAGGAGCGAGTAGTTCACCCTCGGGGCTGAGGGTATGTACCAGTAGCTATGTGTTTGATCTCTCTCTCTCTCGTGTTCTCTCTCGTGTTCCCTCTATGGCACGATCTTGATGTATACCGAGCTTTGCTATTGTAGTTGGATCTTATGATGTTCCTCCCCCTCTACTCTCTTGTGATGAATTGAGTTTCCCTCTTGAAGTTATCTTATCAGATTGAGACTTTTATTTGAGAACACTTGATGTATGTCTTGCCGTGTTTATCTATGGTGACAATGGGATATCATGTGCCTCTGATGTATGTTTTGGTGACCAACTTGCGGGTTCCGCCCATGAACCTATGCATAGGGGTTGGCACACGTTCTTGACTCTCCGGTAGAAACTTTGGAGCACCCTTTGAAGTACTTTTATGTTGGTTGGATGAATCTGAGATTGTGTGATGCATATCGTATAATCATGCCCATGGATACTTGAGGTGACAATGGAGTATCTAGGTGACATTAGGGTTTTGGTTGATTTGTGTCTTACGGTGTTATTCTAGTACGAACTCTTTAATAGATCAATCCAAAAGAATAACTTTGAAGTGGTTTCGTACCCTACCATAATCTCTACGTTTGTTGTCCGCTATTAGTGGCTTTGGAGTGACTCTTTGTTGCATGTTGAGGGATTGTTATATGATCTATCCATGTTATTATTGTTGAGAGAACTTGCACTAGTGAAAGTATGAACCCTAGGCCTTGTTTCCTATCATTGCAATACCGTTTACGCTCACTTTTATCATTAGTTACCTTGCTGTTTTTATTATTGCAGATTACAAAAACCTATATCTATTATCTATTTTGCACTTGTACCACCATCTCTTCGCCGAACTAGTGCACCTATACAATTTACCATTGTATTGGGTGTGTTGGGGACACAAGAGACTCTTTGTTATTTGGTTGCAGGGTTGTTTGAGAGAGACCATCTTCATCATACACCTCCCACGGATTGATAAACCTTAGGTCATCCACTTGAGGGAAATTTGCTACTATCCTACAAACCTGTGCACTTGCAGGCCCAACAACGTCTACAAGAAGAAGTTTGTGTAGTAGACATCACCAGTCAACCATCTCAGCGGCACGAAGCTACCCCACCATCTCAGTGGAGAAATAGCGTGGCTTCCACGGAGCTAGCCCAGCCTGATTTCGCGGCTCCATGCTACCCCAGGGATACTATCATGGAGGCTCAACATTGCGAGATTATGACGAAATGGAAGAACCTGACTTTGAAGGCGGCTGTCGGCTCTGTTGTACCTCCTCAAGCTGACGGAACTTTTCACTACCGTATGATTCCACATAGCTATGCTGTTGTGACGATGGATAAAATAATGGAGGGATTTCAGGAGCTGGAGCTTAACCACCCTACAGGTGAAGGGGAGATTCATCTGAGAGCTGATTTATGGAGTACATGTCTGTGGAGGAAGGAGTACATCAACCTTCCAAACTGGACACCTCCTCCTCCGCCTCCTCCTCCAGCAAGTGATCAGGGCACTCTGCCTCCTCATCCGCCTCCTCTGGCGTGTGACAGCACTCCGGCTCCATCTTTGCCACCTCCAACGAGCACTTCGCCTCCTCCGGCGCGTGAAGGAACTACGGCTCCACCTCCGCCTCCTCTGACGCGTCAGAGCACTCCGCCTCCTCCAGTGCATCGGCGAACTCCGCCGCGTCAGCAACAGCGGAATAGAGAGGCCGCCGCTCCGGCGGCTAGCAGTACAAGCAGAGGCGGGAAGCAATTTAAATACGGTCGATCTCTTAAGGCTCCGAAAAAGTTACCATATGAGAGGACTGACAAGGAAAACGAGGACATCCGTCGTGCCCAAGTGAGGGACCATTTTGGACGGAAACCTCCACCTCCGGACGAAATGGTAGATCCGGTGAAAGTGAAGCGCACTATCGATGCCCTTAAGCGACCACCACCGCCTCCGCCGGATTCCAACTATGTGCACATTATTAAAAGGACATATAAGGAAGCGGAGCGGTGGGGAAGTACTTGCAGTGATGCAAGGTTAGCAGAACGAAGAGGTGGGAAAAAAATCCCCAGCTCGGCGAACAGGCGAAGCAATTGTGTCACCCACTTAAGGTGTCTAGCAATATCGTCTCTAATCATCCGGGGATGGTGCCCAGTACCAATCCTGTTGATTACCTAAGCGATGATGTAGAGTTTGAAACAATGGAGGTGGACGAATTCAAATACGAGTACGGGAACCCTCTTGTCAAATCTGATCATCCTTCTCTAGCAACGATGATGCGAAGATTGCATGAATGATACATGAAAACCTGCAGCGAGTCTTGGAAGGATACTTTGATGCTGAGAGTTAAAGAGGAGCACGACCTCGTTGGAATTGATCTGTTGTTTGTTCAATTTGACGAGTTATTCCAATTATACAATCAAATGGCCCTCGACAAAACACTCGTGACTTGCCACTGTCTGTAAGTACTACTTCTGTAATTATGTCTCTATATATAGCTTAACCCTTTCATTGCATGTATATATAATTATCCTCACTATATTATGCAAGTTGAAGATCGCCGAATGCAGGAAAGCACAAATCTATGACATTGGGTTCATTAACCCAAATATTATGCATGAATGGACTCTTAAACACAGTCACAGATACCGAGGACAACTTGCTACAATCGTTGCTTAAAAATCAAAATAAAGAGAAAATACTCTTTCCTTACAACTTCAAGTGAGTGTTACTGTCTTGTGTATATTCGGTTTCCCTTACTGGAGGTTAATTATAGTAATGTAATTACTGTCATGCGTAGCTTCCACTTTATTCTTCTAGAGATTAAGCTTGAATGGGGAGTAGTAATTGTCTTAGACTCGAGAAGAAAAGATCCCCATGACTATGCAGACATGATTGAAATGCTCCAGAAGTAATTAAGTTCAATCAACCATCATCGCACCATATCGGCAACTTTGATCATTTCCTGATATCAAGTAATTATTCTCTTTGTCTGGCATGGTTTGGAAAGAGTTCACCGCAATTGTTCCGGCACTGCCGACAGAGCCGTGATTTACACAACCGAAATTAAGTACTACTAGCTAGTTCCGCGCATCTCCCATTGATTCTAGCTAGTTTCATCAATACCATTTGGCATGCTTGATTATCAGTTTGATTGAACTCTATTTCTCGTAAATTGCTTGTGGCAGGAAGCCGGGAATAATTTTTCTGGATACTACGTTTACAAGTTCAGCTACAACACGACGACATCTAAGCGAGGCTACTCTGAAAAACAATGTGATGTACGTAAACAAAAATATTCACAATTTTATTTTATTACCATTATTTGTGTTGAGTTTCATTCATATATATATGGTATTGTGTTGTGTTGAAAAACTATATATATATATATATATATATATATATATATATATATATATATATATATATATATATATATATATATATATATATATTTGTGTGTGTGTGTGTGTGTTGGCCCCCTTCTTTAAATTAGATGTGGCAGATGCGGGATGAACTCCTATGACATGATCGCATACAAGCAACTCAAGAGGAATTGACGCGATTTTTCTTGACCACGTCATACATAAAGACAAAGAATACCATGTGGAAATTGATATAGACCTTAGATGTTAGGGTTTGCAAGAGATCTTATATTGTACATATGTAGCTAGTAGCATCGGATAGATATACGCAAACTTGTTGTTCGACCAATCTCTCGCAGAAAGAGAGGTTACTTCTCTCTGTATATGCTCATGACGATCTTGTGTACTTAATGGTTCCTTCATTTGCTTACTAGCTAGCGTGTCGAGTTCTCTCTATACGTATAGTAGCGCATCGACCAAGCACGGAGATAAAGAGAGGTCACTTCTCTCTATTAGCTAGCTAACACAATATGAAACCCCTAAATTAACCCTCCAAAACCCTAACCCCCACCTTCTTTAATAAAAAACAAAAAACCCAGCTCCTGCCAGCTGTTGACGCATGGAGGCCTTTTGGTCCCGGTTGGTATCACCAACCGGGACTAAAGGTCCTCCTGCCTAGGCGCCCCGCAGCGGCCACGTGGAGCCCCTTCTGTCCCGATTCGTAAGTGAATCGGGACTAAAGGGTTTGGACTTTAGTCCCGACCGTTTACTCCCGGTTTCAGAGCCGGGGCTAAAGGGCCTTTAGAACCGGGAGAAATGAGCCGTTTTCTACTAGTGGACAACAGTTAACTAACTGAATCGCTAGGTAGCTACTTCGACGTACTCACCTCATCATGGCCTCAAACGCATGCTATAGTCGAATCAGTTTCCTGTTAGAACGAGAAACTGTACTATTCTTTTGTACTGCCACCGGCCGTCCTCTTGGCTTTTGGATGATCGGTACCAGGTATTGAAAATATACTGTTATGGCAATTAATTTCGATGGGCCGTGTGCTCTGCTCTTCTTCTGGGGATCTGACATTTTCTAATCAGCCAGTGCATATAATATTACCAAATGTGGACGAACCGTGATGGCTTGTTTGTCTTTCATTTTAACTATATAATATATTAGAAAAAAGTTCAAACTTTCCTAGAATGATCACCATGGTACTGTTACTTTTACAAAAAAAAACATCCCTTATTTCTGGACACTTTCATATTATGGCGTGGTGGCTAAATGGGCGGTCAACTAGTAAAAACATGTTCAAAGGACCCAAAAAACGTTTTGAGGACAGGTCAAAGTTGAAACTTGACTGATTTTGATAGTTTATAGTCGTAACAAAGTAGATTGTTAGACATTTTTGACAGCTCAAGGTTGAAATATGGACTTCTCTTTTTAGTAATGGGCCACACCGATGGCGGCTACATCGGTATTGTAACAAAATGAAACATAGTGTTAGTCACCATAAAAATTGAAAAGTAGAGTATTCAGTCATGAAATATAGAAGTCAAGAGACTGGAATCACCGTCGTTTGCCAAGCTACCAAGCTTCAAACCGATATCATGGCCATTAATCATGATATTTAGTATCAACTACCGTCCTTTTGGACCAAATAATATATCATATCACTGTCTTATAAAGGCATGAACAAGTAGTTGCTAGATAATATCCGTTGTTTTCAATTGGATTGGTGTCAAAGGTCTCACGTACGTATGCGGTTGTACAAATAATAGGCTCTTGTACACCACCTTCGCTTATTCCTAAGAAAAGCACGAACATGTAATTGCTAAATCCCATCCGTTGCTTTCAATTGGGTCCTGTATCAATTAAGAAGCTTTTGTATGTGGCCCAGTGTCCTTGTGCAGCGGATGCCGATGCGGACCGGCTTTTTTTGCCGTCGACGCTGTGGTGGCATCAACAGCTAACTAACTGAATCGCTAGCTAGCTACTTCGACTTACTCACCTCATCATGGCGTCAAATGCATGCTTATAGTCGAACCAATTTCCTGTTAGAACGAGAAACTATACTATTCCTTTCTACTGCCACCGGCCGTCCTTTTGGCTTTCGGATGATCGGTACCAGGTATTGAAAATATACTATTATGGCAATTAATTTTGATGGACCGTGTGCTCTGCTCTCCTTCTGGGGATCTGACATTGATTAATCGCCGTCTAATCTGATAATTTGATTATTGAACTGGTAATGTCAACCTCTCATCATGTGAGTACACTGTCGGTGTTTCCTTCAAATAGTGGTATTTTCTCGCAAAGAATAACACACCGTACTGTGCATCAGGAGCAGAGATAAGGGGCCCTGGGGCGAGATCAAAATTGTTGTAAAATTCGTACATGGCATGTTCATAGTGTAGTTGATCAAACCCCATAACATCCCATATTCAATCCATTATCAAGAATAATTAGGATTTACATGAGAAAAAGAAGCGAGGAATCCTCTTTTCGACTTTGACTCCCCCACTCCAGTCATTGATTTTCTTTCAGTTACTCCGAAAGTAGCTATTTCAGTTTCAAACACAAGAATTCTTGATTGAAATAGGTTGGGCCGATCACATGGATGGATATCCCAACGAAGACACCGCAGTGGCATCCTCCTTTCCGGTGTTAATCGGCTTCCCACCATTGGACAACTTGCATCCAATGGCAGCATTGTGGAGTTGCGGGACTGTGCTGGAGTGGCGGTGCAATGGCACGGTGGAGCGGCGGAGCACTGTGGTGATGAAGCATTAGCGAGAGGATGAAGAAGAAGTGGGTGAGGTGAGCGTAATAGCCCTACCCTGCTCCGGTTATATAGGGGGATTTAAGTGCCACACCATGGCAGGCAATACCTCATTAGTAGGGCAAACCCTAGCGGTAGCGTGGGGTAAAGGCCTACCAGTAGCGCGGGGGGCGGGGGGGGGGGGGGGGGGGGGGGGGCGCTACTGCTAAGCATCTACCTATAAGGTATTTTCTAGTAGTGCTTGTCGCGTGGCGTGATATCCATGTGTATCCCCACAACAACATGCAGAGCGCACAAGGATCAAGGGGACTCCCATTATGTGCGTCCGGGAATTGGGGCACAGACTGATGGGATGTGCTATATGTGGACCCAAACAATAGTCTCACACATCATGTTCACCATGGGGTAACGTCTGAGATGTTATTCGTTGTACCAGATGACGAGACCAGCCTGGTCAGGCGGAGAGGTAGAATTGGTAAGTACCGAGCGGGAATTCAACTCGCAGGGGCCGGTTCCACAGGAAACTTTTGGTGGTGTAGGTTGGCTATCTTCATCGGCAATTCAAGACCGAGGTGGTGCATGCCACTTTGGATGTAGTCCAGCAGGGCGGTCGGTTGCAAGCAGATGATCTTAGGGTAGCTTCAAAGAACAAGTTTTCAGTCTCGGCAAGACTGAAGATTGTGTGCAGTTTGGTGCTGGTCATGACCCATGGGTACCTCACCATGTCTGTTCTCGGCCCGGTGGGCCGGACTGAGGACTCCTAGGTTGGTTCTATCCAATGCCACTGAAGGCGGCCCATGATGCTCTTTACGGAGGCCTTCGAGAGGTTCGATGTACACGACATGGATACTGAAATCGTTCCACCGATGTAGCCGACAAGGATCTATAACCCTAGGGGCGCCGGAATGCTATATGAGTCGGGGTCCGCACTAGTCATTAGAGACAATACAATCCCTGGGTTCATATTTGTACTTTGTACACCCCAAAGGTACATGAGTAGAAGTAGGGTATTACCTCTTCTCGTGGGCCCAAAACAGGGTGAACTTTGGGTCATGTTTCCCCTTAGACCTAATCGCTCCGCCAGGATACCTACCAAAGAATCCACCGGATTTAGCTCCGACAAACGGCATGAACGCTCCATGGGAAACAATACGAACCAAATACACTAGACCATCCAAACCATAGACGATGTAGCCTCGTAAATATGCACCATTCCAACTTCCCTCACGCATGAACATGTGATATATGGTTGATTCCTATAAAAACTTGTCCAACTCTATTGCCTACCAGTGTTGCCATGTCGCGATGCAGTACCTAATGGCGGCAGCGATGTCCGGTCACTCGGAGATAAGATGACAAAAGAGTGGCAGCAATGTTGCAGAGGCGGAAAAGAGGAGTTGCGGTGGAAAGCACCTGGAAGAGCATGTGGTACGCTTGCGGCGCCGAGCACACACAGTATGGAATCCCCCGGGATATACTGAGGGCAGGGGTGAGTTAGGGCGCCAGTGACGAAGGGTTGAAAGATTTTATTTTTTTGGAGGGGAAAGGATTTCACTTGTAACAAGGCTGTAAGAAGATGCATTCACTGATTCATTTCGGAAAGTTCAGAAGTAGTTTTTTTCTTTTACGAATGGAAAATTCAGAAGTTCATGCACAATTATTATTCTGCATCTCTGATTCGTTTGGAGAAAATCGGAAGTAGTTGGAGAATACTACTCCCTCCGTCTCATAATATAAGAGCGTTTTGAATATAAAAAACGCTCTTATATTATGCGAAGGAAGGAGTAGATGGAACGGAACCAGTAGTTGTGCCACTATCTTTTGGGGTCCTATATATAACACGAAGGAAACAAGGAGCCTTTACGCATACGATCGAGTAGCTAGCGTTCATAGGGAAGCAGCAATGGACACCGTTAGTGGTAGTCCTTGGGCATCAGTTCAGAGAAACAGACTGCTCCCAATCCACACGTCAAGAGAACCTGCCGACACTGAGTGGACGCCGCCCGCCGGTTCTCCGGTGGAGGAGCCCGTGAGCCCTACAGCAAGAGCCATGGAAGATATAGGTATTTATATCGTCGTCACGATCGGCCTCGACACGCCGATAAACCTGACCACCTTCCGAGCCGGCATGGAAGCTATGCTTGCCCGATGCCCGCGCTATGGATGCATTCAAGTAGGCGCTCTTGTGACTACAACTGCTTAACCACAACAAGTACATGTATGTACGTATGACACTGGCATGCAGGTGGCGGATGGGTTAAACAATGGCGAGGCGCGATGGGCGCGCACTACTGTGAACGTCCAAGATCACATGATCGTGCCGAAGCTGGACCGAGCGACCGACCCAGACAAGGCCGTGGAGGACTATGTCGCCTCGCTGTCCACGCTCCCCATGGACTGCTCCCGCCCGCCATGGGAGTTCCACTTCCTCGACTTCCCGAGCTCCGAGGCGGCCTCCACGGTGGCCATCCGCGTGCACCACGCCTACGGCGATGGTATGTCTACTTTGGCGCTTCTCATGATGTCCACGCGCAGCGCCGCTGCCGACACCAAAAGCCATCCAGCCGCGCCTCCGCATCGTCGTCCAACACGCATGGGCGCCATATACGCCCCGCAACGCCCCCCACTTTCCATGGGCACCCTGGCGTTCGTCGCGTGGGTCTTGTCGTACCTTGTGCTCGCGTGGAACACCGCGGCAGACATTGCCTACTTCGCCGCCACGATTATGTTCTTGAGTGACCAGCGCACACTGTTCAAGCGTGCCGACGACGACGGGTTCCACGCCAAGCGCTTCGTCCACCGGAGTCTTAGCCTTGATGACGTCAAGTTCCTCAAGAATTCCATGAACTGTGTACGTATAAGCTAGTTTTGTTCACCAAATTCTTTTAAGATCCTTCAACAGAGGGTGCTACTCGTTTCTTTTTTAACTTTTCCCCCACGGACTGTTAACTTTCTTTCTATTTTTTCCGGGAACCACAGACTGTCAATGACGTGCTGGTAGCAGTGACTTCTGCTGCTCTGTCACGATATTACTTCCGCAAGTCCGGTAAGTACGTGAATGGTAACAAGTGTTTAATGAAAGAATCAATTATTTCTCCTACACGCCGATATTGCCTTTTACTACTACGACACTTCGTTTCTTAATTACTTCAATGCCAGGTGAGCCTAACACTACGAAAATCTGTGTGCGATCACTCCTTCCTGTCAACACAAGGCCAGCCACTAGTCTACAGGTAAGATGTACTTCCTCACAAAATATATGCAACGATTTTTTCACTAACATATACGTATATCTGAACAAGGTCACATGATATCACCATCATATTTCGTGGATTATAAGTATTTTAATTTAATTTGCTGACTTTACCTCTATGAACAGACATATGTTAATGTGATAGAATCTGATACGAGAAACGAGGTGACATGGGGAAATAAACTGGGCTACATCATTCTTCCATTCTATCTAGCCACACACGATGATCCACTTGCATACATTCGCAAAGCAAAGAAGGTTCTGGATAGGAAAAAGAGGTCCTTAGAAGTGATATTCACATATAAGATTGCTCAGATTTTCATGAAAGTTTTTGGTGTCAAGGTATGCTTTGCTGCCCTTTGCTCTATCTATCTAAAATTAGATTACACAAATATGAACCTAGCGAAGTAAGAGTTCATAATTCTTCTTCTTTATTTTAATGTTTCAAATTGCATTTCACCGTGATGATTGAACCAGGTAGGAACTTCTATCTTTCGGTGCCTCTTTGCACGTACAACAATAGTTTTCTCAAACATGGTTGGACCAACCGAACAAGTAGAATTATGTGGACACCCAGTGGCTTTCATTGCACCTAGCGTCTATGGGATTCCAGAGGTAGGCAACCCATGATCTCGCATACTTCCAAATTTTCCATAAGGTACTCTATAAGAATGCAACTGATAGTCCTGTACTTCTGTTAAACACAATCATCCACTAGTACGCTGATAACACAAAGATATCGATAAATGCTCACCATTGTAAACTTCGAAGGGGTGTATTGTTTTAATTTTGTGTAGACTGTGAACTCTACTATGATGCAGAGGCCGGGGACATTCCTCCCTTTCATTAAAAAATGACTGTGGACTCTACTATGAAGACCCTTCTTCAGTGACATTTTTTTATTAAGAGCAAAAATGGAACAATGAACCAAAGACATAAATGAACATGAGTCGAAAACCTACCTCGAGGAATATTAGAGTGCCCTAGACGACCGATACATAGGTGTAACTACAGTGTATAGTTTACTAAGAACATTTGCCGAACTTGCAAGTGTTATGCATGATCCTGCTGCACACTAGCAGACTAATGTATAGTTCAATCGATAATATGATTTACGATTGATATTTGTGCACAAAGTAGCTTTGTTGTATCTGATTAGTAGAAAGACATGTTGCTTCAGTCGAATACACCAAAAAAACCATGTATAAATCCCCTACTGCAAACTGGCCCATATGTGAGAATTTGTTAGCAGCTTAATGGACATTCTTCATGTGGGCTTGACACCCCCCCCCCCCCCTCCGGGGATGTATCTGGTGCACCGCTGCACCGGTCGCCCGTTACACATTCAAAAATGTTCAAAAACATCCCAAAAAAATTAGTGCACTGACACAACATCCATGTACGTTATCACAAAATTTTAAATCAATATTCGAAAGATTGCTCGAGATATAAAAATAAAAAATTTGATATTGAATAGTATATAACACAAATTGGGCTTCAATTGTGGCCCATTAGCACATCGACATCTAATTTGTAATTTTTGTATCTTGAGCATTGTTTTGAATTTTTATTTGAATTTTTGTGAGAACTTATATTGATGTTGTGTCGATACACTATTTTTTTTGATTTTTTTTAACATTTTTGAATGTGCAACGGAGTCCGGTGCACCGGTAGCACCAATTGTCTTGGTGCACCAGATATGCCCCCCCCCCCACACACACACACGCGCGCGCGCAAAACACACACTACCAGAATTTCGCCTAATCCCGACGGCCTATACTATGCCGACGGACCCCGTCGGCATATATGGAGGTATGCCAACGGCCTAGGGCAAGCCGTAGGGGTATCATCACGTATGCCGACGGTGGCCGTCAGCACAGGAAAGCCATCGGCATAGGGTGACATACGCCTACATCGGCCGTCGGCATAGGCGGGCCGTCGACATAGAAGTGGGCCCGGCGACCCGGCATGTGACGGGCAGTTGACGCCGTCACAGCTATGCCGACGGCACAAACGGCGGCCGTCGGCATAGCTATGCCGATGGCAAAGCCGTCCGCACAGCCCTTGTCCACATCATCGATATGCGGCATGTGCCACGTCATCGATCCGATGAGTCTACCTCATCTATCCGGGGGCATAGATCAGCATACTTGTGTTTTTTCTAAATTATATTTTGATTAAATTAAATGTTTCTTATCTAAACATGAACATACATAAATTATATATCGATTTGGTGTAGAATTTTTCATAGATTATGAATATGTTGTTTGTGACCCCCCCCCCCCCCCCCACACACACACATGGACGTCGCTGTCGCCGTCTCACGGAGGGGGGAAACGACCACGTCGGGCCGACACTGAGGGAATCTTGCGGCAGGTTGGGCCTGGACCGTGTTCAGGGGTGTACCTATGGGTTGGGCTATGACAACCAGGTGAAAAGGTCCATCGGTCAAACCCCTTCCAATGAAAGTCAAAGGTCTAGATCCGCCAGTCAACTGTGTCAGGGTTAGACGGGATGGGGGACTTGGGGGGGGGGGGAGCAATGCCGCCAGCTCTTGCGATGGGCCCTCTTATGCGTGTGGAAGTGTGGTGGCAGGTGCGAGCACCCGACACGCGGCTCCGGGGTGTGACCCCCCTCACGGACGCCGTTGTCGCCGTCTCACGAAGGGGGGAAACGTCCACGTCGGGATGAGACAGAGGGGGTCTTGCTGTGGGTTGGGCCCGAGCCGTGTTCGGGGGTGTACCTATGGGCTGGGCTATGACAACCTGGTGAAAAGGTCCATCGGTCAAACCCCGCCCGGTGAAAATCAAAGGCCTAGATCGGCCGGTCAGCTGTGTCATGACATGTAAAACGTATGATGTGAATGGGTATCACTTCCATACAGAGGAGCACCAGAACAGCCGTCTGATCCCAACACTATAAATACCGGAGTGTACACCCTTGGTCAAAATTCGGTTGCGTACTACGGCTGGGTACAAAAAATATACGAGGTTACATTCAACAAAGGGTGCCAAACCTGAAGTCTCCCTGTGTTCAAATGTCTATGGTTCGACCCACGGGAGGGGCTAAGATATACGCCTCACATTGGTTTGGTGGAAGTTAAACAATCAACTATCTATGCTGGAGCCGATCCCTTTATTGCGGCTACCCAAGCAAAAAAGATGACTAGCATAATGTCGACGAACCCCATCCAATGCGAACGAAGCACGAGGGCGTAAACACAACCTAGCAATGACAGACCACACAAGCATCTCCTTTTGAAGGTGGACGTTGTCCTTATACTCGCCCTCTCCAATTCCAAAGGGGACCCTTCCCCTTGGATGAAAGGGAGCTGGACCATCCGAAAAGATAGAGCAGCTCACTCTAGAGCATGGATAGGTGATTCCAAAGCACCATGGGAGATGATCAGCGCGACCACCCCACTGGACTAGAATCTCCATGGGAAGAGCCATGCCAAGGCTCACTGATCCAATCATGAATAGATGAAGCTGCTATGGAGCGTGGTTGATGAACAAACACACACATAGAGGAGCTAAAACGTCTTATGCTAAGCGATAGAGAAGAGCTCACATGAACCAACATCATGTCCATGACTCCCATGATGTCTTGCTACAAACAGGGAGGAGGAACCATATTTTCTCCCGTCCAAGATGGTGACGCCGGTCAACAGGAGAGCAATTAAGCACTTACACACCAAGCAACAAACAACCAAAAGAACTGCAAAAGGACAATAACCCAGCGAAATGTGGCACCATGGCTAGACCTCTACCTATATGATGTCGTTAAACTCCCAACAAGAACACCGCAATGCCATAGAACACCCTCAACTCACCCAAGGCAACACCTTCACGAAGGTGACGACAAAAGTTGCGCCGCTACCTAAGTCCGGAACACACAAGGTTTTTCACCTTGATATGCTAGTGGGAGGGAGTTGGAAATGAACCTGGATGACCCCTCCAAGAAGGAAGACATCACTAGTAACCATTGCCGCCATCGTGGTCGGAGCATCCAGCCAAAGATTTCTACTATCTCGATTCCTTTGCTTAGATAGCCCCACCTATAGCGGATCTGGTGCCCAACGGACGCCGATGGTCTGATCCATTAGGATGAAGAGGGATCCGAGCTTCAGATTGTACACAATCCTAAGAAGATCGCGTGAGCCCCCGCGGCTAGTTGCAAAAGCCGGCCACCAACCTCCACAACCAAGGTTTAGCAACACCCTCGGCCTCTAAGCCCTCCATCTGAAGTCGGACCATTTGAAACCTCGCTGCTACCACTCTTAGCGGTTGCGGTGGATTCGTTAGTTGCCTCGTCTAGACGAGTTGAGGAGAGAAGAGCATGGGAGGGAGTGTGACGGCTACGGTTTAGTCGCATCTCAGTCCCCCGAGCGCAGCTAAGCAGGGATCTAGCAGAACATTTTCTGAGAGATGAAGATGGAGTCACCCAGGAATGTGCATTTTGGCATCGTTATGGAAAATGTTCCAATCATGTCACTTTGTACGCCGGGCTGGCATGTCCAGCTGCAATCAATGAGTCAACTATGTCAGGTTGTCTAATACGGTAGCCAAGCCACCCGGTGACTATTGAGTATAATTTAGAATGGGATTAATCACAATATATCGAGTGCATTTAAAAGGATTGATGTGAAAATACACTCAATTATTGTGAATAATGGTGTATACTGAAATAAATAAGGATGGAGACCCGAAAATTAGTCAAAGAGGTCTTACATGTAGACTAATTATTTGAAAGTTTCTTTTACTCAAATTTTCTTTCCTAGTTTTTCTACAGCAATTTTGACACAGCCCTTAGTATTTCGTTTTTTCTTACCATGGTTGGCAATTAATTTCGAGGATTTCTTATGTAGGCTTTGATTATTCACTACCAAAGCTACAGAAGCAAAATCAAGATAATTCTATCAGTAGAGGAGGACAAGTTTCCAGACTATCATCAACTCTTGGATGACTTTGACCAGACCCTCGCGGTCATGATGGATGCAGCTTCAAGACTTTCAACATCGACCAAGAATGACTGAGTAACAGGCAACTAAATCAGGACCCTACCTCCACTCCTTCGCGCCAAATAATATATATTTTGTGTGTGTGTGTCATGTGTACAACTCCTAGTGTTTACTTCAAATAAAGATATAACACCTCCCACTGTTTGCATGCAATGAAGAAAATTAGTGTATAAGAAAACAGTTCTTGGATAACGGAGAAAAGAAATTCTACCGTGGGTGGGATTCACCATCCGCATTGCATTGAGATTCGTTATATTTTTCAGTTCTAGCAAAGTTGGTCTTGTTTTGGAGTGTTGTAACAGTTTTTTTTCCTTGTTTCATCTATGAGTTCACACTCACAATAGAACTAAATCTGTAGTAGATAAAGCTCGCGATGATCTTCCATTAAAAAAAGTTATTCAACAAGATTACTATTTATATTTTCATAATGGAGGTAATCATTGTGCCAACTCGTAGCGAATCAAATGAAATGGAGAAGCAACTAATCTGCCAACAGGAAGCTCCATGCGTCCTTTTGTCTGTGCTCTTCGATCCTTAGGTCGGTCGTAAAGAGTTTGCAACTCTACTCAGGGGATCCTGTAAGGAACTTCAGTATTTTCATTCAGGGACAAAATACAAAAGAAAATAGCTGATGGAAGGAAGAACAATGGAGAATTGATTGCAAGGATGGACGGACCGGTAGCAGTCAAGGTCCGGCTGGTCAGGAAGTGTTGGGGAACGTTGCATAAAAATTATAAAATTTCCTATGGAACACCCAATATCTAATCTAGGAGATGCAGAGCAACGGGAGGGGGGTCTTTCTACTTACCCTTGTAGACCAAAAGAAGAAGTGTATGCAACGCAGTGAGAGGTCGAGGCAATTTTGAAATCGGTTCCTAATTAAGAAGAATCAAATCATCGACTATCCCGACGTCGAGGCAATTGTTGCATTCAAGCACAACATCCGAGATGAATGGCTCGCCCGTCAGCTCGGACAAGACAAGCCGAGAACCATGGCAGCCCTTACCTCCTTGATGACCCGCAGGAGTGATTCTGGCACCTCAGAAGCATGTGAGGGCAATGGAAAATCTAGGCGTAACAGAAACAAGTGCCGGAATAACAATGCTCTGCCGAGTACCAACTATATGGCACTTAGCAAACCGTGTGGACACGTAGTTGACACTGTTTGCGTCGGTTGGCTGCCAGTTGCTTTATACGGAGTATTATCTAGTACCCCCGTTAGACACTAGGAGAAACCCTCTTTGCCTGAAGGGTGTATGTCGACCATTCTTTGTCGAGTAAAACACTAGGTAAAGCCTTTGCCGGGTGTAAAAGTCATTTCAAGTTATTAGCTCCAAACCATAGAAGCTCAGGCACACGCTTGCTGGCACCGAACTTTGTTGCGACACATCGGGACAACCGGTACAGTGCAATCAACATAGTCACGTCAACCATGCATTGAACATGTTGGATTTCAAGGTATACGATCAGCATGCCATGATCGGTTCAGATTAATTTCCCTACCTCTTGCATGGAGAGCATTAATAAGAGGGATATCAATTCCGTTGTCAATGGAAATGGTGGTGACGGGTCCAACAACAGCAGGAAGCTGAGGCCATAGACAACGAAGACAAGGGCTCGCCACCATAGTGCCTACCGGGTAGTGGATGAGTACACACCAGTTCGCTGCATCCGGCAGTCCGATTGTTGGGACCTAGATGGGGATGTTGGGACCGTGCCCAGGGATTGCTACATCTGTCAGTTGATGAGGAAGCGTCAGGGAAGCTGCGACCAGCGGACGAGTCGGCTACGACCGGTGAACGATTTTGCTGCAACCAGCAAGCGAGGCGCTACGGCTGACGGTCGATAACTATGTGATGGCTAGCCACGATTGTTGCCTCACCCATGCAGCGAACGACGACATGTTGAGCTACGACCGGAGACAGGAGTTGTTACAAGCATGAGAATGTGCTTCTGCGAGAGGGGCCGCAAAGCAGTGACGTCGAGCTGCGACCGGCATGAGGACTTGCTGCCACCAGCAACAGGAAATGCTACGAGTGGTCAACTAGCAACAAAAAATCATATTCATATTCAAGATCAGAAGGGTATTCAATATCATAAAGGATCTAAACATACAACCTTTCACCAAATAAACCAACTGGCATCAACTATAAGATGTAATCAACACTAGTACCAATCCACGGGTATCAATCTGAGGTTCTGAGACAAAGATTGAATACAAGAAATGAACTAGGGTTTGAGATGAGATGATGCTCGTGAAGATGATGATGGAGATGAGTCCTCCCACGATAGAAGGAATGTTGATGAGACGATAGCTTCGATGTCCCCTCTCGAAGGAAAAGTATCCCCGGCGGGATCGCTCCGCCGGAGAGTAAAACTATATTAACATATACACCACCAAATCAATAACACAGGATTTATCATTGCATATATTTTCGCATCATATAAATATGTTAAAGAAAATGTTCATATTGTTTCCTACAAACTTGGTCAAACATTTATAAAGTTTGACTTCAATCAAAACTAATATGCGGAGTAAATAAAAACGAAGGGAGTACTACAAATTTCTTTTTTTTAATGAGCGAGTGATCGCCCAGGTGTCTCAACGCGTGACCGCATTCTTCGCCGTAGGATTTCCCTCTGCGCTCCAGTCCACGACACAAATGCAGCTCCACACACGACACGACACGACTCGACTCGCCTCATCCCCACCGCTCCCCGGCGGTGATATTCGTGAGCTGCATCAGACGACGTCTTTATTTACCCAACGAGGGGGTCGATTGCTTCCGCCGTCAGACGACGCTACCGGTGCGGGGGAGCTTTAGGTGACCACGTCGTGCGCTCGACCCCCTCGGTGCGGCGCGTCCCCTGTTCGCGCCCCTCTAGCTACCTGCCCGTGCTCCCGCCGTTTGAGCTGTCGGCGTGCCCTGCTCCTGTCGTCCACACAACGGTTCCTAATCAGCTTCCGTGACACCCCGTGGGC
Source organism: Triticum aestivum (assembly GCF_018294505.1). Lineage (NCBI taxonomy): Eukaryota > Viridiplantae > Streptophyta > Magnoliopsida > Poales > Poaceae > Triticum > Triticum aestivum. The sequence goes on from NC_057798.1 coordinate 3,864,826, forward strand.
TCGCAACGAGCGCCCCTGACACGGCAGCCGCCGGATCTCGTGCCCCGATGCTCGGCGAGGGGCCGTTGACTTCCTCCCTATAGCCCACGAACCTTGCTTGCAATCTGTTGCCATCTGTGAGTGCCCGACGTGACGCTCCTTTCTTTGGTTTGACGAACGAACCATCAGCCCTCACTCCGTTCCAGGCGGGAGGGGGGATTGAATTGCATGGTGAAGCTGCTCATGCATCCAAGTTTAACCAGAATTTTTACTATTTCACGTGACAGGGAACTATAGCAGCTGGGATGAACAGATTTGTGTCTGCGTACCTTGATATTGATTCCGATTAGTACCATACAAGCTAGTCGAGATTAACATGCGTGCACTTGAAGATTACAGCCATACAAGCTACTCCAGATCACGGAGGGTTTATACACTAATCTTGTTGTACCATACAAGCTACTCCAGATCACGGAGAGTAGAAGATTACAGGCATAAAATTAACATGCATGTTTGAGTTTGCTTGCCTTTCCTAGGAACTTGAAGAAAACCGCAAAGTTCTTTTGAACAACCACAACCTTCTTCATCACGGGTTAATCCATCCATCATTCACCACACCAAAACAATATTGATGTTCTCGACTGTGGTCTTCTTCAAAGCCTCGTAATAATGTTCTTCATTGGTTAAGACATCACCATGTGCACCAGTCACTCATTGACAATATTATAATCATTGATGGTGGAGCATGTATCAGGATATTCACTACTCCTGATAAGTAAGAGTTCATACCCTATGACACCAAGGTAATAGGTGGATTAATTACTTTGAATGGTTCTGCTTATTTCACTTTTCAACTGTGGTTGGAGAGTCCTAAATTATTTCGCCTAGTGATTGCCACCAGCAAGATGCAATAAAAGCTAAATCAACATTTTGCAGATGGTCATCCTGGAGATCTTGAGATAAATATATGCAACTAGGCCGCAGACCAGTAGTGAGACAGTAGAAACTGTCCGAGAAAGGAATGGCTGAAATTGTATTTCTTCTGGTAATTGAAAAGATCGGACTCGCCTTGGCAAATGGTGCAGCACATCAGGCCAGCGCTCAGTTTTCCAAGTATGCGGCCTGCCTAATAGAGCAACAGGGCAGCATGGGTCGCGTTGTTAGGGAGCTTCGCATAATGCATGATGTTCTCTGTCAAAAGGACTTTCGAAACCGCCACAATCAAGTCAATGAGGGCTGGTTGGATGAGGTGTGGAAGGTAGCACATGCGATGGAGAATATGGTTGATGAGTACATGAATCAAGTTGGTCGGGAACATGATGGTGTTGCTTTTACCTGAAGAAAGGGCTCACAAAACCGAGATCTCAGCTTTCCGTGAATCAGATATCTCTCAAAGTGAGGGAAATAGAGAAAGACCTTACACACATGTCCGAGATGAAGAGCCGTTGGGTTCCCATGATACACAATGGAGATACAAGCAGCTTGATTTACATTATCAAGAAGTCTCATGATTTGGCAAACATTTCTTGTTCCCTTGATGAGGAAGATCTAGTTGGGGTGGATGAAAACAGAGAAAAACTTGAGCAGTGGTTGGAAGGTGATGATGGGGCTGCTCCCTCATAACTCTGATAGGAATGGGAGGACTTGGCAAAACAACTTTAGCTGCAAATGTCTATAGGAAAGAGAAAGAGAAATTTCAGTGCCATGCATGGGTCTCCATCTCTCAAACTTATTCTATAAGATGTCGTGAGGAATATAATCAAGGAACTATTAAGAGATAAAGTCAATGTTCCATCAAACATTGCATGCGATGGACAACACAAGCCTTGAAGAGACATTGAAGAGATACCTGGAGCAAATGAAATATTTGATTATATTAGATGATGTTTGGAAACCAGATGCATTTGACGACTTGACTAGGCCCCGACTACCCACACTGCATCGCTCGGCCCCGACTACCCACCGTAACCGGGAACTCCCCGATATTTTTCTCGCCCTCACTTCTACCACGATTTTTTACACCATGGACGGCCCAAAGGATGTCATGCAGGTGCGTCTCCGGCTGGCCCAGGATGAAAAGTCCATTTTCTATCATGATTTTCTGTCATAGAAAAAGGAGCCCACAACATCAATGATGATACGTGTTTTTGTCAAATTTATTGTCATAGAAGTGTCATAACCATGACAATTTTTTTCGTTCGGGCCATAATGTGACGGATGTATCTATTTTTTGTAGTGTGAAGTGGTGTCAAGGTCTTGGATGCCGGGGCAGCGGTGGTAGCGCGGTGCTCTTGGGCAGAGCCCGTGGCTCAGTTGTGCTGCCCGGTGCCGATGGTCGTGTGGGCGGCGTGGTAGCCATGGTCTTCAGTGCACTAGTAGAAAATGGCCCATTTGTCCCTGTTCAGGCTAAGGCCCCCCCCCCCTCCCTAGTCCCGGTTGTGTTGGGCCGCTGTCTGAAGCTCCACCTTTATTCCCGGTTGGTAACCAGGACTAAAGGAATTTTTTTAATTTTGTTTTTGAAAAAAAATTGAATTGTTTTCTCGATTTTCAAATTTCTGAATTATTTGTATTTAATCTCTAATCACCGCTCATCACTTCTCAATTTAATCTCTAATCTCTAATCACCCCTCTTCATTCCAAATCGACTAACTCCCCAATCGGTCACCCATCCTCTCACTAGTCCAGCTTGAGCACGCTTAACTTTTGAGTTCCATTCCCCTTTGCTTGCAAGTCTGGACTTGTTGTTTTCCTCACAATACTAAGTTTTTAATCCTATTAAACCTTAGGAGTTGAAGTTGAGCATGAAGTCACACATTACACCGTTTGAGTTTGAAACTATTATTCTAAAAAACAATAATTATTTAGTAACACTAATATTTCTTGAATAAGTAGTTTGACCACAGTTTGACCATAGATCGACCACAATTTGACCACGGTTTGACCAGGTTTGACCATAGTTTGACCAAAAGTCAAAAAAACTAAAAACAATTATTTATTAACAGTAATATTTCTTGCATAAGTATTTTGACCATAGTTTAGCCAGATTTAACGAAATGTCAAAAAAACTGAAATTTGAGCATATCTTTTTTTCCTTTTAGAATTTGAGGATTCTAAAACTTTGCAAACAGGTTTACGGCCGTCAAAATCGGATGCGGATTTTCGTGCTGATTTTTTTATATATTATGCGGGTTTTTTCGACATCGTATGCAAAAGATATGGCCGTTTTACTTTTTCATAACACTTTTAAACATGTCCAAATTTAAGTTTTTTTTATTTTCCTAACTAGTCGATGTAGTAACATAACTACATCTCGAAGGATTTTCATTTTTGAAGTTTTTATCATTTTCTTATGTTTTTTACAAAACTGAAAAGGCGACACACCCGGGGGGGAGGGCTCGGTTTTGATAGAGTTTGTACCTTTAATCCCGGTTTGAGAAACAAACCGGGACTAAAGGGCATTGCACCACCTTTAGTCTTGGTTTGAGACATGAACCGGGAATAAAGGGCATCGCACCCTTTAGTCTCGGTTCGTGTCTCAAACCAGGACTAAAGGTCCCGTTTGAACCGGAACTAATGCCTTTCCGACGCCTCATCCGCTCGAACCGGGATTAATGCTCACATTAGTCCCGGTTCGTGATGCAACCGGGACTAATGTGTACATTAAGCTGTGACCAAAGCCTTGTTTTCTATAGTGGTGACGTTGAGTGTTGGCCGGGTAGAAAACATGTTCTATCTTCCGATGGACCGGCGGCGGCGAAAGTCGTTCCCTTCTTGAAGGTGCCGTCGCAGCTCTAATTGCCCATGGTGCTGCTCCACTGGAAACTCTGATCTTCGGATCGAGCGGTGATGGCGCTCCGGTGTGGTAACCTTCCTGAAGGCACCGTCTTGGAGCCCATGATTCGACTATGCGGCTTCATCTCTTCGCGGCGGCGTGTTCATGGTTGAAACCCCTGGTTGCTCTTGTAGTGCTAGGGGCGGTGTTGCTGCACTCAGTGCCTATGTATCCTGCCTTGGGTGTGTGTGTGTGTAGTGTGGTGGCGTGTGTTATTCCTTTATATATAAAGCGGGGTGAAAGCCTTTTTTGGCAATAGCCCAAGCTTAATTTTGGAGACAAGAATGAAGCAGTGTCAGGATCTTTTGTTCTTTTGGTTTTTGAAAGAAGTTATATACTCTAGTTGAAATCATGAATTTTGAAGGTTGGTTCCCTATGATGTTGAATGATATCACCAGTTCCTCGGAATTTCATCTTCAAAATCTTTTGCCCCAGCAGTTCGAATTTAGTTACAAGCGCATTAACCTTATTAACACACAATGTTTTGATTGGGAGGCGAAATGAGTGCGACCTTGTGCACTTGAGAAACCAAGCGAGTTCCTTTAAAATACACCAGTTTTAATCTTTTTAATTTTCCTCACGTCGGCGTACTTCCAAGTGTATTGGAGTTCACAAGTAAAATTTCGAAATAAGACACTTGCTTTGAGAGGCTCTCCTCAATTTAACATTTGAGATGTTGGAAACTTCTTGTCAAGTGCTTGATTTCTCTTGATTCATTTTGCCGATGGTCATCCTATAGACTATGAGGAAAATATGCAAGTAGAAGACCAACCAATAGTGAAACTTTATCAACTCTTGAGGAAGTGATGGCAGAAAGTGTACTTCTTCTAGTCATTGAAAAGATCGGAGTCGCCTTGGCAAATGGAGCAGCACATCAGGCTAGTGCTCAGTTTTCCAAGTATGCGACATGACTAATGGAACTACATGGCAGCATGGGTCGCCTTGTTAGGAAGCTTCGTATAGTGCATGATGTTCTATGCCAAATGGACATTCAAAACCGCCATAATCAAGTGTATGAGGGCTGGTTGGATGAGGTGCGGAAGGTAGCACATGCGACAAAGGATATGGTTGATGAGTACATGTATCAAGTTGGTCGGGAACATGATATTCGGTATTGTTTTTACCTAAAGAAAGGGCTCAGAAAACCAAGATCTCTGTTTTTCTTGAATCAAATATCTTCCAATGTGAAGGATATGAGAAAGATCTTCCACACCTATTAGAGATGAAAAACCGTTGGGTTTCCAGTACGGTGGCGAGGCTTCTTTCGGTGATCTGCCTCACCTTTGAAATGCTTGCCTTTCTTTCTTACGGGATGCTTGCTTTGAAGAAATCGACGATGTCCCAGGTATACATTCTTTTGATAATTATCCAAATATATATTGCCGGTATCATCTAAACAGTGCGTGCATACGCGGTATCCCTTGGTTGTCTGTCCTGAAAGGTTACTCAGAGCAGGCCAATCATTGATGGTCACAAACAGCAACGCTTGTAGGTCAAATTCTTCTTGATTGATCTCATCCCACGCACGTACACCTTTTTCATTCCACAGCTGTAAGAGTTCTTCAACTAATGGTCTTATGTACACATCAATGTCGTTGCCGGTTTGCTTAGGCTTTGGATAAGCACTGACATAATAATAAACTTTCGCTTCATGCACAACCAAGGAGGAAGGTTATACATACATAGAGTCACAGGTCATCCTAGAGGGCAGACAACCTTCTTTGCTTCATATGTACTGTCGGGCAATTTGTTGTCTTTTGAAAGCATCTTCTTTAACATTATCAGCAACTTTTCAAATCCCTTGTCAGATACACCATTCTCTGCCTTCCATTGCAGCAATTCCCGTGTAGTGCCTAGCTTTTCCTTGTCAGCTTCGCAATTTGTGTACAACAATTTCTTTTGATCCTCTAACATGCGCTGCAACTTCGCCTCTCCATTTCACTTGCGCAGTTTCTCTTTGCATCGGCAATGGCCCAACCAAGATCATCAGCAGGCTCATCTGATGCCTCTTCTTCAGCTTTTTCCCGCATTGTCGGCTCGGCTTTTTCCCTCATTGTTGTTGTACCATCGTATTCAAGGAACCATGGCCAGGATAGCTGTTGCCATCCTCTTCTTCTTCATTCTCTTCCATTAGGACCCCTCTTTCTTCATGCTTGGTTCAATAGTTATAGCCGGACATGAAACCATACTCAAACAGATGGACGTGAATGATTCTTGAGTTAGAGTAATTTAGATCATTCTTACAGTCAGCACATGAACAACACATAAAACCATATGTCCGCTTTTTTGCCTCAGTTGCAAGCAGAAAAGTATGCACGCCATTAATGAACTGGGGAGTGCATTGGTTATCGTACATCCATTGCAAGCAGAAAAGTATGCATGCCATTAATACAAGTTCATACACACTTATTCTCATAAGACAACATAAAAACTATCTAGCTAAAGCATTTAACTGCAACAACAATGCGATCAAAATCTCAACTAAGGTAACAATTGATCCAACAGCATAACGATACCAAGCCTCCCTATCAATGGCATATATTCTAATCTTTCTAATCTTCAAGCGCATTGTATCCATCTTGATCTTGTGATCATCGACCACATCGGCAACATGCAACTGCAATTCCATCTTCTCCTGCTCAATTCTTTTCAACTTTTTCTTCAAGTAATTGTTTTCTTTTTCAACTAAATTTAATCTCTAGACAAGAGGGTCGGTTGGAATTTCCAGTTCACATACCTCCTAGATAAAAATATTTATGTCAACTTGATGGGCATAATTCATCATAAACACGAAATGCAAAAAATAGTTATAAAAGAGAATATACCACATATGAATCATAAACCGGACGAGGGCCGATGGGGACGGATAACAAAACCATCCCACTATGTATAACAAACAACGTACCGGTAAGAAAATCATACATGTAACTATCTACATCACAGAAACATGATTTTTTAAATAAAAAGGATAAGAACAAGAGGGTCATGAAGGTGGTGCTGGCGGCGGGACGATGCAGGCGATCGACAGTGGTTAGGACGGGGACGGAAAGGCACTAAGTAAACCACACCTACATATGCACACTAAGAAGTTAATTTGAGCTTAAATTGCATATAAATCAAATAAACTACCAAATATAAATACTCCAAAACTAAAACCCACAAATCACTATACTTAAGAGCATTGCAAGAGCTAATCTAGCAATGAATGTTGAAAACCTTTATGAACACTTGGATGGATGGGGTGCCTTCAAAACTTGACAAATTTTCGCAAAAATGGAGGACTCGAGCAAGAGGGGAAGAACGGGGGAGAGGAAAGGGGAAGAACAGAGAGCTCGCGGGCTGGACGAAGGGTTTATATAGGAGCATCTTTAGTATCGATTCGTGATACAAACTGGGACTAAAGGTGCTAATGGGGCCCCAGGCTGACACCAGCCTGCCACCGCCCCTTTAGTCCCGGTTCTTGTCACGAACCGGTACTATAGGCTCGGCACGAACCGGCACTACCACCACCACGCCAAAGTTATCAGGATTTGGGTACATAAATTATTAGGTCTGTGATGTGTGAATTATCATGATATTCCGCAACTTACAATGTAGTATGCAATAAAGTACTCCCACTGTATGTTAGTACAAAGCCGAGTCACGTATTTTGGGACCAAGAAAGTATACAAGAAAAGGCCAACAAACAACAACAAAAACAGTTTTTTATTTCCTGCCATGCGGTTTAAAAAGGTCACATAGATAGTTTCCATTTGTAAGAAAACAAGTAGTATTAGGTGAGTTGGATATTGGCATGGTACAACAATCAACAGAGCTGGGTTCAAACCCTAAAAGAAAAATGAAAAGAAAACAGCGACAACGTCGGAGCAGGATCGACAGCGACATTCGGATGACAGCGACAGCGACGTCCGCTCGCACTAAACGCGTAGGCAAAACGCGCGTCGTTGGATTTGGATGCGACGGCATCGACCAGTGCGGATCTGTTGCAAACCATCAGTCGACTGATCGTTAGATTTCTCGTTAATATATAGGTCTTGTACTGTTGATGTTAATGCAGCGTCCATCGACGGTTCAACAACAAGATACTCCCTCCGTCCCAAAATTCTTGTTTTAGATTTATCTAGATACGGATGTATCTAACACTAAAATATGAATAGATACGTCCGTATATAGATAGTGTTAGATACATCCGTATTTAGATAAATCTAAGACGAGAATTTTGGAACGAAAAAAGTACTATTTTTGGTAGCGATTTGCAACAGGGACGCCTGGTTGCCTTGTTCAGCTATCAGGTCCTTTAATTTGTTCATGGCCCTCTTACTCGTACCTTAATGACCTGGCCATGGCCATGACTATAGTAGACTTGTACAGGGATGACGACCACACGATCTCCCAACACTCTCCACCTTGCGTGCCATGACAAGTACTTCCTCCATTTTTAAATACAAGTTTTCTTAAAGATTTCAATGTGAACTACATAGGGATGTATATAGGCGTGTTTTTAGAGTGTAGGTTTACTCATTTTGCTATGTATATAATTCATATTAAAATCTCTGAAAGAACTTGTATTTAGAAACTGGAAGTACGTACTTAAACACAGTATGACTGCATAAAATGACAAACTGGGCACCAAGCATCACATGACATGACACGGAGCGAGCGGCCCGTTTGGACACCAGGTTGGCAGTGAACCGGGAATTGCTAATTGGAAATCAAAGGCAAAGGAAGTGGGATTATGTGCTTTGAGATCAAAGAGGCCACGTGTCATCCAACTAACTGGGTCACATGTTGGCCTATGAGACCTGGTCTCATAAGATTTTTTTTCTCCGTCCCAGGATCTCAATCATGCTGCAGTCCACTCACACAAACACACACAAGCCAAAATAACTGTAAAGGCAGCAGCGATTCCACTATTCATACGCGGCTGATATTTTTACGAATGGTACAGATGAGAGCGATGAGGTCCGTTCGGAAACGCTGAACAAACAATACATAAGACTACCTCAAGCCCCTAACATAATACAGCTAGCGTCTTTACGATTAACATCTTGCTATAGCTTCTTCTTCGACTCTGAAAGCAGTATAGTTAGTACTACTTGGTATTGGCAATGGCTGCATTTGCAAAGATCGCCATGGAGGCTTAGCCCAAACTACAGCGTAGCTAGCCGACGGTTAAGCGAAGCAGAACGAAGAAACTAATTTGCTGCCAGTGCAAGCTAGTAGGACATGAGTGAAGAGCACACACACATTCACTTGGAAAAATACTCACGTACTACTTCTAAGTGAGGCTGATTGTAGTGGTAATACTACTAAACTTTTGATTGCTACTTCTCCTCCTTACAACCGATGGGGAGCAGCTCCTTTTATAGGACCCGGATGGCACTTACAGTGCTACTACTATGCATGTTCTATTCAGCTCAGCCTTTTTACTAGCTAAAGCCTAACACTACTTCTCCACCTTCTGCACGGACTCAATGGACCCCGAGTGTGTCGAGGTCGTGGTGTGGCCGACCATAGAGCACTATAGCTCCTGCACGGTCTCGACGACCGCCATAGTCATGGTTGAGGCCTTGTCGCCCCATGACCGTCTCTTTATCACCCCCCAGTTGAGGCCTGTCGAAGAGTGCCGTGTCGCCACACGGGCTTGCAGAACCCCGAGAACCTGGTTGTCGGGGTGTGGCCGACCTGAGAGTACCGTGCCTCTTGCACGGGCTCACTGGTCGCCAGCATCATGGTTGGGACGTGGCCCACCATATGCGTCGTTGCCGTGCCTCCTGACACGTGCTTGTTGGGTCCCGAGGTTGTCGGGGCCATGATTGCCATGCCAACTTGCACGGGCTTGACCGGCGTCACAAGGGACGTGGTTGCCGGGCTGTGGCTCCCCCACACCCGGGTCTTCATCTACTCCCATTCGTAGGCCCCCGAGAACGTTGTTGTCGGGGAGAGCACTACCGATGTCGGGAGGGGATTATTTGAAGAGCTCCGTGCCACCCGCACAGACCTGACGGTTGCCGGCACCATGGTCGACGGAGGTGTTGCGCCCTCCTGCACGGCTTTGATGCTTGTCGAGACCATGCTCTTTGGAGGCGCTACGCCCTCCTGCATGGTCTCGGCGCAAGCCATCATCATTGTTGGCCCATAGTCCTCTTCAGCCTGCACGAGACTTGCCGCAGCTGCGGTATCCTCGTCAGCTATCCTCTTGCGGTACTCACGGGCCCAGTAGCCCTTGATGCTGCAATATCGGCACTTGTCTCGGTCGTCGTTGCCGGCACCTCGTACGGCTCCCCCTGGGTGCGACCACCGCCTCTGCCGTTGTCGCCTCCGTTGCTCGGGGCACCGCCACCACGTCCTTGATGCTTCCTTGCCTCCCAGTTCTTCGAGAATATATAGGAGTTGTCCACCGCCGAAGCTCTCGCAACCGTCGTCAAGGCGGTCCTCAACCACCCGCAACTGGCCCATGAGCTCCTCGATGAAGAGCTCGCTTAGGTCAAGCAAAGTCTCGATGGAGACCGCTACCTAAGCGAAGCGAGGTGGCACGACGCGGAGAAATTTCCGCACGACTCTCGCGTCGTCCATGGTATCGTCGAGCGTGCGGAGCTGCGATGCAAGGCTAGAGATTCGCACGGCGAAGTCGTCAACGAGCTCGCCCTCCTTGAAGGTGATGTTCTCGAAGTCCGCCGGCAGCTTCTGCACGTTCGCCTCGCACACGCGGTTGCTGTCGAGGCGCTGGGTACGGATGGCTTCCCACGCCTCCTTGGCGCTTGCCTTCGCCGCGAGCATGCCGTGCATCTCCGGCGGCGTGGCGCGCATGAGTGCCACCACAGCTTTCCTGTCCTCCTTTCTCTCGACCAAGTTGTCCTCCATGGGAACCCAAAGGCTCGCCGCATGAAGGTTGCACTCCATGATCAGCGCCCACTCACTGTAGTTCGAGCGCGTGAGCATCGGGAAGGTGATGAGCATGCTACCGCTAATTGCGCTCTCGCGCATGATCTCCCTAACCACGACCTCACCATGATGGCCATGCCTGGACCAGCTGCGCCCTCGCCGCTCCTCCGGAGGCGGCGACTGGGAGCCGTCCTGTGATGGCCACGACTTAGAACCATCCGAGGTGATGCGCTGCTGCTTTCCTTGTGCACCAGCCATGGCTACTGTAACCTGGGGCTTTGATACCAATTATTAGCCCAAACTACCGCGTAGCTAGCCGACGATCAAGCGAAGTAGAATAAAGGAACTAATTTGCAGCCAGTGCAAGCTAGTAGGACATGAGTGAAGAGCGCACACACACTCACTTGGAAAAATACTCACGTACTACTTCTAAGTGAGGCTGGTTGTAGTGGCAATACTACTAAACTTTTGATTGCTACTTCTCCTCCTTACAACCGATGGGGAGCCGCTCCTTTTATAGGACCCGGATGGCACTTACCGTGCTACTACTATGCATGTTCTATTCGGCTCAGCCTTTTTACTAGCTAAAGCCTAACACTACTTCTCGACCTCAGCCTTTCTACTAGCTAAAGCCTGATACTCTTTCTCCGCCTCACCCTTTTGGACCGGAGAAAGCCTAGCACACAACACCCTGTAGACTAGGTTGATCAACAATCTCCCCCTCAACCCTATCGAAGGGGCTCGACGTCGATGATCCCGACCTTGTCATACAACTCCTGGAACTAAACACGACCAAGTGCCTTCGTCCGATTGGCCGTCTTCTTGGGGTGTTGTGGTCGTCCCGTAGGCTCTGCTTGAAAAGTCCCCCTACGCGTCACAACTTATGTGGATCGCCAACGTTGTTGGCGTCGAACAGGTCTGATCATGATGTAGGCAGGGACAGAAACTGCCCAAGAACCACCTCGCTCTTGGGCGTCAGAGTTGTTGGGGTCGTAGTTCCTAACATCACACTGCCCGGGAAGTCCCTTCCCGGAGTCGTCATGTTAGACGTCATGCTACCCGGGAACTCCCTTCCCGGGGATGACTTGTCAGACACAGCACTACCAGGAGTGGCTTCTCCCAAGGTAGTGGACTCCTTGTCGCTCTTCCAAATAGACTTTCTTGTCCGTTCTCCCCCAACAGCTATGAGTCGTGCCTCCCGTACGGACTCGATGCACCCCGAGCGTGTCGGGGCTGCGGCATGGCCGACCGTAGAGCACTATGCCTCCTGCAGGGTCTCGACAGTCGCCACCAGCGTGGTAGGTGCGTGCTCGAACAGAGAGTGTCGTGCCTCCTGCACAGACTCAATGGACCCCAAGCGTGTCGAGGTCATGGTGTGGCCGACCATAGAGCACTGTGGCTCCTGCACGGTCTCGACGGCCGCCATAGTCATGGTCGAGGCCTTGTCGCCCCATGACCGTCTCTTCATCGCCCCCCAGTTGAGGCTTGTCGAAGAGTGCCGTGTCGCCCACACGGGCTTGCAGAACCCTGAGAACCTGGTTGTTGGAGTGTGGCCGACATGAGAGTACCGTGCCTCTTGCACGGGCTCACTGGTCGCCAGCATCATGGTTGGGACGTGGCCCACCATATGTGTCGTTGCCATGCCTCCTGACACGGGCTTGTTTGGTCCCGAGGATGTCGGGGCGGAGATTGCCGTGCCAACTTGCACGGGCTTCACCAGCGTCACAAGGGACGTGGTTGCCGGGGTGTGGCTCCCCCACACCCGGGTCTTCATCTCCACACAAGGGACTTGGTTGCTACTTCTCCTCCTTACAACTGATGGGGAGCAGCTCCTTTTACAGGACCCAGATGGCACTTACGGTGCTACTACTATGCATGTTCTATTCAGCTCAGCCTTTTTACTAGCTAAAGCCTAACACTACTTCTCCACCTCAGCCTTTCTACTAGCTAAAGCCTGATACTCTTTCTCCGCCTCAGCCTTTTGGACTGGAGAAAGCCTAGCATACAACACCCTGTAGACTGGGTTGATCAACATGGAGTGCCTACATGATCTCCTGGTATATTTCTTGCGATTGCGTCGGTAGCCTTGTTCATCCTGCCACTGGCTGGACGGCGGCGGCTCCCTCCAGGCCCGAAGCCGCTGCCGATCTTCCGTAACATGCTGATGGCCGACCAGCTGACTCACCGTGCTCTGGCGGCGCTGGCGAAGCAGCACGGGGGGTTGGTGCACCTCCGCCTGGGCTGCCTCCCTATCTTGGTGGTGTCCACACCGGAGTACGCGCACGAGGTGCTCCAGGCGCAGGACAACAATGACTTCTGGAAGCGTCCAACCTCCATCGCCATCCTCTACCTCACCTACGGCTGCTCCGACATGGCATTCGCGCACAACAGGCGCTACTGGCGCGAGATGCGCAAGCTGTGCGTCACCAAGCTCTTCAGCCGGCAGCGCGCCGAGACATGGCTCGCCGTGCGCGACGGGTATGGGGAGCTCATCCGGGACGTCGGCAGGTCCAGCGGGGAAGCCGTGAACCTCGGCGAACTCATCTACAAGCACACCGTGAGCGTCATCCTGCGTGCCGCCTTCAGCGTCCGCGACGTCCAAGGACTGGAGGAGTTGATCCCCAAGATCAACGATTACTCCAAGCTCTTAGAAGTGTTTCACATCGGTGACATCTTCCCATGGCTTAGCTGGATTGGCCGCCGGGGCTTGGACCACCGCCTCCGTTCTGTGTGCGGCGCTCTCGGCAAGTTTGCGGACAAGATCATTAACGAGCACATTAGGAGGGGAAAGAACCCCGACGAAGCCGACGCTGACATAGTAGGCGGCCTACTCGCGTTCCTCGCTGATGCCAGCGGGAAGGACCTCCACTTCACCCGCGACAACGTTAAAGGCCTGATCATGGTAAGTACTCCCACTGTAAGCTAAAAAATACTCCCTCTCCATCCCAAAATAAGTGTGGTAGCCTCAGTTTAAATTTGTGCAAATATGAACTAGAGCCACGACACTTATTTCGGATGAAGGAAGTATATAAAACCTTTTAGATCACTACTTTATAATTATCTAAAAGCTCTTACTTCCTCTTTCTCAGTTTACAGGGCGTGCGCGTACCCTTAAATTGTCAATTTGACCAACCTAATACAAACCATATATTATAAAAAATATAACAATATAAACTTTAGATGTTCTATTTTCAAATTGTCTAATTTTTGTGTCATATAATTTATATTTGGGTGATGAAATTGACAACCTAGATATACGCGTAGGACTTGTAAACTGAAACGGAGGGAGTACATTTGTTTACGGAGGGTGTAGTAACTGTGTCCTAACTAGCACAGAAGTACGATACGACATACACACCTGCCAAAGAATCCAAAGTGTACTTGCCATATATTTGGCTCTAGTATTTGTATAATTTTCTTATAAATGTATTACTTTTTTAAGTCAACGAAGCACTCAATTGATTACAGAATATGGAGAGCAACTAATTAACGAGCACTCCTTCGGGAGCCTCGCAACGATCAGTGCCATTTGGCGCGCTCACAGCCATTCGCCACGTGTCGCGCTCTGGGCGCTCCTTCCGGATTTTGTTTTTTTTATTCTTACGCACGCGTTTTCGGCTTTTTAAACGGTTTTTTTTTCATTTTTTTGACGTTTTGGTTTTTTACCGGTCTTCTCTAGCTTTTCGACCAATTTCTTTTTTTTGAAAAAAATAAATTTTTTTCGCGAGAGTTACGGTTTTGTTTTCGCGAGAGGCATAGTTGTGCTTTCACGAGAGGCACGGCTGTGCCTCTTGGAAACGAAAAAAAAACGTGTTTTCTGTTGTTTTTTCTTTCGCGAGAGGCATGGTTTTGCTTCCGCGAGAGGCACGGTTGTGCTTTTGCGAGAGGCACAGGCGTGCCTCTTTCAGAAAGGGAAAAAAACTCGTGTTCCCGGTTCGGTTTTTTTGTCGGTTTTTTTGTCCGGTTTTTTCGTGAAAAAAAGTTCGTCAAAACCTATCAACATGGGATCTAGTTTTGAAGAACTCGATGTGAGGAATCCAACGGCGAAAGCGGTTTGAGATTTGGACGCGCGGTTTAAGAGATAAAACGTTTTGAATAAACGGATCTACGAAAAAAGAGAAAACTCCCAGGTTGCGATAAGTGGCGCACATACAGTGCGCCACTTGTCGCAACCTGGGGAAGTTGGAGTGATCTCCGCAAGGAGTACTCCTTAATTAGTGATTTCGCAGAATATGTGGATGCTGAACGCAGGATATGTTGTTTGGTGGGCCGGACAATGTGGGCTTTACCATTGAGTGGGCAATGGCCGAGATGATTTGTTGCCCTGACATTCTTCTGCAGCTGCAACGGGCGCTCGCTGACATTGTGGGGCTTGACCGGATGGTCGACGAAACGGATCTTGGCAAGCTCCCTTTCCTTCAGTGTGTCGTCAAGGAGACGCTCCGGATGCACCCGCCAATCCCGGTTGTCCTCCACGGGACCACCAAAGATTGTGTCCTCGGTGGCTACTCAGTGCCCAGGGGCTCATGTATCTTCATCAACGCGTGGGCAATCAACCATGATTGTGAGATGTGGAATGACCCTGACACATTCCGGCCATCGAGGTTCATGCCCAATGGGGAGGCCATCGGCCTGGATCTCAAGGGTGGTTGCTACGAGTTCTTGTCATTCGGTTTTGGAAGGCGCTCATGCCCAGGGCAGGGGCTTAGCCAGCATACAGTGGAGTTTGCTGTAGCACAGCTCGTGCACGGGTTCAACTGGAAGCTACCCGGTGACATGAAGCCGATGGAGCTTGACATGACCGAAACGATCGGTGCCACTGTGTCACGCGCCACACGGCTTTGGGCGGTGCCCACACCCCGCCTCACCTGTCCTTTGTAATATTTCACCATAGACATATCGTTGTGATGCCCTATATAGGTGGAACTACCAATCATGAAACTATGTTCTAGACTTCAGATACAAACATGTAAATACACCAACTATAGACCCCATAATATTGGGATTGCCCTTATTGATGTCATCTCCCTTGCTTTTCTCATCATCTCATTTAGTACCGAGTGTTTCACCGCCCTCCGAGGTTTTGTTGGACATTCTTTGTTTGCCACCTCAGCCTCCACAACACCACGTAGCAGACAAAACACCTTTGGTGACTGTGACCAAGGCAGTCGACAACGTCATGGGTGCAAGATGCTCGGTGTACCTTTACCTAGCCATAGCCATCATGGCTGCCTTCGGTCTGGCGGTGCTTTATTTCTCCCATCGGTCTGTTTACTGATGAGACAAACAGGCGAGCGAGCGAGTGGGAGAGGAAGGTAGCTAGGTATGTGCATGGGGAAGGGGACGAGTTGGAAGATGTCTCCATAATATGGCCCCACTTTACATATCGGGTGAAAACTTCAATCCAATCGACTTCCGGCTCAAAACATCACACCCAATAGCCGGAAATTAGACTAGAAATAGGATTTTTTTTTTTCCTTCAGAAAATTACCATGCGTCAGATTCCTTGAAGAAGCGCTCCATGCCATCCATGGCGAGAAGCCTCACCTGCTCCGGTATGATCCACTCTGGTCGACTGCCCAAACATGAACACGCACCCCTTAATGGTCGTCGCTGTCGCTGAATGGGCCCAACAGATACATTTATTCCCAACCAACCACCTGCACCAGCCCGCTTAGTGGGCCAAATTCAAAGCCGCCCAGAAAACACATCTCGTTCACACGAGGCAGCACCAAAATCTTAGGCCCACGTATAAATCATGAACACAAGTAGGCGGCACCATTGTATATCTACTGAATAGAAGTCGTATATAGTAAACAGGGTAGAGACAACGCATCACGATGCCAAAACGAGCGACGCAAATAGCAGCCTCCGTCCACCAAAACGCCCTCCTCATGGATAGATAGATAGATAGATAGATAAAAATTGCTCGTATTTTATTCCGAATGAAATGGCTCATATTTTCAACTTCTATGTTTATTTTGCAAATATACTTTCAACATAGATGATCGGGTATATCATCTACTACTAATTACTATGTTTCATATTGTTGATGCACTTAATGCAGTGTCCATCACGATGGGATGCTTCAACGACCAGGCACTATTTTTGGTAGGGATTTGCAACAGTGACGCGAACCGAAGAGGGCCTCTCGTTGCCCTGTCTGGCTATCACGTCTAGTGTTCCTGACGCTCTTACTTGTACCTTAATCACATGCATAAATAGTTAGAAAATGCAGACCTCGTTGGCCCTTGAATACTCCTCATGCGGAGGGAAATTCCACTCAGTAGCATCTCTCTCTCTCTCTCTCTCTCTCTCCCTCCCTCCCTCCCTCCCTCCCTCCCTCACACACACACACACACACACACACACACACACACACACACAAAAATTGTTTCCTAGTTTGTCCATAAAATGCGGAATCTGTAGTTTTGCATTTAATCTTTACCATAATAATTCTGTCCGACATGATTAACGGTCCATAATGTTTCTATTTTCTCTGATTAACCAGGGATTTTCATGTAGTTTTTCTCCCAATCTTTATAATTCTATCCCACATGATTAATGGTCCAGAATTTTCCTATTTTCTCTGAATTACATGGGATTTTCTAGAGACTCTATGATTTAGTGTACTCATAGATAGATAGATAGATAGATAGATAGATAGATAGATAGATAGAATGGCTCATATTTTTGTCCGAATGAAATTCCTCATATTTTGAACATATGTTTATTTTCCAAATATATTTAGGACTCCTTTGGTTTAGAGGAATTTCATAGGAATTCTAGAGGATAGGATTCTTATAGGATTTTTTCCTTTAGAGCCCTTTGGTTTATAGGAATGGATTCCTATTCCTACATAGGATTGGTTCCTATCCTCCACATTTCATAGGAAAATAAAAAAGAGCCTAGACTCAATGGAAAAATTCCTTTGGTGTCAACCAAATGACATCTTGTTTTCTATTCCTACTCATAGGATTTGAGATACATGTCATCTCATTTCCTACAAAATTCCTATTCCTATGATAATCCTATCCTATGAACCAAAAGAGGCCTTAACATAGATGATCGAATATATCATCTACTACTAACAATTAGTATGTTTCCTATTCACTACTAGGGAAAAGCCTAGCAGCAGCGCGGGTTTTGGCCCTCTCAGTAGCGCGGGTACCGGCGCTACTAATAAGGCGCTACAGCTAACGTATAGCAGTAGCGCGTGTTGACCCACGCTACTGCTACACATGAATAGCTGCAACGCTCTTTAGAAAAGGACGCTGCTGATATTATCTGCAGCGCCGTTTACAGGTAAGCGCTACTGCTAAGTCGGCGCTACTGCTAAATCCCCCCTCGCTACTACTAGTTTTATTAGTTTTTTTCCTGCAGATTTGTTTTTTATTTGTTTTGCATTTGAATAGGCTTTATACAATAATCTTTAGCATATCATCCACATACAAATGTAATCATAGCATATACATACAATTAGTCTCATCAAATCATGTCATCATCATAATCATCATCCAACACAAAGTGGTCTCTCGTCATCAATCTCGAAAATAGCGATACAAGTCTCGATTACTTGCAAATACATCGTCATCCATCTAAACAATGATATACACGAGAATAGCTATCACTTTGAGTACATGAGTTCGTATCCCTCTCTCGCATTAGCGTAAACCTAAACTAAGTACTGCGTGTCGCTCGGAAACCGAAAACCGGTACACCTGGGCCTGACACTCCGGCCACCTGTCGTATATATACTCCTGGCGTAGCACTTCTTTGTCATTTATGATCTATGCACATGCATCGTCACATGAGTCGATGATATGCAACATATATAGTTGAGCAACACAAAGACACAGACTTGGCAAAAATAGAAATAACATATCATAAGCATAAATAACAAAGTTCATCGTACCCAAAATGACCTAACTAGAGTGATTTTCGCTAGTCGAGGAGGAGGACGGTTTAATTACATCACAAATAAAGTTTCACCGTGCATAACTCAAAGTTTTGTCATAAAAGAAAGTATGGACTAAATGGACACATTGTCATATATCGACAATCACTCCATCATGTCGTGCCATCCATCCAAGTCAGGGAGATAGTCATCGAGCTTAGTGAAAGGCTTCATGTCGAGACGCTGAGAGGCTATCCATGTTCGGACGTCTTCCCGCGACATTTGTCCTTCTGCATGGAACATCCCTGTTTTTCCGATGACCTCATTCATGATGATTTGGGCAAGTTCGCGCTGGATGTTATAGAACTCAGCTCGAAGTCGATGATCCTCGATATCTCCTATGTCCTTTGCCCATTGCAGAATATGGGCATCGCTAGATCTAGGCGCCATGTGAAGGTTCTGATGATCCTGTCGGTACTCCAGCATGTGGTGTAGGACATAGAATCCATCATTAAGAGAATCGTTCGGTTGCTGGATGCAGCAGAAGTCGGTCTTATGGCTGAAGGCGGGCCTGCCGCCCCTTCTCTTCTTGTCCCTAACCTCTCCACCCCTTGCTTGGTAGTAAAACATAGCACTGTCGAGAACATCTTTGATGTTGGTGTAATCCTTTTTGTGAATGTTCTTCGACGAGTCCAAGTAAAGAGCGTGGAAGAATCGAGGGTAGAGGATGATGAGGACGGCGCGCCCGCCGCTGCGCAAAATAAGTACACCTCAAATTAATTAGCCTCCACCGTGCAAATGAATTATTGAAATCGAAGGAATGATAGCAGCGCGGATGACTTACACGAGATGATAAGGCAGGAGAATCGCCTCCTTGTCCTTATTGGCGAGCATGAAACTGACGATGTAATCCCTCGCGTATTCACGATGCTGTGCACAGACTCCCAAGAAGCCCTCGTGCATGTAGTACGGGTCAGCGACACAGATATGAGATATCTGCTCAACCCCAATGATGTAGCTCATGTGCAAGGCATAAAGGCGGACAAAAGTAAAATCCAGCTTCTTCACGTGAAACATGTCGAATATGTAATCGAATCGGAGGAAGAACTTATCCGCGGGGAAGCCCTTGACGTACGACATTTGCTGCGGAACGTTAACCACGTAGAGTGGGTATCCTGGATCTTTCGAGGCGATGAGGCCTTTCTCTACCCGCAGCACATCGTCATGAAGTCTCCTTAGATCGCCGAATCTGGCCCGTAGCGCTGTTTCAGGTAGGATTGGTCGACCGGGGATATGCCATTTATCCGCATCGGGGATATCTACACGGTCCCGAAGCCGAGGTTGCTGAGGCGGCTGGATCATAGAATAAGCTTTTTTGCCTTTCCTCGCTCTCTTCCTAGGCTTCTTTACCACCGGATGGTCGTCAATAACACGTTGAGACGGTAATTCAGGCACCGACTCATGATGCTCAAACCCTGAGGAGGCGCCAGTATAGACATACTGTTCAGCGCCATCGTCATCCTCATCCTCATCCATGGCGACGTCATCAGCCTCTAATGGAGCCACCTGCTTACCCCGTCCGCTATCACCCAACCCGACACCCGACGCTAATTGGGTAGGTGGGGTGTTGATGTTCATACCTTGCTGAGGCTGTGTGCTCGTGGGTGTGCTCCCGGCCGCCTCCAAACGAAGCAGACTCTTTGGCCACAACAGGACCCACCCATTGCAACAATCACCAAGCCGCCGCGGAGTCTCGTCGTCATCCCCCACTAGTATTAGAGGAGGCAAATTCTCGTGGCCCTGTTTGACACTGGCCACGAAAACCTTGAAGACGTTCGGGGGGATCGACCGGCTGTGGAACAATGGTTCCTTCGGCTCCATTATCGTCCCCTTCCCCACGTCCACCTTCTGTTCGCCGATGGTGTACAATATGGTGCATGCGGTTTCGTCGGCCTGCAAATAAAAGTCTGCAATGTGAGACATCCGAAAGGCAACGAAAACGGGAGATTATACATTTATATTGAAGGGGGCCGGTGTGGCAGATACCGTGAGGGTGTCGAGCTCAGCCAAAGAGGAGGCACCACCGAGCACGTCTGGTGCGGCAGCCGGTGCGGGAGCCGGTGCGGGAGCCGGTGCGGGTGCAGGTGCGGGAGCAGGTGCGGGAGCCGGTGCGGGAGCATGTGCTGCCAAGAAGTCAGCAAGGGGAAAGTCCTCTGGATTTTTTTTGGATTTTCCCTTGTCCAAGTGTGAACACCCGTCACCAAGGAAGTAGATATATCTGCAAT
This sequence comes from Triticum aestivum, assembly GCF_018294505.1. Lineage (NCBI taxonomy): Eukaryota > Viridiplantae > Streptophyta > Magnoliopsida > Poales > Poaceae > Triticum > Triticum aestivum. Next base: position 3,885,704 of record NC_057798.1, read on the forward strand.
CGCCTGTTTTGCGGCAGCTACCACTGTTGCGACTGTCTGAGATGATTTCTTCTCAACCGCAGTCTCAACCTTCTTGTCAATGCTTTCTTCAGTTAACCTCCGTCTTTCCTTTTTCTCCTCCGTGGTCTCACGGTAGTACTTCTTCCACGTGGCGCCGTCTCCGACACCGTGCACGCGTCCATACGACGGTCGAGTATCCACCGGTTGTCGTTTCAATATGTTCAACGCCCGGTTGAATGGAGTGTCCCACTTGGGCCTCGCCAATGCCTCAGACGGCGAGTCGCTTTCGGCCGCAATCCGGTGTTGCTCTCTCTGCAAAAGGCACAAGGATCGTTTACAAATATGACTAACGTGTGCAATCGAATTGATTAGAAACTAAAATTACCAGCAGTCTCATGAACTCCGTAATGACCGGTGTTGTCTCATAAACCTTCTTCAGTGGGTCCCAACGGTGGCGGGCCCTCAGGACGTCACGCTCCTGCGGGACGGTGAAATCCGCCAAGGGGTCTGGGATGCCCAGACTCGGGGCTTCCGCGTCCTCCTTGGCCCATTTGGACCTCTTTCCGCCGTAACCATGGCTTCCGAGGTGGTGGGTCCCAATGTTCCTCTTTTGAAGCCCCTTCATGTACTTAGACTTTTCTTTGGCAGCTTCGGCCTCGCAAGCCTCCTTGAATATTTGAAACTGCTCTTCCGTGATTGTCGGACTATCCTTTACAATCTCGGAGTAGGGTTCCCCGTCGTTGATCTTTGCTTTCACTCGATTATTCCAGGCGGCCAACGCGTTGCTAAACTTGGTCATGGCGTGTTTGTTTATCTTCTTCATTGCCGGGTCATTGTCTGGATCTTCATAATCTTTCTCATTCCGGCCCGGGAACAAGAATATCTGGTGAAACTTCTTTAGGAGGGAGCTCCTCATATTTTCTATCTTCTTTAGATTCTCATCGTTGATGGTGGCGGTTGTCCGTATGATGCAGCCTATTTGATTGCCGTAGCACGCGCGCGCTTCTTCGGGCACCTTTGGCTCAAAATTGCCGTCGTCCACCTCCGTGACCACCAGTCTAGTAGTCCTGAGTTTGTTAGGAACCCGTTGCCTCTTTGCTTTCGGTTCTACACCGGCTCCGCTCCCCGAGGCAGCACCGGTCTCAATGCCGGTCTGAATCTCAGCGTCGGTGTCAGTCTTAGCACCAGTCTGCATATCGGTCTCAGCACCGGTCTGCGTGTCGGTCTCAGTCCCCGATGCCACCGGTGGGCCCAGCAACAACATCTGTTGATCGTCGGTAAAGCTAAAAAATTCGTCTGCCGCCCGGTAGACGTCGTCGCAATCACCAGAACCCTGTCCTTCATCGTTGCTAGCCATGTTTCCTATGATTAAATCTAGTCAATTAATTCTAGACCTAATAAAATGAATAATGACATAAAAAAGGACTATTGTTTTGCAGGAATGTTGACTCCTTCCTGGTGCGGCAAATCCCGGGCACTCAATATGTCCTAGTTTGTAGCACAAGTCATGCCGAAATTCACGGGAAATTTCGGCATGACCTTTGCTAAAAAGTGGACAAATCGAGAACCTGAAATTTGCCGGAACAAAAATGAATCAACATTCCGGCAAAACATAGGCCACTCAGCATCATTCCCTGAAAACAACAAAGCCACTTGGGCACAATCGAACAACTTCAATGAAAAGATATAACATGACCACTTCAATGAAAAATAAAATTTGCCTAAATTCTTTTCCTTGAAAAATAGTGGTATTTTCAAAAATCAAAAACCTTTGCCAATCTACTTAACCTAGCTTGTTAATCCAACGAACCTAATTAACCTACCTATTTAACCTAGTTAGTTAATCTAGTTTACCTAGATAATTAACCCTAATTAAACTAGTTAATGCAGCTAGTTCTCTGTCAAAGCCTAAAATAAATTTTTGCACTAATTAACATGGATAATTAACCTAATTAAACTAGTTAACCTGACTAGTTCTCTGTCAAAACCCTAACTAAGTTTTTGCACTAACCTAGATAATTAACCTAATTAAACTAGTTAACCTAACTACTTCTCTGTCAATGCCCTAACTAAATTTTTGCCCTAACCTAGATAATTAACCTAATTAAACTGGCTAACCTATGCATGAGAGAGAGAGGAGGGGTGGGGGCTTACAGATGATGGCTCCGGTGCTAGCGACGGAGGCATTGTGGTGGCGAGGGAGGCAGGGGCGTCTCCGGTGACGGCGAGGGAGGCAGGGGCGTCTCCGGTGACGGCGAGGAAGGTGGCGTCGACGGCGGCTCCGGTGGCGTTGACGAGGCCGCGCGGCTCCGTGGCGTTGGGGGCGGCTCCGGTGTCGTCGACGGCGCACGGCTCTGGTGGCGTCGTCAGCGGCGGCGAAGTGTGGGGCGACTGTGAATCGGGGAGACGGCGGCGCGCGCGGGGTGGGTTTGAGGGATTTGGGGGAAGTGGTGGCCGGGGGAAAACGGTTTTTTGGCTAAGTCAAACTTAGTGGTAGCGCGTTTCGCAAAACGCGCTATAGCTAAGTTAGCTATAGCGCTTTCCTCAAAACGCGCTGCTGCTATAGCTAATTTCCTATTCTGTTTCTATAGCGGGGGTCTAGGACACGCGCTGCAGCTACGTTAGCTATAGCGCCTCTTACAAACAAACGCTGCTGCTATGCCTTCCTCCGATTTTTCGCTTTTTCGTTTATTTTGCTTTACATTTTATTTTTCCCTTTCTCCTTTTTCTATTTCTTTCATTTTCATTTAAATTTCTATTTGTTTATCATCTTATTTTATTTTCGTTAGTAGTAGCGCTCTTCTCAAAAAACGCGCTGCTAACTGTGCTCTAGCAGTAGCGCGTTTCTGTTAAGCTCGCTACTGCTATGCGTAGCCTAGCATTCTGCCAATGGGAATATTAGTAGTAGCGCTTTCTTTACCACAAGCGCTACTGCTAAGTTTGTGTCTGTAGCGCGGTTTTTATTTGGTCGCTACTGCTATATAGCACTAGCGCAGTTTTTTGACCCGCGTTGTTACTATATTTCTGTGTATAAGGTTTTCCCTAGTAGTGATTGTTCAACATGCACTTAATGTTGTGTCCATCGCGATGGGACCCTCAAACGACCGGGCGCTATTTTTGGTAGCGATTTATGACAGTGACGCGAACTGAAGAGGGCCTCTCGTTGCTCTGTCCAGCGCTATCATCACATCCTTTGTTCCTGTCGCTCTTACATGTACCGTAATGACTTGCAGAAATAGCCGAACATGCAGACCTCGTTGGCACTTTAATAAGTCTGTTTCTGCTCCCGTGCTCGCCCTGGGCTGGACGCCGGGGGGGAAACACAAAAACGGCAAGGATGATCCAAAAACGCTTGGGAACGAGTGGCACGATCGTCTTTGTTGCCCCCATGTATAGCCATCGAGGAGCCATGGGATGCCTGTACGGGTCCGGTTAGATCGTATGCCCGGCTGTATACGTATTTGTATACATATAAATGTGGAGGGGAACCACCTCCGGCCGCATCGCCCATCCATTTCCCCCCGCCGCATCGTCTCCCTCTCTACTCACACTGTGTCGTCTCTCTCTCCCCGACCGCATCCTTTCCATCACCTCCATCGCTATGGAGCACGCATGAGGCGAGCGCCCCGATTGGGAAGATCTGGTGGCGATGGCGCAGCAGGTCGCGGCGCCCGCAGCGATGAAGGGAGATGCCAGAATATGAGGTGAATCTTCATATCTTTTTTTCTATATGCCACATACATATACGGTGCCACACGTCTCGCAAGACTTCGAGAAATTCCTTGATCATCGCATCGTCGGAGTCCGCGATTACACTCTTCGACAGCTTTAGACACATGGACCTCAAAAAAGTCTGCAGCAGCCACACATATGTCTCTTTGGTCTCGTTCGAAACTATGGCACAACCAAAAACAGTGGTCTTCCGGTGATTGTTAAGACCAACAAAAGGTATGAATGGCATAGCATAGCGGTTCATCTTGTACGTGTTGTCAAATACAAGCACGTCGCCGAAGTCCTCATAGTCATGACAAGACTGGGAGTCACACCAGACCATCCTATTCATATGTCCTTCCTTATCTAGTTTCGAAAAATGGCAGGAGAACGTCCTTGCTACTGCCGTTCTTCGCCGGATGTATCAACGGTTTTACCAGCCGCCTCTCATCCATTGTCAGTAGTGTGGGAGAAAGGCGAGCCCAAGACTTGGTCTGATACATGTACCAATCCTGTATTTTGCAGTCACCTCTACACATTGATTGGTCCATATAAACAAGAGGAGGTTGTTAGTACTTTGTTGCTAATTTGTATTGATTTTAAGACAGCGCGTTGGCGTGTTAGGTTAGCTAGCTGTTGTTGGGACAAGTTGGATTGTTTGTAATATATACAGAGGCACATCAACTTTGGTATGTGTACAAGTTCATTGAGGTCCAAAGGTCATTATGAAATTTGGAAATATCTAATATGTGGAAGTCATGTTTAAACTTCTGAGGCGGACCACTGACATGATAACGCTTTAACAGTGTATCTCCCGTTGCAACACATGGGCATTATACTGTGTACACATCATGGAGAGGCTTGCTGGTCTTGTTGGAAAAATACATCTCTGGTCGACAGATGTTCTACTACCATGTAATCTATATCTATAGGATTTTACCATTCCATAAAAAACAGGGCCTATGAAGCTATGTCTGTAGTTGATACAATATGAGAGGGTGAGATCAAGAGAGACCAGCATCACATTTGGTTTGGTTGCTGGACCTGGCAAGCGCATGGGCTTCTTCAGTATAGACGTGTCTACTAACATACTGGTGCTAGTGAACTGAAGGAGCCTCAGTTGTTGTTTGTTTGTTTTTTTTTTGAAGGAAAAGGAAGACCATAGTCTACCTTATGCATTCAAAACGGGGCAGAGCCCGAATGACCAGAGTCAAATTACATGAAGGTGGAGCCTCAGTTGTGGTGCACCTGAACAAGTGTTCATGCTGAGGGCGGACAGGACAGTGATTTGCTTCAGCCAAAGATGCGTATGTCCATCTGCACATTGCTCCCAATGAATCTGATAAACCAAACTAATAGCATCCCGTCCTGTGAAGTAAATCGAAGAGTAAAGACAAAGGTAGGCTGCGCGTCTGCGCTGGTGGGTTGCGGTCTTCAAGGCGATGGCCGGCACAACACAAGGACATGCCATGCGAACGAGCGACGGAGACCGCTGTGATTCCACTGATGCAAACAAGCGTGCACGCACGCAGTCGACAAGTGGGTGGTTGGTTGGTGACCATGGTACTCGAACTAGCTAGGTCGCAGCGGTGGAACGAACCTAGCCTGGTGGGAATAAACGCAAGCACCTGCAGGGCAGGGCGCGGGCAGAGCAGACGAGAGCTGACCTTGTGGGTGCCGCTTGCTTCCAGCGGACGGAGGAGAGGGCGGGGCGAGCATGTCGGCAGGGGGAATAGCAACTTGAAGTCGACGTGCCTTCGTCTTTGCCCGCCGTTGGGCGTCTCCTCGACGTCGCCGTCGCCGCCGTGGTGGGGAGCAAAGCAGAGCAGAGAGGAAGGAATAGTGTGTTCGATAGTGGGCCACTGTTGAAGGGCCCGGGTACATGGGCTTGGCCGGCTGGTCCCATTTTCACCTGTTAAGAAAACAATACTAATATTGTCTAAAAAAACAATACTAATAAATAGCTGCTGTCGTCCCCTCAAAAATAAAAGCTGCTGCATAATAGACTAAAAACATTGCTGCTAATAATAGACACTAGTATTCTCAAAAAAAAAATGAAAAAAGACACAAAATACCATAATAGTGCCTTGCATTCCTCTTCGGGAAAGAAACTAGTGCCTCTTCTCACACAAAAAAAACTAGTGCCTCCATGTGCAGGTGCTACTTAAATAATAGTCATGTTTTTTTGCTTTGATAAAACACAAAATACCATAATAATAGGCATGGTTTTCTTCCAGCTACACATGGAGGGATATATTTATCCTAATAGGCGGGACATATATTTATCCTAAATTGTGACAACTCTACCATAATCCTTCAGGGGAACATATTTTACTCAGGCTCGTGCCATAACGTTGGGAGTGACAAATCTACCATAGGGTCGGTTCTCAACTCATATTTTTTTGTTCCATCTAGATGCTGCAAAGAGCAATATTGGTTGATGTAGAATATGTTAGAGGCTTAAATAAATGAGATATCGAGGTGTCGACACCTACAAATACTTCACTGTCCTCATAAGAAAATCGCATAATCCCTGCAAGCTTCAACACACAACTGTTAATTTTTGTATTTCATGAATATTTAAAATTCTTGAAAAATATTCATTTGTGAATGCAGTTTTCAATTTATGAGTTATTCAAGGCTTCCTTCCACTTCCAGCGGATGGAGCAGAGGTCGAACGGCGAGCAGAGCAGAGCAGCCGGTGGACGTCGGTGTCTCCTCGCCCTTGCCGTCGCCGCCGTCTGTTGGGCTCATTGAGAGCAGAGCACAGCAGAGGAGGAAGGAATGGTGGGCCACTCCGGCGCTCTAACTGCTGCAGGGCCGGCTGGCTTCTATTTTGTTTATGCGTCACAATATCAATTTTTTGTCCAGGGTATTGTTCTCCATGCTGTACATTGCTGTTGAGTTGAATAAAGATGGCGCCTCTGGCGCCTTTCCCCGTTCAATAAAAAGATGTATCAATTTTGTGTTATGTGAAAAAAAATGTGTTCTTTTAAGAAACATTTGAGAATGTTTATAAAATTTTGTTCATGAATTTATATAAAAAGAAATCCTGGTCTTAATATTCACAATTGGAAACATATTCATGAATTATGAAAAATGTTCACTATTTTGAAAAATTGTCATAGATTTCTAAAAATATATATGAATCTGAAAAATCATTGAAGAATTAGAAAAAATGTGCAGAAATTCTGAAAATTCTCATTATTATTGGTTTTTTAAAGAGAAGAAGAAAACTAAAAAAACGAACATGGAAAACACCGAAAAGAAAACTAGTGGAAAGCAATACCGAAAAGAAAACGCAAAATGTGAAAAGCTTCTAGAACTTCTACGTATGTTATCATTGTCATCATCAGGTAAACTGCAAATTCTGCGTCTGATACATCACCTAGTATATAAATTTCTCCAGCCAACCTTTGCATCGCTGAAAACTAATTAATTAGGTTCTGTTCTTGCTATCGAGCAACAACGCCCGGGGAAATTCAAAGATGGTATGAACCATGCATTGTTCAATAATCATTTTACAGCAGCAGTGAAGCCACATCTCTCCCTGAATTTTATCACCTGTACTTACTGCATGACAGTGAGCAGTTGTGCACGTTCAGAACACACATTGCCTGTGATGTTGAGCCATTGGTCAAGGATTTCACGACTCGAAATGTAAGTATGGATGTGATGGAATGTTTTATCAGATGATGACAATGATAACATACATAGCATGTCTAAGCTGTGCTGACAATCAAGCGCTCTTCTCCTTTTTTCTGAATGTACACTTCAAAAAAGAGAAAGTTCAGTTTGCACAACAACACTGGTTTAACAGTTGCATGGAGGCCTAATGGCAAAATTGGGTTGGAATTGGATGGTTCTGCTTCTGAACTCATTCTACCTGCCACCTTGATCTTTTCCCCAAAAGTGATCGACGGATACTGCTGCTACCAAGTCTGGAGCACAAGATCATGTGCAGTTCATGGCGAAGAAAAACTAGCATCTTGAACTGCTCAATGGCGCGACGTACAGTAAATGGTGCTCCTCTCCTCTCCTATGGTGATAATGATATATATCTCGGGACTTCACAGCCCTAATTTGGCGATGATCTACAGGATTTCCAAAAACAACTGAAGGTCATGACTTCAAGCAAGCCAGATGAGATCAGCAGTATTCTTCTGCTGGGAAGAACAAGTAGCAGCAAAGGAGTGACAAGACCCAACTACTAGTTGAGAAAACCAAATCACTCTCAGATCACACCAAGTAGCTAAGTGAATTCAGAGGATGATTACGAGAGAAATATATAGCAAATTAAGGATACCGTTTACACTCTTCAGGACATGGTTTATCCCTAGTACAGGGCTCTCAGATAGATCCGGGGTTTTATACCCATTACAACTAGTGAAAGGCAGTCTCAACTTTAACGCTAATATAAAGCAGGTGAACAAGGAGACAGTACAGGTAATAATTCAAATGGCGACAACTCCAGTCTTCAGAGCCGTTGGATGCACGATGAGCGTGTGTCGTAACTCAGGGTGAAGCGGTAAGCTTCTGTTGGATGTTGATCAACGATGAGCCTGGTTTTGCGCCAACCTCTGGGTGTTGATTTCTTCAGTTAAATACATGAGAAGTGTCGATTTCTTCAGAAGATGCAGTCTGGTTCTTGACAAGGAAATGTGTAAGTACTCGGCATGGTTCTGAATATTTTGTACTACACTAACACTGAATAACCATCACACACATTTTTGGATGTGAATGATGTACTCATCGCAGCAATTTCTGAGTGACGGGCTTCAGATGTACCTAGATGCAGGCTACACTTCTTCAGGCTAGGCAGTTTTCTGCTTCTTCTTCCATAGCATGGCTTCATATATTCCACAGCCTGGTTGCATGTCAATCCATCACCCTCCTTGGCCAAAATTCTGAAATATTTTCAAGTCGGTTAACCTGACAAGAACAAGGAGCTGGCTTTCAGAGTTGCACTTCACTTTACCTCACATGAATGAACCTTCTGCGGTGTTTTAGGTACACCCATTAAATGCTGGAGTCGTCGAGTAGGTGTAGCAGTCCTTGCGTACCGTTCTTTGCCGGAGCCATGAGTACCATGTTCCTTTCAATTCCAAAAAGTTTTCAGCGTGGCATCTAAACCTCCTCCAGTTACTCACACCTGCAAAATTTGACTAGTCATTCGTTCCATTAGCTGATTGTACTATACACAGTGTCCCTCTACTCAGAGTAGACATGCATAAACTCATCCTTACCTTTGCTTTGCAGTACCAACTTTTCGGTAATAAATTATGACCTGCACATAGGAGTGGCTTGTTAGTACAAAAGGTATCATCTCTCCATGCGATTAAAATCAAGCACATCTGAATATTTAGACCTGACCTTGGTTTTTTTTCTTGCACAATGCCGCCGCAGCAACACAGGCCACCTTCCACACATTTCCTGCAACAACTTGATTTGTGCCATGGGGGGATACTACTGGCAGTGACTTCAACAGCTAGGCTGGTGCCATTCACCAGTTTTACCCCAAACTTTGGGTACTTCTGCAGATAAAGCTGCCCATTTCCATTGAGGCTAGATCTGGGCCTGTAAGACTGTATGTATCATATTGTTGTGAGCGTCATATCTATTTGTACTACTGTTTCTCTAGATTTTCCCTTAGCACATGTTGTTTGACCAACAATAGCTACACTGAATCAGTACTTGTAAATCATGATCATGTGAACTGACGATCAAGAAGAGGTTTGAACATCTGAAGAATCGTACCTGATTCATGAGTCCAACTTAGGCCCCTTCCCTGTCAACTTCACATACGGCATTTATAATCAGGTTATTAACTGCATCCTTCTTCCAGTTCAATCCATACTGCAGAAACATAAAGGTTAGTTATTTGGTTGTAACCGACATAAGCTATCTATCCAGCGAATTCTCTGTTTTTTTGTTACACAAAGTACTGTGAATCAACATATAACTGTATTTTGCTATTGCCCATGAGTGAATCCTGACTTTCTTCTTCATGGTATATTCCTCTAAACAGGGAACCAACAAGTACCATATGCCAAAAAAATTCACTGTAATCAGCTACTTTCAAACTGCTATACCTTCACACCATTACTACTGCCTATCATCTGAATTGGTTCCATGCATGCACTGCTACGGTATGCAGGCTATTCTTGTGAAGATCCTATAAGCCATTTTTTTTCTTTAAACAACAATAGTCATGACAACTGAAAGAATACTTGATATCAGTAGAATGTAGACTGGATTGAAAAACTGCAAACCTTATCAGTAGCAAAACACTGAAAACTCATTGTTTTCAGTAACTATGCCATCAAGTCTTGATGAGTACCAAACAAACACTAGAAAACCTGAACAGAAAGCAAACATAAATTAGGAATGTAGGAAATATCTGGTGCTAATCGCAAAATAGCAGTGTATGAAAAAAATTATCACCTTAATATAAGTAGCTTCACCCAAAGTCTCTTTTATTCCACACTTATGCCATGCTGATATTTTGACCGTGACACCCAAAATAGAAAAGTAGACTACCACGTCTTGATAAATGACAATAATCCAAGTATAAATGCGAAATATTAAGAATCCTATAAGATTAAACAAATACCTGCACAGAGAACCAAACCAAATGGTAATCACAAGTTCATTGGTAATTACATCAAGGAAAAGAAGAGAGACTTGCAGAACATTTACCGATATTTTTGTTGGTTTTCTCGACTTGTGGGAAGAACGCATCTTAAATACTTTCACTACCATTGATTTTTTTTGGAAATTAAATATAGCAGGAGTATAAGTGGATATAATTTTTACGGCGAGTACTTACCAGATTTTTATACAGGAAGGAAGACTGCAGCCACAAGACCCTCACTCATGTCATGAATGTGGCAAGTGTGTATGTATGGAAAGGGAAGATCTCTACAAGGCTAGAAGAATGTACAAGGTAACTCCAAGGCATTTTTCTGCACAGTGGATGAGAACAAATAAAGTGTTATTAAGCAGGATTGCAGGGAAAGGGCAAAGCAGAAAAACACAAGATAGTATGTTTGTGTTACCCTGGACTATGCCCTGATTTTTGGGATGGTTCCCCCTAACCCCCTGCACTGCTGTTTTAGCTCCTCGTTGTAGCAGAATCTAACATCTAGTTCTTGCACTGAGTTGGGGAGGCCATCGTTGGGCAACGATGAGACAGCTGGACAGTCTTGAATTGTTAATTTCTTGAGTCTGGTAAGGTTGCACAGCCCTGCAGGGAGTTGCTGAAGATCACAGAAACACTCAAACTGAAGTTGCCGGAGGGAGGAGAGGAGCTGGAGGGCGTCCTCTTGCTCGTTGCTTGGTCTTCAAGTAAACTCTCTTTACCTCCATAGTTTTCATAGGACTGAAACCTATCTTATCCAAGACAAAAATTCTTGCATGGCAAGGGATACGCTAGTAGAATAGTAAAAAAATAAAATTATAAGTTGAAGCAAATGAAGCATATGTTTAATTACAAAAAAAAGACTTGTCGTTGTGACTTACTCTATCCACTTCGAATGTCTCATCCAGCTTGATGCTGAAGCGCCTACCGTTAACTAGAAATTTCTGTCGCACATGCCACGCTTGTCTTCACAGTATTCGCACATAATGAAATCTTTCTCGTCGTCAGACATTTTCTATGTTCATATTTGAAACATTAATTGATAAACACTTACTAGTTCTATTAATTCAACTAATTCAACTAGTTCTATTAATTCAACTAGTTCTATTAACTCAACTAATTCAACTAAGCACTTACTAAAAAAACTAGTTCTATTAAGCTTCTTACTAAAAATAAACTAGTTCTATAGTAAAATATTAATTAATTATTAGATCATCAAATCTCGTATACCTAAATTTATCTAGCTAATTCATCTAACATTTGACATCAATATAGCTACATTATTTTCTATCTAATTCTTCTAACATTTGACATTAATATCTAACATTTCTATATATATAATCATCTAATAATTGACATTAATCTAACATTTATATAAATTAAAAGTATAAAAAACTAAAAAACAGAAAACAGAAAATAATTAAGAAAAATCTGTCTGTGTGTGTGTGTACTAGTGTGTGTGTGTGTGAGGGCCGCCAATGCGCGCGCGGCAGGGGCGGTCGATCTTACAGCGGGGCGACGGCCGGCGATGCGAGGCGACGGGGGGCGGCGACGTACGCGGACGGGCCAGGGGCGGCACGCGCGCGATCGACGACGGGGACGGCGGGCACGCGCCGCGAGGGGGATGGGGGCGGGGACGGGCGCGCGCGAGGGCCGGGGGCAGCGACGGGACGGCGATGGTGACGGGCGCGCACGACGGGGGCGGCGACGGGGACGTGCGCGGCGGTGACGGGGCGCGACGAGACGAAGCAGATGAAGAAGAAACTAAGTGATTTTTTTGTAAGTGCTATATATAGAGGGGCCTTCAGTACCGGTTGGGGCCACCAACCGGTACTAAAGGTCAAATTTGGCCAGGCAAATGGCGGGAAGCGCATCCCTATAGTACCGGTTCCTCGCTCCAACCGGTACTAAAGACCAATCCTTTAGTACCGGTTAGAGCCACAAACCGGGACTAAAGGGGTGCGCTGACGCAGGTCCGGTGCGGCAAGTTTACTCCCACCTCGCTAGCCGAGGGGCGTCCGCACAGGTTTATAAGCCCCAGTGCGATACCTCTCTTGAGCTCCTATCTACACTAGTAGAAAAACACCTATTAGTCCCGGTTCGTAAGGGCCTTTAGTCCCGGTTCATGAACCGGGACAAATGGGTCGTTACTAATGCCTCCACCCATTAGTCCCGGTTCAAACACGAACCGGGACAGATGTGCCTCCACGTGGCCGGTCCGCCGAGCCCAGTCAGGGGGGCCTTTGGTCCCGGTTGGTGGCACCAACCGGGACCAAAAGTCCATGTTTTTTTTAGAAAAGTGGCTGCTTTAGGGGTTTTGTGGGTTATTTTTAGGTTGTTATTAGCTACCTAATAGAAAGAAGTGTCCTCTCTTATATCTTCGTCCTTGGTTTATCAACGCTGCTGCTATATATGTTCATTTCACCCACTGATATAACATGCTCATGCATGATCGCATCATACATCATCATATATATATAATAACAAGTCCTACTAATATCATGCATCATCATAGAACTTCTACTCTTTATTAATAATAACTCATACGACCATCATCCTCATAGTCATCGAACCCAACCCTACATAATTGTTCTTAGCACATGATCATCAGTATCAGGTAGGACCTAAACACGTAAAATAGCATAAAACAATATAGCCCCTGACTCTCCATTATGAAGAATGGAGATCATCCTGTCTCCAATTCTTGCCCTTCGCTGCTTTTTGCTTCCAAGAAGCTCCTTACGACTGTCCATACATTTTTTCCATTCTTTGATTGTAATGTCTCCACTTCTTTTAGAAACCCGGTATGGACAGTTGAGATTCGTAGGACGACCTGGTTGTATGTTCAAAACATGAAGGCTACCATGCGTATACATCAGATGAGGCACACAATCATTCGGGATTATCTGTTGAAAAACATAGTAATAACTTCGTAGTTAGCAATGATGTACTAGTTTTAGAAGTGTGCAAAAAGATGCACAGATGTTGTAATAGTAAAAAATAATCTTACCAGGGTATCTCCATGGTAGTTACCGTAGTTCAACACGTGCACTAGTGGCACGTATTGACCATAATGTTGAGGAGTTTGATTGTAGATAATGTAATTCTCAAGATCAGTACAAAATGCGACCAGATGATTTTTCTCCTGATAAGTTAATTCGGAGCCTTCGGTGTAGTAGGTTCTGTCTACCATCTTCCACACATTCTTTGAAGAATGAAAATAAGCTGTCAATGGAGATAAGTTGTCAACTATATATTTTGAAATAAACAATATAAATTACTTAATAACTATGTTAAGCTCACATGGGGGAAGAATTGGTGGTGTATCCACAAGGACCCAAATCGAAGGTCTCTCTTGCTCGACTGTAGGATCACCAAGATCCATGGTGACAAGCATACCCTCATCAAGACCATACATCTTGCAAAGTTCTTCCCAATTTTTGCAACCAAAATGGGTTACACTCTGAGCATTGTACATTTTTACTTGAAAATCCACACCATGATGGGTACTTAGGATAATTTTTTTAGTTTCGAAACTTTCATGGTCTTCAAAACACATCCTCTCTAAGACATAGCGTCTTGCAAAGCATGAGATAAGCTAGTCGAATTGGAAAAGATGAAAAATATACGTTAAAATAGTTGAAGTCGTGCTTAATTACGAAAAAAAAACTATTGTCATCGTTGCGTACCGTATGAACATCGCAGGTCTCCTCGAGCTTAATGCTGAAGCGCCGATCTTCGTCCAGCTCAATGAACCTGTCGCAGATACCTCGTTCGTCGTGGCACCAGTCGCACTCCCCCGGGCAGTTTTCGTCGTCCGATGAGTACGACATTTCCGGCCTATGTTCATAATTCAAATATTAAACTAGATCATTATTATTAATCACGGGTTGACTATCGATGATCGATGTACGTAGCTCCTCCTTTCATTCCCGATTGCATTATTATACCAAATTGTCTAGCACACGGGAATGAAGAAGAACTTATCCAATATGAGCGTTCTATAAGCAAAACCAAATCATAAAATAAGCAAAACCAAATCATAAAATAAAGTATAGTATTCAAATTAGCATGCATTCAATAATTATAAGCAAAAGTACATCATCTCTTGGTGTCCGTACATCGTCGAATATTATCACTAATACAACTAGAACCGTAGCGCCTGACGGGTATCGAGGCAGGCGGTGGACACTCAAAGATAAGGAACCATCACAGGATCATAGCTCCAGTGAGATCCCTGAAGAACTTGCCAGGTATTGTCGAACCTGCCCTCCAATGCAACCATGTAGCGACGGACGTGCTCGTCCTCCTCGCTGACACGGTGACGTACCACCTCCGCGGTGTCCGGAAGCCTCACCACCGTCACTGGCCCACGCGACCGCCACCAAACAAGGATCGGGTCAACAACGGGCTGCCTCCTCACCAACCTACGTCCCCCAGTGTTGGGGAACGTAGTAATTTCAAATTTTTCCTACGCACACGCAAGATCATGGTGATGGTATAGCAACGAGAGGGGAGAGTGTCGTCCACGTACCCTCGTAGACCGTAAGCGGAAGCATTATGACAACGCGGTTGATGTAGTCGTACGTCTTCACGATCCGACCGATCCAAGCACCGAACGTACGGGGCCTCCGAGTTCAGCACACGTTCAGCTCGATGATGATCTCCGGCCTCCGATCCAGCCGAGCTCCGGAGATGAGTTCCGTCAGCACGACGGCGTGGTGACGATGATGATGTTCTACCGGCGCAGGGCTTCGCCTAAACTCCGCGACGATATGACCGAGGTGGAATATGGTGGAGGGGGGCACCGCACAAGGCTAAGGAACGATCCGTAGATCAACTTGTGTGTCATGGGGTGCCCCCCTGCCCCCGTATATAAAGGAGCAAGGGGGAGGGGGCGGCCGGCCTAGGAGGGGGCGGCCGGCCTAGGAGGGGGCGCGCCATGGGGAGTCCTACTCCCACCGGGAGTAGGACTCCCTCCTTCCTTGTTGGAGTAGGAGAAAGGGGAAAGAGGGGAAGAGGAGGAAGGAAAAGGGGGCCGCACCCCTTGTCCAATTCGGACCAGAGGGGGGCTGCGCGCCTCCTTCCTTTCGTCCTCTCTCCTCTAATCCCGTATGGCCCAATAAGGCCCATATACTCCCCGGCGAATTCCCGTAACTCTCCGGTACTCCGAAAAATACCCGAATCACTCGGAACCTTTCCAAACTCCGAATATAGTCGTCCAATATATCGATCTTTACGCCTCGACCATTTCGAGACTCCTCGTCATGTCCCCGATCTCATCTGGGACTCCGAACTCCTTCGGTACATCAAAACTCATAAACTCATAATATAACTGTCATCGAAACCTTAAGCGTGCGGACCCTACGGGTTCGAGAACTATGTAGACATGACCTAGAATTATTCTTGGTCAATAACCAATAGCGGGACCTGGATGCCCATATTGGTGTTGGAAATATGCCCTAGAGGCAATAATAAAAGTATTATTATATTTCCTTGTTCATGATAATTGTCTTTTATTCATGCTATAATTGTATTATCCGGAAATCATAATACACGTGTGAATACATAGACCACAATATGTCCCTAGTGAGCCTCTAGTTGACTTGCTCGTTGTGATCAACAGATAGTCATGGTTTCCTGTCTATGGACATTGGATGTCGTTGATAAGGGATCACATCATTAGGAGAATGATGTGATGGACAAGACCCAATCCTAAGCATAGCACAAAGATCGTGTAGTTCGTTTGCTAGAGCTTTTCCAATGTCAAGTATCTCTTCCTTAGACCATGAGATCGTGTAACTCCTGGATACCGTAGGAGTGCTTTGGGTGTATCAAACGTCACAACGTAACTGGGTGACTATAAAGGTGCACTACAGGTATCTCCAAAAGTGTCTGTTGGGTTGACACGGATCGAGACTGGGATTTGTCACTCCGTGTAAACGGGGAGGTATCTCTGGGCCCACTCGGTAGGACATCATCATAATGTGCACAATGTGACCAAGGGGTTGATCACGGGATGATGTGTTGCGGAACGAGTAAAGAGACTTGCCGGTAACAAGATTGAACAAGGTATCGGTATACCGACGATCGAATCTCGGGCAAGTATAATACCGCTAGACAAAGGGAATTGTATACGGGATCGACTGAGTTCTTGACATCGTGGTTCATCCGATGAGATCATCGTGGAACATGTGGGAGCCAACATGGGTATCCAGATCCCGCTGTTGGTTATTGACCGGAGAACGTCTCGGTCATGTCTACATGTCTCCCGAACCCGTAGGGTCTACACACTTAAGGTTCGATGACGCTAGGGTTATAAAGGAAGTATGTATGTGGTTACCAAATGTTGTTCGGAGTCTCGGATGAGATCCCTGACGTCACGGGGAGTTCCGGAATGGTCCGGAGGTAAAGATTTATATATGGAAAGTTGTTGTTCGGGTTCCGGAAAAAGTTCGGGTTTTTTCGGTATTGTACCGGGAAGCTTCCAGAAGGTTCCGGAGGATTCCGGAGGGGTCCGGAGGTCCGGAAATTGTTCCACCATGTCCAATACAGTAGCATGGGCTGTAAGGGGGCGCCCTAGCCTTAATGGGCCATGGGAACCAGCCCCCCCAAGGCCCATGCGCATGGGAGAGGGAAAACCCTAAGGGGGAGGGCCTCCACTTGACTTGGGAGGCACTCCTCCCCCCTTTGTCTGCCGCCCCCTCCTCAGATTGGATCTGAGGGGCCGGCCCCCCTCTCCCTTGCCCCTATATATATGTGGGGGGTGGGAGGGCAGCCGCACCACAAGTTCTGGCGCAGCCCTCCCCTCTCCCAAGTACTCCTCCTCTCCCGTGGTGCTTGGCGAAGCCCTGCAGGATAGCCACGCTCCTCCATCACCACCACGCCGTTGTGCTGCTGCCGGACGGAGTCTTCCTCAACCTCTCCCTCTCTCCTTGCTGGATCAAGGCATGGGAGACGTCACCGGGCTGTACGTGTGTTGAACGCGGAGGTGCCGTCCGTTCGGCACTAGGATCTCTGGTGATTTGGATCACGACGAGTACGACTCCTTCAATCCCGTTCTCTTGAACGCTTCCACTCAGCGATCTACAAGGGTATGTAGATGCACTCTCCTTCCCCTCGTTGCTGGTTTCTCCATAGATAGATCTTGGTGACACGTAGGAAAATTTTGAATTTCTGCTACGTTCCCCAACAATTGGCTCCTACATATTCTACGAAGATCTTTATCGGTCAAACCGCATAACAACATACGTTGTTCCCTTTGTCATCGGTATGTTACTTGCGCGAGATTCGATCGTCGGTATCCAATACCTAGTTCAATCTCGTCACCGGCAAGTCTCTTTACTCGTTACGTAATGCATCATCCCGTAACCAACTCATTGGTGACATTGCTTGCAAGGCTTATAGTGATGTGCATTACCGAGAGGGCCCAGAGATACCTCTCCGACAATCGGAGTGACAAAACCTAATCTCGAAATACGCCAACTCAACATGTACCTTCGGAGACACCTGTAGTACTCCTTTATAATCACCCAGTTACGTTGTGACGTTTGGTAGTACCCAAAGTGTTCCTCCAGTAAACGGAAGTTGCATAATCTCATAGTTACAGGAACATGTATAAGTCATGAAGAAAGAAATAGCAACATACTAAACGATCAAGTGCTAAGCTAACGGAATGGGTCAAGTCAATCACATCATTCTCCTAATGATGTGATCCCGTTAATCAAATGACAACTCTTTTGTCAATGGCTAGGAAACATAACCATCTTTGATAAACGAGCTAGTCAAGTAGAGGCATACTAGTGACACTATGTTTGTCTATGTATTCACACATGTATTATGTTTCCGGTTAATACAATTCTAGCATGAATAATAAACATTTATCATGATATGAGGAAATAAATAATAACTTTATTATTGCCTCTAGGGCATATTTCCTTCAGTCTCCCGCTTGCACTAGAGTCGATAATCTAGTTCACATCGCCATGTGATTTAACACCAATATTCATATCTGTATATGATTAACACCCATAGTTCACATCGTCATGTGACCAACACCCAAAGGGTTTACAAGAGTCAATAATCTAGTTCACATCGCTATGTGGTTAACACCCAAAGTGTACTAAGGTGTGATCATGTTTTGCTCGTGAGAGAAGCTTAGTCAACGGGTCTGTCACATTCAGAACCGTATGTATTTTGCAAATATTCTATGTCCACAATGCTCTGTACGGAGCTACTCTAGCTAATTGCTCCCACTTTCAATATGTATCCAGATTGAGACTTAGAGTCATCTGGATTGGTGTAAAAGCTTGCATTGTTGTAACTTTTTATGACGGGCTCTTTTATCACCTCCATAATCAAGAAACATGTCCTTAGTCCTCACTAAGGATATTCTTGACCGCTGTCCAGTGATCTACTCTTAGATCAAAATTGTATTCCTTTGTCAAACTCAGATCAAGGTATACAATAGGCCTGGTTCACAACATAGCATACTTTATAGAACCTATGACTGAGGCATAGGGAATGACTTTTCATTCTCTTTTTATTTTCTGTCATGGTCGGTTCTTGAGTCTTACTCAACTTCACACCTTTGCATCACAGGCAAGAACCTTTCTTTGACTGTTCTATTTTGAACTACTTCAAAATCTTGACAAGGTATGTACTTATTGAAAAACTTATCAAGCGTCTTGATCTATCTCAATAGATCTTGATGCTCAATATGTAAGTAGCTTTACTGAGATCTTTCTTTTAAAGAACTCCTTTCAAATACTCCTTTATGCTTTCCAGAAAAATTCTACATCATTTCTGATCAACAATATGTTACTCACATATATTTATCAGAAAGGCGTAGTGCTCCCACTCACTTTATTGTAAATACAGGCTTCACTGCAAGTCCGTATAAAACTATATGCTTTGATCAACTTATCAAAGCGTATATTCCAACTCCGAGATGCTTGCACCAGTCCATAGATGGATCGCTGGAGCTTGCACATTTTGTTAGCACCTTTAGGATTGACAAAACCTTCTGGTTGCATCATATACAACACTTCTTTAAGAAAACCATTAAGGAATGCAGTTTTGACATCCATTTGCCAGATTTCATAAAATGTGGCAATTGCTAACATGATTCGGACAAACTTTTAAGCATCGATATGAGTGAGAAAATCTCATTGTATTCAACATCTTGAACTTTGCCAAAAACCTTTTTCGACAAGTCTAGCTTTGTAGATAGTAATACTACTATCAGCATCTGTCTTCCTCTTGAAGATCCATTTATTCTTAATGACTCACCGATCATCGGGCAAGTCAATCAAAGTCCACACTTTGTTCTCATACATGGATCCTATCTCAGATTTCATGGCCTCAAGCCATTTCGCGGAATCTGGGCTTATCATCGCTTCCTCATAGTTCGTAGGTTTGTCATGGTGAAGTAACATGATCTCCAGAACAGGATTACCGTACCACTCTGGTGCGGATCTCACTCTGTTTTACCTACGAGGTTCGGTAGTAACTTGATCTGAAGTTTCATGATCATCATCATTATCTTCCTCACTAATTGGTGTAGCAATCACTGGAACTGATTTCTGTGATGAACTACTTTCCAATTCGGGAGAAGGTACAATTACCTTATCAAGCTCTACTTTCCTCCCACTCACTTCTTTCGAGAGAAACTTCTTCTCTAGAAAGGATCCATCTTAGCAACGAATAACTTGCCTTCGGATCTGTGATAGAAGGTGTACCCAATAGTTACCTTCGGGTATTCTATGAAGACGCACTTCTCCGATTTGGGTTCGAGCTTATCAGGTTGGAACTTTTTCACATAAGCATCGCAGCCCCAAACTTTAAGAAACGACAACTTTTGGTTTCTCGCCAAACCACAGTTCATAAGGCGTCATCTCAACGGATTTTGGTGGTGCCCTATTTAAAGTGAATGCAGCTGTCTCTAATGCATAACCCCAAAACGATAGTGGTAAATCGATAAGAGACATCATAGATCGCACCATATCAAATAAAGTGCGGTTACGACGTTCGGACACACCATAACGTTGTGGTGTTCCAGGTGGCGTGAGCTGTGAAACTATTCCACATTGTTTTAATTGAAGACCAAACTCGTAACTCAAATATTCATCTCCACGATCAGATCGCAGAAACTTTATTTTCTTGTTACGATGATTTTCCACTTCACTCTGAAATTCTTTGAACCTTTCAACTATTTCAGACTTATGTTTCATCAAGTAGATATACCCATATCTGCTCAAATCATCTTGTGAAGGTCAGAAAATAATGATACTTGCCACGAGCATTCATACTCATTGGTCTGCATACATCAGTATGTATTATTTCCAATAAGTCGGTAGCTCGTTCCATTGTTCCGAAGAACGGAGTTTTAGTCATCTTGCCCAAAAGGCACGGTTCGCAAGCATCAAATGATTCATAACCAAGTGATTCCGAAAATCCATCTTTATGGAGTTTCTTCATGCGCTTTACACTGATATGACCCAAACGGCAGTGCCACAAATAAGTTACACTATCATTATTAAATTTGCATCTTTTGGCATAAATACTATGAATATGTGTATCACTACGATCGAGATCCAACAAACTATGTTCATTGGGTGTGTGACCATCAAAGGTCTTATTCATGTAAACAGAACAACAATTATTCTCTGATTTTAAATGAATAACCGTATTGGAATAAACACGATCAAATCATATTCATGCTCAACGCAAACGCCAAATAACATTTATTTAGGTTTAACACTAATCCCGAAAGTATAGGGAGTGTGCGATGATGATCATATCAATCTTGGAACTACTTCCAACACTCATCGTCACTTTCCCTTCAACTAGTCTCTGTTTATTCTGTAACTCCTGTTTCGAGTTACTAATCTTAGCAACCGAACCAGTATCAAATACTCAGGGGCTACTATAAACACTAGTAAGGCACACATCAATAATCTGTATATCAAATATACCCTTGTTCACTTTGCCATCCTTCTCATCCACCAAATATTCAGGGCATTTCCGCTTCCAGTGACCATTTCCTTTGCAGTGTAAGCACTCAGTTTCAGGCTTTGGTCCAGCTTTGGTCTTCTTCACGGGAGTGACAACTTGCTTGTCTTTCCACTTGAAGTTCCCTTTCTTTCCCTTTGCCCTTCTCTTGAAACTAGTGGTCTTGTCAATCATCAACACTTGATGCTCTTTCTTGATTTCTACCTTCGTCGATTTCAACATCACGAAGAGCTTGGGAATCGTTTACGTCATCCCTTGAATTCTATAGTTCATCACGAAGTTATAGTAACTTAGTGATGGTGACTAGGGAATTCTGTCAATCACCATCTTATCTGGAAGATTAACTCCCACTTGATTCAAGCGATTGAAGTACCCAGACAATCTAAGTACATGCTCACTAGTTGAGCGATTCTCCTCCATCTTTTAGCTATAGAACTTGTTGGAGACTTCATATCTCTCAACTCGGGTATTTGCTTGAAATATTAACTTCAATTCCTGGAACATCTCATATGGTCCATGACGTTCAAAACGTCTTTGAAGTCCCGATTCCAAGCCATAAAGCATGGTGCACAAAACTATCAAGTAGTCATCATATTGAGCTAGCCAAACGTTCATAACGTCTGCATCTGCTCCTGCAATAGGTATGTCACCTAGCGGTGCATTAAGGACATAATTCTTCTGTGCAGCAATGAGGATAAACCTCAGATCACGGATCCAATCCGCATCATTGCTACTAACGTCTTTCAACACAATTTTCTCTAGGAACATATCAAAATAAACATATGAAAGCAACAACGCGAGCTATTGATCTACAACATAGATATGCTAATACTACCAGGACTAAGTTCATGATAAATTAAAGTTCAATTAATCATATTACTTAAGAACTCCCACTTAGATAGACATCTCTCTAGTCATCTAAGTGATCACGTGATCCAAATTAACTAAACCATGACCGATCATCACGTGAGATGGAGTAGTTTTCAATGGTGAACATCACTATGTTGATCATATCTACTATATGATTCACGCTCGACCTTTCGGTCTCCGTGTTCCGAGGCCATATCTGCATATGCTAGGCTCGTCAAGTTTAACCTGAGTATTCCGCGTGTGAAAAACTGGCTTGCACCCGTTGTAGATGGACGTAGAGCTTATCACACCCGATCATCACGTGGTGTCTGGGCACGACGAACTTTGGCAACGGTGCATACTCAGGGAGAACACTTCTTGATAATTAGTGAGAGATCATCTTAAAATGCTACCGTCAATAAAAGCAAGAATAAGATGTATAACAGATAAACATCATATGCAATCAAAATATGTGACATGA
Source organism: Triticum aestivum (assembly GCF_018294505.1). Lineage (NCBI taxonomy): Eukaryota > Viridiplantae > Streptophyta > Magnoliopsida > Poales > Poaceae > Triticum > Triticum aestivum. The sequence goes on from NC_057798.1 coordinate 3,908,398, forward strand.
TATGGCCATGATCATCTTGCGCCTTTGATCTCCATCTCCAAAGTACTGTCATGATCTTTATCATCACCGGCATGACACCATGATCTTCATCATCTTGATCTATATCAATGTGTCGTCACATGGTCGTCTCGCCAACTATTGCTCTTGCAACTATTGCTATCGCATAGCGATAAAGTAAAGCAATTATTTGGCACTTGCATCTTATGCAACAAAGAGACAATCATAGGGCTTCTGCCAGTTGCCGATAACTTCAACAAAACATGATCATCTCATACAACAACTTATATCTCATCACGTCTTGACCATATCACATCACAACATGCCCTGCAAAAACAAGTTAGACGTCCTCTACTTTGTTTGTTGCAAGTTTTACGTGGCTGCTACGAGCTTAAGCAAGAACCAATCTCACCTACGCATCAAAACCACAACGATAGTTTGTCAAATAGACTCCGTTTTAACCTTCGCAAGGACCGGGCATAGCCATACTTAGTTCAACTAAAGTTGGAGAAACTGACACCCGCCAGCCACCTGTGTGCAAAGCACGGCGGTAGAACCAGTCTCGCGTAAGCGTATGCGTAATGTCGGTCCGGGCCGCTTCATCCAACAATACCGCCGAACCAAAGTATGACATGCTGGTAGGCAGTATGACTTATATTGTCCACAACTCACTTGTGTTCTACTCGTGCATATAACATCAAACCATAAAATCTAGGCTCTGATACCACTGTTGGGGAACGTAGTAATTTCAAAATTTTCCTACGCACACGCAAGATCATGGTGATGGTATAGCAACGAGAGGGGAGAGTGTCGTCCACGTACCCTCGTAGACCGTAAGCGGAAGCGTTATGACAACGCGGTTGATGTAGTCGTACGTCTTCACGATCCGACCGATCCAAGCACCGAACGTACGGGGCCTCCGAGTTCAGCACACGTTCAGCTCGATGACGATCTCCGGCCTCCAATCCAGCCGAGCTCCGGAGATGAGTTCCGTCAGCACGACGGCGTGGTGACGATGATGATGTTCTACCGGCGCAGGGCTTCGCCTAAACTCCGCGACGATATGACCGAGGTGGAATATGGTGGAGGGGGGCACCGCACACGGCTAAGGAACGATCCGTAGATCAACTTGTGTGTCATGGGGTGCCCCCCTGCCCCCATATATAAAGGAGCAAGGGGGAGGGGCGGCCGCCCTAGGAGGGGGCACGCCATGGGGAGTCCTACTCCCACCGGGAGTAGGACTCTCTCCTTCCTTGTTGGAGTAGGAGAAGGGGGAAAGAGGGGGAGAGGAGGAAGGAAAAGGGGGCCGCACCCCTTGTCCAATTCGGACCAGAGGGGGGCTGCGCGCCTCCTTCCTTTCGGCCTCTCTCCTCTAATCCGGTATGGCCCAATAAGGCCCATATACTCCCCGGCGAATTCCCGTAACTCTCCGGTACACCGAAAAATACCCGAATCACTCGGAACCTTTCCGAACTCCGAATATAGTCGTCCAATATATCGATCTTTACGTCTCGACCATTTCGAGACTCCTCGTCATGTCCCCGATCTCATCCGGGACTCCGAACTCCTTCGGTACATCAAAACTCATAAACTCATAATATAATTCTCGTCGAAACCTTAAGCGTGCGGACCCTACGGGTTCGAGAACTATGTAGACATGACCTAGAACTATTCTTGGTCAATAACCAATAGCGGGACTTGGATGCCCATATTGGCTCCTACATATTCTACGAAGATCTTTATCGGTCAAACCGCATAACAACATACGTTGTTCCCTTTGTCATCGGTATGTTACTTGCGCGAGATTCGATCGCCGGTATCCAATACCTAGTTCAATCTCGTCACCGGCAAGTCTCTTTACTCGTTACGTAATGCATCATCCCGTAACCAACTCATTGGTCACATTGCTTGCAAGGCTTATAGTGATGTGCATTACCAAGAGGGCCCAGAGATACCTCTCCGACAATCGAAGTGACAAAACCTAATCTCGAAATACGCCAACTCAACATGTACCTTCGGAGACACCTGTAGTACTCCTTTATAATCACCCAGTTACGTTGTGACGTTTGGTAGTACCCAAAGTGTTCCTCCAGTAAACGGGAGTTGCATAATCTCATAGTTACAGGAACATGTATAAGTCATGAAGAAAGCAATAGCAACATACTAAATGATCAAGTGCTAAGCTAACGGAATGAGTCAAGTCAATCACATCATTCTCCTAATGATGTGATCCCGTTAATCAAATGAAAACTCTTTTGTCCATGGCTAGGAAACATAACCATCTTTGATAAACGAGCTAGTCAAGTAGAGGCATACTAGTGACACTATGTTTGTCTATGTATTCACACATGTATTATGTTTCTGGTTAATACAATTCTAGCATGAATAATAAACATTTATCATGATATGAGGAAATAAATAATAACTTTATTATTGCCTCTAGGGCATATTTCCTTCACCCGGAAGGTAGCACCTCCCAATACCAGCCTGGTGGAGCCCAGTCCCGAACATGGCCCTGATCAAGCAGGCCTCCACCGCCGAGTCGACGACGACGAGGATGCGGGATAGGCATCACCGACGGCGATGCGGGAAGTACTTCTATATATAGTTAAATAAAGTAGTTTTATTAATTAAATCAACTATCTAGTTCAACTACTAAGCACTTACTATAAATAAATAAGTAGTACTTACTAAAAACAAACTACTTCTATATATAGTAAAATAAATTAGTTTATTAAATCAACTAGCTAGTTCAACTATATATAAACTACTTCTTATTTTTGTTCCTTCTTCTAAATACTATGAACAAAAAAATCATTAAAATTCTATAAACAAAATTAATTACACAATCTAAATATCACCAAAAAAATCTATTAACAATAATATCACCAAACATGCATATTCAATAATAATATCACCAAAAAAATCTATTAACAGAAAAAAAAATCTAACATAATATGAACAAATTAATTACTACACATCTAATCCAACAAAAAATCTAATCTAACAAAAAAAATCTAACATAATATGAACAAATTAATTACTACACATCTAATCTAACAAAAAAAATCTAATCTAACAGAAAAATCTATGAACTACATATCTAAATTACTACACATCTAACCTAACAAAAAAAATCTATGAACTACAAAAAAATCTAGCAAAAATAAAAAAAATGCTCACGGCCGACGACGGCGACAGCGAAGGCGACGGCGAGGTGCGGAGCGGGGCGGCGACGACGTCGAGGCGGCGCGGGCCGGGGCGGCGACGTCGATCGGGGCGGCGGGGCAGGCGGCGACGGCGCGCGGGGCGGGGCTGTGCGGGGCGGGTGGCGACGGCGCGCGGGGCAGGGCTGCGCGGGGCGGCGACGGCCTCGGGGCATGGCGGGGCGGGGCGGCGACGGCGTCGGGGCGGGGCGGCGACGGTGAGGTGGCGGCAGGGAGACGCTGCGACGGGAGTTGAGGAGAAGAGATCGAAGTCGCGCTAAGTGCTGTATATATAGCAAAGGCTTTGGTCTCGGTTCGTGAAACCAACCGGGACTAATGCCCCCCTTTAGACCCGGTTGGAGCCACCAACCGGGACCAATTGCCTCTTTTCAGCAGCCCAACGAAGACCTTTGGTCCCGGTTGGTGGCTCCAACCGGGACAAAAGAGGGGCATTGGTCCCGGTTGGTCCCAGCAACCGGGACCAAAGAGGGGCATTGGTACCGGTTGGTGCCACCAACCGGTACCAATGGACCCGTCTAACTACTTTTTTATTTTCTGCAGCTGTTTTTTAGTTGATTCTTCCTGCAGCTGTTTTTTTAGTCCCATCTCGCCAAGCGAGAGGCACTCGCAGCTGTTTATAAGCCCTGAGTGCAGAGACGATAACGAAGAGCCTCAATGCTCACCTGCACGTTGGTTAGCTTCAAGCCTTGAGGAATAGGGTAGACTGCACAGAGCTATGTGCAGTGCAGCTGACACTATTCCGAAAGGCTTGAAGCAAATTAACGAGCATTGCGCCTCTTTTTTATTTTTAATGACTTATTTTTAATGACTTGTGACAACTCAGAAATAAAAAGAAAAGAATAAATGTAGCAGAAAAGAAAAAAACTATATAAAAAACCACTCAAAAATAATTTTGATTAACTTTACTATAAAAAATGAGCATAGATGCTTATTTTTAATGACTTATTACAACTCAGAAATAAAAGAAAAAAAATAGAAGAAAAAATATTTGTGATTAACTTTACTAAAAAATGAGCATAGATGCTTATTTTTAATGACTTATCACAATTCAGAAATAAAAAGAAAAGAATAAATGTAGCAGAAAAGAAAAAAAACTATATAAAAAACCACTCAGAAATAAATAGAAGAAAAAAGAATTTTGATTAACTTTACTAAAAAAATGAGCATAGATGCTTATTTTTTAATGACTTATTACAACTCAGAAATAAAAAGAAAAAAATAAATAGAAGAAAAAATATTCGTGATTAACTTTACTAAAAAATGAGCATAGATGCTTATTTTTAATGATTTATTACAACTCAAAAATAAAAAGAAAAGAATAAATGTAGCAGAAAAGAAAAAAAACTATATAAAAAACCACTCAGAAATAAATAGAAGAAAAAATAATTTTGATTAACTTTACTAAAAAAATGAGCATAGATGCCTATTTTTTAATGACTTATTACAACTCAGAAATAAAAAGAAAAAATAATTAGAAGAAAAAATATTCTTGATTAACTTTACTAAAAATGAGCATAGACGCTTATTTTTAATGACTTATTACAACTCAGAAATAAAAAGAAAAGAATAAATTTAGCAGAAAAGAAAAAAAATTATAAAAAAACCACTCAGAAATAAATAGAAGAAAAAATAATTTTGATTAACTTTACTAAAAAATGAGCATGGATGCTTATTTTTTTATGACTTATTACAACTCGGAAATAAAAAGAAAAAATAAATAGAAGAAAAAATATTCGTGATTAACTTTACTAAAAAATGAGCATAGATGCTTATTTTTAATGACTTATTACAACTCAGAAATAAAAAGAAAAGAATAAATGTAGTAGAAAAGAAAAAAAAACTATACCACTCAGTAATAAATAGAAGAAAAAATAATTTTGATTAACTTTACTAAAAAAATGAGCATAGATGCTTATTATTTAATGACTTATTACAACTCAGAAATAACAAGAAAAAAATAAATAGAAGAAAAAATATTCGTGATTAACTTTACTAAAAAGAAAAAAACTATGTAAAAAACTATTCAGAAATGAGCATAGATGCGCTTATAGAGAAAATTCAACCTAAATTCATAATAAATTTCTACTAACTTCAGAGAAATTCATTATGAATTTAGGTTAAATTCCCTATATAAGGGCATCTATTTTTATTTTGAGAGGAGCTCAATAAGACAGAGAGGGAGGGGCTTATAAACTGGTCTGAGCCCCCTTCGGTTGGCGAGGTGGGACTAAACTCTGGCCGCAATGAGGACCAACCCTTTAGTCCCGGTTGGTGGCCTGAACCGGGACTAAAGGGCTGCCTTTGGTCCCGGTTCATACCACCAACCGGGACCAATGGTGTGGGGCCAGGAGCGAGGTCCATTGGTCCCGGTTCGTCCCACCAACCGGGACCAATAGGTCCAGACGAACCGGGACCAATGGCCCACGTGGCCCGGCCGGCCCCCGAGGCTCACGAACCGGGTCCGATGCCCCCATTGGTCCCGGTTCTGGATTGAACCGGGACTAATGGGCTGGGCCGGCCTGGACCATTGGCCCGTTTTCTACTAGTGCTATAGCAGGCTTCTCGGCCTAACTTTGCCGTCTGCCCTGTCGGCCTGCTCGGCCTTATGGGCCTGTATCCTGGTCCAAGGCCAAGCAGGTCCACTGGGCAGCGCGCAGAGTTCTTCTTATGTAGTTTTTTTCTGCTTTATTTATTTATTTCTGAGTTGTTTTATGCTGTATTTAGAGTTTCTTTGTGAATATTTTTGCTTTAGGTACAAAAAATTTAATACTCTTTTATTTATTTCTGAGTTGTTTTATGCTGTATTTAGAGTTTCGTTGTGAATATTTATTGCTTTAGGGTACAAAAATTTAATATTCTTTTATTTATTTCTGAGTTGTTTCATGTTGTATTTAGAGTTTCTTTGTGAATATTTTTGCTTTAGGGTACAAAATTTTTAATATTCTTTTATTTATTTCTGAGTTGTTTTATGCTGTATTTAGAGTTTCTTTGTGAATATTTGTGCTTTAGGTATAAAAGATTTAATATTCTTTTATTTATTTCTGAGTTATTTTATGCTGTATTTAGAGTTTCTTTGTGAATATTTTTGCCTTTGTAACACATGAGTTTTCATCCGAAACCCTGATACTTCGAAAGAGATTGTCTAGTTTGTACACGAAGTGCATCCAGCTTTTGCCGTAATCCTCTCAACCTTTTTGCACATGGTATGTGGGTGAAATGATGATACTATGCCAACTTTAAACCTTTTCAGAGTTCATTTGTAGTGTTTTTCAATATAAGGGTCATTTAGCTCAAAAATATAGTATATGCATGAAAAATAGAAAATGAAGGCAGAAAGAGTTGAAAGTTGATGACGTGGCTTTGAATGGTGCAAACTGAACACTCAAAAAGTCTGGAGTTGTAAGTTTAGAAAAATATGAGAAGTTCCTTTGTAACAGATGAGTTTTCGTCTGAAACCCTGATACTTCGAAAGAGATTGTGTAAACATGTAGAAATATATATCAAAAATACATTGATCAGTAGCGCCTTTCAGCCAAAACGCGCTACTGCTATGTGTAAACATGTAAAAATATCCATAAAAAATACATTGATCATCAATGATCTTTTTATGTAGAATCTGAATTGTCAATATGAATATTCACCGGTTTAAAAACCGGTGAAGATTCCTATTGCGGTCACAGATCCTACACATAGAGTTCAATGTAGACCAAGTGCTCGTGATAGTTTGAGAAGTAACATATTTAAGGTAGTAAAAACCCTGTTAGCGGAGCAAGGTGGGACTAAAAAACTGTTGCAGAAAGAATGAACTAAAAAACTCTAGTACCGATTTGTGGCATGAACCGACCTATAAGTCATGGTGGGGCCGCATCCTGACACAAGCCTGCCACCACCGCTTTTGTACCGCCTAGCTGTTGGAACCGGCACTAATGATCACATTAATGCCGGTTCTATTATAAACCGGGACTAAAGAGTTGAACATTGCCCTTTTTCTACTAGTGGGGGCTGTGTATGATGGCTTTCCAGGCGAGAAGGGCTCCCGCTTGTTCTTCCAGGAGGGATGGGGGTGGTGCAGCGATGGCATGAGAAAGCAAGACTAGCAGGAGAATGAGCGAGACGAGCTTTAGGTGAGGCGAGGTCTCCATGGCTAGTCGCATGGCAACTGGAGTAGGTTATTTGTTTTGTGCCGGTGGAGCTCAACGGAAAGTCTCTTCTTATAGAGGTTCATTTGTATTGGCGTAGCTCTCACCATGGGGCCCGGAGGTGATGCGAGAGACAGCTCCGCGTACGACTTGAGGGACTAGCATTCCCATGGAGTCGTCGTCGGAGGAAGACGATGACGAGATTCCATCCGTGTGTTGATCGTCATATGTTGCGTGGAATGGTAATCATACGGGACTGATCATGTCCACAGTTTGATTTCCAAAAAAATATATAGCAAAACCCGATCGAAACAGAACGAAACAAACTGTGTCCACGTAAAATAGATTTATTTATTTGGAGCTAGGGGGTAGATTTTTGCACCAGTAAACCCCGATCGAGGCAGACAAGTCGTGTTGAAAAGTCACCCGGGTGAGTGAATTGCAGAAAATCACCACATTAAAGCGTAGGTTTGCAGAAAACACTCTTTTACGAATTTGGGACAAAAAACACTGATTTTTAGTCTAATCTTTTGCAAAAAACACTGATCGGCTGCTTTAGGCATTTTAACCACGATTATGACATGTGGGGGCCGCGTTTGCTGAGGTGGCGTAACGGTTCGCAACAGATAACGTAGGCTGGTATTTTTTGCAAAGAACCCCTCTCTTTGAAAAATAAATCCCACAACACCCATCCAATCCGGATCGGGATTGGGATCGGAGGCCACCGCCGCCAAACTGCACTGCCACACCGCGGTGCTCGTCACTGGTCAAGCAGTGGCGGCGCTGCGCAAAACTGGAGCAAGCAGCGGCGGCGGCGGCTGTGCGACCGCGACTAGTGGCGGTGACGCGCAGCAGCGGTGCGGCCGCGAGTAGTGCGAGCAGCAGCGGCGGTGCACAGCAACGGCACGGTCGCGAGCAGCCGCGACGGGGACACACAGCAGCGGTGTAGCCGCAGGCAGTGCGAGCAGCAGCGGCGGCTGGTGGCAGCGCGCAACAGCGGCGGGCGGTGGCGCGAAGCAGCGGCGAGTTGAGCGAGCTCGTAGCCTCCCAGGAGCTCCGACGAGGTGAGCTTGTGGCAGCCACACGCGTGTGCCGGTGCCCTCTACTCCCGCCAGCAGCACAAAATCCATAGATGGAGAAGATTGCTTTTTGTTTTTTGCTTGAAGGTTGTTCTTGTAAAATTACAGGACTGTTTTGTAAATCTAGAAAATCCCTCATCTAACATCGTCTATTGCCAACTGTTACGCCACGTCGTCAAATAGGGCCCCACATGTCATAATCATGGTTAAAATGCCTAAAGCAACCGATCAGTGTTTTCTGCAAAAGTTTAGACCAAGAATCAGTGTTTTTTGTCCCAAATTCGTAAAAGAGTGTTTTCTGCAAACCTACGCTTCAATGTGGTGGTTTTCTGCAATTCACTCCACCCGGGCAGATAGGTCTCTCTCCATTTGATTTTACACTGTTGTGCCGTGCTGGAAAGTCACCCGGGAAGATAGGCCTCTCTCCGTTTGATTTTACATTGTTGTGTCGTGCTGAAAAGTCACCCGGGCAGATAGGCCTCTCTCAGTTTGATTTTACACTGCCGTGCCAGACTAGTGAGTTATATATGGTTGATTCACGTGGAAATTCTATTACTCTGAACCGCTAATGTACCGAAAACAAACTGTATCCATGTAAATTATATAGTTGGGCATTGATTTTAGGATAAGCATAACCCATACTGCTCCTGAAAAACTATGATGTAAACCATATAGAGCGATGAGCAAATGTTACAATACTTAATTCGTACATAATTTTGACCTAAACCACAATAGCATTCACACCCTGGTGATAGTTGTTCCCTAGAGGGGGAAAAACTTTATAGTTGGTGTACAAAATCAAACTTTGAGAATGCGGGGCAATTGTGTTATCCAAATGTAATTATACATTTCACTTATTATTGAAGGACAGAATCAGGGAGACAAATCCCCCTGGTGAAATTTTATATATAACTAAGTTTATTAAAGGACAGAATCAGGGAGACATATCACTCATTATACATAACTAAGTTTATATATGTCAAAGTCAAACCATGACAGAGCTTATACCGACAAAAAGCCTTCAGCTCCCGCTAGTGAAGATGGTGCAGGAGATTAAACTCAAGCTTTGCAAGCTCTAGCAATGACAGGTTGCATGCTTGCTCGTGTTTGTACTCTGCAATATAATACTCCCTCCGTCCGAAAAATCTTGTCCCAAATTTGTCCCTCAAATGGATGTATCTAGCACCAAGTTAGTGCTAGATACATTCATTTGAGGGACAAGCTTTTTTGGATAGAGGCAGTATGGCGCAACCATTCTTTTCAAAGTCCGTGGGTATGGTATCTCAAGGCTCCGTTTGATTTGCTCAGATAAGGGATACTTAATACTGCCACTCATCGATTCAAGATGTTCCCTTGCAAAAGAGATGGCATCATCGAGTTCCGATTCACCATGAATTGAAAGGTAAGCAGCGTTATATAAACACAACAAGTCCCTTGGTTCGCTAGTAGTTATGTCCTTGTTGAAGCGCCCATCTTTGCCCTTGAATTTATTGAAACATCTAAAAGACAAAGTTGTATATATATTAGTTAGAAGATGATTTGTATGAGCTCTTTGTTATTCATAGATGTATCCTCTATATGCATCGTGTGTTACACGTACTAATCGTTAAAACTGCCTGTATATAATTTACAAATAAAACTTTGTGTACATCAAGTTATAGGTCATAATCTACTTGATGTGGAGCGACCCCAAATAGAAATATTATGGGATGATATGGATCCATACCGACATGCAATCCTCCATAATAGCTAAATCCGTTTGACGTGTGGTTCTTATGTTATTAGTTTACGATGATTGGTTCGGTACATAATAGTGCCAAATAAATAACTTGGGTCCATACTATGTAAGTAATCTTTTTTATGGTGAATCAAGTAGGCACTCTATTATCTCTGGCTGTGACTATCTATATGATTCTATAATATACTCATATGGACTACCATTATGGCTCACATGAAGTCTCAAATGGGCAAAACAATAAATATATGAGACATGGTTTTTTCCTTCAGCGAGAGGCATGGTTTTGCTTCCGCTAGAAGCACGACCATGCATCTTGGAAACGGAAAACAAAAACGCATCTTCTATTTTTTTTCCTTCCGTGAGAGGCACGGCCATGCCTCTCGAAAACGAAAAAAACGTGTTTTCTATTTTTTTTGGCTTCCACGAGAGGCACCGTTTTGTTTCTGCGAGAGGCACGGCCGTGCCTCTTGGAAACCGAAAAAAATGTATTTTCTGTTTTTTTTCCTTCGGCGGGAGGCATGGTTTTGCTTCCGCGAGAGGCACGGTTGTGATTTCGTGAGAGGCACGTCCATGCCTCTCGGAAATGGAAAAAAATGTGTTTTATGTTTTTTTGCTTCTGCGAGAGGCACAATTTTGCTTCCATGAGAAGCACGGTTGTGCTTTTGCGAGAGGCACGGCCGTGTCTCTCAGAAACGAAAAAACGTGTTTTCTGATTTTTTTTTTCTTTCACGAGAGGTTCGGCTTTGTTTCCGCGAGAGGCACGGGTGTGCTTTGGCAATAGGCACGACCGCGCCTCTTTCGGAAAAGAAAAAAAATTCTTCAAAATCTGTCAGCATGGGATCTAGTTTTGAAGATCTCGACGTAAGGAATCCTAGTGTGAAACCGGTTCGAGATTTGGATGCACGGTTTAAGAGATAAATTATTTTAAATAAACGGATATACGAAAAAAAGGGAAACATCCAGGTTGCGACAAGTGACGCACATGCAGCGCGCCACTTGTCCTAACCTGAGGAGGTGGGAGTTATATTTGCAAGGAGTACTTATCAATTAGTGATTTCGAGATTTCTCTCCCAGAAACATTTCGACTAATCGGGGCGCCCGGCCTACCGGCGCATAGAGAAATGGAAAAAGTAGCAAGAAAATGAGGATGCAGGATATTCAAACCTGGGCAGTTTCAATAGTGCGTAGAGCTGCTAGCCAATGCGCCAGTGTTGACTTCATGTTTACATAGGAGGTGCACTCTACTTGAGGTAAAGAACCAGAGGTTATTTTTTTATTTCTCCATTTTTTCGTTTCTTTCAATCTTCTTTTGGCTTTCTTATTTTCTCTAGCTTTCTCCTTTTGTCATTATAATTCGTTTTCATTCTGATTTCTTTTTGCTTTTTTCATGGTTTTAATTTTTTTTCTCATTTTCTTTCTTTTATTCTTTAGTTTTTATAGTTTTTGGGTTTTCTTTGTTTCTTTTGGTTTCTCATTCTACAATTTTTGTATATTTCATAACATATTTCTAACACATGTAAAACATTTTTCCAATACAAAATTTACATTTTAATACATATTCAACATTTTTTCTATACACATTTTTTAAACACTTGTTCAATTTTTTAAATGCTTGATTAACATTTTTATATACATGATTCAAAAAATTTATCATTTTTTAATACATGGTCAACATTTTTCTATAAAAGCTTAATATTTTCCAAATGCTTGATTAACATTTTTATATGCATTATAAAAATTCATTATATTAGAGTGAAGCTCCCCTATTTATTTCATATTTTTTACTTACTTTTAAACCGTTAAATGTTTAGTAAGACTTAACTAGTTATGTGGCAAGTTATGATAGACACAGTTTTACCTAGAATATTTTGAATATTACGTAGAATATTTTGAAGTATAAAGGAAAGTAAAAAATAAAGCAAAAAAGAGAACAAAAACAGAAAAAATAAACAAAAAACATGCCGTGGTCTCCCGCATGGCTGGGCCGGCCCATTTGGGGCTCCCCCATCGCGAGGCTTCCCCTGTCTCGCTTAAAGCGCATGAGGTGCTAACACCTTAGGGCGGTCTGGGCTCCACGGTGGGTACTGTTTTCTGTAAAGTTTAGATCATTTCTCAATATGTGCATGTCGTCCTCGATGAGCGGGCATGCTAATCTTCTTTGTATCGTTTTAGTTTTAATGGATGTCCCTGAAGGGACGTTGGGTACTGCTTCTACTCGTGGACCGTTGATGTTTTCACTCTTCCTGCATAGATAAAATTGTGGACCGTTGAGTATAGGTTGACTTTCTAAATGTCAACCTATACTCGAAGATTCTGCCACCCAAATATTCAAAGATTCGACAATCAGTATTTTCACCACCAAAGCATTGTTGAAGAATTATTGTCGTCGATCCAATTTATATTCTAAGTTTCTACAAATATGCTTTCCTAATAATTTACAAGAAAAATCTACAAAGATATTTTTGTTTGACTGCAGGCTGTAGAGATATCTACTATCATATTCAAGAAAGAAAATATGCGTGAATAGACATACACACATGGGCACAATTCTAACTATCTATTTATGCACACATAAAAAATAATTCATGGAGGATATGTTTGTACAATAAAGTCTAAATTTAGTACAAAGCAGTAGCGCATATATTACAATTGTATATAAAATAAAACACACTAACTACTATTTAGCAACAATGTTAAGTGTTAATTATGATCATTATGTAAATTATACTCAATAAGACTACAACATATTAAGAATAAGTATTGTACAAATATAGAAGTTTTGTATAAATTATTTTACAGAAATACAATATTGGTTTAAAATCAGACTTCTCTACTTCCTAATTAGATCTAATAGCGGTGCTAGGTTTAGGAGATAAAATTTTGGTCATATACTCAATCAGATGACGACAATGAAGTCTAGGGTAAAGAGGGCGTGGCTGATTCATTTTAACGCAGGCAAGGCGAAGTAAAAAATAACAAATAAAAGTAGTATGACCCACAAACAGAGCTAATATGTATCTTATAATTGATGTCAGCATCATCTTTTTATAAAAGTGACAAAGTTGGTGTAACTAGCCAGGCGTTGGTGGGCGGCCTGGCCAGAGTAGGTGACGAGGTGGAAACGATTGGTGGACATAGTCTCCCGGCCAAAGAGGACTTTGACGACAACGAAAATGATGATTACAGCACCAAAGAATGAGGAGAAGATGCGAGCGATGGAGCGGTTTTCTGCGGCCAATTAAGGGCGGCGGCAAAGAGAGGCAAGTCGGCACCAAGGGGAAGGTTGGGTGCTGGCCCAAGTTTACTGAAAAGTATTATTTCTAGAGCAAAAATGGGTTAGAGGTTTGAGTTTATGGAGATGAAAAGTAAGAAAAATTGAGTTGGAAATATCAAAATTTGGGGGATTATTGGTTTGGGGATAAGTTAGATGGGGCTTAACTCCCCAAACCACGAACTTTTAGACTAAATATAACTTTGGGGAATGGGCTACACAGATGCTCTTATGCATAGAGATTTGCCTTCTACGGTTACCCGACAATACTTAAATGAACAAAGTATATCAGACTTGATAAATCCAGTGAGAAAATCAAAGAAGGCGGACTTGCAAAAAGGTGGACTAGCCGCAAAGGTTTTGAAGAGGTACCTACCTCAATATAGGGTGAGAGCCTATGATCTACATCCGAGGACAATGTTGTTGCAAGACATGTTACCAAACCGTTGCTTCATCATCATATTGTTTGAAAAAAAGCTTTGAATTGAAAATATGAAAGAACGAAACATGGGGAAAACTACAGAACACAACGCAACACCACATTTGCCGCCAATTGGTTATTGATCATGCAGTCGAGTCGATTTTTATTTATAAACTTGTTCATAGTGAGACCAGTTTTGTTGTCCATTCTTCTTATGAGAATTCATTCAGAGGAGACTAAAATACACTTTACAAGAAGAAAAAAATGAAAAGGAAATAGTGGCCCAACGATTGTCTTAGAAATAGCAGCATAGAGTCCGAATGAAGCACAACCGACATATGTCACATTTTGGATGGGAGTCCTTGATGCTCTCTGCCTCAAAACATTAGGAAAATCCATCGGGACACATCAACGCTCGGTAGGGTAATTTTCCGGTCCTAGTTCCTAACGCGTTGGTTGTTTCATTCTGGTTTCCAAAAACACAAAAAATATTTAAAAGCAGACGGTTAAAAAAATTGTATTTTTGGAATTTTGAGAACATTTTCTGAAACAATTGTGAGCCTTTTTTAGATTTTCGATTTTACAAAAGAAATCTGATTTTTTGGGGAAAAATATATAAAACTTTTGATAAGAAATGCTGAAATAAAAACCTGGTAAAGGAAACAACTGAAAGAAAATGAAAATGAAGAAAAAATTGGGCAGAGCCTTCTAGAAGGTTCCCAGAAACCAGAATCCTGCTGCATGATTGACCATCATTTTGATGCAAACGTACTGGGCTTCCGGGCTGCTGGGGGCGGCGGGCTCTCGCTAGTACTAGGCCTAGCTTGGGATCAACAGCGACAACAACCATGGTCGGTGGTCCCCGTGGCTGTGACCTGGGACTGGTGGCGCTCGACGGAGAGGGTGGTTAGCGAGGCGTGGTGGTTCGGGCATCGTGGTGAGCTGCCATGCTTGGTCTGGGTGCTCTCTATGCCCAGATCTGGACCCCTTGGGGTGGCGGCTTGCCCGGTCAGTGGTAACCATGCCTGCAGCGGGGGGAGGGGGGTTGATGATCCAGAGGAGTATAGGGGATCGCCATATTCTTCGAGGGTAGTATTTCACCCAATTTATTGATTTAACACAAGGGGAGCCAAAGAATATTTATAAGCCTTAGCAGTTGAGTTCTCAACTAAACCACACCTAGAAAGTTGTTTCTCTGCAAGGAAGTATTTAGTACCACAGTAGTTTGATAGTTTTAATAGCAGCAGTAATAACGGTAAGCAGTTTTGTAGTGATTGTAACAACAGTAGCGATAGTAGTTACTTAGTAAAGACAATACGAGCAAAGTGTAGGCATTGGATCAGCGATGGATATTTGTATGGATTACATTCATCATGCAACAATCACAACCTAGAACGATACACAATAGCTCCAATTCATCAATTCAATGTTGGCATGTATTTCGTATATAGTCATACATGATTATAATAAGAACTTGGATAACATCTTTTGTCCTATCCTCCCATTACAGCGGGGTCCATAAGGAAATCTAAGGGTAATTAAGGCATTCTTTTAATAGGGAACCAGATAAAGCATTAACACATAGTGAATACATGAACTCCTCGAATTACAGTCATCCCCGGAGAGTATCCCAATTATTGTCATCTTGTGGTATACGGTTCAGAACTATAACAAGTGCATACAACTAGCAGATAGGATCAAGAAATCGAATATATTGATGAAAACATAAAGGGTTCAGATCTAAAATCGTGGCACTTGGGCCCTAGTGACAAGCATTAAACATAACAAAGTCATAGGAACATCAATCTCACAACATAGTGGATACTATGGGTCAAGCCCTAACAAATTGACTCGATTACATGACAAATCTCATCCATCTCCATCACCGTGCAACAAGCCTACAAAGAAATTACTCACTCCCGGTGGTGAGCATCATGGATTGTTGATGGAGAAGGCTTGTTGACGATGATGGTGACCAATCCCCTTCTTTGGAGCCCCAAACAGACTTCAGATCAGCCCTCCCGATGAACAACAGGAGGTCATGGCAGCTCCTTATCGTAAAATGCGATGATTCTTTCTCTTTTTTTTCTCCACAAGATGGAACTTATAGGACCGGAGGTTGCACAAATGGAGGCACTTGCGCACAATGTCATCCTCAGCAAATTAAATTCTTCCCGATATAATTCTTGCGCACAAACGGAGGGGGCGGTGGACATTGACAAGGCAAAGTCGCATTCTCCGGCGCTCCATATGGTGCACCAGTGCAAGCACCGCAACCGCGTCGTGGTGGATGTCGTCGGCTCCTCCTAGGACGGATCCATTATTGACCTGATGTCCACCAGCACTGTCAGGGTTCCGGACTCAAACGAGGAAGAGTAGGGCATGGGAGATGGTAGCACCTTGTGTCCCGTGAGCCGGCTCGTGTCCCATGTCCTACTCCACCTCGCCGGTTACCGGACCAACACTCTGGGAAGTGCAGCTGGCCGCCGTACATGGGCATGACGGAGCCTGGCAAACTCCGCTTAAAGATCGGTTTACATTGAATGTAATAGTATGGATTTGAGATTTCTAATTTGAGGGATCTGGTTGTAGAATTGATTATTTGAGGCTTGACTGGTCACTGTCTGCAGACACGGTGTTGGGGAACGTAGTAATTTCAAAAAAATTCCTACGCACACGCAAGATCATGGTGATGCATAGCAACGAGAGGGGAGAGTGTTGTCTACGTACCCTCGTAGACCGAAGCGGAAGCGTTGACGCAACGTAGAGGAAGTAGTCGTACGTCTTCCCGATCCAACCGATCCAAGCACCGTTACTCCGGCACCTCCGAGTTCTTGACACACGTACAGCTCGATGACGCACCCCGAACTCCGATCCAGCAGAGGTACGGGGAGGAGTTTTGTCAGCACAACGGCGTGGTGACGATCTTGATGTTCAACTGTCGCAGGGCTTCGCCTAAGCACCGCTACAATATGACCGAGGTGTAATATCGTGGAGGGGGGCACCGCACACGGCTAAGGAACGATCACGATGATCAACCTGTGTGTCTATGGGGTGCCCCCCGCCCCCGTATATAAAGGAGGGAGGGAGGAGGGGGCCGGCCAAGAGGGGAGGCGCGCCCTAGGGGGGCCAAACCTACTCCAAGTAGGTTTGGCCCCCCTTTCCTATTAGGAGTAGGAGAGGGAAGGAAGAAGGGGGGAGGAGAGAAGGAAAGGGGGGGCGGCCCCCCTCCGAATTCGGATTGGGCTTGGGGGGGGGGGCGCCCCCTCCTTTGCTCCTTCTCCCTCCCTTCCACTAAGGCCCAATAAGGCCCATATACTTACCGGGGGGTTCCGGTAACCTCCCGGAACTCCGGTATAATCCCAATCTCATCCGGAACCTTTCCGGTGTCCAAATATATCCGTCCAATATATCAATCTTTATGTCTCGACCATTTCGAGACTCCTCGTCATGTCCGTGATCACATCCGTGACTCCGAACAACCTTCGGTACATCAAAATACATAAACTCATAATATAACTGTCATCGAAACCTTAAGCGTGCGGACCCTACGGTTCGAGAACAATGTAGACATGACCGAGACACGTCTCCGGTCAATAACCAATAGCGGGACCTGGATGCCCATATTGGTTCCTACATATTCTATGAAGATCTTTATTGGTCAGACCGCATAACAACATACGTTGTTCCCTTTGTCATCGGTATGTTACTTGCCCGAGATTCGATCGTCGGTATCCAATACCTAGTTCAATCTCGTTACCGGCAAGTCTCTTTACTCGTTCCGTAATAAATCATCTCGCAACTAACTCATTAGTTGCAATGCTTGCAAGGCTTAAGTGATGTGCATTACCGAGAGGGCCCAGAGATACCTCTCCGACATTCGGAGTGACAAATCCTAATCTCGAAATACGCCAACTCAACAAGTACCTTCGGAGACACCTGTAGAGCACCTTTATAATCACCCAGTTACGTTGTGACGTTTGGTAGCACACAAAGTGTTCCTCCGGTAAACGGGAGTTGCATAATCTCATAGTCATAGGAACATGTATAAGTCATGAAGGAAGCAATAGCAACATACTAAACGATCGGGTGCTAAGCTAATGGAATGGGTCATGTCAATCAGATCATTCAACTAATGATGTGGCCTTGTTAATCAAATAATAACTCCTTGTTCATGGTTAGGAAACATAACCATCTTTGATTAACAAGCTAGTCAAGTAGAGGCATACTGGTGACACTCTGTTTGTCTATATATTCACACATGTATTATGTTTCCGGTTAATACAATTCTAGCATGAATAATAAACATTTATCATGATATAAGGAAATAAATAATAACTTTATTATTGCCTCTAGGGCATATTTCCTTCAGTCTCCCACTTGCACTAGAGTCAATAATCTAGATTACATAGTAATGATTCTAACACCCATGGAGTCTTGGTGTTGATCATGTTTTGCTCGTGGAAGAGGCTTAGTCAAAGGGTCTGCAACATTCAGATCCGTATGTATCTTGCAAATCTCTATGTCTCCCACCTGGACTAGATCCCGGATGGAATTGAAGCGTCTCTTGATGTGTTTGGTCCTCTTGTGAAATCTGGATTCCTTCGCTAAGGCAATCACTCCAGTATTGTCACAAAAGATTTTCATTGGACCCGATGCACTAGGTATGACACCTAGATCGGATATGAACTCCTTCATCCAGACTCCTTCATTGGCTCCTTCCGAAGCAGCTATGTATTCCGCTTCACACGTAGATCCCGCCACGACGCTTTACTTTGAACTGCACCAACTGACAGCTCCACCGTTTAATGTAAACACGTATCCGGTTTGCGATTTAGAATCGTCCGGATCAGTGTCAAAGCTTGCATCAACGTAACCATTTACGATGAGCTCTTTGTCACCTCCATATACGAGAAACATATCCTTAGTCCTTTTCAGGTACTTCAGGATGTTCTTGACCGCTGTCCAGTGATCCACTCCTGGATTACTTTGGTACCTCCCTGCTAGACTTATAGCAAGGCACACATCAGGTCTGGTACACAGCATTGCATACATGATAGAGCCTATGGCTGAAGCATAGGGAACACTTTTCATTTTCTCTCTATCTTCTGCAGTGGTCGGGCTTTGAGTCTTACTCAACTTCACACCTTGCAATACAGGCAAGAACCCTTTCTTTGCTTGATCCATTTTGAACTTCTTCAAAACTTTGTCAAGGTATGTGCTTTGTGAAAGTCCAATTAAGCGTCTTGATCTATCTCTGTAGATCTTAATGCCCAATATGTAAGCAGCTTCACCGAGGTCTTTCATTGAAAAACTTTTATTCAAGTATCCCTTTATGCTATCCAGAAATTCTATATCATTTCCAATCAATAATATGTCATCCACATATAATATTAGAAATGCTACAAAGCTCCCACTCACTTTCTTGTAAATACAGGCTTCTCCAAAAGTCTGTATAAACCCAAATGCTTTGATCACACTATCAAAACGTTTGTTCCAACTCCGAGAGGCTTGCACCAGTCCATAAATGGATCGCTGGAGCTTGCACACTTTTTTAGCTCCCTTTGGATCGATAAAACCTTCTGGTTGCATCATATACAACTCTTCCTCCAGAAATCCATTCAGGAATGCAGTTTTTACATCCATTTGCCAAATTTCATAATCATAAAAAGCGGCAATTGCTAACATGATTCGGACAGACTTAAGCATCGGTACGGGTGAGAAGGTCTCATCGTAGTCAACCCCTTGAACTTGTCGAAAACCTTTTGCAACAAGTTGAGCTTTGTAGACAGTAACATTACCGTCAGCGTCAGTCTTCTTCTTGAAGATCCATTTATTCTCAATTGCTTGCCGACCATCGGGCAAGTCAACCAAAGTCCATACTTTGTTCTCATACATGGATCCCATCTCAGATTTCATGGCTTCAAGCCATTCTGCGGAATCTGGGCTCACCATCGCTTCTTCATAGTTCGTAGGTTCATCATGATCTAGTAGCATGACTTCCAGAATAGGATTACCATACCACTCTGGTGCGGATCTTACTCTGTTTGACCTACGAGGTTCTGTATTAACTTGATCTGAAGTTCTATGATCATCATCATCAACTTCCTCACTAGTTGGTTTTGACGTCATAGAAACCGGTTCCTGTGATGTATTATTTTCCAATAAGGGAGTAGGTACAGTTACCTCATCAAGTTCTACTTTCCTCCCACTCACTTCTTTCGAGAGAAACTCCTTCTCTAGAAAGGATCCATTCTTAGCAACGAATGTCTTGCCTTCGGATCTGTGATAGAAGGTGTACCCAACTGTCTCCTTTGGGTATCCTATGAAGACACATTTCTCCGATTTGGATTCGAGCTTATCAGGTTGAAGCTTTTTCAGATAAGCATCGCAGCCCCAAACTTTAAGAAACAACAACTTTGGTTTCTCATAAGGTGTCGTTTCAACGGATTTCGACGGTGCCCTATTTAACGCGAATGTGGCCGTCTCTAAAGCATAACCCTAAAACGATAGCGGTAAATCTGTAAGAGACATCATAGATCGCACCATATCAAGTAAAGTACGATTACGATGTTCGGACACACCATTACGCTGTGGTGTTCTGGGTGGCGTGAGTTGCGAAACTATTCCACATTGTTTTAAGTGTAGACCAAACTCGTAACTCAAATATTCTCCTGCACGATCAGATCATAGAGACTTTATTTTCTTGTTACGATGATTTTCAACTTCACTCTGAAATTCTTTGAACTTTTCAAATGTTTCAGACTTATGCTTCATTAAGTAGATATACCCATATCTGCTTAAATCATCTATGAAGGTGAGAAAATAATGATATCCGCCACGAGCCTCAACATTCATCGGACCACATACATCTGTATGTATGATTTCCAACAAATCTGTTGCTCTCTCCATAGTACCGGAGAACGGCGTTTTGGTCATCTTGCCCATGAGGCACGGTTCGCAAGTACCAAGTGATTCATAATCAAGTGGTTCCAAAAGACCATCAGTATGGAGTTTCTTCATGCGCTTTACACCGATATGACCTAAACGGTAGTGCCACAAATAAGTTGCACTATCATTATCAACTCTGCATCTTTTGGCTTCAACACTATGAATATGTGTATCACTACTATCGAGATTCATCAAAAATAGACCACTCTTCAAGGGTGCATGACCATAAAAGATATTACTCATATAAATAGAACAACCATTATTCTCTGATTTAAATGAATAACCGTCTCGCATCAAACAAGATCCAGATATAATGTTCATACTCAACGCTGGCACCAAAAAACAATTATTTAGGTCTAATACTAATCCCGAAGGTAGATGTAGAGGTAGCGTGCCGACCGCGATCACATCGACTTTGGGACCATTTCCCACGCGTATCGTCACCTCGTCCTTTGTCAGTGTTCGCTTAATCCGTAGTCCCTGTTTCGAATTGCAAATATTAGCAACAGAACTAGTATCAAATACCCAGGTGCTACTGCGAGCTCTAGTAAGGTACACATCAATAACATGTATATCACATATATCTTTGTTCACCTTGCCATCCTTCTTATCCGCCAAATACTTGGGGCAGTTCCGCTTCCAGTGACCAGTCTGCTTGCAGTAGAAGCACTCAGTTTCAGGCTTCGGTCCAGACTTGGGTTTCTTCTCTTGAGCAGCAACTTGTTTGCTGTTCTTCTTGAAGTTCCCCTTCTTCTTTCCTTTGCCCTTTTTCTTGAAACTAGTGGTCTTGTTGACCATCAACACTTGATGCTCCTTCTTGATTTCTACCTCCGCAGCCTTTAGCATTGCGAAGAGCTCGGGAATCGTCTTATCCATCCCTTGCATATTATAGTTCATCACGAAGCTCTTGTAGCTTGGTGGAAGTGATTGGAGAATTCTGTCAATGACGCTATCATCCGGAAGAGTAACTCCCAGTTGAATCAAGTGATTACAATACCCAGACATCTTGAGTATGTGCTCACTGACAGAACTATTCTCCTCCATCTTGCAGCTATAGAACTTATTGGAGACTTCGTATCTCTCAATCCGGGCATTCTTCTAGAATATTAACTTCAACTCCTGGAACATCTCATATGCTCCATGACGTTCAAAACGTCGTTGAAGTCCCGGTTCTAAGCCGTAAAGCATGGCACATTGAACTATCGAGTAGTCATCAGCTTTGCTCTGCCAGACGTTCTTAACGTTGTCAGTTGCATCAGCAGCAGGCCTGGCACCCAGCGGTGCTTTCAGGACGTAATTTTTCTGTGCAGCAATGAGGATAATCCTCAAGTTACGGACCCAGTCCGCGTAGTTGCTACCATCATCTTTCAACTTAGCTTTCTCAAGGAACGCATTAAAATTCAACGGAAAAACAGCATGGGCCATCTATCTACAATCAACATAGACAAGCAAGATACTATCAGGTACTAAGTTCATGATAAATTTAAGTTCAATTAATCATATTACTTAAGAACTCCCACTTAGACAGACATCTCTCTAGTCATCTAAGTGATCACGTGACCCAAATCAACTAAACCATAACCGATCATCACGTGAGATGGAGTAGTTTTCAATGGTGAACATCTTATGTTGATCATATCTACTATATGATTCACGCTCGACCTTTCGGTCTCCGTGTTCCGAGGACATATCTGCATATGATAGGCTCGTCAAGTTTAACCTGAGTATTCTGCGTGTGCAAAACTGGCTTGCACCCGTTGTAGATGGACGTAGAGCTTATCACACCCGATCATCACGTGGTGTCTGGGCACGACGAACTTTGGCAACGGTGCATACTCAGGAAGAACACTTCTTGATAATTTTTAGTGAGAGATCATCTTAAAATGCTACCGTCAATCAAAGCAAGATAAGATGCATAAAGGATAAACATCACATGCAATCAATATAAGTGATATGATATGGCCATCATCATCTTGTGCTTGTGATCTCCATCTCCGAAGCACCATCATGATCACCATCGTCACCGGCGCGACACCTTGATCTCCATCGTAGCATCGTTGTCGTTTACGCCATCTATTGCTTCTACGACTATCGCTACCGCTTAGTGATAAAGTAAAGCAATTACAGGGCGTTTGCATTTCATACAATAAAGCGACAACCATATGGCTCCTGCCAGTTGCTGATAATTTCGGTTACAAAACATGATCATCTCATACAATAAAATATAGCATCATGTCTTGGCCATATCACATCACAACATGCCCTGCAAAAACAAGTTAGACGTCCTCTACTTTGTTGTTGCAAGTTTTACGTGGCTGGTACGGGCTTAAGAAAGAACCAATCTCACCTACGCATCAAAACCACAACGATAGTTTGTCAAATAGACTCCGTTTTAACCTTCGCAAGGACCGGGCGTAGCCATACTTAGTTCAACTAAAGTTGGAGAAACTGACACCCGCTAGCCACCTGTGTGCAAAGCACGGCGGTAGAACCAGTCTCGCGTAAGCGTACGCGTAATGTCGGTCCGGGCCGCTTCATCCAACAATACCGCCGAACCAAAGTATGACATGCTGGTAGGCAGTATGACTTATATCGTCCACAACTCACTTGTGTTCTACTCGTGCATATAACATCAAACCATAAAAACCTAGGCTCGGATGCCACTGTTGGGGAACGTAGTAATTTCAAAAAATTTCCTACGCACACGCAAGATCATGGTGATGCATAGCAACGAGAGGGGAGAGTGTTGTCTACGTACCCTCGTAGACCGAAGCGGAAGCGTTGACGCAATGTAGAGGAAGTAGTCGTACGTCTTCCCGGTCCAACCGATCCAAGCACCGTTACTCTGGCACCTCCGAGTTCTTGACACACGTACAGCTCGATGACGCACCCCGAACTCCGATCCAGCAGAGGTACGGGGAGGAGTTTTGTCAGCACGACGGCGTGGTGACGATCTTGATGTTCAACTGTCGCAGGGCTTCGCCTAAGCATCGCTACAATATGACCAAGGTGTAATATCGTGGAGGGGGGCACCGCACACGGCTAAGGAACGATCACGATGATCAACCTGTGTGTCTATGGGGTGCCGCCCGCCCCCGTATATAAAGGAGGGAGGGAGGAGGGGGCCAGCCAAGAGGGGAGGCGCGCCCTAGGGGGGGGCAAACCTACTCCAAGTAGGTTTGGCCCCCCTTTCCTATTAGGAGTAGGAGAGGGAAGGAAGAAGGGGGGAGGAGAGAAGAAAAGGGGGGGCAGGCCCCCCTCCCAATTCGGATTGGGCTTGGGGGGGGGGCGCCCCCTCCTTTGCTCCTTCTCCCTCCCTTCCACTAAGGCCCAATAAGGCCCATATACTTACCGGGGGGTTCCGGTAACCTCCCGGAACTCCGGTATAATCCCAATCTCATCCGGAACCTTTCCGGTGTCCAAATATATCCGTCCAATATATCAATCTTTATGTCTCGACCATTTCGAGACTCCTCGTCATGTCCGTGATCACATCCGGGACTCCGAACAACCTTCGGTACATCAAAATACATAAACTCATAATATAACTGTCATCGAAACCTTAAGCGTGCGGACCCTACGGTTCGAGAACAATGTAGACATGACCGAGACACGTCTCCGGTCAATAACCAATAGCGGGACCTGGATGCCCATATTGGTTCCTACATATTCTACGAAGATCTTTATCGGTCAGACCGCATAACAACATATGTTGTTCCCTTTGTCATCAGTATGTTACTTGCCCGAGATTCGATCGTCGGTATCCAATACCTAGTTCAATCCTGTTACCGGCAAGTCTCTTTACTCGTTCCGTAATACATCATCTCGCAACTAACTCATTAGTTGCAATGCTTGCAAGGCTTAAGTGATGTGCATTACCGAGAGGGCCCAGAGATACCTCTCCGACATTCGGAGTGACAAATCCTAATCTCGAAATACGCCAACTCAACAAGTACCTTCGGAGACACCTGTAGAGCACCTTTATAATCACCCAGTTACGTTGTGACGTTTGGTAGCACACAAAGTGTTCCTCCGGTAAACGGGAGTTGCATAATCTCATAGTCATAGGAACATGTATAAGTCATGAAGGAAGCAATAGCAACATACTAAACGATCGGGTGCTAAGCTAATGGAATGGGTCATGTCAATCAGATCATTCAACTAATGATGTGACCTTGTTAATCAAATAATAACTCCTTGTTCATGGTTAGGAAACATAACCATCTTTGATTATCAAGCTAGTCAAGTAGAGGCATACTAGTGACACTCTGTTTGTCTATATATTCACACATGTATTATGTTTCCGGTTAATACAATTCTAGCATGAATAATAAACATTTATCATGATATAAGGAAATAAATAATAACTTTAATATTGCCTCTAGGGCATATTTCCTTCACACGGCTGGACGCGTCCGCGGGGTTTTGAGAGGTCGGACTTGCCAAGTCCGCCTGTAGATGCTCTAAGGTTCGAGGGGTTTGAGGTTTTTCTTGTTTGACACGCAGTAATGTGAGCTTGAGTAGCACATAACAAAACATCACCGTAGGTAAGTATTTAGAGCAATTCAAGCAGACCCCGCAAAACGCCGGCCCGCAAAACGCGTTTGCAGTTCGCGCAAAACCGCTTTCGCGGGCCGGCGAGGGCTAGCACAGATGCAGACCCCCCCAAACGAACTCGTAAAAAAGTATATTCGTGGAATATGCTTTTTTACAGGTCGGCTATGCGGGTTCTGCTCTTTGCGCCACTGCATCCCCGCAAATCATCAGCCCGCAAATCTCAAATCCAACATAATTCAACAATCGAAAACAAACTGAATTATTCAAATCAAACATAAAACAATAATCATGCGCATTACAAATAATTATTCAAATCACCGCAGCAAACTTAAAATAATGCAGTACAAAACTTGTCATGAATACAAATACAAATGAATACAAAAATTAGTCACTGCCCAGCCCTTTGCCAATGGTGCTCAATGAGATCTTCCTGAAGTTGAAAGTGTGTGTCCGCATTTTCAATCTCCTTGTATGTCTGAAGAAAAGCTCTAATGCAGTTTGGGTCTCTAGCTGGTTTGACACGGCTACCCACATTATCGTAAAATAATTCTAAGTCCATTCCTCTCTCATCTTCAAGAATCATATTATGCAGGATAACACAGCAAGTCATGATGTTCTTCAGGGTTTTCTTATCCCAAAAACGAGCAGGACCTCGGACAATGGCAAACCTAGATTGCAAAACACCGAATGCTCTTTCAATGTCTTTTCGGGCTGCCTCTTGCACCCTTGCAAATTCACATTGTTTTTTTGTTTTGGGTTCTTTGATGCTCTTGACAAATGTGCACCAAGGAGGATATATACCATCTGCAAGATAGTACCCCTTTGTGTATTCATGCCCATTGATAGTGTAGTTGCAAGTAGGAGCATCACCACAAGCAAGCCTAGCAAACAAATGAGAGTGTTGCAACACATTGATATCATTGAGTGTGCCAGGCATACCAAAAAAGCAATGCCAAATCCATAAATCCTCGGATGCTACGGCCTCTAGCACAATTGTTGCATCAAGAGACTTGCCACAATACATTGCTTGCCAATCCTTGGGGCAATTTTTTCAATTCCAATGCATACAATCAATGCTACCTAGCATCTCAGGCCAACCTCTCCTCTCATTAGCTGCCATCAATTTCTTTGTGTCATCTTCATTTGGTGCCTGAAGATACTCGGGACCAAAGACACAGACGATCACTTTCGCAAATCTACGCACAGACTCAATTGTGCTATCTTCACCAATGCGAAGATACTCATCGGCATAGTCAGCCGGAATGCCATATGCAATCACCTGCATAGCTGCGAAGATTTTTTGATATGCACTAAATCCCTTTAAGCCCGCGACATTTCTTCTCTGAGTGAAATACCGGCAATTTGCCTCGCAAGCTTCAACAATTTTCACAAAAAGGGATCGGCGCATTCGGTACCTTCTGTGGAAGAGGTGTGCAGGATATGTAGGATTCTCCGAAAAATAATCTTGCATCAACATCTCGTTTCCAATATGGCGATTCCGCGGAATGCACAGACGCCCGACAGTAGATCCTCGCCTCCTCTTTTGGTACTCGTCTTCATGCTCCTTCACGGCAAGTGCCATGACCAATGTTTGCTGCCGAAAGGTCGCAAGCATGGTCCCCACATCCGAGTCGTCCGAATCGGACGAATCAGATAGCAAGAACTTCTCGCACGGGGTCAACTACATCTACACGCACACACGCCGGCGCGTGAATCTACTGCACAACTCGCGAAAATCACAAAAAGGGGACTAACCGGTGGCGAGTGATCCGGGGGCGGCGACGAGGGTGGTGCGCTCGGCGGTGGTCGATCCCAGCGGTGGCGGAAACTGGGGGGTGACTCTTCTCGCCAGATCCGGAGGGGCGGTGCGGCGGCTCGGGGCGGGAGGGTGTGGGGCGGCCCCGCGGAGCGATTCCGCCCGCAGATATGGCCGGAATCACCGGCCGCGGGCGGGCGGAAGCAAGGGCGGGCGGCGGCGGAAGGAAGGGGAAAAAGAGCGCGGGCTGGAATGTCCCTCCCGCCAACTGCTTCTCTGTGATGTAGGGCACCGCAGCCGCGAGGGGGAATCCCGCGTTTTTCCGGGTTGGGGCCGGAATTTTGCCGCGCCCCCTAAAATTTTTTGCGGGCCGGGGCGGCATGCGGGGTCTGGTCGGGCAGACTTTCCGGCCCGTACCTGCATTTTGGCGGTTATTTTGCGGGTCGGGGGCGGATGCGGGGTCTGTTAGAGTTGCTCTTATTAGTTGACTGGTACGTGAAAATTTTGGAAACAAGTAAGGCAGCAGTCACTAGCTAGTAGGACAAGTGGTCTACTAGTGGCACTTACGGACCGAGTCCATTAATTGGCATCAGTCAAAGATGGATAAGTTCGTGGTCCGGTATTCAACCTGGAATGCTACTATTTTGTACTCCCTCCGTTCCAGAATAGATGACCCAACTTTATACTAAAGTTAATACAAAGTTGGGTCATCTATTTTGGAACGGAGGGAGTACCTGAGATAGGTAGATTGTCTGACGCGGTCGAGGTCTTATCCGTGGAAGGAAGCAAAGTGCTAGTTGATCCATGGAGGTGAGATCATCTCATCCACGTCCGTCGACCATTATTACTTGCCGACGTAATCCTGGAAAAGTAGAAAATAATTTTGAAAACATGAAAATTTCCGAAATAATTTTCCAAACTCAAAAGTAGAAAATAAAAACGAAAAGGAAAAACCTTAAAGGCCGAGGCCAGACTGCAAGTCACAGAACTATCCACGCTCCACGGATCGCACAACCTCTACATAGCCCAGCCGAGCAGCCCATATCCCCACTTCACAGAACTATCTTGAACAATTTTTTGAAAAACTCGAGCAAGTTTTGAATGCTGTGGACAATTTTTTTCCGGCACTAAAAAATTAAATGGGAGTATCTTTTTTAAAAGCAGAAATTCATTTTTAGACACGAAATAATTTTTTTAAGTGAATAATTTTTGAAATTACGAACATTTTTTTGAAAGTATGTAAACAATAATAAACCTGAAAAAACAAAAAAGAAAAGAAAAACGAATCAGAAAAAATGAAAAAGAAAAGTAGAAAGCGTGCGGCGAGTTTAGATGTTGTGTGGGGTTTTAATGCAAAGACTACAAATTTCATCTGTCTGGTAAAAGGTCCATATACTCCCTTTGTTCCAAATAAAAGTATCGTGATTTCAGTTTAAATTTGAACTAAAATCACGGCACTTATTTTAAAATGGAGGAACTAAAATAAGGAAAGAAAAAATGTCCAGCCAACCTTCTGGTGCGTCGTCGAAATTAAGCTCAATTTTGTGATGGAGCAACAACACGCCCGTCAAAAGAGTTACGAAGAAGAAAAAACCAGTAGGCCAAAGCAAAGAGAACATGAGCTCCATGCACCTTTGGCAAATGTTGAGATGCATAGGGTGGCTACAACAATCATCACATGCAGAGATACTTTAGTAATCCAAGTAATTAAGCAAGGATTCATCAGGTATGTATGGAAGCAGAGCAGCACTATTTGCCAAAAAGTTTCGTAGTTGCAAGGCTTCGATCAATGATCACCTCCAATGTCTTCTAATCGTCTTCTAATCCAACGAGCTCGAGTAAGCAGGCGCCATGATACAAGGTGAGGGACATGACTTGAAGCAAGCAGCAAGCGAGGACACTCAACCTCTGCATAACTAGAATGCACACTAACAACTAGCAAAGTCAAACATGGCCAAAGCTATGCCTTATCGTAGAAAAAGAGGGAAAAAATCTTCTTAACTTTTCTTTCACAATGTTGCAGCAGCAAGGGGTCACCTTCGAAAACTCTTCTGCAACAACAACCTGATCTGTGCCGTGGAAGGACACCATTCGAAATGACTGCAACAATTCCCGAGCGACCATCGTGCTTAAGATGGATTTTGTAGATTGCATCAGAGAAATAATAAAATGAGGGGCAGGGTATCAAGGATGTCACAAGGAACAGTTGAAAGTTAAAACTGCATCCACTCAACAACACCATTCTGGTGTGGCCGTTGCAGTGTCACAAGTCCGCCTCAGTCAACCACACCTTCCCCAACTCAATCAGTTGCTTCCGAGGAGAATGGTCTGCAAAACAAAGTCACATCGTAATTTAGATTAGCTACCAGCAGTACATGCATGTCTGACTGAAAAGGTAAGTCAATCAAATCAATGTACTTACAGCTGAAGGGAAAAAGTTTGCCCTAGCCACGGTTTACGAGGGGAAGGGTTGATAATTAATGACCATGACTCACCAAAAATTCTTGTTTTCTGGATATTTCTTGGTTCTAGGAAGGATTTTAGGCGTATACTAGAAGATTTAATAACCACTGGTTTTGCCTCTCACTCGCAGTGGGATCAAAATACTTCGGTCGGAACATGAGTGAAACAGCAAAATGGATCAATGAAGACATACTTACATCCAGAAGAAAGATGAATGATTAAACCCGTTAAGCGTCGCGTGAAGGGCGGCCAGCCAGCTATGCCACATGGCGCAAGCTGGTTGGCCGCGGTGAGATATCTTTTGGATTTTTTTAGATGAGGGTGATGATTATTTTTTAAATGTATTTTTTTTTCTTTTTAGATGGAGGTGAGGACCTCGGATATTTTTTTAAATGAAGGGTTATGAAAAGTGGCACTCACTGGTAGGCTGCGGTGGTAATTTTTTCTTTTTTTCCTTTTTACTTCTTTTTTAGATAAAAGTGAGGATTTTTTTCTGAGATTTTTTTTAGATGGAGGAGAGGACTCCGTATTTTTTTTAAAATAGGAACATGCGCATAACTTCCTTTCAAGCGACACCATAGGGTGATGCCCCAAACACTAGTAAAGATGAAGTGTTGCATCAGGCATGGAGCCTAACAATGGAAACCATTGTCTTATACTTGGGCTCATTATGATTATCATAATAAATCCGGCTTATCTAAACCAGGTCATGGACCAATTAATATAGCTCATCGACCAAAAACCAACCGAATCCATACCTACAAATAAACTAACAAGTCATCTTACGAATGTGATGCATAAACTCTCTTAATAATGTGATATACACGTCTTTAACTAGTTCTCTGCAGGTACAAGTAGCATCAGTCTGAGAATACGATCGATATATGATGCATTGACCTCTGAATCTCTGATCTGATCTTGCAGCCGAAACGGTTTGATGCATGGATGGGTCACCAGAGCAGAAGCAACTTGTCGACGAACCGCTGTCCTTGCGGGTTCCCGTGGTGCCGCTGAATGAGCAGACCGATGACGACGCCGAGGATGCAGGCAGCCAGGCCGATGGCCAGGCCAAGGAGGAGCGCGAGCGCCACGAGCTTGAGGGCGTTAACGACGTCATCGTGGCCGCTAATGGAGGCGCAAAGATTCATGAGGACGACGGCGACGGAGATGGCGACGGAGAAGAGCACGGCCACGGCGCAGCCCACGAGGAAGATCACTGACGACCGGCTGCACTCCTCAGGCTCCGCCGCCAGAAGCTGCTGCTGCTCTTTTCCCAGTATGTCTTCGGTAAGTAGTTAGTCTTTTTTAGGGGAACACACGTTTGCTTTGTTATAGTCCGATCCGATATAATTTGGGATTACTCAACCGCCTGGCTAACTAGAAGCCGCTGCGCCCGACCAAAACTAGAAGCCGCTAGGCTGACTTCTTTTTTACTTTATTTTTATTCACATTTGTAGTAAAAAGAAATTAAATCTCAATAAATCTTTATCGTGTATTAAAAAATGTCATGGAATGTTTTTATGACCGTGGATAAGGACGAATGACTGATTTCAGTTCAGCCTTGCCAGATGTCTTGGGCACAGCGGCCGGGTACGGGGCCTCCGGCTGGCGTCTTGTGGGTAGAAAGAAACAAGGCACATCGATCGGGTGTGCTCAAGGGGATACAAGTGAAGGACATGACTTGAAGCAAGCCGAATGAGATATTGCTTTGCTGACAAGAACAAACTCACCATTTTCACCAGGTCCACGTAGGTAGGTATCCTCAAACGTCCGTCCGTCCGTCCAGGGGTTCAATCAAGCAACAAGAGATGCAAATATGGTGGCTCGCCGTCACTCATGTTTTCGTTGACAAAAGGCTGTCCGCTACATCTTCTGTTATTTGGGGCGCCTTGTTATGACCTGACCTGCGCAGAGGAGTTGCTTGTTACTCAGTGCAAAAAGGCATCATCCCTCCACCTGATTAAAATGAACTAGATCATTTTTTTTTTGCGGGTGTAAAAAAAATGCTGCACCACCTGATTAAAATTAACCAGATCTGAATATTTACATCTAACCTTGATATTTTTATTGCACAAATGCTGCAGCCACCTTCGAAATGTGCATCCCCTTTACCCGTATCAGATCCTACGACCAGAATTATTGGCAAAGCTTTTTTCTCGAATATGCACGAGTGTGCATATCATATACTCCCTCCGTTCTTTTACCTAAGGTGTATTATTTTTGACACGGAGACCAAGGCACATAATTATGAACGTGGTAGGACGAAATTATCCTGGCAAATTTATTGGTTAGTGGAAAGTAAATCAGTTAGTCTTTGAAAGTAAGAGATACATGCAATCGACATAGAGATAGTTTCCTTCTTTTTCTACAAGTAGAGATCCAGACAATCAGGAGAGAGATATTTTCCTTTTTTTGGAGGGCTAACAAGGGAATTATGAGGAATTACAAGAAATGCACCTTACATTCTGGAATATTATCAAAAAACAAATACACCTTATACAAAGGAACGAAGGGAGTATTAAAGAAGAAAGGCAAAGAATTGGCAAAGCTTGCAGAGGGCTCTTAATAGACACCTATTATGAAGAACTAGAAGAACGCCCGTGCGTTGCAACGGGGCCACATTAACTTTAAGATTTCAATATTAATATTCTCATACATATCAAGTCACATTGGCGACCTTTTTTACCATCAAATCCTCACACGCACACTCTCCCTCCCTCTTTCTCACTCTCTCTCCCCCTCTCCCTCTCCCTCTCTCTAACACACACACATGTCCATCTTATTGGGTACGGGACCATAATCCATCTGTTTCACACACACACGCTAGTGCATAACAATATGGATTATGTGTATTATATTTGCCACCACAACTGAGGGAATTAATTTCATGTAAATCGGCTAGCCACAGCTCCAAGAATACGCGGAGGAGGTGGCCCGGGTCGGCGTCGGCACCGTCCGGCGCAGGCCACGGGCCCGCTTCCAAGTGCGTCTATGCGCCGGCCACCCACGTCAAGCCCTTCAAGTGCCGCTTCCACCGCACCAACTCCCAGGGCCACGGCCAAGGCCAGGGAAGCCGCCCTTCTTCGCCCCCTTCACCGGTCGCGGCCAACGCGATGCCGCGGCACCCAGCCTCACCGTCCTCGTCCTCCGGCACCGTCGCGATCCAGTGACGCAGCCCAAGCATCGGCCTCGAGAATCAAGAACGCTCGACAACGGAGAGGGAAGAGAAGATCATATACATGTCATAAGAAAGGGAGTTTATTTCTGCTCCCTCGATGTATTATTTTCTTTGTTTGGAGAATGATTACCATTCGTGAGTTAAGGTAAGGTTAATGTGATTGAGCGATTTTTCTGAAAATCAATTATTTGTTATCTAATTAATGTGATTGAGTGATTTAAGGTAAGGTTAATTAATTTAGATTTGCTCTTTACAGATTGTTCGTGATTGATTCTACATTACTAAATAACTTGCGCCAGTATGGAAAGTTTTGGTCTATTCAGATTTCTTTCATTGTGTGAGAGGGTGACGCAAAAATAAATCGATGGAGTGGGGAGAGGGGACGAAAAGAAATCTACTAAAAAAAAGCAGCGAAGGTGGGAGGAGGTACCAAAAAAAACCATGGGAGGTGGAACGAAAAAAAACTTGGAAGCGAGACTACCAACTGCTCCATTAGGAGTAGAGATTGAAGAGGGATAGA
The DNA here is from genome assembly GCF_018294505.1 of Triticum aestivum. NCBI lineage: Eukaryota > Viridiplantae > Streptophyta > Magnoliopsida > Poales > Poaceae > Triticum > Triticum aestivum. Next base: position 3,941,695 of record NC_057798.1, read on the forward strand.
CACTACAATGTGCACCCCCTCGACGACCATGGACTGTCCAATTCATTGTTTTTTTTTAACTTTTTCTGGTCTTCTTTCCATTTTTTTTGTTTTATTATCAGCTTTTCTATCTCTTTGTTTTTGTTTTTTTAGACACGCAAACATTTTGTTATTGTCATGAACTTAGATTGAGCCGTCCATGATTTTTTTCATAAGAAAATGATTTTCTTTCAAACCATAAATAAAAAAACATTTAACTCTTTTGAACACATTAGCATTTTATTGACATACAACTTTTCAAAATACATAAACTCTCTAAAAACATATGGAATTTTTTCAAAACATGTGGTGAAATTTTTTTCCCATGTATGAACATTTATTTACATATGTATATGTATTCCAGAACATGAATAAAAGATTTTTCCGGATTAAAAAATATGAAGCTATTCGGCCCGGGCCCATGTATAGGCCCCCGTGCGTTTCCTGTGGGGGGAGTGAATGTGATTCAAAACCAAAAAACAGTAAGCCATGTCCTCGTGAAATCGATTGGGCCAGAATGATAAATATGGGCTGCGAGAGAAACGCTAAGAACAGACAACGATTGATTGATTAAAAGAACTCCTCCCCTCAACTAAAAAAAGAAGATTAAAAGGACTCCGGTGGCTCTACGTGAATACGAGATCGTGAATTCGTGATCTCTTTGGATTCCATCATCGTCCTGCGCGGCATGTCCGCCTTGAGGCCGCCGTGGGCGGACCTGCCGCCAGAACTGCTTCTCGACATCTCCGGCCACCTACATGAATCCACCGACTTCGTTCACTTCCATACCGTGTGCACGTCGTGGCGTCTATTGACATCAGATTTTGGCATGGTCAATAACTTATTTAAGATGGCCTCAAATGAAGAAGTGATCTTCATGAAAGAGTTCCGTATTGTCGATATAAACATCTTTGAAGTTTAGGTCATCGCAATCCGATTTCATCTCGAAGGCCGAAACTATGCTCAAAGTACTAAGATCTTATATTCAGAGTACAGTTTGGCTGATTAAGCCCCCAAGACGACCTCAAATGGAAAGATTATCTACATGGATTGTCTTTGTCTCGTCGAAACGATCGATTTTGATATAAAAATCGTTCCAATCCGAGTTCGTATGCAAAATTTAGAGCCATCGGAATACAGCCAGGAGGCAAAAACTGGCGCGCCCAACCAGACACCCTGTCTGATGGGTAGCGCGAGTGATAGCCTATTTTGCGCGACCGATTTGACCCTCAAGATGACCTCTGATCAAAAAATGTTCAACACAATAGTTGTTCGTCTCGTCGAAACGGTCAAGATTGCTTTTGGGCTCGTTTCCATCCGAGATCGTTTACCACCACAAAAATGACCCGCAAGGTGCAGCCAGTTTAAACCAAACAGTTTTGGAAAGTTCGGACAAAACCAATCCGAATTTGGCTAGGGTTTTGGACGTGAATCCAAGCCTTTTCCTTGCACGGGAAGTCCAGCCGCCTCTTATATACCTAAGGGGTGACGGCCAATTGAACAACACACAATCGATCAATCAATCTACCACTTTTTATCTTTTATCTTTTCTCTTAACCCTAGTTCTTCTTCTTCCTCGTTCTTCGTTCGTTCTTCTTCATTACAGGGCGGCGAACCTCGAGGCCCTAGGGGCGATCAGGTCGACCTACGACAGCCCATAGCCGCCGCGCGCCCAGACGGGGTCCCTCCCGGGCGTGTGGGGTTTCGGGTCCCAAAAGCGCTGGCTTGCTGTCTTGCGTATCGCGCTGGAAGTCGGCCTCCCGCGGTGTGAGTTGCGGAGCATCTCCCTCGGCGCCGCGGGTACACATCGACGTGTTCGTGTGACGCGTTCCAGCGTCAACACACTTTTTGGCGACTCCGCTGGGGACGAAACTTTGAACGGTCTCTACCCTGTTCTTTCTACGGAGAGATCGTCATCAAGTTGCTGCAATCTACATAGGTAATATGAATACCCAATTTCCCTTTGTAGATGCAAATAATCCATATGTTGTTGCTGGATCACCTATTGAGCATAATGTATCGGCTAGCCCTAGTTTTATCAATCATGCATCTAATTATGTGCAAGGGCCGATGCAAAACAATCTTCATGTTTCAAATTCTTATAAATTTAGCAACATGCAACATATGTATCTCAACTCCCATGCATCGGCAACCCCACAAATTCATATGCCGATGAGCAACATGATGAGTTCGATTAATCAATTTGAAACACCCCAAGTTAGAATTTCCAATGCCATACAAGAAAGTGTTTCACCCTTTTATTTATCGACAGCTAATGTGCAATATAGTAATCCAATCATGCCGATGAATGAGACAATTGGCTATGCTACTAATGGCTATTTGGCCAATTACTCTCAACCGTCATATGCTACACCTCATGTTAGTAATTCTTCGGCACCATACACAATTGTAGATGCTCATAATTCGGCTTCACACCTTCCTGGTTATAGCCGAATGAATGTAAATTTTACAGGAGCGGTTGTGCCCAACATTGTAGAAGATGAGGTAGTGGTGGCTGCATTGAAGAGTTTAGCCCAAAATAAGAGAATTAGTGCTCTTTGCCTTGAACAACATGAAAAGGGGCTATTTCCTGATTATGCCGCAATAAAAGCTAGAGTTTTGCAAGAAGATGAATCTTTGCCAATTGATAAAATTGGCGAGCAAAAGTATGGTCTTACAACACAACATATGCCTTCACCTAGTACTACATCATATTATACACCCCCTACACAATTGCAAAATTTCGGCAACACCCATGTGTCATTGCTGAAAGAATCTAAAAGCATTGGGGGGCAATCATATCCGGAGTGGGCTGAAATTGAGAAAAAGCTTAAAGCTAATTTTGCCGCTCGCCGTCAGAAACAAATAGAAAAAGAATTGGCTCAGATAAAAGAAGCATTGCCAATTGGTACTATCAATGAAAAGAAGGATGATTCGGAACATGAAAGTGCTTCGGTTGAAAAAGCCGAATCAAGTAGTATATATTCTGAATCCATCAAATCCAACGAGGCAAGCATTATTGAGAAAGGGCATGGCAAGCATAGGAAAACAACGGTGCTTGATTTATCTGAAGTTAATGGAACCTACTTCCTGCCCTATGAGTTCCGTGCCGTAGAAATTGACAAGCTTCAAGGACAAGAACAAGTAGCCGAACAAAGTTCGGCCGACAAAAATCTTCAAAGCAATGATGCACGGATTCAAGAAAAAGATGATGACAAGGTGTTGGGGAGCCATCCAAAGACGGAGCAAGATGTTCTTCAAATGGCACCACTATCATGCTCTCCCAACATATTTGAAGAGGTATGCATAGCGAGTAATTTACCTATTTTCAGATTTGGTCGCAACTTCATTACTGATGCATCTATAAGAAATATTCTCATAAGTAATTTTGAAAGACCAATGAGGAAGGGTAATTTACTTGTTAGCAGTAAAATTGTTATGGAACATATCGGTCAACCCATTGCACCATTTATAAAGACCGATAATGACTTATTGTTACAGTCAAAGCTTTTCCATTGCTTTCTCTAAAGTTCATATCTAGTTGGGTAGCTTTGTTTATTTCTTACTTGGCTTACACTTGGTCTCAACTGAGACATGTATGTTCTAAATATCTTCGTTTCAGAAATTTAAAGCCAAGGTTAAATTCTATTGAGAAAACCGATGCTAATATAATATCTTATCCAAAGACATAGGAGATAGAGTGGAAAACACAATGCATAGCCGAATGGGGAGATTCCAAATCTGAACCATTTGTTTGCTTATCTCCAAAGTCGTTCAAACATCAAGATCGGCTAGAAAACAACAAGTATACCTTCAATTGAAGCATGTGTGATCAAATATTTGATTTGTTGCTGAAAAATAATTACATTACAATTCTTGATCACCATGTTAAGCCATCAATCCAAGGACGAATGTATTGTAAGTTGCATGATTCGTCCAAGCATAATTTTGAGGATTGCAACATGTTTCGTCAAATAGTTAAATCGGCCATTGAAAAAGGACGATTGAAGTTTGTTGAAACACCAAGAGATGACCAGTCTATTCCGATTGGTCCCGATGGCAAAAGTTTTTGCATCGGCTGACTTCAAGCCGATCCATTTAAAGAGAAGGTAAAAACTGCAGGTGATGGGATCAAGCTTTCAAGTAAAGAAGTTGTTGAAGAGCATAATGAACATAATCTTGAGGGCAAGAATTCCATCGAAGCTACAATGGAGACGCCAAGGACTGGGGGGCAGCAAGCAAATCCAATGATCGATGAAAGCAAACCAAAGAAAACAAAGGCCGAAATAAGCGCAAGTGTAAGAGATCAAAAGTCACCTTCGCTGAACTATTGGATAAATATCAAAAGAAGAGTGAAGAGAAGAATGCTTATCGGCCAAATCATGCAAAGAAACCAAGGTCACCCCCAAGGCGCAAATATGAGGATCGGTATTGGCAAAGTGATAATTTTAATGCAACATATTCATATCCTTATTTTGGGCCGCCAATGCCAATGCCGTGGATGCCTCCCTATGCTCATATAGATACATATTCATCATGGGACAGGTATGATACAAGGGCACATTCTCCATCTTATTCTAGACCATCTCACCAATACTATGCAGCTCCAAGAAGATCAACATTTGAACAATCATGTTTCAAAGACCGTTTCAATCATAAGGAATCGGTCCAGAGCTCAAGGAAGAAGAAAGAGGTGGTCAAGCAGGTTTACCGCATTAAGAGAGATGGTCGTAAGAGTGCAATTTCAGATTTGATCTCAAATGAAAAAGAGCCAATTAAAGTGTTGACATTGGCTACTAAAGGCAATGAGACAAAGCAACCAATTATTGAGAATCGAAGTGCCAAATCTGAAGAAAAGAATTTGAGAGTGCACAAGGCCAAAAAGGAATTGCCATTGGTCAAAACAGAATCACAGCCGAGATGCCCGCTTGGCTTATCGTATTGGCAAAAGAAGAAATTATAAAAACTTAGTGCACAAGAACTTGAAGAAAGGAACATGGCATGGGTTCCCAAAGGAAGTGCTCAAAATAAGAATTATGTGTGAGTTTCCATTACAAGAAGTGCGGCAAAGGTGATAAAGGAAAAGTGTGAAAACTACGAAGGACCAAGCCGAAGGTTTCAACATCTTTGGTCTACACATTATCCATATTCTGCAACTATGCCATTAATGCCTATGCCATGGAATTCGTCATCAGGTATGATTGGTAACCCTCAATGGGCTTATTTTAATCCGTGGATGCAATATAATTTCTTACATCATGAAAGGGTATTGCCAAATCACTATACATTTGATTAGCTACAAGTTTGTTGCTGATCCAAAGGGCCGAAATACTTGATTTGTCATTTCGTTTGTTTATTTCGGCTATATGTGCTTTGAATGAAGTTTACATGGTAATGGCCGATATTTATCTATCGTCCTAAGATTATGTCAATGCATGGTCGGTGTGGTATCCTAACATCGTCCTTAGTTCAATAGGAGACCAAAACAAGCCTCATACAACTTAAAATATGTTTGCATAATAATAAAAGCCGAATATGAATTTATTCGGTTTGGAGCTTTTTGTTGTTGTAGGTGCTATACAGATTGAGGCTTTCAGTGATTCGTTATAAGTAGTGCAACAAATATACAAGGTTATCAATGTTTTGACGAATCACTTATAGTTTATTTTGGGAGATGTCTAGATGCAAAATTTACCTTGGGTTGCTTTAATATCCTTCATATAACTAGACATGACAATTCGAAAGAGTTGGCACGGCAAGCGTCTGGCTACTATGTTAACCATGGTGTATTGCATTTCTATCAATAACCGATGCTAGGTCTTGTCAACATAGGTAAGGCTGAATCGAAGCCCACCGCTTCGGCCACTAATGAAACTTTTATGCAGGCGAAGTAAGGATTGGAGGAAGTTCATTCTTTATTATCTGCAAAATCCTAGCGAAAGGGTGAACAATATGGTTCAGAGGATGATTTTGATCTATGGAACCTTATCACCGGATTGTTATAGAAGCTGAGAAGTTTTCACCCAAGTTTGCATCAAGAGGTTCAAACAAGCAATGGCCGATATATACTTGTCATCCTAAGAACATGCAAAATGGCCGATGGAGTGTTGACATCGTCCTTAGAATAAGCTATGCGGAAGTTATTTTTCGGCACACAAACTTTGCCAAAAACAGGGGGGCATGTGTTGACACTAGATTTTGGCATGGTCAATAACTTATTTAAGATGGCCTCAAATGGAGAAGTGATCTTCATGAAAGAGTTCTGTATTGTCGATATGAACATCTTTGAAGTTTGGGTCATCGCAATCCGATTTCATCTCGAAGGCCGAAACTATGCTCAAAGTACTAAGATCTTATATTCAGAGTACAATTTGGCTGATTAAGCCCCCAAGAAGACCTCAAATGGAAAGATTATCTACACGGATTGTCTTCGTCTCGTCGAAACGATCGATTTTGATATAAAAATCGTTCCAATCCGAGTTCGTATGCAAAAGTTAAAGCCATCGAAATACAGCCCTGTCAGGAGGCAAAAACTGGCGCGCCCAACCAGACACCCTGTCTGATGGATAGCGCGAGTGATAGCCTGTTTTGCGCGACCGATTTGACCCTCAAGATGACCTCTGATCAAAAAACGTTCAACACAAAAGTTTTTCGTCTCGTCGAAACGGTCAAGATTGCTTTTGGGCTCGTTTCCATACGAGATCGTTTACCACCACAAAAATGACCCGCAAGGTGCAGCCAGTTTAAACCGAACAGTTTTGGAAAGTTCGGACAAAACCAATCCGAATTTGGCTAGGGTTTTGGACGTGAATCCAAGCCTTTTCCTTGCACGGGAAGTCCAGCCGCCTCTTATATACCTAAGGGGTGACGGCCGATTGAACAACACACAATCGATCAATCAATCTACCACTTTTTATCTTTTATCTTTTCTCTTAACCCTAGTTCTTCTTCTTCCTCGTTCTTCGTTCGTTCTTCTTCATTACAGGGCGGCGAACCTCGAGGCCCTAGGGGCGATCAGGTCGACCTAGGACAGCCCATAGCCGCCGCGCGCCCAGACGGGGTCCCTCCCGGGCGTGTGGGGTTTCGGGTCCCAAAAGCGCTGGCTTGCTGTCTTGCGTATCGCGCTGAAAGTCGGCCTCCCGCGGTGTGAGTTGCGAAGCATCTCCCTCGGCGCCGCGGGTACACATCGACGTGTTCGTGTGACGCGTTCCAGCGTCAACAGCGTCGTGCAGGACTATTGCCTTCTCCGCCGATGCGGCCCATATTCTGGCCGTGGCTCCTCATGCCATGTGACGGCATCATTTTACACTCCGTCGTCAACTTCGGGGGCATGTCGATTTCGGGCCTACGCCGTGACTACAATGACATGGTCCTCGCGGAGCCGCCTGGTGCATCATCGGCTGACGATAGAAAGTGGGTGGCTAGCATAGATGGCACAGCCGCATGGTCCTTCACGTGGAGTACCCAGCCAAAACTCGTAATTCTTCTCACAGGAGACATCACACGGCTTCCAGAGAATGTTGATGATAAGACGAAACAGCTTTGGAAGGATCCTCATGGTAATCCTCATGGTATCGTCTATGGTGATGCCACCGTTTTCCTATACACGTGTATTCGACAACAGCACACGATGATCCTGACGGCGGCCACCATGCCTCCCGGTGATGCGGCGTGGATAATCGCGCTGAAGATGCTAGATGTGCCAAGAGATAGGCTTTTGGACATAGCGTATCACAATAGCAAGATCTATGTGCGCGCACGCGACAAGTTAGTGCCAAGGTCGAACGCAATCCATGGAAGAGACTACGTCTGTGGTGGCACGTACCTTTTAGAATCCAAAGGTGAGCTTATATCAGCATCCGTTCTACACGAGCATGGTTAGCAGGTCAGTGATGGCACGCCATCGGGCGCACTCTTGATGGAATTGGAAGCGCCGAAAGAAACGACGGCAAGTTGAGGTGGATGGAGAGAGAAGGACGGAGCTTGAGCAAACCGTGTTCTATTCCTTGGTTCCCCGGCTAGCTTCTCCGTGGACAGACACAGAGCTAGGCATGGACGGCGGGTGTGCCTAATTAGTCCTTGGGGCCTGTGTGTTTAGGTACAACTTCCTCAACGGCGAGGCAAAACTCGTGGAGTGGTTGCGCCATGGATCTCGAGCTGACGGGGTAAATGTGTGGCTCCGGCCCTAGCCTGTCATTGCTCCTATTCAAGAAATTAGAGAAAGGCTCCAAGCTTCAAGCAAAGGGAGGAAGGGATAGTATTTCACTAGTAACTAGCTAGGATGAGTTGTGGAATTTGAAAGTTTAATTTAGGTGTTAGTTATGTCTCAAAATCTCCCTGACTTTAATCTTTTCTCTCTAATAAAATTATACTCTCTGATGAAGGTGTGGAACTCTAGTGGAATCTTTATTAGAAAAGGGGAAAACAACCTTCACTCAATTAACATGGCGTGTTCATTTGCAATCAACTTGCACACACTTGGCTGCTATATATATCAAAGCTTCTTCATCTTGTACAGTCGCCGAATCGTTCTCATCAAAGATAAAGTAGTAGTCTTGAGAGAACTGAAGTAGCAAATTCAGACCAACGACACGAACACCCTCGGCTCCTCAACTTCTCCTCCATATATGCACACTGACAGAGGTTCTGACTCTTGGCATTGGTATACACCACACTGCCATGTTCAGCAGAGCATTCCCATCCCATCCATGTTGAGTCATTTCGGTTCCTGAGATGCCGCCACACAGTCAGGCCCGGTGTAATGCTAACTCATATTTCACCATTGGGTAAACTCCAAACTCTGCACATGATGATAAAAGATCACATAATAAAGTCAGTTACAAATTTCTCTGGATGCTTTGCTTCTGAAATTATGTAAGCTCTGTTTTTCGTGGTGATCGAGCAACAACACTTGGGGAAACAGCCCCAAAATGCCATTAATTCTTACAAACATGGTGCACACACACTCTTTTCTTTTTCCACGAATACGCAAAGCTTGCGTATCTTTTCATTGATACAACACATGCACAAACGCAAAATGGCGTGCGCACACACTCTCACCATAACAAGAAACGCACCAAAATGAATGAGCACTATACCAGACTAGACTAGAGAAGCACAGCGGCAATGAAAGGTGGCGCGTCTTCCATTCCACCAGAAAATACTAACCATCGCAGCAATTTAAGTCAGTCACCAGGCAACAGACTTCAGACACACCTCTAGCTGCAGGCTACGCTTGTGCTAGCCTGCCCAATGTGTCTGCTTCTTCTTGCTTAATTAGTAGTAGCATGAATCCAGCAAGCATATCACATCTGCACATGCATAGCTGTTACTTCCTGGCAGTGGCAGTGGCAGCGTTCACTGATAAGAAGATGTAGCCAGTGCACTTTATTACCTCGCATCGCATCAGTACTTTCTAAATCATGATCACGTGAACTAATGATGAGGAATGGTTTCAAGTTTGAACAGATGAAGAAATACTTTTGATGATATGCCAGCCAGGAGGTTTACCCCAAGTACAGCAAGATGAGGTCCATGGCACTCAGATAGATCCGGGGTTGGTTTTATACCCATTACAACCAGTGAAAGGTAATCTTCTGAACTTTAATGCAAAAGTAAAGCAAGTGAACAAGGAGACAGTAATAAAGGTAATAATAATTCAAATAGCGACCCAACTACAGTCTTCAGAGCCGTTTTCTTGGATGTGCGACCAAGGGTGGTGGAGTGTCGTAAGTCGGGGTGGAGCTTGCATGCCGCCAATCCACTGCTGGGCGTCGGTTTCTTTCAGTTAAAATCATGAGAAGTGTCGATTTCTTCAGTTAACAAGATGACAAGTGTTGATTTCTTCAGTTAACAACATGACAGCTGTCGATTTCTTCAGTTAACAACATCATAACAAATGTCGATTTCTTCAGAAGATGATGCAGTCTGGTTCCTGACAAGGAGGGAGATGTGTAAGTAATATAATTGGCATCGTTCTGCCACCAGGGTCACAATATTTTGTACTGAATGACCAAAATACTAACCATTGCACACACGTTATGAACATGAAAAAGGCCTCACACCGTACATGCTCATCACAGCAATTTAATTCTGAGCAAACATCACAAGCCGACAGGCTATATGTGCGTCTGCCAGCCTAGGCAGTGTTTCTGCTTCTTCCTTAGCTTGGCTTCAGATCTTCCGCGGACTGGTTGCAACTCAATCCATCACCCTCCTTGACAGCGATTCTGAAATGTTTTCAAGTCGGTTAACCTGACAAGAACATGTTAGCTAGCTTGCCGAGTTGCAGTCCACTGGGGCCTATTTACCTCGCATGAATGAACGCTCTCCGGTGTTTTATGTACACCTGTTGCTGAGGTCGCCGAGCAGATGTATAGAAGTCCTTGCATGCTGTTCTTGGCGGGAACCGTGAGTACCACATTGCGTTTGCCGTTTGGTGCCCTGAACTTTTCAATGGGATCTATCACACCTGCAAAATTTGACCAGCCATTCCATTAGCTTGTTACACATGATGCCCCTCTACTCACAGTAAACATGCACAATCTCCTCCTTACCTTTGCAGTGCCAGTTTTGGCCTTTGGGTAATAAAAGGCTTTCAGCTGCAACTTCATGTATTTGGGGCTCGACGAAATGATAATCTTGGTCGTTAGTTTGTCACTATGACCTGAGCGGAGGAGTTGCTTGCTAGTTAGTACAAAAAGCATCATCTCTCAATGCGATTAAGATGAAGCATATCTGAATATTCAGGCCTGACCTTGATACTTTTCTTGGACAGTACTGCAGCCGCAGCATGGGTCACCTTCAAAAAATCTTCTTCAACAACAACTTCATCTGTGCGACTAGCGTGTACTTAAGATGGATCTGGTACACTGCATCAGAGGAAGAATAGAATGAGGGGCAAAGTATCAAGGATGTCACAAGGAACAGTTGAAAGCCAAAACTGCATCCACCGAACAGCACCATTATTGCGTGGATGTTGCAGCGGCAGAAGACTGCCTCAGTCAACCACACCTTCCCCCAATTGAATCTGTTGCTTCCGAGGAGATTGGTCTACAAAACGAAGCAGCATCGTAACTGAAACTAGCTATCAGCAGTACATGCAAGTCTGTCTGAATTAGGTTAAAGATCAATCAGAGTAAATCCCCAGCATAATCGATATCGTAATTCACTGTTGACTGATCAGAACGAATTGCATTACTCTGTATTGGATGGTGATGGGGATATAAAAAGGAGTAATCACAGGATCCGGAAGACGGAACAAAGCAGTGCTCAGAAAATGGAGGCCTTCTGAAGTCTTACAGTATCATTGATTCTGGTAGTCTGGTTGGGGAGCATAAAAAGTATACCGACGGTGTTTACTAGAGTGACGAGAGAAGATGACAAACTTAACACAGGCTATTGTTATCTTTCAAGCAACCAAAGAAAGAATCTCAGTTGAGTCTGAAACTTTGGAACCATGTATCAATCAAATTCCTATATTCTCATGGAAATAACACCGAACCATTACGCAACTACCTTCCAGCAAAGGGAGAACATACCTTTCCCAGTGATAGGCTGATAGCCCAATACTGGAACAGAGCAAGTTGCATACAACAGACAGTACTATTCTCAAACTTTGGCCGCTCCAGTGTTCAGAGCCGCTGGATGTGCGACCAAGGGTGGTGGCCTGTTGTAACTCCGAGCGAAGCTGTAAGTTGCTGTTAGATGAAGATCTGACGGTCGACGTTGAGCCCTTCCGATTTGGCGCCAATCGACTGCTGGGTGTCGATTTCTTCAGTTAACAGCATGACAAGTGTCGATTTCTTCAGTTAACAGCATGGCAAGTGTCGATTTCTTCAGTCTGGTTCCTGACAAGTAGGGAGATGTGTAAGTAAATGGCATGCTTCTGCCGGTCAGGGTTCATAATATTTTGTACTACACGGTATGAACGTGAATAAGGCCTCACTGGATGTACCTACTCATCGCAGAAATTTCTGAGTGACATGGCAAGGCTGACAGGCTTCAGATGTACCACCACCTAGCTGCAGGCTATGCTTCTGCTATCCTAGACAGTGTTTCCTCTGCGTCTTCCTTAGCGTGGCTCCGCGGAGTGGTTGCAAGTAAATTCGTCACCTCCTCGGCAGCCGGTTCTGAAATGTTTTCAAGTCGGTTAAATTGATAAGAACATGTACTCCCTCCGTTCCAAAATAGATGATCCAACTTTGTACTAAAGTTAGTACAAAGTTGGATCATCTATTTTGGAACGGAGGGAGTAGCTATCTTGCAGAGTTGCACTTCAGTGGAGCCTATTTACCTCGATCGCATGAATGAACATCCGCAGTTCCTTGCGTGCCGTTCTTGGCAGGAGCCATGAGTAGGGGTGTTCCTTTCGGTGCCCCGAACTGTTCTTTGAGCGGCATCTATACCTTCTCCATTGCAGTCACACCTGCAAACATCGACCAGTGATTCCATTAGCTGGTTATACATAATGTCCCTCTTACTCAGAGTAGACAGGCATCCATAATCTCCTTCTTACCTTTGCAATACCAGTTTGAGGTCTGTTGGCTGCATCTTCCTGGAGCAATGAAGCACATTTCTGACTGAAATAGATAAAAGACCATGAAAAGAAGCTTAAATTTGCATAGTAAAAGAGAGTTGTTTTGGTTAGAGTGTGATACAAGAGAGCAAAGAGTTCTTTGCAGAATTAGAGAAAATACTTTAGAGGGGGAGTCCATCTGAAGACCAACTAGGGACCAATTCGAAGCTGCAGTTGCCCATGTTGTATCACTTCAAATGCATAAATGATTCCCGAGACCGCACTGCAACTTTCACCAAGATAATAGATTGATAAGATCTGCAAATCATACTGTGTTGGCTTCGATCTTTCAGTAGTAAGCTCGATTAGTTCTACTAAAATAACTATAGTGATTACTTATGACGGGGCTTAGTTTGCAGAAGTGTTCTTTTTTTCCTTTTCAGAATAACATAATGGGAATAAGGTCCTGATAAACGGGGCTTGAACTGGCTGGATGATTTTGGCCTCTCAAGAGCAGGTTTGTAGCCTATTTTGGTGCCTTAAGATGAAATGGATTCTATCAGCAGTACTACATTTTTTTACAGTGAGCAGTACTAAACGTTCAGAACACACTGCTGATGTTGAGCAATTGAAGGATTTCGAGATATAACTCCAGCTCACTTATAATAGCTAGTTAGAGCTGAAAAACAGAGTGTTCATGTAGGAAATAATAAGCATGCACCATTGCGTTGTACATTCTACTACCTCCGTCATGGTGCTACAAATTTAAGTCTCAGACAATTCAAAACTGCAAGTTCAAAGAGTAGACAGAGACAAATTATGGTCAATTCATAAACTTACTGTGCAGCTCTGCCAGTCTGTTGGTGATGAGTAGTGCTTCGAAAGGGGAGATCTTCTGAACTCATAGAAGTAAGAAGACAATGTCCTGGGCTGGGGGACAAAGCATTCTTTTGAGATGAATACATCCATTTTTCATGACTGTTTACTATACTGACTTAGTGAGGAAAGAAAATTAAAAATTAATAAAGGTAATTTACATATTAATTTTATACCGAGGCGCGATAGAACAACATAGTAAACTAGTGTTAATCATGAATATGTTGCGATCATGCATCTTTGTGCCTTAATGGGGTTTTGCAATTTCAAAATTGTAAATGCCGTGCAATGCATTACCTCCACTGTAACACTTGCACAAATTCACCTCCAAACTGCTACTACTCCCCATGATCTGAATTGGCTTCACACGTGCACTGCTATGGTATACAGGCTATTCTTGCGAAGATCCTATATGCCAATAAATATCATTAAACAACAACAGTTGTACCGAATACGAGAATACGAGGTATCAGTAGAATGTCAACTGAATTGAAAAACTTCAAACCTTATCAGTAGCAAAACACTGACAACTCATGGTTTCCCATAATTATGCCAAGATGATCCTTTAATCCCTAAAACTGAACATTTTCCAGGTACACCTTCAGTCTTGATGAGTTTTTGGACAAAATGTAAACGCCTGAACAACAAGCCAACAGAAATTAGAAATGCAAGAACACCCTGTACCGATCGCAACATAGCAGTATATGGAAAAAAATATGTCACCTTAATATCAGTAGACTGACCCGAAGTCTCATTTATTCCATACTGATGTCGTACTGCTATCTTGATCGTGACACTCAAAATAGGAAAGTAGACTGACACATCTTAATGAAGGGATGACAATAACCCAAATTAAGTGCAAATAGGAAGAAACCCGTTACATTGAAAAAACACCTGCACAAAGAACCAAACAAATGTTTATCACAGGTTTCTAGGAAGAAAAGAAGAGAGACTTCAGAAGGCATTGGCTGATATTGATGTTGGTTTTTTCATTTGTTGAAAGACCAAATCTTAAATACTTTCACTCCCATTGGGAAGAAAATGGAAATCTAACATAACAGGAGCATAAGTGGATATTTTTTTTTGCAGCGAGTATAAGTGGAAGTGGATATAATTGATATGATACAGCATGAGTAAAGTTCCAATTTAGATGTGCTTACCAGATTTATGTACAGGAAGGAAGACAGCGGCCACAAGACCCTCATGTCACTGCATGAGGCAAGAGTGTCGTATGGAAAGAGCAGAACACTACAAGGCTAGAAGAATATACATGGAAACTCCAAGGCACGGCCCTGCACAGTGGATGGGAACAAACAAAGTGTTTTAAGCATGATTGCAGGAAAAGCGCAAAGTGGAATTTTGTGTTACCTTGGATCAGTGTATTATGAGTTCTGGGATGGTTCCCTCTAACCCCCTGCAGTGCCGTTTTAGCTCCTCGTTGCACCCGTATATAATAACTAGCTTTTGAAGTGATTCAGGGAGGACATCGTTGGGCAATGACGAGAGGGTTGCAGAGTGGATCGCTAATTCCTTGAGGCTGGTAAGGTTGTGCAATCCTGCTGGGAGTTGCTGAAGATTGTGAAATTGCCAAAACTCTAGTTCCTGGAGGGAGGAGAGGAGCTGAAGGGCGTCCTCTTGCTCCTTGCTGAAGCGCTCTATCCCTTCAGACCAGTCCCCACAAAGTTTCAGCTTGGTAAGGGAGGACGAGAGGAAGCTGCAGATGGGTGCAGAAAGAAATCCTGCTGCGTCATCCGTCATGAGCTCATGCAGTGTGGATGAAACAAAATGTGTCTGCTGCTCTCCTCCTCCTTCAACGTCCTCCCAACCAGAAAAGAATTTAGGGCTGAAAGAGAGTCTTAATTCTTTGAGCTGGCCCCCGGTGCTAAGGAGAGGCTGCAAGCCCCGACATGTCAGACCCTCTCCACAATTCAACAGTTTTAATGTGACAAGAGAGGAGAGGTTTGAGAGGGGCTCCAGTGTCATCAAGCCCTTCACATCCATAAGCTCCAGGAATTGCAGGGACGAAGGAAAAATGTGATGGGAAGGCACTATTTCCAATCTGGATAAAAACCTGGGCGAAGGCGCTATGCTTAATCTCTGAAGGGTTTGCAAGGCTTGGAGCCCTCCTCTTCCAGGAACAAGAGTTGGTGGCTCCACCAGGACTAGGTCTGGGCAGTCATCGAACTCAAACTCCAGTAGTGAGTCACAGAGATGAGCTGGGAAGAACAACACCCCATCATCCTCTTCCTCTGCTGCCGCTGTTATTTCACCTCGCGCCCATCTCTGATGCTTCTGATGCTGTTTGTTGCACACCCACCCCCACTACCAGCTTTTTTATGTTTTCACAATCACTTATTTTCAATTTGGAGAGCCCCGGGAGGTGGGGGAGTAGCTCGGTCAAATCCTTGCCAATAATACCATTTATGTTGTAGATCTCGATATGCTCAATAGGAAGCTGCCATTCCACATCACCCTGACCTACTAGTGGTCCAACCAGACCATCTGAAAGGTGTACAATCAATGTCTTCAGCGATTTTAGCTTCAGAAGGTGCTTCAACTCCAGCGGTGGGCACCTCAGCAGTGTCAGCTTCTCAAGACATGTTTCTTTATCGAAAACTAACAATTGGTCTAAGCTATGCAGATCACCCCGTCCAACGATTTCCAATTCTGCTCTACCAGATGATTTTGAGTACACAAACTCCTGTAGTAACTTTACATTTTTTATCGTGGCACGACGCAGACTGTTAATCCAGGAGATGGGAATCACCCATGAGAATTCTGGACAGCCTTGTATCTCAAGCTCTTGTAGTTTGGGGAACCAATCTGGGGAAACAATGTGGTTTGAGAAAGGGAACCTCAAGAGCTTCGGCCAATCTCTAATAATTAGCACTTGCAAAAGAGGGAACATATGAGCATCCTGTAGTGAGTCGGAGAGATAAGCTGGAAAGAGCAGTGTCCCATCATCATCTTCCCCTTCTGCTGCTGTTACTTCATCTTCCTCCATCTCCATTGGTTGCTGATACCGCCGCGAAAACATCATTTCCCTTCTTCGATAACGAATTATTTCCAGTTTGGAGAGCATTGGGAGGTGGGGGAGGAGCTCCGTCAATTCCTTTCCACTAATACCTTTTAACCACTCGATCCTCATATACTCAACAGGGAGATGGCATTTCCCATTACTCTGACCTCTTAGTGGTCCAACCAGACTAACTGAACATTTTACAATCAATTTCTTCAACGAGCTTAACATCATAAGGTGCTTTAACTCTAGAGGTGGGCACCCCTGGAGTGTCAGTTTCTCAAGACTTGTTTTTTCATCGAAAACTAACACTTGGTCTAAGCTATGCAGATCACCCTTTCCAATAATTTCCAATTCTGCTCCATCAGATGATTTTGTGTACTCAAATTTTTCTAGTAGCTTGACACCTTTGATCGTGACACGACGCAGACTTTCAATCCGGGATATTGGAATCACGAATGAGAATTCTGGACAGTACCGTATCTCAAGCTCTTGTAGTTTGGGAAACCAATCTAGGTAAAGAATGTTGTTTGAAACCGGAAACTCGATTTTCGGGCAGTTTTTGATAATCAGCACTTGCAAAGCAGGAAAGATATGAGCATCCCTTGGCAACACGTCTCCACCTAGGGAAGACTCTGGTTTACTTGTGTAAAGCCATTTTTCAAAACTTGCTAGGCCAATGAGTTCAAGCTTTATTAGCATGAAAAAGCTTTTCCCTATAATAAGCTCCTTCAGTCTTGCCATATCCTTCAACCTTAGTTCACGAAGATCCCACACATCACCCAGCCATGTTGGACAAGAAGGGCCTCCATGCCCTCTAATGCACAGTACTTGAAGATTTCCATGTGGTTTAAGGCTCTCAAGAACCACTGCTTCCACACCAGGCTCAATGCTAGATTGCTCACTATCCCAGTCCAATTTTAACCTCCTCAAGCACTTTTTCTCAACCAGCTTTGCTTGAGCTGCCTCCTCTTTTGTATGTATTTTCTCAAGGTTGTAGATGCCAAGCTCCCATAGCTTGGTCAAATGCTCAAGCTGCTTTGGTTCAAATCCTTCATTCTTTTTATTGACACGAAATACCATTAACTTTTCTAAGAGTTTAAGTTTTCCCACATTATAAATATCAAACTGAAGCCCATCATCCCTTGGGGGATAATAGTGGCACAATTTTGCAAGGTTGCACATGTCTTCGGGGAAATCACCACTGCCACCCCACCTCTCAAGATCTAGAACCCTTAAATGATAAAATTTAGAGATGTTAGGTGGTAACTGCATCTGTCTCATCCGTGTTCCTAGACATAGGCATCGTAGGTGGACAAGTCTTGAAAAGGTATGTAACACAGACTCCATGGGGCACATCAGGTGGGGAAAATAAAGAACACGAAGAGCATTTGCTTCCCCAAAAAAATCACCATGTATCTTGGCAAAACCTTCATCCATTTCCCCAAATAACATCAGTGTTTGCAAATGTTCAACCTTCACTGTTGTCTTCAGTTTTTCCAATTTAGTCTTTAATTTTTCACCAGACACTGCATCATATTTATCCAAGTCCTCTGTGCTAATAGACAAGTGTCGGGTTGTTGGCTAAATTTTTACTGATCCAACATCAGGGAAACGTAAACTAAGGCAATCATGAGATGCAACCTTCAATGCCAAATCATGCAGCAGGTCATGCATAACATAACACCGATCACCATCAACTTGCTCTTCTCTGAAAAATCCATGGATGACTAACTCCTGTAAATTTCTGAAACCTATGTCTTCAAGTGTTTGATTTTGACCATCAAGTATCAAAATATCTAGTCCAATCCACAGGCTGATGAGCTCACGGCTTCTGAAAGGGTAATCTTCAGGAAACAATGCAGAATAGGAAAAACATTGTTGCAGGTGGAAAGGGAGAAAGTCATAGCTAAGCTCCAAAGCAGGCATAATCCAATTGCCATTGGTCTGCTTCACCCATTCTTTACTTTCTAGGACCCTTTTCCAATGAGCCAAACAAGGGTCTGTCCTCAGTAATCTACCAACGGTCTTTGCTGCAAGAGGGGAGCACCTTAGTTTTTCTGTTATCTTATCTCCAGTCTCACGCAAATGAAGTTTTTCACTGGGATATTGCTCTGCATCAAAGACATAAACAAGGAATAACTTCCTAAACTCTTCAGGTTCTAAACCACTCAGTTCTTTTGGCTCTACAGTTTTCTTAACTTGATCTGCTATCTCTTTCTGCCGAGTTGTGACTAGAACCATGGAGCCCTTTTCTTGTGACTTGCCGAGTATCAATAATAGTTTTTCCCAGTCATCCACATTAGTAAACTGCCATATATCATCCAATACAAGTATGAACCTCTTGGATTTCAATCTGTGTTCAATCAGCTCTTCTGGTCTCATACACCCATTTTCACCTTCAGCCGCAAGGGTATATTCTTTAATCTGTTCTAGCACCTTACCCAGGTTGAAATTAAACGACACACATATCCAAATCCTGACCGGAAAATGATTCCGCACTTGCTGGTTGTTATATATGTGTTGTATCAGAGTTGTCTTCCCAATTCCCCCCGGACCAATAACTGGAAGCACAGTTAGAGCCTTGTCACTGTATTGCCCCTCCGTGATATCATCTATGATACTCTTCATGACATGGTCCCTCCCATACATTTTTGGCTCTGCACTCAGAGGTGTGGTGGTGGGACGGCTCTGGGCAATGTGAAGAACACTTCTACGGTCATAACGTTGCAAAATCTTGTCAACCTCATTACGCACAGGCTGCAGTTTCTCTACAATGGCAGTCATCCTTTGAGAGAAATCAGGCCTATTAAACTCTGGTATTGGTGTTTCTGGTGCATTGTCACGATCTTCATTACCATGAACATGTGGATGCGGGGAGACCTCCTGATCAGCCTGATTGGCGTTTGGCGCAGAGGAGGAATCGCCGCGTGTTATGTGCCTAGCATGCTGCCAAGCGCAACAGCTGACATGTTGTCTTGCATCTTCTTGTTGGGGATGGCGAGCATTGGCACCAAAGCAGGACCCGGTGAAAGATGCCAGCCGTTTGCTAATAGATTTGCGAGTGTGGCGAACATCACGGGCAAGGTGCTGGACACCACCCTCGCCGTGCTCGTCGGCAGCCTCATATGTGCCGCGGAGCTTGTCCTGGATGCGGAAGTAGTCCAGCTCGTCCAGCAAGTCTTGAGCATTGTGCGCCGAGTCCCGCATCATCTGCAACAGCTCCTCCATGGCTGGACCGCTGATCTCCTTGCAGGCAGCATTTTCGAGCGTGGCCTTGACGAGCAGCAGTTCCATCCTGAGGGCCTCAACGTTGGGACCAAACATCCTGGTGCCCTCCCAAGCCTCCTGGAAGATATCCGTGACGGTGGCTAGCGCCTTGCTCACCACCCATTGCACCACGCCGAGGGCAGCGTCGGCCATCCTCGGGCCAGAAGCAGAGATGGACGACCTGCGGCGCCTGCATCCAAGAATCAAAAGGAATTTGTTGGTAAAAATAGGCTGCTGGTAGCTGTAAACTAGTACGTACGTTGTCGCAAGCACGCCGGTGATGGGATGCTGCCTGTCTGCCTTCCTGCCGGTGACAGATGCCGCTGCCGCTGCCTAGCACCTAGTTGCTTCAAATTGGGGGTTGGGTCGCAGCACAGCAGGCCTGTTGGGAATTTTCAATCACAAAAGAAATATAATTAAGGCATCAGGCTAGAATTTTCAATCACAAGGGGAAACAGAATTTCCAATCATGAGAGAGAGAGAGAGAGAGAGAACAGAAACAGAACTCTGACCTGCTGCTGTGCGTCGGTGGCACGGTGCGTCGGAGGTCTGGCGGTGATGGATGCTGCCTTCCTGCCGGTGACGGATGCCGTCGCCGGTGACGCGTACCTAGCTGCTGCAAATGGGGGTTGGGTGAGTCACACCGAGCAAGGGGAGGTACAGGAATGGAGGCACTGAAACAGAGCGCGCGTGCACACACACACACAGAGGCTACTGACCTGCTGCTGTCCGGCGGCGGGCGGTAGGGTGCGGCTGGTTCAGATCCGGGTGGGAGCCGCCATCGCCATGGTGAGAGGGCAAGATGACCGGAGTTGCGTCGACCAGGAGGAGGCGAAGTGAGCTGCGTTGCCGGACGGCGAGGCGGAGGTGAAGGACAGCAGCGGTGGGCAGTGGAGAGCAGGGGAGCGCCGGCCGTGGAGCCAGCTTGAGAGAGTGAACGAACGAGACTGAGTGAGAGTAGTACCACCTCTAGATCTAGATCTGGTAATAATTGAGAGGTTCGATCTGGATCACGAGGACTACAGTACAAGTATTTTTCCTTGACTTCACCTATCCCAAGTCTCTCTCAAACTAAACTTAGAGCATCTGCCCCACACCCAACAGGCCTCCTCAGAGCGATTTTTTTCACACCGGTGCCGAACAAAAACCCTAGTCGCGCCATCAAGACGCCAAAATCCGCCGGTTTGGCCCGTTTTTTGAGCCTCGCGATCCCAGGCCGAACCCAGCAGATTTCTCACAAAGTCTCTATTGCGTTTGTCCAGAGCGCCTAAACTCTAGCTTAACTTGTCATATTTTTGTTTTGCCAAACAATGCTTTGTTTATTTATCCGAATTTTCAGACAAACACTCCCAAGCCCTGCATAGTACTCCCTCCGTTCTTAAATATTTGTCTTTCTAGACATTTAAATGGACTATAATATACAAATGTATGTAGACGCATTTTAAAATGTAGATTCACTCATTTTACTTCGTATGTAGCCACTTGTTGAAATCTCTACAAAGACAAATATTTAGGAAGGAGGGAGTACAATACGTTCGCATGGCAGTGCCAAATTATCCGATGAGAAAAGATCCCGACAACGAAAAGTCTCATAGTGGATTCCCGCAATTGCGCAGAAGGCGCGCAGCGTTGGTAGACCACCCGCGACTGACTCCTCTACAAGTTTCAATCAGTGAACCAAACAAAATGATAGCACTACCCCTACAAGTGTCAATCAGTGAACACTGTTTTTTTTTTTTGCAGTGAACAGCTACCGCCGAGCTGTGAATGCTACAGTGGTAACGAACACAAAATATTTGTTTTGAACCAGAGGCAAAAGTTTTTTCTTTTTATTGATTAAGAGGAGATAGTTCCCCATTAATTAAGAAGAATATAGTGACCGGCCATCCTTTACCAAAACAAAGTGTGTTAATTTATTCAACCAGAGGCAAGAATATTTACTTTAGTCAAATTTGGAAACAAAAATCCTGTAGCGCATCAGCCTCGCAGTGCCAAAAATATCCGACGGGAAAAGTGATCCTACGGTTAAACAATAAGACTTCTTCCAATGTAAAGGTGCTTAGAGCAACTCTTAAATAATGCAATAGAGTACATAAGAGTACAAATACAAATGCAAAGGTGCTTAGAGCAACTCTTAAATAATGCAATAGAGTACATAGGAGTACAAATAGAAATGCAAAGGTGCTTAGAGCAACTCTTAAATAATGCAATAGAGTACATAGGAGTACAAATACAAATGCAAAGGTGCTTAGAGCAACTCTTAAATAATGCAACAGAGTACATAGGAGTACAAATAGAAATGCAAAGGTGCTTAGAGCAACTCTAACAGACCCTGCAAAAGGCCCCGACCCGCAAAATAACCGCCAAAATGCGGGTCGGCGTGGTAAATCCCGCCCGCACAGACCCCGCAAACGTGGCCGGTGTCGTGGTACTAAGTCTGATAGTAAGAGTAGGGGGTATGTAAGAGGAGGCAAGGCCCTAGCTACGGTGAAATTGTACATACGAGTTTACGAGTTCAGACCCCTCTCAGAGGAGGTAAAAGCCCTACGAGTCGGTGCCCTGAGGCGGTCGACTGGAATATGGGTGTGTGTTACAAGGGGTGCGAATCCTTGTTCCAGAGGATGGGTGTGGCTTATATAGAGTGTGCCAGGGTCCCTTGGTCTTTTGGCCTACAGATTATATCCCATTTAGCGAGTCTGTATTTTCGTTTTAACTCATCGCTTTGTCAGAAGAAGCGCGATCGATAGAAGTCCAGTCTTTTCCCAACTCCAACTGGTATCTTAAAAGGGACAAGAGAAACATTGGCATACTCGTGAGTACCGAATTAATGAGAATTAGTCGGCCTCCATATGACATAAGCTTGCCCTTCCAGCACCATAGTTTTTTTTCAAATTGATCCTCAATGCACTTCCATTCTTTGTTGGAAAGCTTGCGATGATGAATTGGTATACCAAATACATAAAGGGCAATGGACCTAATTCACACCCGAACAATTGTTTGTAAGCTTCTTGTTCGTCTTTAGCTCTTCCAAAGCAGAACAATTCACTTTTATGGAAGTTAATCTTTAACCCCGACAACTGTTCGAAAAGGCATAACACAAGCTTCATGTTCCTTGCTTTTGTCAAATCATGCTCCATAAAGATGATAGTATCATCAGCGTACTGTAAGATGGACACTCCTCCGTCCACTAGATGCGGGACGAGCCCGCCTATCGGGCCATTATTCTTAGCTCTTCCTATTAGGATCGTCAACATGTCTACCACTATATATGTTGAATAGAATAGGTGACATCGGGTCTCCTTGCTTTCGTGGTTCTAAGTCTGACAGTAGAGTGGGGGGTAGGTATGGAGAGGCAAGGTCCTAGCTATGGAGAGGTTGTAAACACAAGAGATGTACGAGTTCAGGCCCTTCTCGGAGGAAGTAAAAGCCCTACGTCTCGGAGCCCGGAGGCGGTCGAGTGGATTATGTGTATATGAGTTACAGGGGTGCGAACCCTTCTGCCTGTGGAGGGGGGTGGCTTATATAGAGTGCGCCAGGACCCCAGCCAACCCGCGTAATGAAGGGTTTAAGGTACATTAAGTCTGGGGCGTTACTGGTAACGCCCCACATAAAGTGTCTTAACTATCATAAAGTCTACTTAATTACAGACCGTTGCAGTGCAGAGTGCTTCTTGACCTTCTGGTGGTCGATGAGTCTTCATGGTCGAGTCCTTCAAGTCAGTCGAGTGGGTTCCTCGTAGGTCGACTGGAAGGTGATCTCTTCTAAGGGTGTCCTTGGGCAGGGTACTTAGATCAGGTCTATGACCCTACCCTAGGTACATGACTCCATCATTAGCCCCCGAATGGATTGAGGCTTGAGTGAGGAAGGAGTTGATGTTGTTTCCGATTGGTCTTTGCATACTGGTCGTGCGTTGTTTTGAACCAAGAATCTCTTTGTTGATAGTGAGCAACTTTTCTTCAGTCGACTCGATCCATTCTTTTCTTTCGTCGAGTGATCTTTTGGACTTTGCCGATTTCCGAGCGACGGATCGCAGGAAATCCCACGTCTGACAGACCGATCTGCCGTTCGCGGATTCTGCGGGATACGAAATTTGGGGAAGCGCGCGAAGAGGGGCGGACCGCGGCGCTCGGATGGGATAGGGCACAGACGCCTCGATCCTCGCGCCGCTTTTTTCGCCACGTATCGCGTCCGCGCAACTGTTTCGGGATATGATTAGATCGACCGGGCCCACCTGTCATCCACTCGGAAGGGATCTTATAAATGCGCCCGGTGAGGGTTTTTGAACAGTGCCTCAGCATTCCCTCTCTGCTCTCTTCGTCTCCGCCCAACGCGCCCGCTCTCACCTCCGCACAACTTCCCCTCGCGCGTCTCGCCGGCAGTCATGGTGAAGGAGAAGACGGCGACGCTGAAACACGCAAAGAAGGCATCGGCGTCGGAGAAGGCGAAGGGGAGATCCACCAGCCGCGGCGGGTCTTCGTCCAGATCCCGTCTACCGCACGGCTGGGTCCAGGGAGATTGGATCCAGTCGACCATCACGGAGAAAGATCTCCTCGACATGGCCAACGACGGTCTGATCCCCCACGGAGCTGCAAGGCTTCCGGGGAAAGAGTGGCAGCCCCAGCCGGAAGAGGGTGAGTGCGTGCTCCTGGCCACCCATGTCGACCGCGGATTTTCTTTGCCACCGAGTGTTTTCTTCCGTGGTTTTTTGAACTTCTTTGGAGCGCAACTTCACCCCGAATTCTATCGCCTATCTTGCTGCGTTTGTGTCCATGTGTGCGAATTTTCTAGGCTGTCGACCGCACTGGGGATTGTTCAAGCACATATTCACGTGTTGCTCTCAGACCGTGAAGAAGGCGAGCCCAGGCGACGAAAAGACCCAAGTTGTCCAGATGTGTGGTGGTCTGGGGATCCAGATGAGAAACAAGAGCACCTTCCCAACCATGTCATTTCCCGAGTCAGTCAGAGGCTGGCAGTCGACCTGGTTCTACTGCCAGAACGAGCCGACGCCGGGGCAGTCGAGTGGACTCCCTCAGTTTACCATGGCCCGAGTGAACAAACCTTCTTCATTGAAGGTGATTCCGGAGGAGAAAGCCGACGTGAAGATGCTGATGGAGCGTGTAGTTCAGTTGGTTCGAGATGGAGTGACTGGTATGGATCTCTTGGAAGTTTTCCTTAGACGGCGTATCCAGCCTCTTCAGTTCCGGAGCCATTGCATGTGGTTGTACTGCGGGACTGAAGATGAGACTCGGATCCACCCGGAAGCAGTCGACGATGCCATGGTGGAAAGGTGGGTGGCCGCGGTCACTGGAACAAGGATAACCCCCGTGGAGCTAGAAGGATTCCTCCACTCGACCGTCACAGCGTTCCAGACAAGGTATGTCTGCTCTACCCTCCACTGTATTCTTGTCATATTTAATTCTGTTTTCTCCGCAATCGGTCGATTGATCTTTGTCTTGATGTCTATCAGGCCCTCACTGAGCTGTACTCGATGCCCAATGGAGCACAGGCTCCGACTGAAGAGGGAGAAGCGAGCGGGGGCGAGAGCCAGGAGGAGTGGGACTCGGATGCCGCTGAGGATGATGATGATGATGATGACGATGAGGAGGACAAAGAAGAGGAGGAGGAGGAGGTCGCACCAACCGCGCTCGAAAGGCGGTCGAAGCTTGTCCATGACCCTGTGACTGAACGTGGCAAGGGGGTTGCGACTGTCCAGTCGACCAAGCGCCCTCGGACCACCTTCTCCGGCGCTGACTGAAAAGGCGTCGAAGCAGCCCAGGGCGGCCCCGTCAAAGCCGACCAAGCTCCTGCCGAAGATGAAGGTGTCCATCCCCACCATATCAGGGTAACATGTTGCTTAAGTCTTCTTGTTTTGTGTGAACTTTATCTCTGGTTGGCGCTGGAGTTAGTCGACTGATTCTTTGGAGTTGCAGTGCTGCTACTTCTGAGACCTCAGCCCGGGCTGACGACCATGAGATGGAGGACGCAGCAACCTCAAAACCTGGTACTATACTCTTAACACCGTTTCTAGTCGACTGACTCATGATCTCTAATTCTGATTCTTTTCTGTAGCTCCATCCAATGTTGTTATCACTCTCCCTGATGATGATGAAGATGAGGAACCGCTGAAGCACAGAAGGAGTAGGAAAGCGTCTGCCGGCAGGGTGCCCAGGATGTGACGGTGCCTGAGACCCTGGTCGCGGAGGAGGAGAACACCACTCGACACACTGTGTCCTTCGCAGATCCACTGACGAGTGCCTCTGCAGGCCCCTCCCTCTTCACGACGCACCACGTCCCAGAGGACCAAGCTGGCGCCGCGAAGGAGGCGATACGCCAGGCAGGGATCATGATGGAGCAGTTGAAGACCATCCGGGATGCGAGCCAAGCAGCTTACGACACCAGTTCTGCTCTTCAAAGCAATGTACAGGTTAGTCGAATCGCTTGTTCTGTTAGGATATGCTATCAAAAGCTTTTCTTTCCGGAATCTATAGCGATCACCCACTGGGTGTGTCGATTGAAACTCCGTGTTAGCGGGGGCACGCTGAGTGCACCCGCTGGGTGTAGTCCCCAAGGCTAAGGTCGACTGCTGGCAGTCGACCTTAGGCTTTATAAGTTCAGTCTTTCCGTCATTTGACTATGGCGAATGGATTTCCCAAACCGGTGGGGGCACGCTGAGTGCACCCACTGGGTGTAGTCCCCGAGATTGTGGTCGACTGCTTGCAGTCAATTACAGTCTTAAAGAATACGTCTGGTTTTTTTTGGGTCGACTGGTCGACTCTGTCTTCAATAGGATTAGTGGGGGCACGCTGAGTGCACCCACTGGGTGTAGTCCCCGAGACTACGGTCGAATGCTTGTATTCGGCTGTAGTCTTAGAAACGCATGATTTTCCTGTTCCACTCGGAAGTGAATTATCTTTGACATTTAGTCGATTGATTCTTCCCAGAGATCCTGTGACCTTGCGGCTCGCTACACTGAGCTGGAAAACAAGCACATTCAGCTCGAGCTGGATTTGAAGCTGGCTCAGGAGAATCTGACGAAGGCAAAGGAGGAGACCAAAGGTATGTTTGGTGAGACCTCGACGACTGCTTTTTCCCTTTATTTGTTTCAAAATCTGATCTTGCCTGTAACTTGCAGGTAAGGTGAAGGAGGCCCAACAGAAAAAAGACCTTGAACTAGCTGAGAAGATCAAGCTTGCTGACGAGAAGTTAGCTTCAGTCACCAAGCTTGAACAAGAAAATACCAATCTGAAAGCTGCTCTTGAGAAGAAAAATGATCTGGAGGGGAGGCCTTCCTGAGTGGACTTGCCAAGAAGTTGTTCCTTATGCTTGAAGGTAACCCTTTACGCTCGTCAATCATTTTCAACTGTGATTTTTCCATTCGACCATTGCCTTGACTCGGTGACTGTCCTTGTAGAGTTTTGTCAAAACTTTGAAGAAGAGACTAGCCGGCTGGAACCAAACCTTGATCCCGTCAATTCTCCGGTGAACGATGAAGTTGCCATGAATGTTTTCCGACTGGAGTCCCGTGTTGCAGCTGTCGTGGACTATCTTGCAAGGCTGAAGGTCGCCACATCTCGCATCGACTCAACGCTCTGGCCCAGGGAGACACTCCAGAACGACCTAGAGTCGCTGATGGCTCGCCTGAACACGGTCCCTGGTCGAGTGCAGGAGTGGAAAAAGTCCTCGGCTCAGTGCGGTGCAGATGTTGCTCTGTGTCTGGCCCGAGTCCACTGCAAAGATGCGCGAGAAGACAAGCTGGCGGCTCTCCGGGTGGCCAACACCAAGAAACACAACTTCAGGTCCTTCATGGAAACCTTCATTGCTGCTGCCACTCGGATCGCAGATGGAATTGATCTTGATGAGTTCGTTGCTCCTTCCAGCCCTCCACAGGAGGGGTAAAAAACTTCTTTTAAGCTCGACACTTTAAATTTGCCTCGGTATGCCGAGTGAATTTGTAACCGATAAACCTTAACAGGCTTAGCGCCTGAGCACTTTCGGTTCCTTTAGGTATCGATCTGAACTTGGATTTGATGTTTGAATATGATTGCTTTTGGCTCGAAATGTCTTTTGCAGGTTCAAAGCAAGACGCTCACTGCAGTCGACTTGTTCCTTAATTCACTTAGGCGAGCGCTGGGCTGCAGCTAAGCCCCCGAGTGAGAGGTTTGCTCTTCACTCGGCAGGATTTTTGTAACTTAGGCGAGCACTGGGCTGCAGCTAAGCCCCCGAGTGAGAGGTTTGCTCTTCACTCGGTAGGATTTTTATATCTTAGGCGAGCGCTGGGCTGCAGCTAAGCCCCCGAGTGTGAGGTTTGCTCTACACTCGGCAGGATTTTATAACTTAGGCGAGCACTGGGCTGCAGCTAAGCCCCGAGTGAGAGGTTTGCTCTTCACTCGTTAGGATTTTTATACTTAGGCGAGCACTGGGCTGCAGCTAAGCCCCCGAGTGAGAGGTTTGCTCTTCACTCGGTAGGATTTTCGCGTTGTACTTGTGACGAAGCTCAGAGGAGAGGGTCGTAGTCGACCTGCACCTCGTCCTCCTTACAACGCACGTTGTACTTATGGCGTAGCTCAGAGAAGAGGGTCGCAGTCGACCTGCATCGTCCTCCTTGCGAGCGCACATTGTACTTATGGCGTAGCTCAGAGGAGAGGGTCGCAGTCGACCTGCACCTCGTCCCCTTGCGAGCGCACATTGTGCTTAGGCGAGTGTTTAAACTGCAGCTAAGCCCCCGAGTGGAAGTCTGGCTTACCACTCGGTAGGATTTTATAACTTAGGCGAGTACTTGGACTGCAGCTAAGCCCCCGAGTGGAAGTCTGGCTTACCACTCGGTAGGATTTCTATAACTTAGGCGAGCGCTGGGCTGCAGCTAAGCCCCCGAGTGGAAGTCTAGCTTACCACTCAGTAGGATTTTTATGACTTAGGCGAGTACTTGGACTGCAGCTAAGCCTACGAGTGGAAGTCTGGCTTACCACTCGGTAGGATTTTGTTTAAACTTAGGCGAAACGGATTCGCAGCTAAGCCTCCGAGTGGGAGTCTGGCTCACCACTCGGTAAGGATTTTTTTTACAAACTTAGGCGAAATGGATTCGCGGCCAAGTCACCCACTGAGGGGAAATTTTATTGGACAAATAAAAAGTGATAAAAATTATGGAGAAATTATGACACTATTATTTTGTAATCCATGAACTACAGAAGTACTTATTACAACTCATCCGAGTGAAAACTTTAAGTGTAAAATGGGCGGAGTAGTTCCGCGTTCCAGGCTCGGGGCTCGTCGATATTGTGTTCGACGTTGTAAAGACGGCATGCCCCGTTGTGGAGAACTTTGGTGACGATGAAGGGTCCTTTCCAAGAAGGAGCAAGTTTGTGTTGTTTCTGCTGATCCACTCGGAGAACTAAATCCCCTTCCTGGAAGGCTCGACCCCTCACATTTCTGGCGTGGAAACGACGCAAGTCTTGTTGGTAGATGGTCGATCGGATCAGAGCCATCTCCCTTTCTTCCTCTAAAAGGTCGACTGCGTCCTGCCGCGCTTGTTCAGCTTCTGCTTCGTTGTAAAGTTCAACTCGAGGGGCATTGTGGAGAAGATCACTCGGCAAGACTGCTTCAGCTCCGTAGACCAAGAAGAATGGAGTTATTCCGGTCGACCGATTAGGTGTGGTCCGCAGTCCCCAAAGCACCGAGGGAAGTTCGTCGACCCACGCTCCAGCTGCATGCTTGAGATCACGCATCAGTCGGGGTTTCAATCCCTTGAGAATCAGGCCATTGGCTCGCTCTGCTTGTCCATTCGACTGCGGATGGGCGACTGAAGCGTAGTCGACTCGTGTGCCTTGAGAGTTGCAGAAATCCCTGAATTCCTCCGAGTCAAAGTTCGACCCATTATCCGTAATGATGCTGTGCGGGACTCCATATCTGAATATCAGTTCCCTGATGAAGCTAACAGTAGTACCGGCGTCAAGGTTCTTGATTGGCTTAGCCTCAATCCACTTGGTGAACTTGTCGACTGCCACCAATACATGCGTGAAGCCACTTCGACCTGTTCTCAAGGGACCGACCATGTCCAACCCCCATACTGCGAAAGGCCAGACGAGTGGAATGGTCTTCAGAGCTGACGCAGGCTTGTGTGACATACTTGAGTAGAACTGACATCCTTCGCACTTGTCCACTATTTCCTTTGCCATCTCATTCACCTTTGGCCAGTAAAATCCGGCTCGGTATGCTTTGGCCACGATGGTTCGAGAGGACGCATGATGACCACAGGTCCCCGAGTGGATATCATTGAGGATGATTCGACCTTCTTCTGGCGTTATGCACTTCTGACCAACTCCAGTCGCGCTTTCTCTATACAACTGTCCTTTGATTACGGTAAAGGCCTTAGATCGACGGACGATCTGTCGAGCCTCTTCCTCATCCTCTGGGAGCTCTTTTCTCAGGATATACGCGATATACGGAACTGTCCAGTCGGGGATGACCACCAAGACCTCCATGACCAAGTCGACCACTGCTGGGACTTCTACCTCAGTCGGATCCGTGGCACTCTTGGGCTGTGGAGCTTCTTCAGTGAAAGGGTCTTCCTTAACTGATGGCGTATGAATATGCTCCAAGAACACACCACTCGGAATGGCTTCTCTCTTGGAACCTATCTTTGCTAGATCATCAGCTGCTTGATTTTTCAGTCGGGGTATATGATGGAGCTCTAACCCCTCAAACTTCTTTTCCAGCTTCCTCACTGCACTGCAGTATCCAGTCATGGCTGGGCTTCTCACGTCCCACTCCTTCATCACTTGGTTGACCACTAAATCTGAATCGCCATAGACCATCAGGCGACGGACGCCGAGTGAAATGGCCATGCGCAATCCGTATAAGAGGGCCTCATACTCTGCCTCATTGTTGGAGGAATCAAAGTGAATCTGGAGCACATATCTGAGCTTATCTCCTCTGGGGGAAACCAGGACAACCCCAGCACCGGAACCATTCAACATCTTAGAGCCATCAAAGAACATGGTCCAATGCTCCGAGTGAACTTCAGTCGGCTGCTGCTGTTCAATCCACTCGGCGAGGAAATCTGCTATTGCCTGGGACTTAATGGCTTTCTTTGCCTCAAACTTGATATCAAGGGGAAGAAGTTCAATCGCCCATTTCGCCACTCGACCAGTTGCATCTCTGTTGTGCAAAATCTCTGATAGTGGAGCGTCGCTGACGACTGTGATGGAATGATCAGAGAAATAATGAGCAACCTTCTTTGTGGTCATGTATATTCCATACACAAGCTTCTGATAATGAGGATATCTCTGCTTGGATGGAGTCAAGACTTCAGACAAATAATACACTGGGCGCTGAACTTTGAAGCTTTTCCTTCTTCTTCCCGCTCGACCGTAAGCACTGTACTGACGACTTGTCCTGTGGCTGCGATATAAAGCAACAGAGGCTCTTTGCTGATTGGAGCAGCAAGCACCGGCTGGGTGGAGAGCAGAGCTTTTAGCTCGGCAAACGCTGCATCAGCTTCTGGAGTCCACTCGAACTTGTCTGCCTTCTTCATCAGTCGGTAAAGAGGCAATGCCTTTTCACCGAGTCGTGAGATGAATCGACTTAATGCGGCCAAGCATCCAGTAAGCTTCTGGACATCGTGCACTCGCACAGGGCGTTTCATTCGGAGAATAGTGCCGATCTTTTCTGGATTAGCGTCGATCCCTCGCTCGGAAACGAGAAAACCGAGTAACTTGCCACCAGGAACTCCGAATGTGCACTTTGATGGATTGAGCTTGATATCATACCTTCTGAGGTTGGCAAATGTTTCGGCGAGGTCAGCGAGCAGGTCGGAACCTTTTCGTGACTTGACGACGATATCATCCATATACGCTTCCACATTCCGACTGATTTGAGTGAGTAGACACTTCTGAATCATTCGCATAAATGTGGCTCCGGCATTCTTGAGGCCGAATGGCATGGTGATATAGCAGAAGCACCCGAATGGAGTGATGAAAGCTGTTTTTACCTCGTCGGGTCCGTACAGACGGATCTGGTGGTACCCGGAGTAGGCGTCTAGAAAAGACAATCTCTCGCATCCCGCGGTCGAGTCAACAATTTGATCTATGCGAGGGAGAGGAAAATGATCTTTCGGGCAGGCCCGGTTGATGTGCTTGAAATCAATGCACATTCGGAGCGATTTGTCCTTCTTAGGAACCATGACGACATTAGCGAGCCACTCGGAGTGGTATATCTCTCGGATAAATCCTGCCGCCAACAGTCGAGCCACTTCCTCACCAATGGCTTTTCTCTTCTGGACGGCGGACCGCCGAAGATGCTCTTTGACTGGTTTTGCTGATGAGTCGACTCTTAGGCGATGCTCAGCCAGTCCCCTGGGAACACCTGGCATGTCAGCGGGCTTCCATGCAAAAATGTCCCAGTTCTCACGGAGGAACTGGATGAGCGCTTCTTCCTATTTCGGGTCGAGTGTTGTGGAGATGTGGGTCGGGGCTGCATCGGGGTCGGTCGGGTGAATGTGAACAGGCTTCGTCTCACCAGACGACTGAAATGCAGATTCTGTGGCGGGTTTCTTGGATCGCAGCAAATCACTCGGATCTGCGTTTTGCTTGTATTCTTCAAACTCGACCGCTGTCACCTGGGAATCGGCAATCTTTGAGCCCTTCTGAAAGCACTCTTCTGCCTTTTTCCGATCACCGGTGACAGTGATCACTCCTTTGGGGCCGGGCATCTTCAATTTGAGGTACACGTAACATGGTCGAGCCATGAACCGTGCATAAGCTGGTCTCCCCAAAATGGCGTGATATGCACTCTGAAAATCCACGACCTCAAACGTCAACTTCTCTTTGCGAAAATGTTTCGAATCACCAAACACCACGTCCAGAGCTATTTGGCCGAGTGACTCGGCTTTCTTCCCTGGTATAACTCCATGAAAGCTCATGTTACTGGTGCTCAGTCGGGACATCGGAATGCCCATTCCTTTCAGTGTGTCTGCATACAACAAATTCAGCCCACTACCACCGTCCATCAGCACTTTGTCAGTCGAGTGCCTTCGACAACTGGATCGACCACCAAAGCTTGCCTCCCAGGGGTGGCAATATGAGTCGGGTGATCAGATTGGTCGAATGTGATGGGTGTTTGGGACCATCTCAGATAATTTGCTTTTGCTGGGGCAACCATGTTCACCTCACGGTTAATGACTTTCAATCGACTCTTGCTTTCCACATCTGCAAAGATCATCAGAGTGGAGTTGACATGCGGATATCCTTCCTCACTGTCCTCCTTGTCTTCGGCCTTGTCCGACTCCTTTTCCTTGTCCTTAGACTGTTTTCCTTGAAACTGCTGGATCAGGAGTCGACATTGGCGAGTGGTATGCTTCGGGTAAATGATATTCCCCTCTTCGTCTTTCTTCGTGTGGATGTGACACGGCATATCCATCACATCGTTCCCTTCTTTATCCTTTACCTTCTTAGGGTTCCAGGATCCTTTTGGTTTCCCTTTAAACTTTCCCTGAGTCACGGCCAGAGCCTCTCCAGGAGCTGCTGGTTCAGCCTTCCGCTTCTGTTTCCGACTGGTGTTTCCCTTCTCTGACTGACTCGGCTTGTGCTTGCCGCTTCGGAGTCGGTCTTCTTCTTCACCGTTGGCGTACTTGGTAGCAATCTCCATCATCCGACTCAAGGTCATGTCTCCGGTTCGACCAAATTTCAAACTCAATTCTCTGTTCTTGACACCATCCTTGAAGGCGCAGACTGCCTGATGATCAGACACATTCTCCACAGTATGGTGCAAAGTGATCCATCTCTGAATATACTCCCTGAGGGTCTCATTGGTCTTCTGCACATAGACTTGCAGCTCCGTCAATCCAGTCGGTCGCTTGCAAGTTCCTTCAAACGTTCTGACGAACACTCGGGACAGATCTTCCCAAGTGTAAATGCTGCTAGGAGGTAACTGATTCAACCACGCTCTGGCAGAACCTTCCAACATGAGGGGCAAATGCTTCATGGCCACCTCGTCATTCCCACCACCAGTCTGAACCGCCACTCGGTAGTCCTCAAGCCAAGTTTCAGGCTTAGACTCACCGGTGAACTTGCTGACTCCTGTTGCCAACCTGAAATTGGGGGGGATCACTGCGGCTCTGATAGCCCTGCTGAAACATTCTGGACCAGAAACATGCACTCGACTGCTTGTGGGCGCATCTCTGTCGGGCCCACCCCGATGGGCTCTGTTCCGGTCGACTAAGCCTTGCATGATAATGGATCGCGCGTCGAAGCCCGGTTCCCTGGGGTCGACTGGAGATCTTCGCCCCACACTGAGCTGACGCCTGTCATCTTGCTGCCGAGGAACGTAAGACCCACTCCTCGGAGGGGAAGTGGGCACTCGACGCCTATCATCCCGGTCGTGTCGGTCTCCATACTGGTCTCGCCGATTCTCGTGCCCTTCACGCCGCGGAGGCGATCTGGGATTGTGAGCCGACTGAACCGTATTCGCAGCGACGGATCGACTGTGAATTTTGTTGCGCGACTGCGACACGGCTGAACTCTGGTCTCCTGCTACCCGGAGCAAATCCCTGATCTGCATCAAGCCTCTGCCAGCTTCCGATTGAGAGGGCTGGATGGACTCTGCTATACGGGTCGCAGCTGCTAAATTCTGGATTGGGGTTCGATATACCTGAGTCGGCGGGAAGAGTTGACGTCGATGGCGTCGGGAACTCGTTGCCGCGCGCGCTCGTCGAGTGCTCGCTGAAGATTCTCCAAGCGAGCGTGTTCGGCCAAATTGGCCAAACGTGCCTCCTCCAAGGCGTGAGCCTCGGGGGTTTCTCCGGCGATGGGATTATGCAGGGCATCCATGTTCCTGCGGCGAAGTTCCTCTCTTTGCAGTGAGTCGAGTGGCTCGGGCTGGTACTCTTCGTGGTCCCGTGCGGGGTCGTCTCCGCCGCCTGCCCCGCCTTCATGGGCGAAGCCAGGGGGACTGCGAGGTCCGTTGACCATCAGGATTTCCACCGCCGGATCACTGCTATCGCATTCGGATGCAGTCTCTACGGAGCCAGTCGACAGATCGAACAGGCCGTAGAGAGATTCGCGGGCTCGATTGCCGCAACTTGGGCGGTGGCCGTCTGGCGAGCCACCGCGTGTCTCACCCACCGCTGAAGCCTCGACCGACCAGAGCGCTTGCGCTGGCGGGAGACCGGGAGGGTGGTCGATAGGGGAGTCGACCGATACGGGGTCGACGGTTGTCGCAGCAGAACGCCGCGGACACATGCGCGAAAATGCGTCGCACCGCGGACGGGGAGCGCATCAACGTCGAGTGGAGCCTCCTGGAGCCAGGCGGAGTCGTCAGTGACGAAGGTGAGAGCACCGAGACGGATCTCGCGAACCTCGACCAAAACTCCAGCAGTCATCATGATGAATATACTCGGAAGAATCGCAACTTCTCCAAAAAATCGCTAAAACACCTGCCCCACAGTGGGCGCCAACTGTCGTGGTTCTAAGTCTGACAGTAGAGTGGGGGTAGGTATGGAGAGGCAAGGTCCTAGCTATGGAGAGGTTGTAAACACAAGAGATGTACGAGTTCAGGCCCTTCTCGGAGGAAGTAAAAGCCCTACGTCTCGGAGCCCGGAGGCGGTCGAGTGGATTATGTGTATATGAGTTACAGGGGTGCGAACCCTTCTGCCTGTGGAGGGGGGTGGCTTATATAGAGTGCGCCAGGACCCCAGCCAACCCACGTAATGAAGGGTTTAAGGTACATTAAGTCTGGGGCGTTACTGGTAACGCCCCACATAAAGTGTCTTAACTATCATAAAGTCTACTTAATTACATACCGTTGCAGTGCAGAGTGCTTCTTGACCTTCTGGTGGTCGAGTGAGTCTTCATGGTCGAGTCCTTCAAGTCAGTCGAGTGGGTTCCTCGTAGGTCGACTGGAAGGTGATCTCTTCTAAGGGTGTCCTTGGGCAGGGTACTTAGATCAGGTCTATGACCCTACCCTAGGTACATGACTCCATCATGTTTCCGGAACAGAGCCCATCGGGGTGGGCCCGACAGAGATGCGCCCACAAGCAGTCGAGTGCATGTTTCTGGTCCAGAATGTTTCAGCAGGGCTATCAGAGCCGCAGTGATCCCCCCCAATTTCAGGTTGGCAACAGGAGTCAGCAAGTTCACCGGTGAGTCTAAGCCTGAAACTTGGCTTGAGGACTACCGAGTGGCGGTTCAGACTGGTGGTGGGAATGACGAGGTGGCCATGAAACATTTGCCCCTCATGTTGGAAGGTTCTGCCAGAGCGTGGTTGAATCAGTTACCTCCTAGCAGCATTTACACTTGGGAAGATCTGTCCCGAGTGTTCGTCAGAACGTTTGAAGGAACTTGCAAGCGACCGGCTGGATTGACGGAGCTGCAAGTCTGTGTGCAGAAGACTAATGAGACCCTCAGGGAGTATATTCAGAGATGGATCACTTTGCACCATACTGTGGAGAATGTGTCTGATCATCAGGCAGTCTGCGCCTTCAAGGATGGCGTCAAGAACAGAGAATTGAGTTTGAAATTTGGTCGAACCGGAGACATGACCCTGAGTCGGATGATGGAGATTGCTACCAAGTACGCCAACGGTGAAGAAGAAGACCGACTCCGAAGCGGCAAGTACAAGCCGAGTCAGTCGGAGAAGGGAAATACCAGTCGGAAATAGAAACGGAAGGCTGAACCAGCAGCTCCTGGAGAGGCTCTGGCCGTGACTCAGGGAAAGTTCAAAGGGAAACCTAAAGGATCCTGGAACCCTAAGAAGGTGAAGGATAAAGAAGGGAACGATGTGATGGATATGCCGTGTCACATCCACACGAAGAAAGATGAAGAGGGCAATATCATTTACCCGAAGCATACCACTCGCCAATGTCGACTCCTAATCCAGCAGTTTCAAGGAAAACAGTCTAAGGACAAGGAAAAGGAGTCGGACAAGGCCGAAGACAAGGAGGACAGTGAGGAAGGATATCTGCATGTCAACTCCACTCTGATGATCTTCGCAGATGTGGAAAGCAAGAGCCGACTGAAGGTCATTAATCGTGAGGTGAACATGGTTGCCCCAGCAAAACCAAGTTATCTGAGATGGTCCCAAACATTCGCAGATGGTTGCCCCAGCAAAACCATCACATTCGACCAATCTGATCACCCGACTCATATTGCCACCCCTGGGAGGCAAGCTTTGGTGGTCGATCCAATTGTCGAAGGCACTCGACTGACAAAGGTGCTGATGGACGGTGGTAGTGGGCTGAACTTGTTGTATGCAGACACACTGAAAGGAATGGGCATTCCGATGTCCCGACTGAGCACCAGTAACATGAGCTTCCATGGAGTTATACCAGGGAAGAAAGCCGAGTCACTCGGCCAAATAGCTCTGGATGTGGTGTTTGGTGACTCAAAACATTTTCGCAAAGAGAAGTTGACGTTTGAGGTCGTGGATTTTCAGAGTGCGTACCACGCCATTTTGGGGAGGCCAGCTTACGCACGGTTCATGGCTCGACCATGTTACGTGTACCTCAAACTGAAGATGCCCGGCCCCAAAGGAGTGATCACTGTCACCGGTGATCGGAAAAAGGCAGAAGAATATTTTCAGAAGGGTTCAAAGATTGCCGATTCCTAGGTGACAGCGGTCGAGTTTGAAGAATATAAGCAAAGCGCAGATCCGAGTGACTTGCTGCGATCCAAGAAACCCGCCACAGAATCTGCATTTCAGTCGTCCGGTGAGACGAAGCCTGTTCACATTCACCCGACCGACCCCAATGCAGCCCCGACCCACATCTCCACAACACTCGACCCGAAATAGGAAGAAGCGCTCATCCAGTTCCTCCGTGAGAACTGGGACATTTTCGCATGGAAGCCAGCTGACATGCCAGGTGTTCCCAGGGGACTGGCTGAGCATCGCCTAAGAGTCGACTCATCAGCAAAACCAGTCAAAGAGCATCTTCGGCGGTCCGCCGTCCAGAAGAGAAAGGCTATTGGTGAGGAAGTGGCTCGACTGTTGGCGGCAGGATTTATCCGAGAGATATACCACTCCGAGTGGCTCGCTAATGTCGTCATGGTTCCTAAGAAGGACAAATCGCTCCGGATGTGCATTGATTTCAAGCACATCAACCGGGCCTGCCCGAAAGATCATTTTCCTCTCCCTCGCATAGATCAAATTGTTGACTCGACCGCGGGATGCGAGAGATTGTCTTTTCTAGACGCCTATTCCGGGTACCACCAGATCCGTCTGTACGGACCCGATGAGATAAAAACAGCTTTCATCACTCCATTCGGGTGCTTCTGCTATATCACCATGCCATTCGGCCTCAAGAATGCCGGAGCCACATTTATGCGAATGATTCAGAAGTGTCTTCTCACTCAAATCAGTCGGAATGTGGAAGCGTATATGGATGATATCGTCGTCAAGTCACGAAAAGGTTCCGACCTGCTCGCTGACCTCGCCGAAACATTTGCCAACCTCAGAAGGTATGATATCAAGCTCAATCCATCAAAGTGCACATTCGGAGTTCCTGGTGGCAAGTTACTCGGTTTTCTCATTTCCGAGCGAGGGATCGATGCTAATCCAGAAAAGATCGGCACTATTCTCCGAATGAAACGCCCTGTGCGAGTGCACGATGTCCAGAAGCTTACTGGATGCTTGGCCGCATTAAGTCGATTCATCTCACGACTCGGTGAAAAGGCATTGCCTCTTTACCGACTGATGAAGAAGGCAGACAAGTTCGAGTGGACTCCAGAAGCTGATGCAGCGTTTGCCGAGCTAAAAGCTCTGCTCTCCACCCAGCCGGTGCTTGCTGCTCCAATCAGCAAAGAGCCTCTGTTGCTTTATATCGCAGCCACAGGACAAGTCGTCAGTACAGTGCTTATGGTCGAGCGGGAAGAAGAAGGAAAAGCCTTCAAAGTTCAGCGCCCAGTGTATTATTTGTCTGAAGTCTTGACTCCATCCAAGCAGAGATATCCTCATTATCAGAAGCTTGTGTATGGAATATACATGACCACGAAGAAGGTTGCTCATTATTTCTCTGATCATTCCATCACAGTCGTCAGCGACGCTCCACTATCAGAGATTTTGCACAACAGAGATGCAACTGGTCGAGTGGCGAAATGGGCGATTGAACTTCTTCCCCTTGATATCAAGTTTGAGGCAAAGAAAGCCATTAAGTCCCAGGCAATAGCAGATTTCCTCGCCGAGTGGATTGAACAGCAGCAGCAGACTGAAGTTCACTCGGAGCATTGGACCATGTTCTTTGATGGCTCTAAGATGTTGAATGGTTTCGGTGCTGGGGTTGTTCTGGTTTCCCCCAGAGGAGATAAGCTCAGATATGTGCTCCAGATTCACTTTGATTCCTCCAACAATGAGGCAGAGTATGAGGCCCTCTTATACGGATTGCGCATGGCCATCTCACTCGGCGTCCGTCGCCTGATGGTCTATGGCGATTCAGATTTAGTGGTCAACCAAGTGATGAAGGAGTGGGACGTGAGAAGCCCAGCCATGACTGGATACTGCAATGCAGTGAGGAAGCTGGAAAAGAAGTTTGAGGGTTAGAGCTCCATCATATACCCCGATTGAAAAATCAAGCAGCTGATGATCTAACAAAGATTGGTTCCAAGAGAGAAGCCATTCCGAGTGGCGTGTTTTTGGAACATATTCATACGCCGTCAGTTAAGGAAGACCCTTTCACTGAAGAAACCCCACAACCCAAGAGTGCCACGCATCCGACTGAGGTAGAAGTCCCAGCAGTGGTCGACTTGGTTATGGAGGTCTTGGTAGTCACGCCCGACTGGACAATTCCCTATATCGCGTATATCCTGAGAAAAGAGCTCCCAGAGGATGAGGAAGAGGCTCGACAGATCGTCCGTCGATCTAAGGCCTTTACCGTTATCAAAGGACAGTTTTATAGAGAGAGCGCGACTGGAGTTGGTCAAAAGTGCATAACGCCGGAGGAAGGTCGAATCATTCTCAATGATATCCACTCGGGGACCTGTGGTCATCATGCGTCCTCTCGGACCATCGTGGCCAAAGCATACCGAGCCGGATTTTACTGGCCAAAGGCGAATGAGATGGCAAAGGAAATAGTGGACAAGTGCGAAGGATGTCAGTTCTACTCAAATATGTCACACAAGCCTGCGTCAGCTCTGAAGACCATTCCACTCGTCTGGCCTTTCGTAGTTTGGGGGTTGGACATGGTCGGTCCCTTGAGAACAGGTCGAAGTGGCTTCACGCATGTATTGGTGGCAGTCGACAAGTTCACCAAGTGGATTGAGGCTAAGCCAATCAAGAACCTTGACGCCGGTACTGTTGTTAGCTTCATCAGGGAACTGATATTCAGATATGGAGTCCCGCACAGCATCATTACGGATAATGGGTCGAACTTTGACTCGGAGGAATTCAGGGATTTCTGCAACTCTCAAGGCACACTAGTCGACTACGCTTCAGTCGCCCATCCGCAGTCGAATGGACAAGCAGAGCGAGCCAATGGCCTGATCCTCAAAGGATTGAAACCCCGACTGATGCGTGATCTCAAGCATGCAGCTGGAGCATGGGTCGACGAACTTCCCTCGGTGCTTTGGGGACTGTGGACCACACCTAATCGGTCGACCGGAAGAACTCCATTCTTCTTGGTCTACGGAGCTAAAGCAGTCCTGCCGAGTGATCTTCTCCACAATGCCCCTCGAGTTGAACTTTACAACGAAGCAGAAGCTGAACAAGCGCGACAGGACGCAGTCGACCTTTTAGAGGAAGAAAGGGAGATGACTCTGATCCGATCGACCATCTACCAACAAGACTTGCGTCGTTTCCACGCCCGAAATGTGAGGGGTCGAGCCTTCCAGGAAGGGGATTTAGTTCTCCGAGTGGATCAGCAGAAACAACACAAACTTGCTCCTTCTCGGGAAGGACCCTTCATCGTCACCAAAGTTCTCCACAATGGGGCGTACCTTCTTTACAATGTCGAACACAATATCGACGAGCCCCGAGCCTGGAACGCGGAACTACTCCGCCCATTTTACACTTAAAGTTTTCACTCGGATGAGTTGTAATAAGTACTTCTGTAGTTCATGGATTACAAAATAATAGTGTCATAATTTCTCCATAATTTTTGTCACTTTTTATTTGTCCAATAAAATTTCCCCTCAGTGGGTGACTTGGCCGCGAATCCGTTTCTCCTAAGTTTGTAAAAAAAATCCTTACCGAGTGGTGAGCCAGACTCCCACTCGGAGGCTTAGCTGCGAATCCGTTTCGCCTAAGTTTAAACAAAATCCTACCGAGTGGTAAGCCAGACTTCCACTCGTAGGCTTAGCTGCAGTCCAAGTACTCGCCTAAGTCATAAAAATCCTACTGAGTGGTAAGCCAGACTTCCACTCGGGGGCTTAGCTGCAGCCCAGCGCTCGCCTAAGTTATAGAAATCCTACCGAGTGGTAAGCCAGACTTCCACTCGGGGGCTTAGCTGCAGCCAAGCGCTCGCCTAAGTTATAGAAATCCTACCGAGTGGTAAGCCAGACTTCCACTCGGGGGCTTAGCTGCAGTTTAAACACTCGCCTAAGCACAATGTGCGCTCGCAAGGGGGACGAGGTGCAGGTCAACTGTGACCCTCTCCTCTGAGCTACGCCATAAGTACAATGTGCGCTCGCAAGGAGGACGAATGTGTAGGTCGATTCCGACCCTCTTCTCTGAGCTACGCCATAAGTACAACGTGCGGTTGTAAGGAGGACGAGGTGCAGGTCGACTACGACCCTCTCCTCTGAGCTTCGTCACAAGTACAACGCGAAAATCCTACCGAGTGAAGAGCAAACCTCTCACTCGGGGGCTTAGCTGCAGCCCAGTGCTCGCCTAAGGTATAAAAATCCTACCGAGTGAAGAGCAAACCTCTCACTCGGAGGCTTAGCTACAGCCCAGTGCTTGCCTAAGTTATAAAAATCCTGCCGAGTGTAGAGCAACCTCACACTCGGGGGCTTAGTTGCAGCCCAGCGCTCGCCTAAGATATAAAAATCCTACCGAGTGAAGAGCAAACCTCTCACTCGGGGGCTTAGCTGCAGCCCAGTGCTCGCCTAAGTTACAAAAATCCTGCCGAGTGAAGAGCAAACCTCTTACTCGGGG
Organism: Triticum aestivum; assembly: GCF_018294505.1. Lineage (NCBI taxonomy): Eukaryota > Viridiplantae > Streptophyta > Magnoliopsida > Poales > Poaceae > Triticum > Triticum aestivum. Next base: position 3,983,469 of record NC_057798.1, read on the forward strand.
GCTTAGCTGCAGCCCAGCGCTCGCCTAAGTGAATTAAGGAACAAGTCGACTACAGTGAGCGTCTTGCTTTGAACCTGCAAAAGACATTTCGAGCCAAAAGCAATCATATTCAAACATCAATTCCAAGTTCAGATCGATACCTAAAGGAACCGAAAGTGCTCAGGCGCTAAGCCTGTTAAGGTTTATCGGTTACAAATTCACTCGGCATACCGAGGCAAATTTAAAGTGTCGAGCTTAAAAGAAGTTTTTTACCCCTCCTGTGGAGGGCTGGAAGGAGCAACGAACTCATCAAGATCAATTCCATCTGCGATCCGAGTGGCAGCAGCAATGAAGGTTTCCATGAAGGACCTGAAGTCGTCTTTCTTGGTGTTGGCCACCCGGAGAGCCGCCAGCTTGTCTTATCGCGCATCTTTGCAGTGGACTCGGGCCAGACACATAGCAACATCTGCACCGCACCGAGCCGAGGACTTTTTTCCACTCCTGCACTCGACCAGGGACCGTGTTCAGGCGAGCCATCAGCGACTCTAGGTCGTTCTGGAGTGTCTCCCTAGGCCTGAGCGTTGAGTCGATGCGAGATGTGGCGACCTTCAGCCTTGCAACATAGTCCACGACAGCTGCAACACGGGACTCCAGTCGGAAAACATTCATGGCAACTTCATCGTTCACCGGAGAATTGACGGGATCAAGGTTTGGTTCCAGCCGGCTAGTCTCTTCTTCAAAGTTTTGACAAAACTCTACCAGGACAATCACCGAGTCAAGGCAATGGTCGAATGGAAAAATCACAGTTGAAAATGATTGACGAGCGTAAAGGGTTACCTTCAAGCATAAGGAACAACTTCTTGGCAAGTCCACTCAGGAAGGCCTCCAGATCATTTTTCTTCCCGGTCAACTGGCTGACTTTGTCGGTCAGGGCAGCTTTGTCAGTTTTCAGTCGACTGACTTCCTTGTTGGCGATCCCAAGAGCAGCTTTCAGATTGGTATTTTCTTGTTCGAGCTTGGTGACTGAAGCTAACTTCTCGTCAGCAAGCTTGATCTTCTCATCTAGCTCAAGGTCTTTTTTCTTCTGGGCCTCCTTCACCTTGCCTGCAAGTTATAGCAAGGTCAGATTTTGAAACAAATGAAGGGAAAAAGGAGTCGTCGAGGTCTCACCGAACATACCTTTGGTCTCCTCCCTCGCCTTCGTCAGATTCTCCTGAACCAGCTTCAGATCCAGTTCGAGCTGAATGTGCTTGTTTTCCAGCTCGGTGTAACGAGCCGCAAGGTCACAGGATTTCTGCGAAGAACCAATCGACAAAAATGTCAAAGATAATTCACTTCCGAGTGGAAAAGGAAAAATCATGTGTTTCTAAGACTACAGCCGAATACAAGCATTCGACCGTAGTCTCGAGGACTACACCCAGTGGGTGCACTCAGCATGCCCCCACTAATCCTATTGAAGACAGAGTCGACCAGTCGACCCAAAAAAAACCCAGACGTATTCTTTAAGACTGTAATTGACTGCAAGCAGTCGACCACAGTCTCGGGGACTACACCCAGTGGGTGCACTCAGCGTGCCCCCACCGGTTTGGGAAATCCATTCGCCATAGTCAAATGACGGAAAGACTGAACTTATAAAGCCTAAGGTCGACTGCCAGCAGTCGACCTTAGCCTTGGGGACTACACCCAGCGGGTGCACTCAGCATGCCCCCGCTAACACGGAGTTTCAATCGACACACCCAGTGGGTGATCGCTATAGATTCCGGAAAGAAAAGCTTTTGATAGCATATCCTAACAGAACAAGCGATTCGACTGACCTGTACATTGCTTTGAAGAGCAGAACTGGCATCGTAAGCTGCTTGGCTCGCATCCCGGATGGTCTTCACCTGCTCCATCATGATCCCCGCCTGGCGTATCGCCTCCTTCGCGGCGCCAGCTTGGTCCTCTGGGACGTGGTGCGTCGTGAAGAGGGAAGGCTGTGCGGCACTCGACGAAGCAGGGAGAGCACTCGTCAGTGGATCTGCGAAGGACACGGTGTGTCGAGTGGTGTTCTCCTCCTCCGCGACCAGAGTCTCGGGCGCCGTCACATCCTGGGCCACCCTGCCGGCAGACGCTTTCCTGCTCCTTCTGTGCTTCAGTGGTTCCTCATCCTCATCATCATCAGGAAGAGTGATAACAACATTGGATGGAGCTACAGAAAAGAATCAGAATTAGAGATCATGAGTCAGTCGACTAAAAACGGAATTAAGAGTATAGTACCAGGGTTTGAGGTTGCTGCGTCCTCCATCTCATGGTCGTCAGCCCTGGCTGAGGTCTCAGAAGTAGCAGCACTGCGATTCCAAAGAATCAGTCGACTAACTCAAGCGTAAACCAGAGATAAAGCTCACACAAAACAAGAAGACTTAAGCAACATGTTTACCCTGATATGGTGGGGATGGACACCTTCATCTTCGGCAGGAGCTTGGTCGGCTTTGACGGGGCCGCCCTGGGCTGCTTCGACGCCTTTTCAGTCGGCGCCGGAGAAGTGGTCCAAGGGCGCTTGGTCGACTGCGCAACCCCCTTGCCACGTTCAGTCACAGGGTCATGGACAAGCTTCGACCGCCTTTCCGAGCGTGGTGGTGCGACCTCCTCCTCCTCCTCTTCTTCGTCCTCCTCATCGTCATCATCATCATCATCATCCTCAGCGGCATCCGAGTCCCACTCCTCCTGGCTCTCGACCACGCTCGCTTCTCCCTCTTCAGTCGGAGACTGTGCTCCATTGGGCATCGAGTACAGCTTGGTGAGGGCCTGATAGACATCAAGACAAAGATCAATCGACCAATTTGCGGAGAAAACAGAATTAAATATGACAAGAATACAGTGGAGGGTAGAGCGGACATACCTTTTCTGGAACGCTGTGACGGTCGAGTGGAGGAATCCTTCTAGCTCCACGGGGGTTATCCTTGTTCCCAGTGACCGCGGCCACCCACCTTTCCACCGTGGCGTCGTCGACTGCTTCCGGGTGGATCCGAGTCTCATCTTCAGTCCCGCAGTACAACCACATGCAATGGCTCCGGAACTGAAGAGGCTGGATACGCCGTCTAAGGAAAACTTCCAAGAGATCCATACCAGTCACTCCATCTCGAACCAACTGAACTACACGCTCCATCAGCATCTTCACGTCGGCTTTCTCCTCCGGAATCACCTTCAGTGAAGAAGGTTTGTTCACTCGGGCCATGGTAAACTGAGGGAGTCCACTCGACTGCCCCGGCGTCGGCTCGTTCTGGCAGTAGAACCAGGTCGACTGCCAGCCTCTGACTGACTCGGGAAATGACATGGTTGGGAAGGTGCTCTTTTTTCTCATCTGGATCCACAGACCACCACACATCTGGACAACTTGGGTCTTTTCGTCGCCTGGGCTCGCCTTCTTCACGGTCTGAGAGCGACACGTGAATATGTGCTTGAACAAGCCCCAGTGCGGTCGACAGCCCAGAAAATTCTCACACATGGACACAAACGCAGCAAGATAGGTGATAGAATTCGGGGTGAAGTGGTGGAGTTGCGCTCCAAAGAAGTTCAAAAAACCACGGAAGAAAACACTCGGTGGCAAAGAAAATCCGCGGTCGACATGGGTGGCCAGGAGCACGCACTCACCCTCTTCCGGCTGGGGCTGCCACTCTTTCCTCGGAAGCCTTGCAGCTCCGTGGGGGATCAGACCGTCGTTGGCCATGTCGAGGAGATCTTTCTCCGTGATGGTCGACTGGATCCAATCTCGCTGGACCCAGCCGTGCGGCAGACGGGATCTGGACGAAGACCCGCCGCGGCTGGTGGATCTCCCCTTCGCCTTCTCCGATGCCGACGCCTTCTTTGCGTGTTTCAGCGTCGCCGTCTTCTCCTTCACCATGACTGCCGGCGAGACGCGCGAGGGGAAGTTGTGCGGAGGCGAGAGCGGGCGCGTTGGGCGGAGACGAAGAGAGCAGAGAGGGAATGCTGAGGCACTGTTCAAAAACCCTCACCGGGCGCATTTATAAGATCCCTTCCGAGTGGATGACAGGTGGGCCCGGTCGATCTAATGATATCCCGAAACAGTTGCGCAGACGCGATACGTGGCGAAAAAAGCGGCGCGAGGATCGAGGCGTCTGTGCCCTATCCCATCCGAGCGCCGCGGTCCGCCCCGCTTCGCGCGCTTCCCCAAATTTTGTATCCCGCAGAATCCGCGAACGGCAGATCGGTCTGTCAGACGCGGGATTTCCTGCGATCCGTCGCTCGGAAATCGGCAAAGTCCAAAAGATCACTCGACGAAAGAAAAGAATGGATCGAGTCGACTGAAGAAAAGTTGCTCACTATCAACAAAGAGATTCTTGGTTCAAAACAACGCACGACCAGTATGCAAAGACCAATCGGAAACAACATCAACTCCTTCCTCACTCAAGCCTCAATCCATTCGGGGGCTAATGATGGAGTCATGTACCTAGGGTAGGGTCATAGACCTGATCTAAGTACCCTGCCCAAGGACACCCTTAGAAGAGATCACCTTCCAGTCGACCTACGAGGAACCCACTCGACTGACTTGAAGGACTCGACCATGAAGACTCACTCGACCACCAGAAGGTCAAGAAGCACTCTGCACTGCAACGGTCTGTAATTAAGTAGACTTTATGATAGTTAAGACACTTTATGTGGGGCGTTACCAGTAACGCCCCAGACTTAATGTACCTTAAACCCTTCATTACGTGGGTTGGCTGGGGTCCTGGCGCACTCTATATAAGCCACCCCCCTCCACAGGCAGAAGGGTTCGCACCCCTGTAACTCATATACACATAATCCACTCGACCGCCTCCGGGCTCCGAGACGTAGGGCTTTTACTTCCTCCGAGAAGGGCCTGAACTTGTACATCTCTTATGTTTACAACCTCTCCATAGCTAGGACCTTGCCTCTCCATACCTACCCCCCACTCTACTGTCAGACTTAGAACCACGACAGCAAGGAGACCTGATGTCACCTATTCTATTCAACATATATAGTGGTAGACATGTTGACGATCCTAATAGGAAGAGCTAAGGATAATGGCCCGATAGGCGGGCTCGTCCCGCATCTAGTGGACGGAGGAGTGTCCATCTTACAGTACGCTGATGATACTATCATCTTTATGGAGCATGATTTGACTTCCATAAAAGTGAATTGTTCTGCTTTGGAAGAGCTAAAGACGAACAAGAAGCTTACAAACAATTGTTCGGGTGTGAATTAGGTCCATTGCCCTTTATGTATTTGGGTATACCAATTCATCATCGCAAGCTTTCCAACAAAGAATGGAAGTGCATTGAGGATCAATTTGAAAAAAAACTATGGTGCTGGAAGGGCAAGCTTATGTCATATGGAGGCCGACTAATTCTCATTAATTCGGTACTCACGAGTATGCCAATGTTTCTCTTGTCCCTTTTAAGGTACCAGTTGGAGTTGGGAAAAGACTGGACTTCTATCGATCACGCTTCTTCTGACAAAGCGATGAGTTAAAACGAAAATACAGACTCGCTAAATGGGATATAATCTGTAGGCCAAAAGACCAAGGGACCCTGGCACACTCTATATAAGCCACACCCATCCTCTGGAACAAGGGTTCGCACCCCTTGTTACACACACCCATATTCCAGTCGACCGCCTCAGGGCACCGACTCGTAGGGCTTTTACCTCCTCTGAGAGGGGTCTGAACTCGTAAACTCGTATGTACAATTTCACCATAGCTAGGGCCTTGCCTCCTCTTACATACCCCCTACTCTTACTGTCAGACTTAGTACCACGACACCGGCCACGTTTGCGGGGTCTGTGCGGGCGGGATTTACCACGCCGACCCGCATTTTGGCGGTTATTTTGCGGGTCGGGGCCTTTTGCGGGGTCTGTTAGAGTTGCTCTAAGCACCTTTGCATTTCTATTTGTACTCCTATGTACTCTGTTGCATTATTTAAGAGTTGCTCTAAGCACCTTTGCTTTTGTATTTGTACTCCTATGTACTCTGTTGCATTATTTAAGAGTTGCTCTAAGCACCTTTGCATTTCTATTTGTACTCCTATGTACTCTATTGCATTATTTAAGAGTTGCTCTAAGCACCTTTGCATTTGTATTTGTACTCTTATGTACTCTATTGCATTATTTAAGAGTTGCTCTAAGAACCTTTACATTGGAAGAAGTCTTATTGTTTAACCGTAGGATCACTTTTCCCGTCGGATATTTTTGGCACTGCGAGGCTGATGCGCTACAGGATTTTTGTTTCCAAATTTGACTAAAGTAAATATTCTTGCCTCTGGTTGAATAAATTAACACACTTTGTTTTGGTAAAGGATGGCCGGTCACTATATTCTTCTTAATTAATGGGGAACTATCTCCTCTTAATCAATAAAAAGAAAAAACTTTTGCCTCTGGTTCAAAACAAATATTTTGTGTTCGTTACCACTGTAGCATTCACAGCTCGGCGGTAGCTGTTCACTGCAAAAAAAAAAAAACAGTGTTCACTGATTGACACTTGTAGGGGTAGTGCTATCATTTTGTTTGGTTCACTGATTGAAACTTGTAGAGGAGTTAGTCGCGGGTGGTCTACCAACGCTGCGCGCCTTCTGCGCAATTGCGGGAATCCACTATGAGACTTTTCGTTGTCGGGATCTTTTCTCATCGGATAATTTGGCACTGCCATGCGAACGTATTGTACTCCCTCCTTCCTAAATATTTGTCTTTGTAGAGATTTCAACAAGTGGCTACATACGAAGTAAAATGAGTGAATCTACATTTTAAAATGCGTCTACATACATTTGTATATTATAGTCCATTTAAATGTCTAGAAAGACAAATATTTAAAAACGGAGGGAGTATTATGCAGGGCTTGGGAGTGTTTGTCTGAAAATTCGGATAAATAAACAAAGCATTGTTTGGCAAAACAAAAATATGACAAGTTAAGCTAGAGTTTAGGCGCTCTGGACAAACGCAATAGAGACTTTGTGAGAAATCTGCTGGGTTCGGCCTGGGATCGCGAGGCTCAAAAACGGGCCAAACCGGCGGATTTTGGCGTCTTGATGGCGCGACTAGGGTTTTTGTTCGGCACCGGTGTGAAAAAAATCGCTCTGAGGAGGCCTGTTGGGTGTGGGGCAGATGCTCTAAGTTTAGTTTGAGAGAGACTTGGGATAGGTGAAGTCAAGGAAAAATACTTGTACTGTAGTCCTCGTGATCCAGATCGAACCTCTCAATTATTACCAGATCTAGATCTAGAGGTGGTACTACTCTCACTCAGTCTCGTTCGTTCACTCTCTCAAGCTGGCTCCACGGCCGGCGCTCCCCTGCTCTCCACTGCCCACCGCTGCTGTCCTTCACCTCCGCCTCGCCGTCCGGCAACGCAGCTCACTTCGCCTCCTCCTGGTCGACGCAACTCCGGTCATCTTGCCCTCTCACCATGGCGATGGCGGCTCCCACCCGGATCTGAACCAGCCGCACCCTACCGCCCGCCGCCGGACAGCAGCAGGTCAGTAGCCTCTGTGTGTGTGTGTGCACGCGCGCTCTGTTTCAGTGCCTCCATTCCTGTACCTCCCTTGCTCGGTGTGACTCACCCAACCCCCATTTGCAGCAGCTAGGTACGCGTCACCGGCGACGGCATCCGTCACCGGCAGGAAGGCAGCATCCATCACCGCCAGACCTCCGACGCACCGTGCCACCGACGCACAGCAGCAGGTCAGAGTTCTGTTTCTGTTCTCTCTCTCTCTCTCTCTCTCATGATTGGAAATTCTGTTTCCCCTTGTGATTGAAAATTCTAGCCTGATGCCTTAATTATATTTCTTTTGTGATTGAAAATTCCCAACAGGCCTGCTGTGCTGCGACCCAACCCCCAATTTGAAGCAACTAGGTGCTAGGCAGCGGCAGCGGCATCTGTCACCGGCAGGAAGGCAGACAGGCAGCATCCCATCACCGGCGTGCTTGCGACAACGTACGTACTAGTTTACAGCTACCAGCAGCCTATTTTTACCAACAAATTCCTTTTGATTCTTGGATGCAGGCGCCGCAGGTCGTCCATCTCTGCTTCTGGCCCGAGGATGGCCGACGCTGCCCTCGGCGTGGTGCAATGGGTGGTGAGCAAGGCGCTAGCCACCGTCACGGATATCTTCCAGGAGGCTTGGGAGGGCACCAGGATGTTTGGTCCCAACGTTGAGGCCCTCAGGATGGAACTGCTGCTCGTCAAGGCCACGCTCGAAAATGCTGCCTGCAAGGAGATCAGCGGTCCAGCCATGGAGGAGCTGTTGCAGATGATGCGGGACTCGGCGCACAATGCTCAAGACTTGCTGGACGAGCTGGACTACTTCCGCATCCAGGACAAGCTCCGCGGCACATATGAGGCTGCCGACGAGCACGGCGAGGGTGGTGTCCAGCACCTTGCCCGTGATGTTCGCCACACTCGCAAATCTATTAGCAAACGGCTGGCATCTTTCACCGGGTCCTGCTTTGGTGCCAATGCTCGCCATCCCCAACAAGAAGATGCAAGACAACATGTCAGCTGTTGCGCTTGGCAGCATGCTAGGCACATAACACGCGGCGATTCCTCCTCTGCGCCAAACGCCAATCAGGCTGATCAGGAGGTCTCCCCGCATCCACATGTTCATGGTAATGAAGATCGTGACAATGCACCAGAAACACCAATACCAGAGTTTAATAGGCCTGATTTCTCTCAAAGGATGACTACCATTGTAGAGAAACTGCAGCCTGTGCGTAATGAGGTTGACAAGATTTTGCAACGTTATGACCGTAGAAGTGTTCTTCACATTGCCCAGAGCCGTCCCACCACCACACCTCTGAGTGCAGAGCCAAAAATGTATGGGAGGGACCATGTCATGAAGAGTATCATAGATGATATCACGGAGGGGCAATACAGTGACAAGGCTCTAACTGTGCTTCCAGTTATTGGTCCGGGGGGAATTGGGAAGACAACTCTGATACAACACATATATAACAACCAGCAAGTGCGGAATCATTTTCCGGTCAGGATTTGGATATGTGTGTCGTTTAATTTCAACCTGGGTAAGGTGCTAGAACAGATTAAAGAATATACCCTTGCGGCTGAAGGTGAAAATGGGTGTATGAGACCAGAAGAGCTGATTGAACACAGATTGAAATCCAAGAGGTTCATACTTGTATTGGATGATATATGGCAGTTTACTAATGTGGATGACTGGGAAAAACTATTATTGATACTCGGCAAGTCACAAGAAAAGGGCTCCATGGTTCTAGTCACAACTCGGCAGAAAGAGATAGCAGATCAAGTTAAGAAAATTGTAGAGCCAAAAGAACTGAGTGGTTTAGAACCTGAAGAGTTTAGGAAGTTATTCCTTGTTTATGTCTTTGATGCAGAGCAATATCCCAGTGAAAAACTTCATTTGCGTGAGACTGGAGATAAGATAACAGAAAAACTAAGGTGCTCCCCTCTTGCAGCAAAGACCGTTGGTAGATTACTGAGGACAGACCCTTGTTTGGCTCATTGGAAAAGGGTCCTAGAAAGTAAAGAATGGGTGAAGCAGACCAATGGCAATTGGATTATGCCTGCTTTGGAGCTTAGCTATGACTTTCTCCCTTTCCACCTGCAACAATGTTTTTCCTATTCTGCATTGTTTCCTGAAGATTACCCTTTCAGAAGCCGTGAGCTCATCAGCCTGTGGATTGGACTAGATATTTTGATACTTGATGGTCAAAATCAAACACTTGAAGACATAGGTTTCAGAAATTTACAGGAGTTAGTCATCCATGGATTTTTCAGAGAAGAGCAAATTGATGGTGATCGGTGTTATGTTATGCATGACCTGCTGCATGATTTGGCATTGAAGGTTGCATCTCATGATTGCCTTAGTTTACGTTTCCCTGATGTTGGATCAGTAAAAATTCAGCCTACAACCCGACACTTGTCTATTAGCACAGAGGACTTGGATAAATATGATGCAGTGTCTGGTGAAAAATTAAAGACTAAATTGGAAAAACTGAAGACAACAGTGAAGGTTGAACATTTGCAAACACTGATGTTATTTGGGGAAATGGATGAAGGTTTTGCCAAGATACTTGGTGATTTTTTTGGGGAAGCAAATGCTCTTCGTGTTCTTTATTTTCCCCACCTGATGTGCCCCATGGAGTCTGTGTTACATACCTTTTCAAGACTTGTCCACCTACGATGCCTATGTCTAGGAACACGGATGAGACAGATGCAGTTACCACCTAACATCTCTAAATTTTATCATTTAAGGGTTCTAGATCTTGAGAGGTGGGGTGGCAGTGGTGATTTCCCCGAAGACATGTGCAACCTTGCAAAATTGTGCCACTATTATCCCCCAAGGGATGATGGGCTTCAGTTTGATATTTATAATGTGGGAAAACTTAAACTCTTAGAAAAGTTAATGGTATTTCGTGTCAATAAAAAGAATGAAGGATTTGAACCAAAGCAGCTTGAGCATTTGACCAAGCTATGGGAGCTTGGCATCTACAACCTTGAGAAAATACATACAAAAGAGGAGGCAGCTCAAGCAAAGCTGGTTGAGAAAAAGTGCTTGAGGAGGTTAAAATTGGACTGGGATAGTGAGCAATCTAGCATTGAGCCTGGTGTGGAAGCAGTGGTTCTTGAGAGCCTTAAACCACATGGAAATCTTCAAGTACTGTGCATTAGAGGGCATGGAGGCCCTTCTTGTCCAACATGGCTGGGTGATGTGTGGGATCTTCGTGAACTAAGGTTGAAGGATATGGCAAGACTGAAGGAGCTTATTATAGGGAAAAGCTTTTTCATGCTAATAAAGCTTGAACTCATTGGCCTAGCAAGTTTTGAAAAATGGCTTTACACAAGTAAACCAGAGTCTTCCCTAGGTGGAGACGTGTTGCCAAGGGATGCTCATATCTTTCCTGCTTTGCAAGTGCTGATTATCAAAAACTGCCCGAAAATCGAGTTTCCGGTTTCAAACAACATTCTTTACCTAGATTGGTTTCCCAAACTACAAGAGCTTGAGATACGGTACTGTCCAGAATTCTCATTCGTGATTCCAATATCCCGGATTGAAAGTCTGCGTCGTGTCACGATCAAAGGTGTCAAGCTACTAGAAAAATTTGAGTACACAAAATCATCTGATGGAGCAGAATTGGAAATTATTGGAAAGGGTGATCTGCATAGCTTAGACCAAGTGTTAGTTTTCGATGAAAAAACAAGTCTTGAGAAACTGACACTCCAGGGGTGCCCACCTCTAGAGTTAAAGCACCTTATGATGTTAAGCTCGTTGAAGAAATTGATTGTAAAATGTTCAGTTAGTCTGGTTGGACCACTAAGAGGTCAGAGTAATGGGAAATGCCATCTCCCTGTTGAGTATATGAGGATCGAGTGGTTAAAAGGTATTAGTGGAAAGGAATTGACGGAGCTCCTCCCCCACCTCCCAATGCTCTCCAAACTGGAAATAATTCGTTATCGAAGAAGGGAAATGATGTTTTCACGGCGGTATCAGCAACCAATGGAGATGGAGGAAGATGAAGTAACAGCGGCAGAAGGGGAAGATGATGATGGGACACTGCTCTTCCCAGCTTATCTCTCCGACTCGCTACAGGATGCTCATATGTTCCCTCTTTTGCAAGTGCTAATTATTAGAGATTGGCCGAAGCTCTTGAGGTTCCCTTTCTCAAACCACATTGTTTCCCCAGATTGGTTCCCCAAACTACAAGAGCTTGAGATACAAGGCTATCCAGAATTCTCATGGGTGATTCCCATCTCCTGGATTAACAGTCTGCGTCGTGCCACGATAAAAAATGTAAAGTTACTACAGGAGTTTGTGTACTCAAAATCATCTGGTAGAGCAGAATTGGAAATCGTTGGACGGGGTGATCTGCATAGCTTAGACCAATTGTTAGTTTTCGATAAAGAAACATGTCTTGAGAAGCTGACACTGCTGAGGTGCCCACCGCTGGAGTTGAAGCACCTTCTGAAGCTAAAATCGCTGAAGACATTGATTGTACACCTTTCAGATGGTCTGGTTGGACCACTAGTAGGTCAGGATGATGTGGAATGGCAGCTTCCTATTGAGCATATCGAGATCTACAACATAAATGGTATTATTGGCAAGGATTTGACCGAGCTACTCCCCCACCTCCCGGGGCTCTCCAAATTGAAAATAAGTGATTGTGAAAACATAAAAAAGCTGGTAGTGGGGGTGGGTGTGCAACAAACAGCATCAGAAGCATCAGAGATGGGGCGAGGTGAAATCGTGTCTGATGCATCGCAGGCTCCTGCGGAGAAGGGGTGGGTGGAGGACGGGGGCCGGCATCGCCCGAGGCTGGAGAAGCCATCTGCCCTGCCCCGCAAGAAGAAGGACGACCGCTCCCTCGCATTCAAGCGGAGAGCTTACGGACTCTGCTTTCGTTGCTTGGCGGAGGACCAATTTGTCGCCGATTGCCGAGTCCTTGTCACCTGCCTGGGTTGCAGCCACTCTGGCCATCGCGAGCGGGACTGTCCGGGACGCCTTCCTGCTAGTCAAGGTCGCCACCGCTGCTCCATGTTGCCGCCATCTGCTCCTGGCCTCCCCAACCACCAGCCCCCAGCTTCCTCACAACAATTGCAGCAGCGCTCGTGGGCCGCCGTGGTTGCTTCTCTGACGTGGCTCGTTCAGGAGGCCCTTTGTAGCAACTTCGGTGTCTCTGGGTCAGGTCTGTCCGATCCCGGCAAGACTACCTTTGCTGCTGATCTGGGGTTGCAGCAATCCCTTTTTGCAGCACAGACCGAGACGCTGCGAGCTGAACTGCAGGCCCTGGTTACCGCCCATGTGGAGGAGGTCGTTCAACCTCTCCGCGACATGGCGGTCGCTCTGCAGGGATGGGCGGCCCAGGTCTCAGGCTTCTTGGAGCGGCTGGAGGTTATTAGTGACAGAGTTGTTGCTTCGTCGGCCATCATCCCTTCCTTGGTGCCGATGGGTCCACCTCCTCCCTGGTGTGACCATGAGGAATCGTTGCCTCCTGTTGTTGCTTGCGGTAAGGATATCAGTGATACGGGCGTGGCCGGTTGCTCATCCGAGGTACTGGCTACTGTGGCTCTACCTGTAGATGTTCCTCCTCATTTGGATCTAGCTCTGCACAGGATGGTTACTCAAGGTGAGAAGGCACAAGCTAAGGTTGCTGAGAAAGTCAGAGGGACCGATGATATGGAGCGGAGTGAGGTGTCCTTACCTGTTGGCTTGGTTGGAGAGGTGCCGCCCTTGGTCTCCTCTCCAGGGATGACTGCCTCAGAGGGCAATACCTATATGATGTCTTCCGGGTCCGAGGAGCTACTCGGTGACACTGGAGTGCCTTCAACTAGACTATTGGATGAGCTCCTAAGCAGTTTCAGTTGCACAGCACCACGGTCCTTGCTTGTAGAACCGATTCATTTGCAGATTGAAGGGGCATCTACTTGTTCCGGAAGGCGTAGTAACCGTTTGGATAAAAAGAACAAAAACTGCAACATTCCTACTGCCAAACACGCTGAATATAGGTTGGCGGAGGCTTATGTGGAACTACCGAAGGGAATGACATCTAAGAAAGCCACCGAGGAGGAGGTGCAAGAGAAGAGAAGATGTATAAGAAATCGCTTACGCCAACGGCGGTCCAGGCAATCCGTGCCTTGGTGGAAGTCAATGTTTGATCTCATTTTTCAGAAGGTTAGGCGCAAGTACACGGCTAGTTGCAGGCATGTTCTTGAGGTTGCAAAGGTTGACTTGGTTGGGTATGTTGTGTTGTCGGTGGTCTTGGGCTTAGGCACCCTTGTATCTGGCTCGGACGACGTCCCTTGAGTGCTAGCCCGGTCTTTGTGGTATTCGCCGATTTCCCTTATGTAACCGTGCCATGTATGGTTTTTGGGTCCGGTTTCCCCTATTAACTAGACCAATTCTCTTCTTCTTAATGCAATGCGGGAGCTCCCCGCCCTCTGACGAGGTTCCGTAAAAAAAAAGAACTAAAATACATCTAGATACATCCATGCATGCGACAAGTAATTCGGAACGGAGGGAGTACTTGTGTACGAAGTGCTCAGGCGGATCGGACCCACCCACCTACTTTCACCATGGCCATGCTTATTTACCGGTAGATCTTTTTCTTTTGTCAAATAATTTTGCTCTCTTCATATATATATATATATATATATTTGCACTGCCAGGCTGATGCGCCACAGGATTTTTGTTTCCAAATTTGACTAAATAAAGGCTCTCTTTTTTTGGCCAAGAATGGTTGGTCACTGTAGCAGAAAATCTAGTAATAATAGTAATAATTGGCCGTGTAAAAAGAAGTGCTCAAAGCGATCTGATCTGATGTGATCCGGATGGGACACGACGCAGTGTTGATGTTGGCTGGAAATAATTGGGAGAGCGAGAGAGATGATGTACTTGACTTAGTACCAAAGTCCTACAGTAGCTTACTATAGATGAATAGATTTTTCTTTTTCGGGCACTCAGGTCTGATCTTGCACATGTGAGATAGTACTGGGAGGTTTGAAAGGAGCCACCAGCTGGCATGCGAGGACAGTGTGGATGGAGCCCAAGTGTGTCACGGGAAGGCTTGAAGCATCATCAAGCATTATTAAGTTGAGTTGAGCAAAGCCAAAGCAAAGCAAAGCAAACAAGCAAACTTATCAGAGGGACCGGAAGAAATGTGTGATCCTGACATACTGCTTCACAAAGATGCGTTGAAGCATTAGTTGACTATATGATCGATCGTCAGTGTTGGTTGCTGGAAATTTAAATTGAAAACAGGAGCAGGGCGCGCGATCTCCTGCGTTGTTGCTCAAAGTAATTTGACACCTAATCGACCTGTCTATATATAGGTCGCCGTGGAAGAGAACGTCATGGGAATAATCACAAGCACATGGCGAGCTAGCAGGCATGTGGATTAAAAGTTTAAAGAGAACTAACCTGACCCGGTGCGCTTGGTTCCAGTTCCAGTTCCAGTTCCAGCGGACGGGCTAGTCGCCGGAGGGCAGAGCAGCTCGAAGACGACGCGTGCGTCCCAGGAGCCCTTGTCCACCGTTCGGTGTCTCCTTGTCGTCGCCGTCGCATCGTCTGCTGTTGGACTCGACTCGTCATCGAGATTCGAGAGCACAGCAGGAAGGGAATAGCGGGCCACTCCGGTGCGGTGTCTGTCTGTTGCTGGGTCGGGTACATGGGCCATACCGGCTCGCCTCATGTGTTTTTTTCTATTTTATTTAGTACTAGTAAGCATGCACGTGCAACGCACGTCACGTCTCAAACAAAACATGTTCACATGATATAATACTAAAATGATTTTTACAGAAAATTCAGATCGCTACTAAATGTTATCATGTCACTCAAATTGTATTTTCAAAAAGTGCGACAAATTTGTGATCCAACACACATATCATAAACATGTCTTCGTATAAAATTCACTGTCACATAATAATTGTATTGTAATTGCTACAAGAACATATTCTAAAAACCGCAACTAAGCTTGTTTTGAAGGTCCATCTTTTGAAGCAATGAAGGTCCATCTATAGATGCGATCAACGATGCTTCGTTCAATGTATGGGATATTGTTTTGAGCTTCATTCTCTTCGTACTTTAAAATATGCACCAAAAATTGCTTCCTCAGTTGAAAACCATCCTACATTGGCATTATACAACATTGTTATAACAAGTTGTATGTGCAATGTGTATACAAATAAGCATGGTGTAAATAATCACCTGGGGTATGGGAAAATATAGCTTTCCATCGCATAATGAGTGCATGTAATTAAAAACCAAATAACCAGACAGGGCGTTGCATACATGAAATAAACACATAATGTGCGTTGAATGAATCAATTAATATTGTAATGTGTTTAAAAGATTCATACCAGTGTGAGTTTGTTGGAGCATCAGGAACTATGCATTCCCATTTAGAGATATCGTCCTTGAATGTAGGGTTTGCAACTTCAAGCGCAAGGTTTAGATTGTCGGCCACGGTTTTAAGTACATTCTTTCCGAAAGTAGGTATTGGTATCGGATCGAAAATTGAGACAACTTTTCTATTTTGATCCAAGACAAACAATAGAAATAACCCAAATATATACCCAGGCAATAAAATCTGCAATGATGAAATAGTTTAGAAATACATAGAATATTAATTAAGACCAAGTAAAGCACTGTTACAAATGAAAAAAAATCTTACCATATCACATTGAGAGATATGATAGTCATTACTGTCAGGCCAGCTATGAAACAACCGTTTCAATGTAGCAATTTTCATATGTTCACGATGACTTGAGTCTCGTGCATAGTGGAACATGGACTAAAGTAAGAATGAGAAAATATTAGTGCAATGAGGAAAAAAAATGTAGTACATGATTATAGTAACTTACACAAAAGTTCAGATCCATATAGTGAGATGGAATGTCTCTGAGAAGCTGGACTTCGTGGCGCGCTAGTATTCGCACGGCCATATTAAAGCAATGAATATCCATGTATTCATTATTGCTTAATATGTTTTAAATTTGTCTCAAATTTAAGCTAATAGGGTACGGATCAGAGCTTTTCACCCATTCGCTCCTGTAAAATCAAAATTCTGTAAATTATAATGACATCAGAGTAATTTGTTGGAATACAAAATGAAATAAAAAATATGGCTTACTCTAGTAGAACGACATCATCAACCATACCGATGAACAAGCAAAGTTCATCTATTAAATCATCGTTTGTTGGGTTGACAGACGGTGAAAGAATAAATGACCGCGAAATGAGCTCAACTTCTATTGATGTATTTGATGTTTTGAAATTCTCAGGGGGTCTATCCAGTGGGATCTGTGTTGTTATCGTCCTCTTCCATGTCTCGATTTCTTATATTATCATCATTCAATTCTGAGTCCACTAAAATGACAGCTAGTTTTGTTCTAAAATTTGTCATATGTTCTTATTAAAACAGTAATAAGAGTTAAATAGTGATACAACATAGAATAAATATAATGATACACAGTAAAAAATACACGTGTAGGAATGTCAGACAACATATCTCCTGTGAAGTACTCCATAAAATTTACCATCCACAGACCACAAGATGACCTGCTCCATTACAAATATAAAAATTAAATAAACTCAATCATTTTTAATCAAATTTATAGATATTTGTATAAAACAACTTTTAGAATCATCAAATGATCATGACTGAAACAAGCCATGATGAAAACAAAATTTTCACAAACTTAGTGAACCGGACATGCCCTATGAAATATAATGTGTATTTAGAAGATCTAATATAGTACAGTGTATTTTTGTTCGGACAACGCCACACTCACTCAAAGCTCAGTCAAACTCCCACCGCCCCCTCATTTCTCCTTTCCTCCCCATTCTTCCCTCATTCGTGGCCACAACATCCCCATCCACAGGCGGCGGCCCGGCGATCTGCTCTGCGCCGCCCCTCACTCCTCCCGGCGACGCCGGGGCGTGCGCTCTCCTCTTCCTCCCCATGGCCGCCTTGGTCCCCATCACCTACGCCCGCTCTGGCAGCCCCCAACCCTAGTTCTCTGACACCCCGTAGGGAGAGGAGGAGTGAGGCTTCTGGGCAAGGAGGTGCTGCTGGTGGTGCTGTTGGGCGAGGAGGCACTTGATGTGCGTTCGCCGGCGCTGGATCCGTGTGCGCCGGCGCTTGATCTGCTCCGTCGTGGCTCCGGCGACCTTACCCTGTGGCTCCGGGACAGGAAGGCTATCCCGACGACATACAGGTCTGCCCCCTTCTCCTCTCCTATTGGATTTCTTCTTCTTCCCTTCCCTGAGATGGTGTTTGTGCTGGGCTGCAGGAGACCTCAACACGCCAATGGATGCAGCCAGCCTCCAACTCACCAGGCACCTGCACCAACTTGATGTAGGGAGAGGAGGAGTGAGGCTTCTCTCACGGGATGACGCCCAGCCATGGGGCAGCAGCAACCCAAGGTAAAGCCTCCCTCTACCTCTCTCTCGTTTTGATTTCATAGGTCTGGTTCCCTGACTTTTCTGCTGCTCTAGATTCACTTGCATGCTTGACTGAATCTAGTTGCTCTCAGGCCCTAGTGTTCAATGAGATAGGCATTGCACTGTTTACCAATTTAATTTGCTTGCCTACAGCCACATGGTCCAGAGATAGAATTGAGATATTCAGACTAAGTTTAATGATTTGCTGGTCATAATTACTGAATTTCGCTTGGTGCTATCACTGTCGGCCTCTAGTGCTGAATCAGTTGGACACTGTACTGTTTACCAATTTAATTTGCTTGCTTGCCGCCACATGGTCCAGAGATAGAAATTCAGATATTGAGACTAAAGTTTAATGATTTGCTGGTCATAATTGGTTCAGTGACTAAATCTGTCCCCAGACTGTCAAAATTGTATGTCAAAGCTAAAAAACTATCAAAACTTTGCTTTCAAGATGAGCCTAAATTCAGTAAGATGTGTGCGCAGCTTGCTTTCAAGATTGTTAAACTACTCCATGTTTATTTAAACTAATTCCTCCTACAGATTGCTGTCAAAATAAGCAATATATATAATGAAGAATGAAGTTCATCTTTATTACCTTGTGATACACCCAGCTGTGTTTGTGCCCCACTGATCTCAGCAGAGGCAATTTTCTTCTGTTTGTAGGCCTCACGTTGTCTCTTATTAATCTCATCCTTATTTGGTGCATACCGCTCTCTATCCCTCTGCCTTTTTACTTCTTTAGGGTCTGCAATCAATGTCACAATTCAGCAGTTGGGGTACAAAAACTGAAATTGGGTGGTTGTGTAATGCTCATCACCCAACGATTGGTTGTTGCTTATATCCTGGAACGGGGTGCGCGCCCTGTTGGGACTGGTTGGGGCCATATGAAGTCCTTCAACCCTGTGAATGTCAAGAATGGTATCACACAATTGTAACTGAAGGAATACTATTACCACAACTCAGACAGAGTAGTGTTTTATGTTCAACTCCATCCTACTGTTTAACATGAAAGCTTTGTTAATACTCAGTCAAAAGCTGAATTCCTTTTGCATTAATATATATACCTGCAATAATGATTCGGGATGTAGTAGTTTGTAATGCTATTCATGTAGGTGTATCTCAGAGTGACTTTATGTGTGTTCATATTTGGAACTGAGAATTGAACCTGTTCATATGCAGCTTGATGAGGCATTTAGGTGAGGTCAGTACAATGCTCATTTGACAAGGATTCATGAAACGACGTCAGGTTTAGGTCAGGTACGGACAACAGGGATTGTTAGCATATGTCATGTCATAATTCACCAGTGCATACACTTTCCTTGTTCTTCATAATTTTATTCAGTCAAAACAATTGATGGATCACATGAACAGGTTGAGAAAGGAGCAGGGTGGAGGCGTCTTCTAGCCTAACGAAGCCTTGGCGGCAGCGGCATGTAAAAGCCTTTCGAACTTCAGATCAGAGAAGAGCATGCACCTATGTCGGCGAGGAGCTCCTCGTCGCGGCCGTGGCAGGGCGTCTATGCGGCTGCACCTGTGTTGGGGAACAACACGTCGTCGTGGCCGTCATCGAGTGACTCGGTGACCTCGTCGCCACGGCCGTCGTCGGGTGCCTCGGCGGCTACGCAGGGCAGCGACGTCGCGGCCGTCGTCGGGTGCCTTAGCGGCTGCGCAGGGCAGCGACGGGGCATGTAATCTGGACGTCGAGCCTGGATTGATTCCCGCTAATTTAGCTCAGTTGTTTCCGTGTATGACTCATTTGTTTTCCGTGTATGACTCTCCGTGTAATTTGGGCGTGGGTTCTTACCCTTTTTTTTTTGAGAAAAGGACGTGGATTTACCTGTAGACTCGTGCGGGCGTGGGTTGTTTTACGGGCAGAGTTTTCGTCCTCTGTCGTCAAGTTCTCTCGTTTAATAGTAGTGTAGACTAATAGAAACATTACGCAATGATACAAACAGGGTGAGGCCCTCACATATCGAAATCAAGTTGAATGAGTAGCTTGTTCAGAGGTACTCCTTCCATTCCGAATTACTTGTCGCATGTATGGATGTATCTAGATGTATTTTAGTTCTAAATACATTCATTTTCGCGACGAGTAATTTGGGATGGAGGGAGTACCACCGTGAGGAGCTAATTTGAGTGGCTGTCCGCTGGAGATAAGAACATGAATTTTTTTCACATGAGGGTTAGTCTCCGGCGGAAGAAAAACATGATTAAAGCCCTCACAAATGCGCTTGGGGTCCAAGTTGATGATCCAGAAGAACTCAAGGGCATGGTCTCCTCTTTTTATGAAGAAACATCAGAGGGCGTGGACAATGTTGAGGTTGTTTTATCGCATGTGCCGTGCAGGGTCACCCAAGGTATGAATGTAGCTCTTTGTGCACCATATACTAATGAGGAGGTGAAGTGTGCGCTGTTCCAGATGTTTCCAACAAAGGCCCCTGGCCCTGGCCCGGATGGATTCCGTGCACACTTTTATCACAGACATTGGGATCTGTATGGGGAAGAAATTACTAATGTTGTGCTGAAAATCATAAAAGGAGAAGAAAGCGTGGAGAGCATCAATGACTGTCCTAATTTTGATTCCAAAGGTCCTTAATCCTACACAACTCACCCAATCGCTATGAGACTTTTCGTTGTCGGAATTTTTTCTCACCGGATAATTTGGCACTACCATGCCAACGTAATGATTCAAAACTATACTACGTAGGGCCTGGGAGTGTTTGTCTGTAAATATGAATAACTAAACAAGCATTGTTTGGCAAAACGAGAATATGCTAAGTTAAGCTGGAGTTTAGGCGCTCTGGCCAAACGCAATACAGACTTCGTGAGAAACCTGCTGAAGTGTGTGTGTGTGTGTGTACACGGTACTTTTGTTTCCATATTTGAATGAATAAAGACTATTTTCTTTTTTTTTTCTGGCCAAAAATGGTTCGTCACGGTAGTAGAAAGTCTACTAGTGGTAATACTTGGCCGTGTAAAAAGGGCACAGCATGGTCGTGTAAAAAGTGCTAAAATCGATTGGGATAAGTATATTTTTCGTCCTCGAACTCTTCCGAGAGTTTAGAAATCGTCCCTTAACTCTAAACTGGAGAGTTTTCGTTCCTCAACTACCAAAACCAGATAGTTTTCGTCCCTCGTGCCACTTTGGGCGGTGGCCGGGATGAATAGTAAAATTGAAAAAATAGCAAAAGAAAATCAAAAAAATCTGAAATTTTATAGCATCGAAGGTAATCTGGTGCTCAAGACCCGTGCAAATTTTTGTGGTATTTCGACATTCGAGCAGCTCGTGGGAAACAAAAAACTGTAAATATGTAGTCGGTGAACAGTAAATTAAAAAATAGCAAAAAAAACATGAAACATTTTGGCATCAAAGATGCTCAGGTACGCAAGATGCATGCAAAAATTCGTGATCAAATGACATACGAGGAGCTCTAGCCAAAAAAAATAGCGCACTTTTTCAAAAAAATAAATCTGAGCCAAAATTTATTTTTTGTCACGAGTTCGTACAATACCCAACATCACGAAAATTTGCACGCACGTTGGGCACCCAAGTCTCTTTTATGCCAAAAAAATTCATACTGCTTTGAAATTTTTTGCTATTTATTTTGAATTTACTGTTCACTGACGTACATATTTGTAGTTTTTTGTTTGCCACGAGCTGCTCGAATATCAAAACACCACAAAATTTTGCATGTGTCTTGTGCACCAAAGTATCTTCGATGCTGTAAATTTTCAGATTCTTTTGATTTTTGTTGCTATTTTTTCGATTTTACTGTTCACCGATTTACTGTTTACCCCGGAATAAAACCGCCCGAAGCGGCACGAGGGACGAAAACTATCCAGTTTTGATAGTCGAGGGATAAAAACTCTCCGGTTTAGAGTTGAGGGACGATTTCTAAACTCTAGGAAGAGTTCGAGGACGAAAAGTATACTTATCCCAAATCGATTTGATCCGGATGGGACACACGCTGTTGATGTTGCCTGGTAATAATTGGGAGAGCGAGAGAGATCTGGTCTGGATTTTCCTTGATCGACTTGACCTACCAAAGTCTCACAGTAGCTTACTATAGATGAATAGGTTTTTCTTTTTTGGGCACTCAGGCACCATTTCCAAGACAGAAGAGAAGCAAGCAATGGATTGAACAACTAGCGCGAAAGCCGTTGCGCGTTAGCGCATCCGTTTTCTTGCTTGATTTTTATACCTTTTTTGAAGTGATCTATCTAAGTAGAAAAGGATAATCTTGCACATGTTAGATGGTGAAGTTTGAAAGGAGTCACCAGCTGGCATGAGCGGATAATGTGGATGGAGCCCAAGGGAGTCACGGGAAGGCAGTACCTGCTTTGTCATGGTCACCAGAGCAGCAGCACTGTGATTATCTGTTCAAATTAATGTGTTGTCAGACTTGCTTCATTTTACACAATTTGCTTGCAAGAATAGATCCATGGACATATAGAAAAACCTAGTGCTCACATTTACATGTAGTCTAGCTTGTGCGTTAGGGCATCTCCAACAACAACCCGCAAATTTCCTCCCGCGTCCGTCCGCGGACAGCGGGACCAGTCCGTGGACACGGATGCGGGAGGACGACATTCAACCATAGCCGCATACATTTCAAACTCTTTTTCAACAAACCGGATGACGTTCATGCAAACAAGACCGGATTTTATATAAACATGACAGATTTCATATAAACACGGTCCAGACTTCATATAAACATGACGGATTTCATTACATGTACATCAACTAAGCGGTGCTAGTCCGGCTCCGGACGTATAATTTACAGTAGAGTAAGCATTATATGAAACCGAGGCATCGAGCCAATAAAATTTGTAAATGGCCATGCAACAATGGAGCCACAAAACAGAGCTGTCTATCAGAGTGGTCTATTAAAAGACCATAGTCTTGATTGTACAGTAAAGCCTAGAAAACAACAGATAAATAGATAGATCAACCTAACCGTTCCAATCTTAAAAAATTCTTCATGAGACAACTCCAAAGAGTATGTCATTAATATCAGATGTCACAGAACAGAGCTGTTGAGTCTACCTGGGATCCGACTTTGCTGATGGTCCATGATTGTTCTGCGCTATACTGTTCAACAAGGTGATCATTCTCGGCGACGTCTTTCATTGGCGGGCACCTCCATTTGGCACCGATCCTCGCCACATCCGCTCCCTTGGCTCCAGGCATGGCGACGGCTTCGGTGAGCGGCTGAGACTAGACATGGTGACCATGGCTGACAAAAAAACATTTGCAACAATAGTCTCTTCAACAAATTCAATTCCGCCTAATATAATTTGTTGTTAGATCAACAACGGTGATATTTATGCAAAGGTTTTGACATCAAATGTGCGAGCAACATAATAGGAGACAAAATGCGATGGTTGACTAACTCCGACAGGTGTGGCAGTTGTCAGCAAGGAAAATCATCTCACGCATAAAAGCTATTGTTGTATGACTAAAAAAACGAATCAACGATTGCTCGTGTTTGTTTTTTCTGGCGGAGCTGGCTCATGGCACGAACCTAACATGCTGAAGTTATTATAGCATTCATTGTACACACTTGATTAGAGAGAAGTGTACATGCAAGTAGCATGACAGTAATGTTGCGTTAAGCACTCAGTTAATTATTTCTATATGCATCACCATTTGTATCAATATACATCAACCGTACAATTTCAAATGCTAATTTGTAGGTAAGAAGCCTTATGTACAACACCAATTTCAAATGCTAATTTGAAGGTAAGAAGCCTTATGTATAGGACCAACAAGCTCCAATAAGTAGATTTCACAACAGAGACCCTACAACGTTCTCATAAGGACGGATATAACTTACCAAGTCAGTAACAATATAGTAAGCATAGTATGGAACTGAGGCATCTCAGGGGAATATAAAAATTGGAAATTTTATTGTAACTTAGGAAGTTATTATCATTCGTGACACATTAATTATCATAGAACTAGTTTCGCAAAATGACACACTTGATTAGAGGGCAGGTGAACAAATAAGTAGCAGGTTAATGCTACATTAAGGACTTTAGTTAAATATCACCACTTGTTCAGTAATTCAGTATACAACAATAGTATATTGTCAGAAGTCTCATTACTCAATTTTTTTATGTTACCATTGGGCGTAGTCATCCCGTTACCATTGCTGGCCATAACTTTTTGTCTCATCGATTAAATCGCGGACATACCGTCGTTGTTAACACTAGTACCATTAATTTTTAGTTTGATTATCTAATTGTTGTGAGAACTACTATAATAGTCAAATGAACAAAGCTCAGCCTTGGGACACTTGAATTCTAAATGTTATGATTTGATAGCAATTTCTAAGACGAAGAAAGCAACACCGCAACCAATGGTACACACGGGGATCTAGGACAAAATAATCGTGGCCACATCATACATTCTTGAATTATCTTTTTTGTCTTTGTAAATTTAGAAACATTGATAAAGTTATTTGCTAGTTTCGTGCAGTACAAAGGACTCTACCAAGTTCGAAAGTTCAGTAAATATTTAGGTGTGGTATGGATAAAGATGGATGCATTCCAATTCATTAGTGACCTAAATTAATTTTGTTGAGTAGGACAGCACCTTCACTTTGATTAGATAAATAACATAAATTAATTTGGTGGAGTGAGATCCATCTTAAGGAAAGAGTTTCTTAAATGTCTCAAACTAAAACAAAAAGGAAACAGATTCTTATGGCATTGTTAATTGTTCTAGTTATTTTTGGAATGTTCTTTGTGGGTATTGGAATATATTATTTAACATTATATGGGAAGTAACGAATTGAAAACAATGCATTCAATGAAAAACTATATCATAGAGTAAAAATATTTACTATCAAAATGGCATGTTGGCTCACTCATTGTAACCCACTAGGTCGAGAAAACATTTGATTTGACAATATCGAACGGCTCAACCTTAATGCGGGTATAGAATCACCTGATGTCCGGCCTGCCCGCCACTCCGGGTCCAGGTCTCGTGCTTCCTAGCATGGAATCCCTCGCCGCCCCCTCTCCGGTACCTCTTCTTCGCCGCAAATCTTCCGATTTCTTGTACTATTTAGTATGGTTGTGCTAGTGCGCCGCTTTTACCGTTCGGTCTTTTGTTTGGGGATGCGCTATTCGTGAAACGCGTCCGTGCGTGCGTTCCACCGAAAACTCTGTGTGTGTGTGTGTGTGTGTGTGTGTGTGTGTGTTTGTTTTTCATTAATCTATTTTCAAGGTTTTTACGCACATGGTTTCGTGGGGAGGGTTCAAAACGCGTCCTCATGTCCAAAACAGAGTAGCATAGGGTCGAGTAACATGTCGATTTGCCCTGCTTAAGAGGAGGAACCTTTTCTTTTTTCTACACTTTTTTTTTATTTGCTGCAAATCTGACTAGTTTTTAGGATTGACGAATAGGCAACTTTACCTTGCATCTGCATCCTGCGTGTGCAGTGTACTGATCGATCGGATTTGCGGGCTTTGTGCAGTTGGATCGGGCAACAAGATGGAGTCCGTTCGACAATTGGCGCGGTGCCGCCGTGTGGACGGCAAGAAGTGGCGGTGTGCCAACGACGCTGCCTCCGGCTCCAAGTTTTGCGAGCGCCATTCAAGAAAGCGCGTGAA
Source organism: Triticum aestivum (assembly GCF_018294505.1). Taxonomy (NCBI): domain Eukaryota; kingdom Viridiplantae; phylum Streptophyta; class Magnoliopsida; order Poales; family Poaceae; genus Triticum; species Triticum aestivum. The sequence goes on from NC_057798.1 coordinate 4,008,989, forward strand.
AACACTGTTCATCCCCCAGTCCCAACCGCCGGCCGCCTCCGGCTCCAAGTTCTACGAGCACCGTTCAAGAAAGCCGCAGCTCGTCCCCGAGTCCCAACTGCCGGCCGCCTCGTCCTCCTCTGCCACAGGGTCGTACCTACCGGTAAATTTGTATATCTCCGTTATACCTCACATGAGTAACCCCCTGTGCAAATAACATTGATCTAATAGATGATTCTCCTAGTCCGATGTGCCGCGCCTCACCACGGCCACTATCGGCGGCAATGGGTTTCAGACCCATTCCGCCATTGGTGGCGACAACATGTCCTTCTCCTCGTCCTCGGCGCTGGAGGCAAACATGTTGGAACATGCAAAGATTTGAGGTGCACATGCACATTTCAAATTAATTAACTTGCATGTGTTTGTGTCCAGTCTGAAACTCAGGTACACTGCTCGTGGAATAAGCTATGTGGCAGATGAGCAGAGTCAGCTCATAACACCGCTTTCAAGCTACCCTCGGCTTGAAGCTGACTTCTTGCTAGGTCAGAACTACACCGTCAAGGCCGAGCGACAGCAGCCGCTTTTATTTCCGGGGTGCGGCGTCGACCTCCGGACCATGGACTCCACAAAGCAGGAGGAGAATTTTGCCGTGGATAAAGAGTGAATGCAGCCATGCATGATGGTGTGCCTTTGCATTACCCACCAAGATTAACATCACCGTCGCGCACCTGTGCGACTAGCCTACCAGGCAACCTCTTATTTAAACACGACGACTCACAATAGTTTCAAATATGCTTATTTCCCACAATTACAAAATTCAAGATGGTTCCAAATTTTGAAAAACCTTCATATTATTTTTCATAAAAATGTAACTTCAATTATCAGATTGACACGTGTCTTGAATAAAAAGAAATTTGTGTGAAATGTATGTGGAATGTTTCTAGAACTGATTGAATATAAAAATAATTGAAATGTGTTAAATCTACAAATTATATTTGTACATTGTTTTGAACCAATTAAAAAAATTAATAGTTGTATGGAATGCTTCTGAAATTGATTAAAAAATAATGATAATAATAACACAGAAATAATGATAGTTGTATGGAATGCTTCTGAAAATGACACAGAAATAATGAAGGATTTGTGTAAGAATATACCCATTGGACGAAGACATATTTAGTTTTATTTTTTTCCTTGATAATAATAACATAAACCAAACTCATTTCAGATATTGTTTTGTGATTAGCATGAATGAATCCACAACCCCCCGGCGACTACTAAGTTTGGTTTGAATTGGTCGTCGCCCAAATATTGTGGTGTGGCTGTCTGTTTTGAAATTTGAATCTGTTGGAGAAGAGGGGGTTGGAAAACTTGGGCAGAACACACAGTACACTTTGTGAGAAGCAAGCAAACAAGTTATTGCGGGATACTGACGTACCAATTGAATTCTAGGAGTACGTTTGATGAAAGATGCATGAACCAGGGATGGGGCCGGATGGGGATGGAGGGAAGAAACGCATTGGATGCCATGCCCTGCCCTGCCCTGCTCTGCTCTCGAGTAGAGTAGTTGGCCCGCCGTGTTAATTTCTACCCTCTGTCTCTCTCGCCCAGCATTATTTATGACTGACTGCGCGCTCTTGTGCGTTTGTTGGTGAGCAATGAATGACCTGAGTATTTGTTTGTGAAGAGGCAAGGCAAGGCAAGGCAAGCCAAGCCAACAAACAAATACTCCAGCCATGCCAACCCAAGCCAGGGAGGGAGGGAGGGAGGCTACCTCGTGGTCTTGGGCACACAACTACTCCTACTCGGTGGCAGTGGCAGTGGCATAAGCACAAGCACATGGCGGGCGGGCAGGTGGATGAGGGCTGACCTGACATGACCCGGCGGCTTGCTTCCAGTTCCAGTTCCTGTTCCAGCACGGCGGAGGCAAGGCCGGCCTGGAAGACGACGCACGCGTCTTCGTCTTGCTCACCGTTCGTCCCCTCGCCGGCGCCGCCATCGTTTGCCGTTGAACTCGCCAGGAACAGAGCAGAGAAGGATGGAAGGCTTGGTCGATGATGAATTGTTGCACGGCCACCAGGTACATGGGCCTGACCGCTTTGGCCCATCCGCTTCTTCTTTTCTCTCAACGTCTCAAAAAAAAACCCTACTCTTTTTCTCTATTTGCACACAACCCGTGTTACTACGCATTTCGCTCAAAGAAAACTAATTTAAAACACACTCTGCTAAAAACAACTAATTTAAACACATGGTAATTTATTTTCATGCAAAAATAACTGTACTGGTTTGATTAAGAATCTTCCACTTACACTTGATCATGTAGTGTTGCAAGTGATCGTACTGCCTAACTTGGAAAATTCTGAGATATCAATAATATTGTAAACCTTAAAATAACAATGCAATCTTTTTGAGTACCCAAGTTTTAAAAACATGATTTTTTTTGTTAATTTCACTGTATTAAACATACTTATTTTTAAAAATTCAAATGTTTGTAATACTAATGTAATACAGAATATTCAAAAAATCTTTCCGTGCTGATTTGAAATTTTGAATATGTCTATAGTGGTGCCATTTATTCGATAGAACTAGGGGCCACGGTAATATTTTTGAACACCATGTCAATGCCTAAAACGGTCCTAATTTTAAAAAACTAGAATGGCAATTTTCAGTAACCTGATGGGAATAGTTTCTAGCGTTCAAAGTTGTATTTTCGGGGCCTATTATCATTGTTTTTGTGAACTATTTTGATGAAGTCATCGTGCACTTGGTGTGCGCTAGATGAAATAGTGATGTATGGATTATTCTATGAATTATTTGAATTATTTTTCTGTGGATTATTTGAATGCGCAAACAAGTACTGCCAAGACCCCATTTCTGCAATTTCAAAAAACGTTTCTGCAATGCCAAAATAAACGAAGAAACAAAAAAACAGAAAACAGAAAACAGAAAATAAATTTAGAAAGAAGAAAAATAAACAGAAAAGCGGAAAAAGAAGAAAAGAAAAAAACGAAAAACAAAAAAACCCAAGAAGAAACAGGAAAGCCGGTCCAACAGAAAAAACGGTCCATGTCGCTAGTGGGCCGGCCCATGTAATGGGCCAGCTCATGTAGCTAGCTCGGTCCTGTTCCCTGTGCGTTTCTTCGACAATTTATTTGCCGCAACTAGCGTCAAATAGAATATTCCAGGAATGGTGGCCCGCTCGGTCCTGTAGTTGCTGCAGGGCCGGAATGGTACATACATGGGCCCGCCCGGCTGGCTTCTATTTTGTTTTCTTTATTATGCGTCACAACGTAAATTATGTTTATGTGAAAAAACCTGTCATTTAGAAACATTTGTGAACATTCTTTAGAAAATAATATTTCAAAGAAATGGTAATCTTTTTAAAACATGTGAACATTTTTCTATAACTATGAACTTTTCTTAAAAAAAGTGAACATTTTTCTATAACTATGAACTTTTTTTAAAAAGTGAACATTTTCTAATAATTTCATGAGCATCTTATAAAATTATGGATATTTAAATAGCATGAACAATTTATAAGAAAATAAATACCAAAAATGCAAAATTTAATAATAGAACTGGTAGATAAACAATAGAAGATTTTGTTTTTGAAAAAACGGGTTAGAAGAACCTTCTAGAACTTTTCTAAAACCGGAAAAACAGACAATTTATCGCACTGAGAGGCAAATAGGGTTTGCGCGACCAACGTCTTATGCTAACAATAGTATAATTTCTTTTTTTATGGTCAATAGTATAATTTCTGCCATGTGCATGTCGAGAAAAACTGCTGTAGAAATTACAGCAACCACGAAGTTCTGGAAAGAAAAGCAAGTAACGCTAAAGTAAAAACCTAAATAAGTGGGCGCTTCCTAAATTAAGTAGCCGCTGGTTTTCTTTGAAGCAAGTATGCCCTAGAGGCAATAATAAAGTTATTATTTATTTACTTATTTCATGATAAATATTTATTATTCATGCTAGAATTGTATTAACCGGAAACATAATACATGTGTGAATAAATAGACAAACATAGTGTCACTAATATGCCTCTACTTGACTAACTTGTTTATCAAAGATGGTTATGTTTCCTAGCCATGGACAAAAGAGTTGTCATTTGATTAACGAGATCACATCATTAGGAGAATGATGTGATTGACTTGACCCATTCCGTTAGCCTAGCACTTGATCGTTTAGTATGTTGCTATTGCTTTCTTCATGACTTATACATGTTCCTGTAACTATGAGATTATGCAACTCCCGTTTACCGGAGGAACACTTTGTGTGCTACCAAACGTCACAACGTAACTAGGTGATTATAAAGGAGCTCTACAGGTGTCTCCGAAGGTACATGTTGGGTTGGCGTATTTCGAGATTAGGTTTTGTCACTCCGATTGTTGGAGAGGTATCTCTGGGCCCTCTCGGTAATGCACATCACTATAAGCCTTGCAAGCAATGTAGCCAATGAGTTAGTTACGGAATGATGCATTACGTAACGAGTAAAGAGACTTGCCGGTAACGAGATTGAACTAGGTATTGGATACCGACGATCGAATCTCGGGCAAGTAACATACCGATGACAAAGGGAACAACGTATGTTGTTATGCGGTTTGACCGATAAAGATCTTCGTAGAATATGTGGGAGCCAATATGAGCATCCAGGTTCCGCTATTGGTTATTGACCGGAAACGTGTCTCGGACATGTCTACATAGTTCTCGAACCCGTAGGGTCCGCACGCTTAACGTTACGATGACAGTTTTATTATGAGTTTATAAGTTTAGATGTACCAAAGTTTGTTCGGAGTCCCGGATGTGATCACGGACATGACGAGGAGTCTCGAAATGGTCGAGATATAAAGATTGATATATTGGAAGCCTATATTTGGATATCGGAATGGTTTCGGGTGAAATCGGGATTTTACCGGAACACCGGGGGGTTACCGGAACCCTCCCGGGGGTTAATGTGCCTTAGTGGGCCATGAGGGAGAAGAGGAGGGCCAGACAGGGCAGGCCGCACGCCCCCTCCCCCCTAGTCCGAATAGGACAAGGAAGGGGGGGCGGCGCCCCCCTTTCCTCTTTCCTCTCCCTCCTTTTCCTTCTCCACCAAGGCAAGAGGGGGGAGTCCTACTCCCAGGCGCACCCCTAGGGGGCCGGCCGCACCTCCCCCTCCCTCCTTTATATACGGGGGCAGGGGGCACCCTAGAACACACAAGTTGATCTTGAAGATCGTTCCTTAGCCGTGTGCGGTGCCCCCCTCCACCATATTCCACCCCGGTCATATCGTCGCGGAGTTTAGGCGAAGCCCTGCGCCGGTAGAACATCATCATCGTCACCACGCCGTCGTGCTGACGGAAATCATCCCCAACACTTTGCTGGATCGGAGTCCGGGGATCGTCATCGAGCTGAACGTGCGCTGAACTCGGAGGTGCCGTACGTTCGGTACTTGGATCGGTCGGATCGTGAAGACGTACGAATACATCAACCGCGTTGTCATAACGCTTCCGCTTACGGTATACAAGGGTACGTGGACAATACTCTCACATCTCGTTGCTATGCATCACCATGATCTTGCGTGTGCGTAGGAAAATTTTGAATTTACTACGTTCCCCAACAGTGGCATCCGAGCCAGGTTTTATGCGTAGATGTCATATGCACGAGTAGAACACAAGTGAGTTGTGGGCGATACAAGTCATACTGCTTACCAACATGTCGTACTTTGGCTTAGCGGTATTGTGAGATGAAGCGGCCCGGACCGGCATTACGCGTACGCTTACGCGAGACTGGTTTCACCGCTACGAGCACTCGTGCTTAAAGGTGACTGGCGGGTGTCTGTTTCTCTCACTTTAGCTGAATCGAGTGTGGCTACGTGCGGTCCTTGCAAAGGTTAAAACAACACTAACTTGACAAACTATCATTGTGGTTTTGATGCGTAGGTAAGAACGGTTCTTGCTCAGCCCGTAGCAGCCACGTAAAATTTGCAACAACAAAGTAGAGGACGTCTAACTTGTTTTTGTAGGGCATGTTGTGATGTGATATGGTCAAGATGTGATGCTATATTTTATTGTATGAGATGATCATGTTTGGTAACCGAAGTTATCGGCAACTGGCAGGAGCCATATGGTTGTCACTTTATTGTATGAAATGCAAACGCCCTGTAATTGCTTTACTTTATCACTAAGCGGTTGCGATAGTCGTAGAAGCAATAGATGGCGTAACAACAACGATGCTACGATGGTGATCATGACGGTGCTTCGGAGATGGAGATCACAAGCACAAGATGATGATGGCCATATCATATCACTTATATTGATTGCATGTGATGTTTATCCTTTATGCATGTTATCTTGCTTTGATTGACGGTAGCATTTTAAGATGATCTCTCACTAAAAATTATCAAGAAGTGTTCTCCCTGAGTATGCACCGTTGCGAAAGTTCTTCGTGCTGAGACACCACGTGATGATCGGGTGTGATAGGCTCTACGTTCAAATACAACGGGTGCAAAACAGTTGCACACACAGAATACTCAGGTTAAACTTGATGAGCCTAGCATATAACAGATATGGCCTCGGAACACGGAGACCGAAAGGTCGAACGTGAATCATATAGTAGATATGATCAACATAGTGATGTTCACCATTGAAACTACTCCATCTCACGTGATGATCGGACATGGTTTAGTTGATTTGGATCACGTGATCACTTAGATGACTAGAGAGATGTCTGTCTAAGTGGGAGTTCTTAAGTAATATGATTAATTGAACTTTAATTTATCATGAACTTAGTCCTGGTAGTATTTTGCAAATTATGTTATAGATCAATAGCTCGCGTTGTTGCTTTCATATGTTTATTTTGATATGTTCCTAGAGAAAACTGTGTTGAAAGATGTTAGTAGCAATGATGCGGATTGGATCCGTGATCTGAGGTTTATCCTCATTGCTGCACAGAAGAATTATGTCCTTGATGCACCGCTAGGTGACAAACCTATTGCAGGAGCAGATGCAGACGTTATGAACGTTTGGCTAGCTCAATATGATGACTACTTGATAGTTTAGTGCACCATGCTTAACGGCTTAGAATCAGGACTTCAAAGATGTTTTGAACGTCATGGACCATATGAGATGTTCCAGGAATTGAAGTTAATATTTCAAGAAAATACCCGAGTTGAGAGATATGAAGTCTCCAACAAGTTCTATAGCTAAAAGATGGAGGAGAATCGCTCAACTAGTGAGCATGTGCTCACATTGTCTGGGTACTTCAATCACTTGAATCAAGTGGGAGTTAATCTTCCAGATAAGATAGTGATTGATAGAATTCTCTAGTCACCATCACTAAGTTACTAGAACTTTGTGATGAACTATAGTATGCAAGGGATGACAAAAACGATTCCCGAGCTCTTCGTGATGTTGAAATCAACGAAGGTAGAAATCAAGAAAGAGCATCAAGTATTGATGATTGACAAGACCACTAGTTTCAAGAAAAGAAAGAAAGGGAAACTTCAAGTAGAATGGCAAACAAGTTGTCACTCCCATGAAGAAGACCAAAGCTGGACCAAAGCCTGAAACTGAGTGTTTACACTGTAAAGGAAATGGTCACTGGAAGTGGAAATGCCCTGAATATTTGGTGGATAAGAAGGATGGCAAAGTGAACAAGGGTATATTTCATATACAGATTATTGATGTGTGCCTTACTAGTGTTTATAGTAGCCCTTGAGTATTTGATACTTGTTCAGTTGCTAAAATTAGTAATTCGAAACAGGAGTTACAGAATAAACAGAGACTAGTTGAAGGGGGAAGTGATGATGAGTGTTGGAAGTAGTTCAAGATTGATATGATCATCATCGCACACTACCTATACTTTTGGGATTAGTGTTAAACCTAAATAAATGTTATTTGGCGTTTGCGTTGAGCATGAATATGATTTGATCATGTTTATTGCAATACGGTTATTCATTTAAAATCAGAGAATAATTGTTGTTCCGTTTACATGAATAAAACCTTCAATGGTCATACACCCAATGAAAATAGTTTGTTGGATCTCGATCGTAGTGATACACATATTCATAATATTGATGCCAAAAGATGCAAAGTTAATAATGATAGTGCAACTTATTTGTGGCACTGCCGTTTGGGTCATATAGGTGTAAAACGCATGAAGAAACTCCATAAAGATGGTTTTTCGGAATCACTTGGTTATGAATCATTTGATGCTTGCGAACCGTGCCTTTTGGGCAATATGACTAAAACTCCGTTCTTCGGAACAATGGAACAAGCTACTGACTTGTTGGAAATAATACATACTGATGTATGCAGACCAATGAGTATGAAGGCTCGTGGCAAGTATCGTTATTTTCTGACCCTCACAAGATGATTTGAGCAGATATGGGTATATCTACTTGATGAAACATAAGTCTGAAATAGTTGAAAGGTTCAAAGAATTTCAGAGTGAAGTGGAAAAATCATCGTAACAAGAAAATAAAGTTTCTGCGATCTGATCGCGGAGACGAATATTTGAGTTACGAGTTTGGTCTTCAATTAAAACAATGTGGAATAGTTTCAGAGCTCACGCCACCTGGAACACCACAATGTTATGGTGTGTCCGAACGTCGTAACCGCACTTTATTGGATATGGTGCGATCTATGATGTCTCTTACTGATTTACCAATATTGTTTTGGGGTTATGCATTAGAGACAGCTGCATTCACGTTAAAAGGGCACTATCTAAATCCGTTGAGACGACAGCATATGAACTGTGGTTTAGCAAGAAACCCAAGTTGTCGTTTCTTAAAGTTTGGGGCCGCGATGCTTGTGTGAAAAAGTTTCATCCTGATAAGCTCAAAACCCAAATTGGAGAAGTGCATCTTCATAGAATACCCAAAGGAAACTGTTGGGTACACCTTCTATCACAGATCTGAAGGCAAGATATTCGTTGCTAAAAATGGATCCTTTCTAGAGAAGGAGTTTCTCTCGAAAGAAGTGAGTGGGAGGAAAGTAGAACTTGATAAGGTAATTGTACCTTCTCCTGAATTGGAAAATAGTTCATCACTGAAATTAGTTCTAGTGATTCCTACACCAATTAGTGAGGAAGCTAATGATGATGATCATGAAACTTCTGATCAAGTTACTACAGAACCTCGTAGGTCTTCCAGAGTACGGTCCGCACCAGAGTGGTATGGTAATCCTGTTGGGGAACGTAGTAATTTCAAAAAATTTCCTACGCACACGCAAGATCATGGTGATGGCATAGCAACGACAGGGGAGAGTGTTGTCCACGTATCCTCATAGACCGTAAGCGGAAGCGTTATGACAACGCGGTTGATGTAGTCGTACGTCTTCACGATCCGACCGATCCAAGTACCGAACGTACGGCACCTTCGAGTTCAGCACACGTTCAGCTCGATGACGATCATCGGGCTCCGATCCAGCAAAGCTTCGAGGATGAGTTCCGTCAGCACGACGGCGTGGTGACGATGATGATGTACTATCGGCGCAGGGCTTCGCCTAAACTCCGCGACGATATGACCGAGGTGGAATATGGTGGAGGGGGGCACCGCACACGGCTAAGGAACGATCCGTAGATCAACTTGTGTGTCCTGGGGTGCCCCCCTGCCCCCGTATATAAAGGAGCAAGGGGGAGGAGGCGGCCGGCCAAGGGAGGGCGCGCCAGGGAGGAGTCCTACTCCCACCGGGAGTAGGACTCCCTCCTTTCCTAGTCCAACTAGGAGACCTTCCATGTAGTAGGAGTAGGAGAGAAGGAAAGGGAAGAGAGAAGGGAAGGAAGGAGGGGGTGCGACCCCTCCCCCTAGTCCAATTCGGACTAGGCCTTGGGGGGGTGCGCGGCCTGCCCTACGCAGCCCCTCTCTCTTTCCCGTATGGCCCAATAAGGCCCAATACTTTTCCCCGGCGAATTCCCGTAACTCTCCGGTACTCCGATAAATACCCGAATCACTCGGAACCTTTCCGAAGTGCGAATATAGTCGTCCAATATATCGATCTTTACATATCGACCATTTCGGGACTCCTCGTCATGTCCCCGATCTCATCCGGGACTCCGAACTCCTTCGGTACATCAAAATTCATAAACTCATAATATAACTGTCATCGAAACCTTAAGCGTGTGGACCCTACGGGTTCGAGAACTATGTAGACATGACCTAGAACTATTCTCGGTCAATAACCAATAGCGGAACCTGGATGCCCATATTGGCTCCTACATATTCTACGAAGATCTTTATCGGTCAAACCGCATAAGAACATACGTTGTTCCCTTTGTCATCGGTATGTTACTTGCCCGAGATTCGATCATCGGTATCCAATAACTAGTTCAATCTCGTTACCGGCAAGTCTCTTTACTCGTTACGTAATGCATCATTCCGTAACTAACTCATTAGTAACATTGCTTGCAAGGCTTATAGTGATGTGCATTACCGAGAGGGCCCAGAGATACCTCTCCGACAATTGGAGTGACCTAATCTCGAAATACGCCAACCCAACATGTACCTTTGGAGACACTTGTAGTACTCCTTTATAATCACCCAGTGACGTTGTGACGTTTGGTAGCACCCAAAGTGTTCCTCCGGTAAACGGGAGTTGCATAATCTCATAGTTACAGGAACATGTATAAGTCATGAAGAAAGCAATAGCAACATACTAAACGATCAAGTGCTAGGCTAACGGAATGGGTCAAGTCAATCACATCATTCTCCTAATGATGTGATCCCGTGAATCAAATGACAACTCTTTTGTCCAAGGCTAGGAAACATAACCATCTTTGATAAACAAGCTAGTCAAGTAGAGGCATACTAGTGACACTATGTTTGTCTATTTATTCACACATGTATTATGTTTCCGGTTAATACAATTCTAGCATGAATAATAAACATTTATCATGAAATAAGGAAATAAATAATAACTTTATTATTGCCTCTAGGGCATATTTCCTTCAAATCCTGTTCTGAAAGTCATGTTACTAGACCATGATAAACCTACAAACTATGAGGAAGCGATGATGAGCCCAGATTCCGCAAAATGGCTGGAGGCCATGAAATCTGAGATAGGATCCATGTATGAGAACTAAGTGTGGACTTTGGTGGACTTGCCCGATGATAGGCAAACCATAGAAAATAAATGGATCTTCAAGAGGAAGACGGACGTTGATAGTAGTGTTACTATCTACAAAGCTTGACTTGTCGCAAAAAGGTTTTTGGCAAGTTCAAGGTGTTGACTACAATGAGATTTTCTCAACTGTAGCGATGCTTAAGTCTGTCCGAATCATGTTAGCAATTGCCACATTTTATGAAATTTGGCAAATGGATGTCAAAACTACATTCCTTAATGGATTTACTAAAGAAGAGTTGTATATGATACAACCAGAAGGTTTTGTCAATCCTAAAGGTGCTAACAAAGTGTGCATGCTCCAGTGATCCATCTATGGACTGGTGCAAGCATCTCGGAGTTGGAATATACGCTTTGATGAGTTGATCAAAGCATATGGTTTTATATAGACTTTTGGAGAAGCCTGTATTTACAAAAAAGTGAGTGGGAGCTCTGTAGCATTTCTAAATACTATATGTGGATGACATATTGTTGTTTGGAAATGATATAGAATTTCTGGATAGCATAAAAGGATACTTGAATAAGAGTTTTTTTAAAAAGAAAGACCTCAGTAAAGCTACTTACATATTGAGCATCAAGATCTATTGAAATAGATCAAGACGCTTGATAAGATTTTTCAATGAGTACATACCTTGATAAGATTTTGAAGTGGTTCAAAATGGAACAGTCAAAGAAGGAGTTCTTGCCTGTGTTCCATGGTGTGAAGTTGAGTAAGACTCAAATCCCGACCACGGCAGAAAATAGAAAGAGAATGAAAGTCATTCCCTATGCATCAGTCATAGGTTCTATAAAAGTATGCCATGTTATGGTCCAGACCTACTGTATACTCTGCCCTGGTTTGGCAAGGGAGTACAATAGTGATCTAGGAGTAGATCACTGGACATTGGTCAAAATTATCCTTAGTGGAATAAGGATATGTTTCTCAATTATGGAGGTGACAAAAGGTTCGTCGTAAAGGATTACGTCAATACAAGTTTTGGCACTGATCCAGATGACACTAAGTCTCGATCCGATACATATTGAAAGTGGGAGCAATCAGCTAGAGTAGCTTCGTGCAGAGCATTGTAGACATAGAATATTTGCAAAATACATACGGCTCTAAATGTGGCAGACCCGTTGACTAAGCTTCTCTCACGAGCAAAACATGATCACACCTCAGTACTCTTTGGGTGTTAATCACATAGCTATGTGAACTAGATTATTGACTCTAGTAAACCCTTTGGGTGTTAGTCACATGACGATATGAACTATGGGTGTTAATCATATACAGATATGAATATTAGTGTTAAATCACATGGCGATGTGAACTAGATTATTGACTCTAGTGCAAGTGGGAGACTGAAGGAAATATGCCCTAGAGGCAATAATAAAGTTATTATTTATTTCCTTATTTCATGATAAATGTTTATTATTCATGCTAGAATTGTATTAATCGGAAACATAATACATGTGTGAATACATAGACAAACATAGTGTCACTAGTATGCCTCTACTTGACTAGCTCGTGAATCAAAGATGGTTAAGTTTCCTAGCCATGGACAAAACAGTTGTCATTTGATTAACGGGATCACATCATTAGGAGAATGATGTGATTGACTTGACCCATTCCGTTAGCCTAGCACTTGATCGTTTAGTATGTTGCTATTGCTTTCTTCATAACTTATACATGTTCCTGTAACTATGAGATTATGCAACTCCCGTTTACCGGAGGAACACTTTGTGTGCTACCAAACGTCACAACGTAACTAGGTGATTATAAAGGAGCTCTACAGGTGTCTCCGAAGGTACATGTTGGGTTGGCGTATTTCGAGATTAGGTTTTGTCACTCCGATTGTTGGAGAGGTATCTCTGGGCCCTCTCGGTAATGCACATCACTATAAGCCTTGCAAGCAATGTAGCTAGTGAGTTAGTTACGGAATGGTGCATTACGTAACGAGTAAAGAGACTTGTCGGTAATGAGATTGAACTAGGTATTGGATACCGACGATCGAATCTCGGGCAAGTAACATACCGATGACAAAGGGAACAACGTATGTTGTTATGCGGTTTGACCAATAAAGATCTTCGTAGAATATGTGGGAGCCAATATGAGCATCCAGGTTCCGCTATTGGTTATTGACCGGAAACGTGTCTCGGTCATGTCTACATAGTTCTCGAACCCGTAGGGTCCGCACGCTTAACGTTACGATGACAGTTTTATTATGAGTTTATAAGTTTAGATGTACCAAAGTTTGTTCGGAGTCCCGGATGTGATCACGGACATGACGAGGAGTCTCGAAATGGTCGAGACATAAAGATTGATATTTTGGAAGCCTACATTTGGATATCGGAATGGTTCTGGGTGAAATGGGATTTTACCGGAACACCGGGGGGTTACCGGAACCCTCCCTGGGGTTAATGGGCCTTAGTGGGCCATGAGGGAGAAGAGGAGGGCCGGCCAGGGCAGGCCGCGCGCCCCCTCCCCCCTAGTCCGAATAGGACAAGGAAGGGGGGGGGGGGCGGCGCCCCCCTTTCCTCTTTCCCCTCCCTCCTTTTCCTTCTCCACCAAGGCAAGAGGGGGGAGTCCTACTCCTGGTGGGAGTATGACTCCTCCAGGCGCACCCCTAGGGGGCCGGCCGCACCTCCCCCTCCTTCCTTTATATAAGGGGGCAGGGGGGCCCCTAGAACACACAAGTTGATCTTGAAGATCGTTCCTTAGCCGTGTGCGGTGCCCCCCTCCACCATATTCCACCTCGGTCATATCGTCGTGGAGTTTAGGCGAAGCCCTGCTCCGGTAGAACATCTTCATCGTCACCATGCCGTCATGCTGACGGAACTCATCCCCGACACTTTGCTGGATCGGAGTCCGGGGATCGTCATCGAGCTGAACGTGTGCTGAACTCGGAGGTGCCGTATGTTCGGTACTTGGATCGGTCGGATCGTGAAGACGTACGACTACATCAACCGCGTTGTCATAATGCTTCCGCTTACGGTCTACGAGGGTACGTGGACAATACTCTCTCCTCTCGTCGCTATGCATCACCATGATCTTGCGTGTGCGTAGGAAAATTTTGAAATTACTATGTTCCCCAACATTCTTTTCCAAAAATCAAGAAGAACCTAGAAAATTGTCATACTCCATGTCAATAGATTCAGCGGGTTAGCTAGATTCAGACCGTGAAACTCATCCAAAACTAGTAGATTCAGCGTGTCATTTACAAAATTACAAGAAGGACCTAGTACATTGTCATACTCCGTTGAGCCAGGGAGCAAAGTACCTAGAGACACTTAACGTTAGGGGGCAGGTGTAGAGATAAGCAACAAGACAATAATGCCATATTATATACAGAAACATTATAATTTAAAATGCTAATTAGAAGGGAAGAGGTCTTATCTATAGGACCAACATGCTCCAATAGAAACATTTCTCCACAATGATCCTAGACGTCAACGTAAGCGTGGTAAGCCCATTTACAGTAGAGTAAGCATAATATGAAACCGAGGCATCGAGACAATAAAATTTGTAAATTTCCATGCAACATAGAGCCACAAAACAGAGCTGTCTATCAGAGTGGTCTATTAAAAGACCATAGTCTTGATTATACAGTAAAGCCTAGAAAACAACAGACAAACATATAGATCAACCTAACCATTCCAATCTTCAAAAAATTCTTCATGACACAACTCCAAACAGTATGTCATTAATATCGGATGTCACAGAACAGAGCTGTTGAGTCTACCTTGTATTTGACTCTGCTGGTGGTCCATGATTGTTCTGCCCTATACTGTTGAACAAGGCGATCAATCTCGGCGACGTCTATCATTGGCGGGCACCTCCATTTCGCACCAATCCTCGCCACATCCGCTCCCTTGGCTCCAGGGATGGCAACGGCTTCGGTGAGCGGCTAACACTAGACATGGTGACCATGGTTGACAAAAAACATTTGCAACAATAGTCTCTTCAGCAAATTAAATTCTGCCTGATAGAATTTTCTATTAGAACAACAACGGTGATATCTTTGCAAAGTTTTTTGACACTAAATGCGCGAGCAACATAATAGGACACAAAATGCGATGGTTGACTAACTCCGACGGGTGTGGCAGCTGTTAGCAAGGAAACTCATCTCAGGCACAAAAGCTATTTGATGTATGACTATAAAACAAAAAAATAGAAGCTTGCTCGTCTTTGTTTTTTCAAGCAGAGCTCGCTCATGGTACGAATTGTAACTTGCTGAAGTTATTATAGCATTCATTATACACACTTGATTAGAGACAGGTGTACATGCAAGTAGCGAGATAATAATGTTGCATTAAGCACTCAGTTAAATATTTATATATAATAATTTCTATGCATCATCACTTGTATCGATATACAACAACAGTATAATGTCAAATGCTAATTTGAAGGTAAGAAGCCTTATGTACAACACCAATTTTTCAAATGCTAATTTGAAGGTAAGAAGCATTATGTATAGGACCAGCAAGCTCCAATAAGTAGATTTTACTAAAGAGACCGTACAAAGTTCTCATAAGGATGGACATAAGTTACCAAGTCAGTAACAATAGAGTAAGCATAGTATATATGGAACTTAGGCATCTCGGGGGAATATAAAAATTGGAAATTTCATTGTAACTTATGAAGTTATTATCATTCGTGACACATTAATTTTCATAGAACTAGTTCGCATAATGACACACTTGGTACACATTGCTGGCCATCCTGTTACCATTGCTGGCCATAACTTTTTGTCTCAGCCATTAAATCATGGACATATCATCGTTGTTAACACTAGTACCATTAATAAAGTTTAGCCTTGGGACACTTGAATTCTAAATGTTATGATTTGATAGCAAGTTCTCAGACCAAGAATGCAGCACCACAACCAATGGTACACACGGGGGATCTAGGACAAAATAATCGTTGCCACATCATACATTCTTGAATTATCTTTTTCATTAAATCCGAAAATATCAGTCTTTGAAATTTTAGAAACATTTACAAAGTTATTTGCTAGTTTCATATAGTACAAAGGACTCTACCAAGTTCAAAAGTTCAGTAAATATTTAGGTCTGGTATGGATAAAGATAGATGCATTCCAATTCATTAAAGACCTAAGTTAAATTTGTTGAGTAGGGAAACAACTTCACTTTGAGTAGATAAATAACATAAATTAATTTGGTGGACTGACATCCATCTTAATAAAAGAATTTCTTTAATGCCCCAAACTAAAACTAAAGGGAAAGAGAGTCTTATGGCATCGTTAATTGTTCTAGTTATTTTTGGAATATTTTTTTGTTGGTATTGTAATATATATTTAACATTGTATGTGAAATAACGAATTGAAAACAATGCATTCAGTGAAAACTATATCACAAAGTAAAAATATTTAGTATCAAAATGTCATGTCGGTTTATTGTCTTGGTACACATTAAGGGAACTAGGAGAAGAATAAGAAGATCAGTACAACAAATGGAAAGCATAAAAAGTTAAAGAAAAAGAAGACGAATATCAGCACAAGCGAGACATACACAAAAAGTGTTGTCTACACAGAAGTCCTCACCAATTAGGTAATGCAACATTTAAAAAAATTTCAAAAATTCAGTTTCTACTTCGTAGGTTGATTTACGACCGATTTAAGCATTTATGTTACATATTGCATTGTTAATTTCCTAACCCTAAATTCATTATTTGAATTCTACAAAACCATTCAACTATTAACTTCTGGATTAAAATTCGGAACCACTTGATCGTCTTAAAGAGCATGTCTTCATGTCATGAACCACTAGCTCATTCATGGTTATTTAAAACTATGATCACTCTGGTGATCCCCATTATGTTTGTACAAGCTATATCAACAATTCTATGTGTATATGCAAATTTAGCAGCAAAATGTGTAGGTAAGGGGAAACTAAGACTTACCCGTCAAAATAGGGACATATTTCTCGTCTTGGAGCACTGGTTTTTATAAACATGGCTTTCTCTAACTCATCCAAAAGCTGGAATATATCCGGCCCATTTTGAAGAATACATATCAATTTCACAGCTATAAATAAACAAAACCACTACACAAGCAGATGAATATAATCTGGTAGACGTAGTATATTTAATTGTGGAAAAACAAAGAAAAACACCCAATATGAACCTTGAAAACAAATGCTCATCCCTCTCATGTTATTCGGGTCTGGCATATGACTTTGCTCCTGTCTTTTCTGTGTTTGTTTTCACCAACCTCCCCGACCTGTTTTTGTGTATGTGTGTTTTTTTCTTGGTTTTAACGGTTTATTTTCAGTTTTTTCTATTTTATTTTATTTTATATCTTTATCCTTTTTATTTTTAAATCCATGCATTTTTTGAATCATGAGAGAATTTTTGAAAGTCCAGGCATATTTTTTACAAATTCATGAATATTTGAATTCTGGAAATATGTTTTGAGTTCGAAGAACAATTTTAGAATTCAGGAGTATATAGTGAGTGGAAAAACATTTATGCAGGAACATTTTTAAATTAATGATATATTTATATCCACATACATTTATTTATTTCGATAACACTTTTTGAAATGCTAGTATATTTCTAAATATTTTATTGTTATTTTAAAATCTAGGAACATTTTCAAATTCTGGGACGTTCTTTAAAATTATGGAACATTTATTATATTTCCTAATATTTTTCCAATTAACAGGAAAATCAAATCCAGCAACTTTTTTCAATTTTTGTTAAAAATGAAAAGTAGGAAAAAGAAAACCAAGAGGAGAAAAAGGAAAAAAATATATATATTCATATTTAGTGCCACCTTTAGCACTGCATTACTAGCTCGGTGGGTCTCGGGCCAGTAGCGCTAGCTCACCGCCTGCTCCGCTCGTGAATTGAAAACAATGTGCATGAATGTGTAAAAAACAGCTCAAAAAAAGAAATTATCGGTTGTTTGATATATTTGAAAAGTTCACTGACCTAAATATTTACAAATTTTTAAAAATGTTCTTGAATTTAAAAAAAATTACGAATATTTGCTATGAACACATTTGAAAAAATGTTCAAGATTTTGAAATTATCGTGATTTTTAAAAAGTTCATGATTTTGAAAAAAAATAAAGAATTTATAAATGTTCACAAATTCTGAAATCTCATGAATTTAAAACAAGAAAAAATAAAAAGGAGAAGAATAAAAAATGAACACGGAAAAAAGCCTAAAAGATAACTAATAAAGCACAAAGAAACAAGGAAAAGAAAAATGAGAAAAAAACGTCCAAAAGATTCTAGAAGCTTCCAAGAACCGGTGAAAAGGTAGCTTCCTGAGTTGGAAGATTTTGCTATCTCTGCGTGTGCAACCCCGCACAAAAAATAAAACTTTGTTGCTATTTTCTCTATGTCTTGTGGACCTGAATAAACTGCCTCCCTACGCAAAGCTTCTTCATCTCCAGATACGACCATCTTTATACCGGGGGGACGGGGGTTCATTGTAGCTGAGTGAATATTCTTGAGAGATCATGTACAGGTATAGGCGCCCAATGGCTCTCATCAAAGATAAAGTAGTCTTGAGAGAAGTGGACCGCCAAACTCAGACCGAGGACGTAAAGCTTCCTTCACATTTGCACATTTCCTGACAGAGCTTCTATGTGTGTGTCCCTGGCAATGGCGTACACCACACCGCCATGGTGGTCGCGCATCACGTACCGCACCGGCGCTCGTCGCTCTGAACTGAAAGCGCGCGGCATCAACATTGAACTTTACCGCTCGTGATGGCCTTTTTGACCCGGACTTAATTGGCGCGAATTAAAGACACGGTTCTTTCCTTTTCACATCATAAGTTGAGGTGAGCAGAGCACTCCCATCCCAAGCATGTTCAGCAGCAGGTCCCCCTCCGTCCACAACACTTTCATTTCTGAGATGCCACCAACACCCCTCAGTAGGTCCGTCCTTGGAGATTTTTGGCTAGCAGCAACAGAAGAAACCAGTCAGGCCAACTATGGGGTCTGTCTGATACAAACTATCCAAGTGTAGTGCAACTTATATTCATCAATCATCGTAACGTAAAATCCAAACTCTGGGTCTGAGACAACATCCGGCGCGCGCTCAAGCAATCAGGCGCCACGAGTGCACGCACGGAATAGGATGAGATGAGCACCATTCCATGTTCACATCTGCCAGGCAAAGCAGCAGCAAATGAGATGCTTAGGTACTTGCCACGCTTCCTCGGCAGGGGAGCGACTCTGAAATGTTTTCGTCAGATAACATAATAAGAAGCGTGTTAGCTAGCTAGTGTAATTCTTGTAGAATACTGACAGTGAGCAGTACAACACATTCAGAACACACAATGGCTGTGATGTTGAGCGATTTCGCGACATACCTCATGCTCATCTTAGCTACTAGTTACAGCTGACGTACATAGCAACAGTTAAGTGTAACTTGAAGAAAAGGTGTGCCTCGCTGCGCCGTTATAACTCGAGAATATGGATGTGGTAGAATGTTTTATCAGACGATGGCAATGATAATAAATATAGAGAATGTCTAAGATGTGGTGAACATCAACCATCTTCGCCTTTTTTATAAATGTGTACAATTTGAAAGAAAAACTTCACTTTGTACAACATCACAGTTTTAATAACAACTTTTAACAAAAGCCTGATGGCCAAACTGGATTTGGATGGTTCTTCCTCTGCACCCATTCCATGCCTCATTCACAAAAGGTCCTGAGACCTACCACCTCGGCCATCTTCCCATAAGCATTCGACAGATACTGCTGCTACCAATTCTGAGGTACAAGATCATGCAGTTCATGGCAAAGAAGCAGCTCATTTGAAGAGCATCTTGAGCTGCTCAATGGCGCGGATTGTAGTGAATGGTGCTCCTCTCCTCTCTATCTTCAGTGAATCACCGGGATGATCAACCGACGGACGACGGTGATGATGATATCTTGGAACATCACTGCCTTCGGTGAAGATCAACGGAATAGCATTTCTTGGACACAAATGACGGACAGGCTTCAAGCAAGCCGTACGAGCAGCATCCCTTTGCTGGGAAGAAGAGTCTGACCATTTATTTTTCCAACAGGCAGGTATCCTCCATGGCTCCAGCTCCATTCCCTTTGCTGAGAAGAAGAATCTGACCATTTGCATCTGTCTGCCACGTAAAGCAGCAGCAAATGGGATGTGTAAGTACTTGGCACGGTTCTGTCAGCCACGGTCAAAATAACTTGTCATATACTAATACCGAATGACCAAAATACTAACCATGGTATGAAGGTGAATAAGGCCTCACTGGATGTACTCATCACAGCAATTTCTGAGCGACTGGCTTTAGATATTCCTAGCTGCAGACTACGCTTCTGCTAGCCTAGCCTATGTGTCTGCTTCTTCTTCCTTAGCATGGCTCCAATGAGCATGGTAGCTGATTCTGAAACGTTTACAAGTCGGTCGGTTAACCTAATAAGAACATGTAGCCATCTTGCAGAGTTGCCAGTCGCTGGGGAGCCTATGTACCTCAC
The DNA here is from genome assembly GCF_018294505.1 of Triticum aestivum. NCBI lineage: Eukaryota > Viridiplantae > Streptophyta > Magnoliopsida > Poales > Poaceae > Triticum > Triticum aestivum. The sequence goes on from NC_057798.1 coordinate 4,029,536, forward strand.
ATGAATGAGCCTTCTCCGGTGTTTTAGGTACACCCATTGCTGTAGTCATCGAGCAAGTGTGTAGGAGTCCTTGTGTACCGCCGCGAGTATGGGACAAATCGTGTTTCTCTCGGTGCCCTGGACTGTTCAGTGGCATCTAGACCTTTCTGCAGTTGCTCACACCTGCAAAATTGGACCAGTCGTTCCCTTAGCTGATTATACATACATAACGTCCTCTACTCAGAATACAAATGCATAATCCCTTGTTACCTTTGCAGTGCTGAGTTTTCGAAATAAAATGTTGTCAGCTGCATCTTGTGGCCTTTGGGGCTTAAGGAAATGATAATCTTGCTTGTTAGTTTGTCATTATGACCTGCACAGAGGAGTTGCTTGTTAGTTAGTACAAAAAGCATCATCTCTCCATGTGGATGTGATTGGCCCACTGTAATACTTGCACAAAGTCACAAACTCACAGTTTCAGGACGAATATGCAATATACCATCAGGCTGTACTACTACTCTCTATGATCCGAATTGAGTCCGTGCATGCACTGCTATGGTATATATGCAGGCTATTCTTGTGAAGACCCTATATGCCATTAAATTTCAGTAAACAACAACAGTTATGACAAAATGCTAAGGATACCTGGTATCAGTAGAATGTAGACTGGATTGAGAAACTGCAAACCTTGTCGGTAGCAAAACACTCCATAATTATGCCATGATGATCTTTTGATCCTTACAACTGAACTTTCGAGGTACACCATCAAGTCTTCATGGATTTTGGACAAATGTAAACACAAGTAGCTGAACAGCAAGTCAACAGAAATTACGAATGCGAGAACACCTAGAATTGGTAGCAATGTAGCAGTGTATGAAAAACTGGTCAGACCTTGATATCAGTAGCTTGACCCCAATGTTTCATTTATTCACTACTTACGCCAGTGATATTGTGACCGTGACACCCAAAATAGGCAAGTAGACTACCATGCCTTGATGAATGACAATAACCCAAATTTGCATGCAAAAAATAAAGAAGCCATAACATTGAACGAACACCTGCACAGAGAACCAAAACAAATGGTGATCATAGATTTCGTTGGTTACAAAATTTAGGAAGAAAAGAGAGGAGACTTGCAGCACACATTGGCTGATAATTACATTGCTTTTCTTGACTTGTACATAAGACAGGGGCATTGAAAAATGAATCTTGAACATTTCACTACAGGAGTAAATTTCCAGTTTATATGTTACTCACCAGATTTTTTGTACAGTAAGGAAGACGACGGCCACAAGACCCTTGGGTCATGCACGGTGGCAAATGTGTATGCATGTAAAGAGTTGAGCTCTAGAAAGATAGAAGAATGTACATGGGAATTCCAAGGCAGAGTCCTGCACAGTGGATAGGAACAAACGCAACAGTGTCATTAAGTAGGATTGCAGCAAAAGGGCAAGGTGGAAAACACAAGAAAGTATGTTTGTGTTACCTTGGATCAGTGTTGTATGATTCTTGGGATGGTTCCCACTAACCCTCTGCACTGCTGTTTTAGCTCCTCCGAGCAGTATCTAACATTTAGCTCTTGCAGTGATTTGGGCAGGTCATCACTGGGCAACGATGAGATAGCTGGACAGTCGCTGATTGATAGTATCTCGAGACTGGTAAGGTTGTGCAGCCTTGCAGGGAGTTGCTGAAGATTGTGGAAACTCCAAAACTCTAGTTCCTGGAGGGAGGAGAGGAGTTGAAGGGCGTCCTCTTGCTCCTTGCTGAAGCGCTCCACCTCTTTGGACCCATTCCCACGAAGTCCCAACTCGGAGAGGGAGGAGAGGAAGCTGCAGATGGGTGCAGCAAGGAGTCCCGCTGCATCATCCGTGCAGAGCTCCCGCAGTGTGGATGAAACAAGCTGTGTTTGCTGCTCTTCTCCTTCAACATCCTCCAACGCCCGTCTGGGATTGGGATCCCAACCAACAAAGAATCTAGGGCTGCCAAAGACTTTTAATTTGTTGAGCTGGCCCCCAGATGTAAGGAGAGACCGCAAGCCCTGACATTTCAGATCATGCCCGCAATAATTCAATTCTAATATGGTAAGAGAGGAGAGGCTTGAGAGGGGCTCAAGTGTCCCCATGCCTTCCACACTCCTAAGCCCCAGGAATTGCAAGGAGGAAGGAAAAAGTTGACGGAAAAACGAAATAGCTGATGTTGTTTGTTGTAGATCCACCCCCACTATGTTTTCTATGTATTCTATTTCCAATTTGGAGAGCCTTGGGAGGTGGGGGAGGAGCTTTATCAATTCCTTCCCACTAGTACCATTTAAGTCATTCATCCTGATATTCTCAACGGGGAGTTGCCATTCGAAATCACCTTGACCTCCTAGTGGTCCAACCAGGGCATCTGAACTAAATACAATCAATGTCTTCAGCGAGGTTAGCATCAGAAGGTGCTTCAACTCAAGAGGTGGGCACCTACCGAGTGTCAGCTTCTCAACACCTGCTTCTTTATCCAGAACTAACACTTGGTCTAAACTATGTAGATCACCCTCTCCATTAATCGTCAATTCTACCCCATCAGATGATTTTGAGTATTTAAACAAATGTAGTAGCTTCACATCTGATAAATGGAAATGGCACAACCTTTCAATCCAGGAGATGGGAGTCACTGACAGGAATTTTGGGCAGTTCACAATTACAAACTCTTGTAGTTTGGGAAACCAATCTGGGAAAACAATATGGTTTGAAGAAGGCAACCACAAGAATTTCGGGCAATTCATAATAAATAGCATTTGCAAAAGAGGGAACATATGAGCATGTGGTGGCGACAGGTCTCTACCCAAGGCAGACTCTTGTTCAGCTGGACAAACCCATTTTTCAAAACTCTCTAGGCCAATGAGTTCAAGCTTTATTAGCATGCAAAAGCTTTTTTCTATGATAAACTCCTTTGGTGTGCCAATATGCTCCAACCTTAATTCACGAAGATCCCACGCCTTCCCTAGAGAAGGGAAAACCTCCCAAGAAACACCAGAAAGATAAAGAGACTGTATAGCTTCAATAGCGAACTCATCACCCAGCCATGTTGGACAAGAAGGGCCTCCATGCCCTCTAATGCACAATACTTGAAGATCTCCATGTGGTTGAAGTCTCTCAAGAACCAATGCTTCCAAACTAGGGTCAACATTAGATCGCTTACTATCCCAATCCAATGTTAACCTTCTCAGGTAGTTTTTCTCTATCAGTTTTACTTGAGCCGCTTCTTCTTTTGTATGTATTTTGTGAAGGTTATACATTCCAAGCTCCCTTAGCTTGGTCAAAGTCTCTAGTTGCTTTGGTTCAAATCCTTCACTCTTTTTGTTGACTTGAAATACCTCTAACTCTTCTAAGTGTATAAGTTTTCCCACATTATAAATATCATAACATTGCTCATCTATTGTGGTATACAAAGGACCGGTTTTAAAACAATCAATTGGAGTATAAAAATGGCACAATTTGGCAAGGTTGCTCATGTCTTCAGGCAAATCATGACTACCATACCATGACTCAAGATCTAGAACCCTTAAGTGGTAAAGTTTAGACATGTTAGGTGGTAAATGTATCTGTCTGTCCCATGTCCCTAGACACAGGAATCGTAGGTGGACAAGTCGTGAGAAGTTATGCAACATGCATTCCACTGGATACATCATGTTGGGCAAATAAAGAACACGAAGAGAATTTGCTTCCCCAAAAAAATCACCAAATACCTTGGCAAAACTTTTATCTATTTTTCCAAATAACATCAAACTTTGCAAATGTTCAACCTTCAATCTTGTTTTCAGTTCTTTCAGTTCACTCTTTAATTTTTGGCCAGACACTGCATCATATTCACCTAAGTCCTCTATGCTTATAGATAAGTGATGGGTCGATGGCTGAACTTCTACTGACTCAACATTAGGGAGACGTAAACTAAGACAATCATGCGATGCAACCTTCAATGCCAAATCATGCAGTAGGTCATGCATAACGTACCGCAGACCTGCATAAGTTTCCTCTTCTCTGAAAAATCCATGGATTACTAACTCATTTAAATTGCTCAAACCTATATCTTCCAATGTTTGGTTTTGACCACCAGGTATCAAAATATCTAGTCCTGTCCATAGGCCAATGAGCTGGTGGCTTGTGACACAATAATCTTCAGGAAACAATGCAGAATAGGCGAAACATTGTTGCAGATGGAAAGGGAGAAAGTCATAGCTAAGCCTTAAGGCAGGCATAATTCCATTGTTATCGGTCTCCCATTCTTTACTTTTTAGCACCCTTTTCCAATGATGCAAACTAAGTTCTTTACTGAGTACTCTACCAACAGTTTTTGCTGCAAGAGGGGATCCCTTTAGTTTTTGGATTATCTTATCTCCAGTCTCAAGCAGAAAATGTTTATCCCTTGCACACTGCTCATCGCCAAAGACAAATGCAAAAAATAACTTTCTAAACTCTTCAGATTCTAAACCGTTCAATTGTATTGAATGACCTGTTTTAACCTTCTGTGCTATTGCTTGAAACCGAGTTGTGACTAGAATTGTGCAACCCTTTTCTTGTGATTGATTGAGTATCGACAGTAGATTTTCCCAGTCATCCCCATTACTAATCTGCCATATATCATCCAATACAAGTAAGAACCTTTTAGATTTCAATCTTTCTTCAATCAACTCTTCAGTTGTACTGCCCTCCTTTTCATTTTCAACTGCAGGGGTACATGTTTTAATTTGTTCTAGCACCTTATCCAGACTGAAATTGAGCGACACACAAATCCAAATCATGACTGGAAAATAATTCTTCACTTGTTGGTTGCGATATATGTGTTGTATCAGAGTTGTCTTCCCCATCCCCCCGGGACCAACAACCGAAAGCACAGTTAGACCCTTGTCACAATATTGACCCTTGGTGATATCATGTATGATGCTATTCATGACCCAATCCCTCCCATACAGTTTTGGCTCATCAATTCGACCTTTGGTGATGGGACGACTCAAGGCAATGTTTGGGACAGTTCTAGGGCTACAACATTGCAGAATTTTGCTAACCTCATTACGCATAAGTTGCAGTTTCTCTACAATGCCCTTCACCCTTTGAGAGAAATTCACCCTATTAAACTCAAGCTTTGGTGTTTCTTGTGCATTGCTGCAATTGTCATCGTGAACATGGGGGTGTGGGGAAGATGAGCCATGGAGGAATTTACCGAGCTTGGGCATGCGCCTGCTGGCCTCCTCATCAGCCTGATTGGCCTTTGGCGCTGATGAGAAATCACCACGTAACCTCTTCTTACCATGCTGTGAAGCACAATAATTAACATGTTGTCTTGCATCTTGTTGTCGGTGATCACCAGCATTGGCACCAAACCAGTACGCAGACAAAGATGCTAGTTGTTTGCCAAGAGCTTTGGCGATGTGATGAGCATTGACGACAAGGTTGTGGACACCACTCTTGCCTTGCTGTTCAGCAGCATTGTACGTGCCATGGAGCTCATCGTGGATGCGGAAGTAGTCCAGCTCATCCAGCAAGTCTTCGGCATTGTGTGCTGAATCCCGCAGCTTCTGCAGCAGTATCTCCATGGCTGGGCCACCGAGCTCCTTGAGAGCAGCTTGTTCGAGCATGGCTTTCACTAGCAGCAGTTCCGTACTGAGGGCCTCAATGTTGAGACCAAGGTTCCTGCTACCTGCCCAAGCCTCTAGCAGACCATCCGTGACGGGGGCTAGCGCCTTGCCCACCACCCATTGCGCCGCACTGAGGGCCGCGTCTGACATCCTCTAATTGACGGACTTGCTGCACCTGCATCGATCCAGGAACCGAAGGGAAGTCATTAATTCATAGATTTTCCGTCACCAATCAAAATTCAAAAGTGATCAATCCTGGCTGCAAGTTAAAGGAGAAGAGTGTGCACTACTTACTTACGTTGGCACGCACTCACGCACGAGGTGCCGGTGATGGATGCCGCCTGGCTAGTGCAAAAGGGGGGTTGAGTCGTTGCAGGAGGTCTTGAGGAACACCTTACCTTACATATACACGAGAGGAGAGGAGAGATAGGGAGATATGTAACCAGTGGCTGCTGTGTAAGGGGATGAGGATAGTTTGCTTGACTTGACTTAGCTTACCACACATGCAGCTCACTTGGTTTTTCAGAGTGGAATGTGAATGAATCCTATCCTATGGCTGATTGAAGATAAGCAAGAATTGTCTCCCACAGCAACGGGTCGTAGATGTATGGCTGGACGTACCCGGCCTGCAGATATCTTTCTGGGCAGCTAGATGTATGCCATTATGAATTTCTTGGCTTGTATTGATAGCTACATGTAGGACTAGGCAAAATAATTTTCGTAGACTTGTCTGAACGCGTGATTTGCACGCATTTATCTATAATGGCAATTACTTGTATCTCTATCTGTGAAACCTTAGGAACCCTATATATGGCTGATTGAAGATAAGCATTGCAGGAATTGAAGGTATGACAAGAGTAATTGTCGCCAACAGACAGCAACGGGAGGGCCGCAGACGAACATATATATGGCTGATATCTTTCCTGACTTGTCGTCGATAGCTACATGCATGACCAATTGACCATTACTTGGTACTAGTTTCCATGGATGCACCTAGAAGGACGGGCGGAAGGAGACGGGACGGCTACTGAGTTGTTGGGCGGTCACTATAGTATACAGGTAGTGGAGGTAGATAGGTCGCAGTGGAACGAACCTCATGGGAATAAACACAAGCACCTGGTGGGCAGGCGGACGAGGAGTGACCAGGGGACGCTTGCTTCCAGACTCCAGAGGAGAGGATCGAGGAAGCTCCCAGAGGAGGCTTCGTCCTCGCCCGCCGCTCGGTGCCTCCTCGCCGTCGCCGTCTGCTGTTGCCTGTTGGAGTTGAACTCGTCGGCGGCAGAGCTGCAGAGCAGAGGAAAGGAGGAGGAACGGTGGGTCGGATCCATGGTGGCGGTGGGCTACTCCCTCCCGTGCTGCCGCAGGGCCGATGTGGTACATGGGCTGTACGACCGGCCCCCAACATGATCATTTTTAAGAAATCAAAAAGTTTTTTTAAAAAGTTTGGTGAACATTTTTAGACAAAGGTGAAGGTTTTTCTTTAATACTAGGGGAATTTTTATAATAAAATAAAATCAAAAACGAAAAGAAAAACCAAACAAAACAAAAAAAACGAAAAACGGGTAAAGACGGTAGAGAAAAGCCGTGACATTTACACGCGATGAGCCGCAATTGGATTTGCTTTGGTCGCTCGCACTGCCATTCCAAGGGCTATGAAGAGAGCGCCTACATATGACCTGAGTTGCAGGTGGTGATCTAGCCAGAGAGCGAGCAACATGTTTTGTTGGAGTGATGTGGCACGAGTTGCCGTGGGGGATGACAGATGTTTTTTCTGTCAAGGTATCTGATTAGCATGGAAAACCTTCAGAGGAGCCAGCGGCCAACAGTCACTTCAATGAGCTAGTCCAATGTACTCCCTCTGTAAACTAATATAAAAGCGTCTAGATCACTACTTTAATATTCTAAACGCTCTTATATTAGTTTACGGAGGGAGTAGCATGCATGTCCAAAGTGTCATCCGGCAGGGCAGATAGCGCGAATAACTTGGCAACAATTATTCGTGCATGCACATAGTGTTGCTCATAATGCACGGTGTAGGACTAAAAGTAGCATTCAACTATACAATTCCTAGAGTAGCTTAGGCCCACATCTTCACATAGACTGTTTCCTCACATAAAGCCGTTACAGGGAAGCTGTTAAATCGTCACTAAAATTATAGACCACACTGTAATCATTGTTTTCCCACTGGCGCACCCAGGCTCGACGCCTATGTACCCTTTTTTTTGCGGGTGAAAAAAAACCCTGAGAGGCTGTAATGGCCACTCTGTTGTGCACATGGTTTGTGTATGAGAATTTCCAAAAACCCCTGCTTCTATTGATGCAATGATGCGCAAACATTTTGCGTATTCGAGAAAGAAAATAGATCTAACTAAGTCCATGCCCACACATGATTAGATATAGACAAAGATCCTGTGTGTTTTTTTCAAATTTGCAACATTTATTAAGTTTAAGTTACATTTTTCAAATTTGCGAGTATTTTGCAAAATACATAAAATTTTATCACATTTTTAGTTCATAAACATTTTTTAAAATTGATGAGTATTTTTTAAAATTCACAGTAATTTATAAATTCTAAAGTATTTTGAATATTTGTGATTTTTTTATTCTTGAACATTTGTTTAGTCAGAAAATATTTTTGAATTGGTTTATTGTGAATGAATGTTATTTTAAAATTCATGAAATTTTTAAATCTCCGAATAGTATTTAAATATATTTTATTAAATATAACATTTGTAACAAAAGGCCAAACTACATCAGGAAATTACGGGATCATGAAGATCACATATCCTATTTGCCGCTCAGGTTTTCTGCAGGCCTGTGGGCTGTGACGTTGTGTTGTGGGCTTGTGGCACATGAAGATCACATATCCTATTTGCCGCTCAGTTAGTGCAATTGTGTCTCAAAAAAAGTTAAAGTGCAATTGGTAAAAAGCGCACCCCCCTCAGTACTTATGTTTTGAATGGCCGTTCCATGATCGCAAGCATGAGCGGAAAGCTCCTGATTTTGGGAAGCTTCCACCAGTTTATTGTTAGTTTTCTAGTTTGGTTTTTACGGTTTTATTTGGTTTACCTTCTCCTTTTTTTTTACGTTTTTCCCTTTTCATTTTTAATTATTTTCTTCTTTTTATCGCCAGTTTTTTGTTTGGAAATGTAGCTTCTCCCTTCTTTTACATTTTTGAAATTCGGAAACTTTTGCAAATCCAAGAATTGTTTCTTTTAAAACACGTGACTTTTTTTGAATTCGCCAGTATTATTTTCAAAATATGAATATATTCAAATCCACATTTTCCCAACTTTCAAACCTTTTTAAAAAATTCAGAACTTTTCTACAACTCAAGAACTTTTTTAAAATTGATGAACTTTTTTTAACTCATGAACTGTTTCCTTCAAAACACGTGAAAATTTTTAATCCACGTTTTTTCTTGAAAAGATTGAATATATTCAAATCCACAAAATATTTCCAAATTTATGGTTCTTATTTAAAATTCCTGGAATTTTTTTAAAACTCATGATTTTGTTATAGATTTGTTGAATCTTTTTCCAAATACGTGAAATATTTTTTAAAAAATGATGAAATGTTTTTAAATTTCCAAAATAATAATCAAAATCCATGAACTTTTTTCAAATCGACGATTTTTTTTTCAAATCAGCAAAAAAAATCCAAGATCGTGAAACGTTTTTTGAATTTCCCAATTCGTGGTTTTTTGCAAAAAAGAAATTTAGAAAAGGGGTATTACCCTAGCCTCTGCATCAGAAAGATGCATACGGCTCATATTATTAAAAAACAAAATGAGTCACAAAGTCTCCAATATCTGAAAGGTCGAAAAGAAAACAAGCTGCTCAAACGAGCCTAATCATGAAGCCACAACCGGCTGGCAAATAAAATAGAAGCACTACATGCCTATCCTATTACATGACCGCCATCCAAACCGGTTGAAAATAACCCGAGCTACCATCTCCCATCGGGTAGACGCAGTAGCCAAACGCCCCCTGGCCTCCGTGGGAGTGAGTAGCGACCACATACGGATCAATGCTGTGGCCCTGAAGATAACCTGCAAAAAATGAAAGTTCGTTGCTCTGTTAAAAACCAAATCATTTCTGCAGTTCCATACTGCCCATAACAAGGCACACACGCCAACACGAATGTGTCTTGCTACATCCAAGTTCACCCCATCAAGCCATGTTCCAAATAACATATTGATAGAGGTAGGTGAAGTAATATTAAAAGCAATATGAATCGAACGCCAAAGAATCTTAGCCAGTGGACAATCTAGAAAGACATAAATATATTTGAAGTTGCAATATTGATAGAGGTATGTGGTTTTTTGCAAATGCATGAATATATTTGAAGTTGCAAGGCTAGGGCATGAAGCAAGCCAGCTGAGATGAGCAGCATTCTTTCTTGTGCTGAGAAGAACACAAGCTGACCATCTATTTCACCAACAGCTGAGATGAGCAGCTACGTACCCTCCGTTCCATGTTGACGTCTGTCGGGCAAATTAAGCAGCAGCAAAGGAGTGAGAAGACCCAACTACGTATTCCCGTTGGGTCATATATTTTGGAACGGAGGGAGTTCGGAAAACTAAACCACTCACACATTAAACCACCAAGCACCTAGGTGAAATTCAGAGGATGACCGCAAGAGAAATATATAGCGGATTAAGGGCACGCAGCATTTACCTCTAAGATAGATCCGGGGTTGGTTTTATACCCATTACAACCAGTGAAAGGTAATCTTAACTTTAACACTAATAAAGCAAAGCAGCTGAACAAGGAGGCAGTAAATAAAGGTAATTAAGATCAGACGGTCGACGTTGAGCCCGCCAATCGACTGCGTGCTGGGTGTCAATTTCTTTAGTTAACAGCATGACAGGTGTCGATTTCTTCAGTTAACAACAGAATGTGTCGATTTCTTCAAAAGATGCAGTCTCGTTGTTCCTGACAAGGAGGGAGATGTGCAAGTAAATGGCTCGGTTCTGCTACTGCCGGCCAGGGTTCAGAATATTTTCTACTACATTAAAAGCGACGGACTGCATATTAAAGTTGTTTATCACAAGCGACAATATAAAGTGACGTTCTTTTATATTAAGATTTTGTGCATCCAAGCATAAAAGCGCATGACAACCTCTGCTTCCCTATGCGAAGGGCCTATCTTGTGCTTTTATCCTCTACCCTTATACAAGAGTCATGGTGATCTTCACCGTTCTTTTTTACACTTTTTCTTTTTGGCAACCACTATGTGGTGGAGAGATCCAGATATATATACCCACTTGGATATAGGTTATCATAAAACATTATTGTTGACATTACCCTTCAGGTAAAAGATTGGGAGGCAAAACTTTAAGCCCCTATCTTTCTCTGTGTCCGACTGAAACTTTGAACCCATAAGTATCACGTGAGTGTTAGCAATTGTGAAAGGCTAAATGATATTTGAGTATGTGGACTTGCTGAAAAGCTCTTATATTGACTCTTTCTGATGTTATGATAAATTGCAATTGCTCCAATGACTGAGATCATGGTTTGTTAGTTTTCAATGAAGTTTTTGATTCGTACTTTACCTTGTGAATGAAATGTTACTTTGGCATAAGAAATTATATGACAACATATGTTGTTGTTCTAAAGATGATCATGATGCCCTCATGTCTGTATTTTGTTCTTATCGACACCTCTATCTCTAAACATGTGGACATATTTCTCGATTTCGATTTTTGCTTGAGGACAAGCAAGGTGTAAGCTTAGGGGAGCTGATACGTCCATTCTGCATCATGCTTTTATGTTGATATTTATTGCATCATGGTACACATTATGGCACACTACTTATGCCTTTTCTCTCTTGTTTTACAAGATTTACATGAAGAGGGAGAATGTCGGCAGGTGGATGATGTCAGCTTGAACTACGTCAGTATTTCCCCAAAGAGAAAGGGATGATGCAAAATAGCGACGGTAGGTATTTCCCTCAGTGATGAGACCAAGGTTATCGAACCAGCAAGAGAACCACACATAGCATGTGCAAAAAAGTAGAGAGGGTTACAACAAAAACTGGATGCACTTCGTGTACAATCTGGACAATCTCTTATGAAGTATCAGGGTTTCGGACGAAAACACATCTGTTACACCGGCTATTCAATATTTTAATAACTTAGTACAACTCCAGACTTTTTTTGCGTTCATATGCATAATTCAAATCCATATCATCAACTTTAAACCCTTTTTGACATAATTTGCTATTTTCGATGTTTTTACTGATTTGTTTTCAGAGCTAAATCACCGTGAAAGTGAAAAGCACTACAAAATGAACTCTAAAAGGTTGAAACTTGGCAAGGTATTATCATTTCACCCGCATAGCATGTGCAAAAAAGTAGAGAGGGTTACGGCAAAAACTAGATGCAGTTCGTGTACAAACTGGACAATCTCTTAGGAAGTATCAGGGTTTCAGACGAAAACTCATCTATTACACCGGCTATTCAATATTTTAATAACTTAGTACAACTCCAGACTTTTTTGCGTTCAGATGCACAATTCAAATTCACGTCATCAACTTTCAACCCTTTCTGACATAATTTGCTATTTCCGATACATTTACTAATTTGTTTTCAGAGCTAAATCACCGTGAAAGTGAAAAGCAGTACAAAATGAACTGAAAAATCACTACAAATATGAATATAATGATAAAACACACTAATATTAAATATAATAAACTCTAAATACAGCAAAAAACTATTCACAAATAAATAGAAGAAAATATATAAACCACAAAAGAAAAAACTTATATGAAAAAAATTATTTCCGCACTGCCCAGTGGGCTTTCTCGTCCTTGGACGTGCATATGCAGGCCCATAAGGCCCAACAGGCTCACAGGGCAGCGCGGCAAAGTTAGGCCCACAGGCCTGCATTATATAGGAGCTCGAGGGAGCAACCACAGCTGGGTTTATAAACCAGTGCGGCTGTCCTTCGCTCGGCGAGGTGGGACTAAACAATGAGCAGCGCGGAACGGGAGCGCACCTCCTTTAGTACCGGTTCATGGCTCAAACCGGTACTAAAGGGTGGGTCTTTAGTACCGGGTTGTGCCACGAACCAGTACTAAAGGGGGTCGCTTCCCGCCGCTTCGCCTGGCAAAACTTAACCTTTAGTACCGGTTCCTGTCTCCAACCGGTACTAAAGGCCTCCCATATATAACCAGCACTTACGGAAATTTTCAGTTATCATCCATCTTCGTCGCGCCCCGTCCCCACACGCGCCGCCCCCGTCACCGCCCCCGTCGCCGTCGTCGCCGCCCCCGTCCGTGCGCCGCCCCCGACGCCGTCGTCGCTACGCGCCTCCGTCGCCGTACGTCATCGCCGCCCCCCGGCCCGCCACCCCCCCATCGCCGTCCCATCACCATCGTCGCCGTCCTTGTCGCCCCCCCCCCCCCCCCCCGCGCACTATAAGATCGATTGCCGCTCGCCAGCGGCCTCCTGCACACGCACACACACAGAGACAAAAACACGCGCCTCTAGTTCTACCATTATGTGAGTTTCTCATGCCATATTTATGTTGATATTGTTTTTTCAAAAACAGTTGACAACTAATTTCTATTGATAGCTTATTTCCATTCAAGCAAACATTTCCAGCGCTTGGTAGCCAGGGCCGTCCACTGTCCTAGGGCTAAACTAAACTGCGAGAAAATAAGTCAATCATGGCTTGAGGATCTTGATGCTGTCAAGAGAAATTATTTTCCTAGACTTGCAAATCTTAGTACTCAAAACGTGCGACCAATAGTGTTTGTATCGAACTACGGTCACATGTATTTAGGAAAGATGGTAAGATTTTTACAATTTGTCCTCAGTGCATCTTTTGCATACATTATTTTTTAATCTAATTAAACTTCATGTTGCTAAGTATGATACTATACGATGTTCTCTTCAACAGGGTCTCCCAATGATAGTTGTGCCTCAGTGGATCTTGACTAACGGTCGCATGCCAATTGTTAGCTTACAGCCAAGACATCCTACATTGCACACGAGTGCATTCAGGATTTCTAGAACCGAGGAATGCTTAATAGTGAAAGACTGGAGCAAAATTGTGAATGATCGCAGAGAAGTACTAGGAGTCAACAAGCAGAAGCGCAACCCACGATTAGGAGACAGGTTCATCTGCATGCTCCAATATGATGAATCAGGAGAGCTACACATGTTCTATGCCATTTTACCTGAGAGAGAGAGAGAGCAGCAGGAGTGATTAGCATGCTCTTAGTACTTGTCCTCTCATGTTCGTGTTCTTTGTCCTGAACTTAATCTCAAAGAGTGATCATGTTGAACTCGATGATATCTTTCCTTCTGGTACAAAGTGAATGTTTCTTCTTTAAGCTGGTATTGGTGGTGATTAGATAGCGGTAATGACTATGATGATTAAATAGTGGTAATGACGACTATAATGATTTTTAGCTAGCTAGTATACCGTTAACTTGTTGGTGATGATATATATGATGTAATAGTTTTTATATTAATATGATGATAATAAGTTATTATATCATTTATGAAAGAAACCGCAGATTAGTTTCAACTGGATGAATCCTAGCTAGCTAAGTGATCAAGTATATGCCATATCCATATTAATTACATGCTCACCTAATATAAGTGATCAAGTAATATATATGGATATGGCATATATACTTTGATCACTTAGCTAGGATCCATGCATGCATCCAGTTGAAACTAATCTGCGGGTACTTTCACCTAATGATTTAACAACTCATTATAATGTAAAAACAATCTCTAAATTAAATTGAAAACACAAAACTAAAGGAAAAATTTAAAAAAAGAACCCCCCCCCCCCCGAACATTTAGTACCGGTTGGTGTTACCAACCGGTACTATAGGTCTCCCCGCACCCGGCCCTGGCTCGTGCCACGTGGTGGCACTTTAGTGGCCGTTTGTGATGAACCGGCACTAAAGGGTGGGGACTAAAACCGGTACTAAAGGGGGGGGAGGGAACTTTAGTCCCCACCCTTTAGTGCCGGTTGCACAACTGGCACTAAAAGCCCTTACGAACCGGTGCTATAGCCCGGTTCTGCACTAGTGTTATATAGGCATCACGTATAAGATTAGTAGACCGACTCCTGCCTGCATCTACTACTACTACTCCACACATCGATCACTATCCAGCATGCATCTAGTGTATTAAGTTCATGAAGAAATGGAGTAATGAATAAGAACGATGACATGATGTAGACAAGATCTATTTATGTAGAAATAGACCCCATCTTGTTGTCCTTAATAGCAACGATACATACGTGTCGGTTCTCCTTCTGTCACTGGGATCAAGCACTATAAGGTCGAACCCATCACAACACACCTCTTCCCATTGAAAGAAAAATCGATCTAGTTGGCCTAACTAAACCAAATATTCGAAGAAGAAATGTGAGGCTATAAGTTATCATGCATATAAGAGATCAAAAGACTCAAATAACTTTCATGGATAAAAATATAGATCTGATCATAAACTCAAAGTTCATCGGATCCCAAAAAAACACCAGAAAAAGAGTTACATCAAATAGATCTCCAAGAGACCATTGTATTGAGAATCAAGAGAGAGAGAGAGAGGAAATCATCTAGCTACTAACTACGAACCCGAAGGTCTACAATGAACTACTCACGCATCATCGGAGAGGCACCAATGAGGATGATGAACCCCTCCGTGATGGTGTCTAGATTGGATCTGGTGGTTCTGGAACTTGTCGCGACTAGAATTGATTTTTGTCGACTCCCCTAGGGTTTCAAGAATATTGGGGTATTTATAGATCAAAGAGGTGGTGCGACTAACACCGAATAATGCACCACAAGTAGGATTTAATTTCATTGCATAACTATTGACTTTCGTTCTTGCATAGGGAATCACAAACCTTAACACAAATATTCTTACTAAAGCATAATTACTCATCAACATGACTCACATATCACTATCATCATATCTCAAAACTATTACAAAGAATCACGTTTATTTTGTCCAATGATCTTCATGGAAGTTTTTATTATATCCCTCTTGGATATCTGTTACTTTGGGACTAATTTCATATGTTGCTTTTGATAGCTCAAACAAATCTGAGTGAAGAACATGAGCATAAAAGTTTCTTCTCTCAAAATAATTTAAGTGAAACAAGAGAGAATTTCTTAAAAAAATTACTAATTCTCAAATAAATCTAAGTGAAGCATGAGAGCATTTCTTCAAAAATAATAAAGGACACCGAGCTCAAAAAGAAATAAGTGAAGCACTAGAGCAATTCCATAGCTCATAAAGATTTAAGTGAAGCATAGAGAGCAGTTCTAACAAGTCATAGCATAATTTTGGCTTTCTCAAATAAGTGTGTCAAGCAAGGATTCATTACTTAAAACAAAAAGCAAAACAAGCAAAGACTCATATCATACAAGACGCTCCAAGCAAAATTCATAATATGTGACGAATAAAAATATAGTTTCAAGTAAAATACCGATGGTTGTTAGAAGAAAGAGGGGATGCCACTCGGGTTGTCCAACAGCATCGTCGAAGCCTTCTACGTCATCTATGCCTAGTCATTTGCCGCAGGTCATCGCCGAGGCGTCGTTTTGATCCATCATCCCCAACTAGATCGCCTCGGCCGTCGCTTGATCCGCAACCACCGCGGCCCCCCTGACCCCCCCGAGGCCCGAGCACGCCACACCAATGCACCCGCTGTGAGGCCCTGTCTCCTTCCCCTCTCTCTCCCATGTGGATCCATCACTGTTGCCGCCGCCGCTGCTCCCTATGTTGTTGCGTAATGTTGCAGCTTCTCGCCCTGTTGTCACTATGCGCTGCCGGTGCTGATTCTGCTTCTGCTGGTACCTGCTGCATGTGGTGTCGCCTCTCCAGCCGTGACCCGCTGCCCCCACTGCTCGCCCGCCATCGCCACTGCCGACCACACCCATGGCCATGGCCGTCCCTGCCCCTGTGCACCCGCATCTGCGCCTCACCTTCGGCCGGCCGAGCCCGCTTTTGCCGAGCCGGCCCCACGACCGTGCCACTGCGCCGCTGCTAGCCGTTGGTAGCCCATGCCTTGCACTGTCGCTTGCTGCATGCTACTGGCGATGCTGGCTTCAATCGCCGCTGAACCCACGTGCCTGCTGTCCCATGCTCGCGAGCCCGCCCGCCGTGGCCTGGACGTGCTCAAGCTGTTGCCGCCGCCCCTATTCTCAGCCGCCCACCACCTATTGTGCCGCTCTCTGCCCCTCCCTGGCCTCGCCTCCGCCTAGCCACGCGCATCCCCGCCTCGCTACTCGTCGCCCCTGGCCGCGCCCCGACCCCCCTGACCTCTCCGGCCCGCACCACCCTTCTCCGACCGAGCCCCGTCGTGGCTCGCCGTCGGCCGTGCCATTCTTAGTGTGTGCGTGCATGCGCAGAACCCCCACCCTATGGCCGGCTATGCCCTGGCCAATGGGGCCGGGCCAAAAAAGGAGAAAAAAAGAAATGGTATAAACTAAATAAATAAAGAAAAGAAAAGGGTTGAAAATTGATGATATGTCTTTGAATGGTTCAGATTGAACGCACAGAAAGTCTGTAGTTAAAATATTAAAAAAATGAAATCCCTTTGTAAGAGATGAGTTTTCGTTCGAAACCCTGATACTTCGAAAGAGATTATCCAGTTTGTACCCGAAGTGCATCCAGTTTTTGCTGTAACCCTCTCAACTTTTTAGCACATGATATGTGGGTGAAATGATGATACCATGCTAGGTTTTAACCTTTTCAGAGTTCATTTGTAGTGCTTTTCAACTTTAGGGTCATTTAGCTAAAAAATATTAAATGCATTAAAAATTGCAAATGAAGTCAGAAAAGGGTTGAAAATTGATGATGTGTCTTTGAATGGTTCATATTGAACGCACAAAAAGTCTGGAGTTAAAATATGTTTAAAAAATGAAATCCCTTTGTAAGAGATGAGTTTTCGTCCAAAACCCTGATAAATCATATCCAACTCTAACACTTTCCAGCAAGCCTATGAAGGAATTACTCACTCCGGCGATGAGCATCATGAATTGGTCATGGATAAGGGTTGGTGATGATGATGGCGACGAATCCCCCTCTCTAGAGCCCCGAACAGACTCTAGAACAAACTTCTTGATGAAGATCAGGACGTGGTGGTGGCTTCGTATCGTAAAACATGATGAAACTTCTTGTCTTATTTTTTCTCGGGAAGATAGTATTTGATGCCTATATACATGATCATTTATATGTCTTCGTCATATCTACTTATCCAGACGCTTTTTCCCTTGATTTAGACTCTAATTTGCATGATTTGAATGAAACTAACCCCGACTGACGCTGCTTTCAGCAGAACTATCATGGTGTTGTATTTGTGCTAAAATAAAAGTTCTCAGAATCGGGCGAAACTTTTTCGAAATTTTTGTGGAATATATAAAAAATATTGGAGCAAAGATCCACCAGAGGGGGGCCACTAGTTGCCGACAAGGCAACAGGCTGCGGCCAACCCCCCTGGGGCGCCATGTTACCTTGTAGGGTCCACGTGGCTCCATTGACCCTAATGTCAAGTCTATAAGTCGGAGACAAGTAGACCGAGTCCTACCTGCATCTACTACTATTACTCCACAATCGACTGCTATCCAGGATGCATCTATGGTATTAAGTTCATGACAAACAAAGTAACGCCTTAAGCAAGATGACATATTGTAGGAAAAGTAAACCCAATCAATATGAATAAACCCCATCGTTTGACTCTTAATGGCAACAATACAAACATATGTCGTGTCCCCTTCTGTCACTAGGATATAGAGCACCGCCAGATTAAACCCACTACAAAGCATGAATTACGAGTTTATGATCAGATTATTCGTTGCAAGTAATTGAGTCTTTTCTGAACTTTATTATGCATGATTATGATAGCTTTGTATTTTTCTATGATGTATCTGTTTGGTTTGGCCAACTAGATTGATTTGTCTTCAGTGGGACAGATACTTTGTAATGGGTTCGGTCTTGCGGTGCTCTATATCCCAGTGATAGAAGGGGCCAAGACACGTATTTCTACTGTTGCCATTAAGGTTAAAATCACGGGATTTATTCATATTTATTGGGTTTACTTTGTCTACATCATGTCATCTTTCTTAAGGCGTTACTTTGTTTGCCATGAACTTAATACCATAGATGCATGCTGGATAGCGGTCGATTGGTGGAGTAATAGTAGTAGATGCAGGCAGGATTCGGTCTACTTGTCATGGACGTGATGCCTATATGTGTGATCATTGTCATGAATAACATCATAACTATGCACATTACTATCAATTGCCCAAGAGTAGTTTACCCACCGCATGCTTTGTCTTCGAGAGAGAATCCTCTAGTGAAACCTATGGCCCTCGGGTCTACCTTTATCATATATAAAAACAGAAAAATACCTTGCTGTAATTTATTTACTTTTATTTTATTTTGAAATTTATCTATCTATCACTACTAGAATTAATCCTAGCAAGTAACGAGTTCATGGGGCTTGACACCCCTTTTGCCCACATTGGGTGCAAGTATTTGCTTTTGTTCGTGTAGGTGCTCCTTGGGGGAGTGTGCTTGGTTCTCTGATTGGTTTGATAACCTTAGTTATCACTGAGGGAAATACTTATCTCCACTATACTTCATCTCCCCTCCTCTTCAGGGAAAATTCCAACACAGGTTAGAAGTCGCAATACCCTATTATGATCCTCTATGTGCGCTCTGCACCATGAGTAACCCTATGCAAGAATCTGCCTAGTTTTTCACCATCAATGCCGATAAAATCTTTCTTCGAGTTTTGTAATGTTTCCTGAAGCAAAGGGAATGGTATTCGAGAACCAAAGGTTCACTCGGGAACTTCATGAATATGTGGGAGTTAAAACGGGTGTCCAGATCCCGCTAGATATGGAGTACCAAGAGCTTTTCGTGCTCCCTCCTTTCCTTAATATAACTCCTTTTAGATATTTCAATATGAACAACATAGGAATGTATATAGACGTATTTTAGAGTGTAGATTCACTCATGTTGCTTCGTATATAGTCCATATTGAAATGTCTAAAAACACTTACGTTAAGGAACGGAGAGAATAATCCCTAAGCCATTGTGGATCTTAATTACCCCGGGAACGAGCTACGCACCTAACTCAAGTCTCAGTCAGTGGCGGAGCTAGCGAGATATTACCGAGGGGGCAAATAGCCAAATATAATAGCATGGAGGGGCCAAATATTGTATTTATCTTAATTTGTATCATCCTAAACAGTGTTTGTTCACAAAATATTCATGGGCTGGGGGGGGGGGGGGGCGCATGGCATCTGCAGCACACCACATAGCTCCGCCGGTGGTCTCAGTATCTCGAAGATGATCATAGGGATAGGGTGTACGTGCGTGTGTGCGTTCATATTGGTGATGAGTGTATGTAAGTGTACTGTGTTAAAATCCATTTGCTAAAAACACTAAAACAACGATTGACCACATTTTGACATGAAAACTGATAGCGGGGCCTGATTTTAATGATGACGTGGCCCTCAGTCTTTACACCATTTCATTCCTTCTTTATATATACTAGCTTAGCCCGCGCGGAGACACGCCGTGCCCATCGATCAGCCGCGACTATGTAGACTATGGTCCAAGCAATAGAGTAATAAATAGTTATGATGAAATTTGTTGCATTACTTGAGGCTTTTTAGCAAATTGTTTTGTTCACAACAATTTATAGACACAAATATCTATCTTTCATGGAAACTTTTAGTTTATTTTGTACATAGCAAGGGTCTGTCCACCAAGTTGAAACAAATACACAACATGACCAAAAGTAAGGAACTTCGGAACAGTGCTTTCGTAGCTAAAATTTAATAATTTTCACATTTCATAACATAAATACTTAACTAAAACTTACATCTGATCCGAAGTACAACCATTGAGACAGTAAAAAAACAACTATTTTGATCATCACAAAAAATTAATGTGCATTTCATGGAAAAAGTTTAGAGACAAAATAATTTAGCCAAGAGAAAAACTATTTCAGATCACAAAAGGCGCTCCAAAGAGTAATTGTGTATATTATTCAAAAGAACACTTTGTTACCTTCAGGCTTTAATTAGCCCCATTGTATCTTGTGGAATCATGCAGTGATACAAATTCTTACCATAAACAACAAAATTAAGCAGCTCTTAATATAGAAACAACCATATCACTCTGAATCAAGGGAGCATGATGCGATGAACTGATGATGGGGAATCTATGGTAGCATATACCCAGGAAACAGTGTTCATGGAAACTTTGTTAAACAACCCCTTGCTCAGCTTAAAAGTATTCCTTCCTGGGTCTCCACTGAAACAAAGCAATATTTATACACCCACAGGTGAGAACAATATGAGCCATTGTTTGATATAAAACCAACAATGCTTGAACATACTTGTTTCTTTACCTCACCATGTGGCGGCCAGAAAAAGCTTTAACAAATTAAAAACCACTTGCAAATTGAAGTTGAGAGCCTCCTCTTATTTCTCGAAATGGAAGGAGGAAGGGGCCTTAATTTGTCCCAGTAACCCCATGAATATAATTAGCCAAATATGCGGCATTTCATCTTATTACACGGTCATGCTGAAGGAGGGAACATCAATAAAATTAGGCATAAGAAATCCATCAAATGAAGAGAGATGTACTTAGAAATAAGAATAACAAACATTCTCAGATACTATGTACCTTATCCTGCCACTAAGAATAGATCAAGAAGGTGAATCATTCACTTTTATGTTACCGTTGCTGACAACGGACAACTGTGGATGGAAACAAAATTCTCAGCAGTGCATATATGAAACTAAGTAACATGACTTAGAAAATATAATGTAAAATATCACAATAAATTACTGCTAAGTATGTTCAATAGTAATACAACCTCAGTTTGTACCCCAGAAATTTCTATCACCAAAACATCTTAGAAGGTTCAGTGCCAGTGATGTGCGTGCCATAAAACCGAATGCCAATTTCAGTTAAAAAATAACCACGCAAGACCATATTATTCTGCCGCCAATGGTATATGATCGAGTGGGGCCAACTAAAGACAGGCCCCATGATTCTATTTTTTAATGTATGTTGTTGTATAATGAATGACGGGCTTGTATGCTTAGATGACTATTTGGTTTTCGATCTGATGAAAATTGGAGGGAAAGATGCTGGACGGGCTAATTTGATCAATCGGGTGAGTAGAAGTATTAGAGTTTTGGCCATCTCGTCCATTAAATTTGGATGGAGGGTATGCATGTTAATATGATAAACATATATGCATATCGTATATGGGTTATATACATATAAAAATCAGTGCATCAGGTCTTTTTTCTGAAACTAAACATCTTGGTGGCTGAGTTCCAGTGTGAAAATATTGGTTTTAGTCCCTGGTCAAATGGACTGATGCATATTATGTTTGGTTGTACCACGAAAAATAATTTGGTTGCTCGAAGATATTCAACTGAGGTAGACGATGTAATTTTGGCTGACATGAAGTTTTACGATCATCAATACAGCAGAATATGCAAAAGATGGGATAAAGCAAGTCATATCTACTCCCTCAGTCCCATAATATAAGAGCGTTTTTGACACGACGGAGGGGGTAGTTTATTTATTTGTTTGAGGAACACTTATTTGCTTGGAGAACAATGAATTGTGCTTGCACCAGTAGACATGAGATGAACTTGAACAAACGATCTGCATTCATATATGCATTGTACCAGAAATCAGTGCTGCTCTGACTTGCCTCTGCATTGCCTCTGAACCAGTGCTGATCTATACCGGAGATCAGGAATTTACTCATCAAGTCACTGCATCTACTTTATTGCGGTTAAATCACCAAACTCAAAGAAATACCTGCAATTTATTTAATAGTCTGAACCAGTGCTGATCTATACCGGAGATCAGGAATTTACTCATCAAGTCACCGCATCTACTTTATTGCGGTTAAATCACCAAACTCAAAGAAATACCTGTAATTTATTTAATAGTTGTATTGGATTTTTTTATTCAGAATGTGTTGAGCTATTTCTTTTGCCGAGCTACATTCTTGTACATTGGATTCTCAAGGAGCATCACTTGCGAGACATGTCTTCACATACTACCATTTCAGAACACCACTCCCTTCACGTACAGGACATACATGTTCTACATCCACCCCTCACACTCCTAATTTCAAACCGAGTTGGCAGGCTATTGTAAGGCAGGTAAGCAACCTTCTAGATGGAATGTTGGATTTAACTCTGGCAAGGTAGGTCTTAAACATATTATCATCTGGCTATCTATTGTTTGAGCTCCCCATGCTGCTAACACCATCAAATATTGTTTGCTCCGGACATCTTCATATGCCATTTTGACCTTTTTTTTGGCAGACACAATATCTCAGAACATCTAAATTGACTCCTTGCACAGGTCTCTGAATTGACACAATCAGAAGGATAAAACAATCGTAGAGCTCTTATAGGCAGTCACCCATCATTTGACTTAGACTGAAGAAGGTGTCTATCAGGAAAAAAAGTAAGTGCAAAGAAACACATGTAGGGTTGCACATAATTTGTAAGAGATGATCAAGGCATATAGTTGCAGCAAATAGCAAATGGCATGAATTTATTCATGATGCACTCACGTATCAAGGGTGTAAATCTTCTTTAGCTAGGTCCAAATGCAGATAGATACAGTACAGGAATGATGTGTGATATGTCATGGTAGGTTTCAGAGCTGATGAAAAGTTTATTACAGTACGAAAAATATTCATAAAACGGTTATACAGTACAGGAATGATGAGAAAACAGAAATTTCTGTACAGGAATGATGTATAATAAATTGCTGAGAGGAATAAAGAAGATGCAGAATGTCTGAAACTTCTCAAAACCGGAAACAATTATACAAAAGCTACCTGATAGAGTATACGGCTAGGAATCTGCCTAATTCAGTCTCTTATAACCCACCAATGACTACGGGGTAATCACCATCACTGCGGCTCAACCAGAATTCAATCGAATAATGAGGCAAATGCAGGGCCGGCTCTATGATTTCGAAGGCCCCGGTGCGAACCCGACCAGTGGGCCCAATAGAGAGAAAAATCCAATTTGATACATGACAATATAAAATTGCTATAAGATCATAAAACTATTTTTTTACTAGAATCAAGCATATGTTATTTTCCCTGTCTTTGTTCCAAACCAAGTATCATGGAAGTTACAGCGCAGAAAAAACATATAGAAGTAGGATGCTAACCTCCCGTGATCATGTGAAACGAGACTTTCGTGCATTTTTTGACGCAAAATCATCAATGAGAGTGTCAAGATCAATACTATCCAGCATATTCTTCTCAATGCAGCACATGGCCAATCCATTCAATCTTTCTTGAGACATCGTTGACCTCAAATAATTTTTCAATAGTTTTAATTTTGAGAAACTCCTTTCAGCTGGTCCAGAGCCGGCCCTGGTAGAGATCCTGCCCGAGCCCTTACCTTAGCTAGTTAGAGCTGAAAAACAGAGTAAATAGCACAACACGTTCAGTGTAACTAGAAGGAAAGGTGCGCCGTTAAAACTCGAGACGCAAATAAATGGTTTTATCAGATGATGACTATGATGGTATACATATAGTAGACTGTCTAATATGTGGTGAACGACCACCAACCATCTTCTCCTTGCCTTTTTAATATTGTACTGTACGTACACTTGAAAAGAGAAGCTTGAGTTAATTTGTACAACATCACAGGTTTACCAACTGCATGCTGAAGGCGTGATGGCAAACTTGGATTGGAATAATTGGATGGTTCTGCGCCCATTCCGTACGCCACTGCCACCTTGATCTCAGGCGATCGACATATACAGCTGCTACCAAGTCTGGGACAAAAGAAGATCCTGCATGCGGTCGATGGCGAAGAAGCAGCTCATCATTTGAAGAGCATCTATGGTGCTCATCTCCTCTCTGGTGATGATGACGTCTTGGAACTTCACTGCCTTGATTTGGCGATGATCAATGTCTTTAGTTGTAAGCCCCCGCAGGAGCGCCGAACAGGATTTGTGGGATACAACTGAAGAACGCTAGACGAGGTGAGCAGCTAGCATTCTTCTGTTGACAAGAACAAAAGCTGACCATTTATTTCACCAACAGGCAGGCAGGCAGGCAGGCAGGCAAATTAAGCAGCAGAAAAGGAGTGACAAGACTCAACTAGTTCACAGAACTTAACCACTAACACATCACACCACCAAGCAGCAAAGGAGTGAATTCAGAGGATGACCGCAAGATAAATATATAGCAGATTAAGGACACGCATTTACCCCAAGTACAGGAAGATGGCTCTCAGATAGATCCCGGGTTGGTTTTATACCCATTAATTACAACCAGTGAAAGGTAATCTTAACTTTAACGATGCTAATGAAGTAAAGCAGGTGAACAAGGAGGCAGTAATAAAGGTAATAGTTCAAACTGGGGCCGCTCCAGTCTTCAGAGCCGCTGGATGCGCCACCAAGGGAGGTGGTCTGTCGTAACTCTGAACGAAGCTGTGAGTTGCTGTTAGATGAAGATCTGACGGTCGACGTTGTGCCCGCCCGGTTTGGCGCCAATCGACTGCTGGGTGTCGATTTCTCCAGTTAACAGCATGACAAGTGTCGCTCTCTTCAGAAGATGATGCAGTCCGGTTGTTCCTGACAAAGAGAGAGATATATATGTAAATAATTGGCATGATTCTGCCGGCCGGGTCAGGGTCAGAATATTTTGTACTGAATGACCAAAATCACTAACTATCGCACACACTATACGAACATGAAAAAGGCGTCAGATGATGTACATACTCATCACAGCAATTTAATTCCGAGCGACATCACAAGCCAGCCTAGGCCGTGTTTCTGCTTCTTCCTTAGTATGGCTTCTGATCTTCCGCGGACTGGTCGCAAGTCAATTCGTCACCATCCTTGGCAGTAGATTCTGAAATATTAATTCTCAAGTCGGTTAACCTGATAAGAACATGGAGCTAGCTAGGCGCTTGCAAAGTTGCACTTCACTGGGGCCTATTTACCTCGCATGAATGAACCTCTGAGTATTTTAGGTACATCAGTTTAGTGATGGGAGCCAACAAGCATTTCTGCAATTGTTTCTAGCAAGTGGTGCGGTAACCCTTCAACGACACCTTTCCCGGTTTCCCCACCTCCATCTTTTTCTTCCAGTGATATCCATCTGCAAAACGTAGCAACATCATAACTGAGGTTAGCCACCAACAGAGCATGTCTGACTGAAATAGATCAAAAGATCATGAAACGAAGCTTAATTTTGCAGAGTAAAAGAGAGCTGCTTTGGTTAGGGTATGATAAAAGATTAGAGAGCTGACTTATTTGCCCAAGTAGAGGAAAAGACTTACGCTGCTGCATATACATGAGATACTTCAGAGGGGGGATCCATCTGAAGACCAATTAGGGACAAATTCCAAGTTGCAGTGGCGCATGCTGTATCACTTCATAAGTTCATATGCATAAATGATACCCTAGACTGCATTGCAATTTTCCCCAAGATAATAGAGTGAGACGGGAATTTATCAGCAGTACCACATGTTCATTTTTTCCTACAGTGAACAGTACTAAACATTCAGAACACACATTCGTGATGTCGAGAAATTGGTGAAGGATTTCGAGATGTAACTCCTGCTCTCTTATAATAGCTAGTTAGAGCTGAAAAACAGAGTGTTCATGTAGGAAAAGATAAGCATGTACCATTGCACTGTAGTACATTCTGATAAACACCGTACTACCAATTTAAGTCTTAGACAATTCAAAACTTGAAGACCCAAATAGTAGACAGAGATAACGACTGTATGACGCCATAGTATGTAAAAATTCTGGTCAATGCGTAAACTTACTGTGCAGCTCTGCCAGTCTGTTGGTGACATGTAGCAGTTGGAAAGAAGAGATCTTCTGAAGTCTTGTTAAAAGACACTGTCCTGGGGTTGTAATTATGCATCTTGATGACTTAATGGAGTTATGAAATTTCAAAATTGCACTTGCCCTGCAATGCAAAATTCACCGTTTCATCAAAAATTGGCTCCACACATGCACTGCTATGGTACGCAGGATGTTCTTGTGAAGATCCTCTACACCATTAAATTTCCTTAAACAAAAACAGGTACTCCCTCCATTCCCTTATACAAGGCCACAAACTCATATTACAGGTACCAAGATAAAATTTAATGGCTTTGCAAGTCAATCTTTCTTCTCGCTAACCGGGGTCATTAATACGCCATAAGCATGCAGCGAATGAATGGGAAGGAAGTAGCTGAGTGTCAATATGACTACATGCGTGTAAGTACTAAAAAGTTGGTAGTATGAGGAAACATCATTAATTTTTGCCTCGATTACTGTTGGTGGCCTTGTTTGATGCAAAATGTATTTTTGATACTGGCCTTGTATAAGGGAATGGAGGGAGTATGAAAAATGCAGAATACCTTGTATCGGTAGAATGTAGACTGGATACAGAAATGCAAACCTTATTGGTGGCAGAACACTGAAAACCGAGTTTTTTTTCATAATTATGCCATGATGACCTTTTGAACATCAAAACTAAACTTTCCAGATACACCATATCAAGTCTTCATGAGTTTGGAACAAATATAAACAGAAGTGGTGCGAATAGCAAAGTAGCAGAAAGGCATCAGAAGCACAAGAACACCTGAACAGCAAGCCATCAGAAATTAGAATGCATCAACACCTGGTATTGCCATTAACGTAGCAGTGGATGAAAACATTTTATAACCTTAATATGAGTATCTTGACCCTCATAGTCTCGTTTATTCCATAACTCGGATTGTAAAACCCAAATTGGGCAAGTAGACTACCACCTCTTTATCAATGACAATAACCCAAATTTAAATGCAAAATTTGAAGAAGCCTATAAGATCGAATAAACACCCGCACATAGAACCGAAATAAATGGTGATCACATGTTTTATTGGTAATTAATCTTCATAATAATTAAGAAAAGAAGTGATACTTGCATAAGAAATTGGCCTATGATTCCGCTGGTTTTGTCGGCCTTTTTTTCTTTTCGAAAAGGAGGTTGAAAGCCCCAGCCTCTGCAATTTTGCCATACTTGTGGAATGACAAAGGCCATTGAGGAACGAATCTTAAGTACTTCCAGTACTATTGAGAACAAAATGGAAATCTAATATAGCAGGAGCATATGTATATATACTTTTTTCAGAGAGTATAAGTGGAAAGTGATATAATTGATATGATACAACAGGAGCAAAGTTCGAGTTTAAATGTACTTACCAAATTGATATGATACAGCGGCAGCCACAAGGACCTCATGTCATGCATGTGGCAATTGTGTTTATAAGAATGTCATGCATGATGTCCTGCAGATAGGATGGAAACAAATGCAGTGTTATTAAGCAGGATGACAGGGCAAGAGTTAAGTGGAAGAACACATGAATGTATGTTTGTGTTACCTTCAAACCCCTGCACTGCTGTATTAGCTCCTGGTTGCCGCAGTTGCTGACCCATAACTTTTGCAGTGATTTGGGGAGGCCATCCTTGGGCAATGACGAGATAGCTGGACAGTCGTAGATCATTAATTCCTTGAGGCTGGTAAGGTTGTGCAGGCCTGCAGGAAGTTGCTGAAGCTTCTGGAAACACGAAAAGTGAAGTTGCTGGAGGGAGGAGAGGAGCTGAAGGGCGTCCTCCTGCTCCTTGCTGAAGCGCTCCATCCCTTCACACCCACCCCCTTGAAGTTCCAGCATGGTGAGGGAGGAAGAGAGCAAGCTGCAGACAGGTGCAGAAAGGAGTCCCTCGTCAACATACGTGTAGAGCTCCTGCAGTCTCGATGAAACAGGTTGCTCTTGTCCTCCTTCAACATCCTCCAACTCCCGTCTGGGATTGGGATCCCAATTAGCAAAGGAACCAGGGCTACCTATGACTCTTAATTTGCTGAGCTGACCACTGGTGGTAAGGAGAGACTGCAAGCCCTGACATTTTAGATCCTCTCCGCACCAATACAATTCTAATCTGGTAAGGGAGGAGAGGTTTGAGAGGGGCTCTAGTGTCCCCATGCCTTTAACACCCGTAAGCTTCAGGAACTCCAGGGAGGAAGGAAAAAGGTGACCGGAAAATGAGAAGGCGGATAGAAACTTTGGGCACTCCTGTATTGTTAATCTCTGGAGGGACCGCAAGGCTTGGAGCCATACTCCTTCAGGAAGAAGAGTTCGCGGGTCCACCAGGATCACCTCTAGGCAGCCATAGAACTCCAATTCCCGTAATGAGTCAAAGAGATGAGCTGGGAAGACCAGCTTTGGTGTTGCTGGTGTTGTTTGTTTCACATCCACCCCCACTACTAGCTGTTTTATGTTTTTACAATGTTGTATATCCAAATTGGAGAGCTTTGGGAGGTGGGATAAGAGCTCTGTCAATTCCTTCCCACTATTACCATTCAAGTTGCTGATCTTGATGTGCTCAACAGGGAGCTGCCATTCCACATTACCCTGACCTCCTAGTGGTCCAACCAGACTTACTGAATTCCATACCATCAATGTCTTCAACGAGGTTAGCATCAGAAGGTGCTTCAACTCCAGAGGCGGGCACCTCTTGAGTGTCAGCTTCTCAAGACTCGTTTCTTTATCAAAAAATAACGCTTGATCTAAGCCATGCAGACCATGCTTTCCCTCAATATTCAATTCTACTCCATCTGATGATTTTGAGTACTCAAAATTTTCTAGTAACTTTACATGTTTTACCGTGACACGACGCAGATTTTCAATCCAGGACATGGAAATCACTGATGAGAATCCTGGACAATCTTGTATCTCAAGTTCACAAAGATCCCCCATGTTCCGTAAAGAAGGGAAAACCTTCCAAGAAACATCATCAAGACAAAGAGATTGCAGAGTCTCAACAACAAGCTCATCACCCAGCCATGTTGGACAAGTGGGGCCTCTGTGCCCTCTAATGCATAACACTTCAAGATTTTCATGTGGTCGAAGGCACTCTAGAACCACTGCTTCCACACCAGGCTCAACACTATATTGCTCACTATGATCCCAGTCCAATGTTAACCTTCTCAAGCACTTTTTCTCATTCAGTTTGACTTGAGCTGCCTCATCTTCCGTATGTATTTTCTCAAGGTTGTAGATGCCAAGCTCCCACAGCTTGGTCAAATGCTCTAGTTGATATGGTTCAAATCCTTCACTTTTTTTATTGATTCGAAATACCTTTAACTTTTCCAAGAGTTCAAGTTTTCCCACATTACAAATATTAGAATGAAGCTCATCATCTCTTGGGGTATAATAATGGCACAATTTTGCAAGGTTACTCATGCCTTCAGGAAAACCACCACTGCTCAGTGGCGGATACAGGCCCCCAGACCCCCAGGGCCCAGGCCTGCGGCGTGAGGCCCAATTTCTTCTTATACTGTAGCGATTTACTGTCCACATATCCGCTACAGTATATGAAGAGGGCCCGGGGCGGCCCACTGGGCTGGCTCCGCCCCTGCTACTGCCAGACCATGACTTAAGATCTAGAACCCTTAGATGATAAAATTTAGAGATGTTAAGTGGTAAAATAATGGGCACCACACTCTCCAATGACCCTAGACATAGGAATCGTAGGTGGATAAGTCCTGAAAAGTTATGTACCATGGCCTCGACCGGATACTTCAGGTGGGGCAAATAAAGAACACGGAGAGCATTTGCTTCCCCGAGAAAATCACCAAATAGCTTAGCAAGACCTTCATCCGTTGCTCCAAATAACATCAGTGTTTGCAAATGTTCAACCTTCAATCTTGTCTTCAGTTTTTCCAATTCCCTCTTTAAGTTTTTACCATTATATTCACCCAAGTTCTCTATGCTTATAGACAAGTGCCGGGTGGATGGCTTAATTTCTACCGATCCAACATCAGGGAGGCGAAAACTAAGACAATCATGTGATGCAACCTTCAATGCCAACTCATGCAGTAGGTCATGCATAACATACCATATATCACCACCAGTTTTATATTCTCTGAAAAATCCATGGATGACTAAGTCATTTAAAATGCTCAGACCTGTGCCTTCAAAAGTTGGGTTTTGATTAGAAGGTGTCAAAATATCTAGTCCGGTCCATAGGCTGATGAGCTCATGCCTTCTGAAATGGTAGTCTTCAGGAAATAATGCAGAATAGGAAAACCACCTTTGCAAATGGAAAGGAAGAAAGTCATAGCTAAGCTCCAAGGCAGGCATAATTCCATTGGTCTGTTTCGCCCATTGTTTACTATTTAGGACCATTCTCCAATGAGCCAAACAAGTGTTTGTCCTTAGTAATCTACCAACGGTCTTTGCTGCAAGAGGGGAGCCCTTTAGTTTTTCCATTATCTTATCTCCAGTGTCAAGCAAATGAAGTTTTTTCTCTGGGTATTGCTCAGCATCAAAGACATATAAAAGGAATAACTTCTTAAACTCTCTAGGTTCTAAACCATTCAGTTCTATTGGCTCAACAGTTTTCTTAACCTGGTCTGCTATTTCCTTTTGCCGAGTTGTGACTAGAATCATGGAACCCTTTTCTTGTGACTTGCCAAGTATCAATAATAGTTTTTTCCAGTCATCCACATCA
Source organism: Triticum aestivum (assembly GCF_018294505.1). NCBI lineage: Eukaryota > Viridiplantae > Streptophyta > Magnoliopsida > Poales > Poaceae > Triticum > Triticum aestivum. The sequence goes on from NC_057798.1 coordinate 4,060,690, forward strand.
GTAAACTGCCATATATCATCCAATATAAGTAAGAACCTTTTGTGTTTCAATCTTTGTTCAATCAGCTCTTGTGTTGTACTACACCCATTTTCACCTTCAACTGCAGGTGTATATCTTATAATCTCTTCTAGTGTTTTACCCAGGTTGAAACTGAATGACACACATATCCAAATCCTGACCGGAAAATGATTCTGCGCTTGTTGGTTGTTATATATGTGTTGTATCAGAGTTGTCTTCCCCATTCCACCTTGGCCAACAACTGGAAGCACGGTTAGACCCTTGTCACAGTATTGACCCTTGGTGATATCATGTATGATGCTATTCATGACATGGTCCCTTCCGTACAATTTTGGCTCAGCACTCTGAGGTGTGGTGGTGGGACGATGGTGGGCAGTGTCTAGGACAATTCTAGGGCCACAAACTTGCAGAATGTTGTTAACATCCTTACGGACAGTCTGCAGTTTCTCTACAATGCCCTTCATCCTTTGAGAGAACTCAGCCTTATTAAACTCAGGCATTGGTGTTTCTTGCGCATTGCCACAATCTTCATCAGCACGAACATGTGGATGTGGGGAAGATGAGCCAGGGAAGATTTTACCGAGCTTGGGCATGTGTCTGCTGACTTCCTCATCAACCTGATTGGCATTTGGTGTTGAGGAGGAATCACCTCGTGACCTCTTCCGACCGTACGCGGGCAAAGATGGCAGGTTTTTGCCAAGAGCTTTGGCTGTGTGGCGAACAGTTAGGGCGAGATCCTGGACGCCGCCTTTGCCGTGCACGTCGGCAGCATCATGAGTGCCGTGAAGCACATCATGGATGCGGAAGTAGTCCAACTCATCCAGCAAGTCCTCAGCATTGTGTGCCGAGTCCCGCAGCTTCTGCAGCAGCACCTCCATGGCCGGCCCGCCGAGCTCCTTGAGGGCAGCTTGTTCAAGGGTGGCCTTCACGAGCAACAGTTCCATGCTCAGGGCCTCGATGTTGGGCTGAAAGTTCCTGGTGGCCGCCCAAGTCTCCAGCACGCCATCGACAACAGGGGCTACCGCCTTGCCCACCACCCATTGTGCTGCCCTGAGGGCCGCGTCGGCCATCCCCTAGTCGGATGTAGGGATGGAGGATTTGCGGCGCCTGCATCCATGAATCAAAAGGAATTCGTTCGTAGGTAGCAAATGAAAGAAGACAATAGGGTGTATACTATTAATACATACGTTGGTGCAAGCGGGGCGATCTTGGATGCCGCCTGCCGGTGATAGGTGCCGCTGCCGGCCAGGGAAGGGTACCTGTTGGGACTTTATGAATGACAAGAGATAGAAAATTTAGGCATCAAGCCAGAGAATTTTCAATCACAAGGAAAGTATGATTTTCAATCATGAGAGAGAGAAACAACACAAAATCGTCTTATTTATCGAGAAAGCTAAAACCCGAGCGATTATCCCGCCCGCATGTTCGCTAGCAAAAATAATTAGCACAGCGACCAACCCACCCAGTAGTGTATTAATATGCAACAGGAAGTTATCTCTTATGTATTCAAAATTCTGTCGTTGTATCTATAAACCACAGAAAAATACACACGAATTTGACTCACTAACAATCACACGTATCACCTAAAAAACATCACTCTCATGTTCCATTCTTGTTTAGATTGAACCAAATCTACATATTTAAAAGCTAGAATCCAAACCACCTCAATTTAGCGATATATCCAAACTACTTTTAAACCGTTCATTTTAATTTATGCCTCTCCGATTTGCGACTCGCGTAGCAGTTTAACTTTTGGCACTCCATGGCGCACATGTGGTTGGCTAGTTGAGGATGTGGGCTACCCAAGTGCACCTGGTGGCTGGTTGCATAAAGAGGGGGCATGAGATGGATTCAAATCATGTTCTTCTACTCCATCAAGTGAAACTGCAAGGCCCAACAACCATCCAAGGCAACACCATTTGTTGTCCAACTCATGAAAAGTAGATATTTGACCTTGCATTTTGTTACCACAATGATGAAAACCATTTTTTTTTCATTTTTTCATGTTGGATTTTTACGGCCCATCCACTAAAATTGTCAGCTGCCTTGGGAGGAGAGGCTCCTGGTCGATTGGGGCTTGTCTGCGGGGTGGGTCCTCCCTACGAGTGTCTGGGTTGTTGGTGTCCGCATGTCATCTGCTGGGGTGGGTCCTTTCTATGGGTAACTTTCTTGTAAATGGCATGGTAGTTTATACACCGCAGATCTAATAACTTGGGTACAAACACCGCGATAATTTTGACCTGGGAAAATAGTTATTGACACATATCTGGTAACTTTTGTGTAAATAGGACGATAATATATGCACCACATATGTGATAATTTAGGTACAAACACCCCCGATAACTTGGATATGGGGATCTTTTTCATTGAAAACATACCCCAACCACTTATGTGTAAATAGATGACAATATAGACACCACGGGCATGATAACTTACATACAAACACCATGGTAACTTTGAACCGGAGAAAAATATAGTTGTTAAAATCATACACCTAGTAACTTCGGTGGAAATATGCACCGTAGCCCTGATGACTCAGGTACAAACATCATGGTAACTTTTTAACTCGAGGTAAAAAGTTACTGAAAATATGTCCCGCTAACTTCTGTGGTAAATACATTGTAATATACGAATCGCAAACCTCACTTACGCACAAACTCTATGGTAACTTTTGTCCGGGGCAAAAAAAATTGTTCAAAACATGCCCACAATAAATTTTTATTAATAGCATGGTAACATATGCACAACATAGTTGATAACTCACACACAAACACCACGGTAACTTTGATGATAACTTCATGTAAATAGCATGGTACTATATACAACATATACGTGATAACTCACGCACAAACATCACGGTAACTTTGACCGAGGATGGGGGGAGGGGAGGAAATTGTTTTAAAACATACCTTCCCACCTGGTATGTTCCATGTAAATAGCATGGTAATATAGACACCGCAAACTTGATAACTCACGTATAAACACTATGATAACTTTAAAAACATACTCCGCTAACTTATGTGTAAATAGCACAAATACCGCAGTAAGTTTGTCCTGGAAAAAAACGTTGTTGAAAATGTACCACGGTAACTCATGTGTATGTAGCATGATAATATACACACATCAGAGCTGATAACTTAATTAGCCTAGGCATGGTAACTTTTTGCATATCTTTTTTCAGAACATATCAACATGGGATCCAATTTCGTAGGTCTCGTTCGCATTATATATTTTTTGTGCGTTATTTTTAATTTTTATGAAAAAGTTACATTCGTAGACAAATTGTTTAGTATCTTTAAAGTTAACGAAAATTGTTTAGAATCTGCGAACATTTATCTATATTCGTGAACAGCATTGAAAAATTAAATGAACAAAAATTTTTATAAATACAAGCTGAATATTTCTTAAATATGCAATAAACATTTCATAATGTTGAGTTTCTTAATTCACAGTGAAAATTTTATAAACACGAGGCGAATATTAAATTTTCAATATTTTAGTTCGACATACATTTTTAAGGTTGATTTTTTAAAAAAAATTGTGATTTTTATTTCATAAATTTTGTTTGGAAATTTATGATTTTCTTTCTAATCTACAAATATTCTTTTTATTTGTACGAAACATTTTTTCAGTCACCCACACAACACACAGCGTTTCGTTTGCTTTTTATAGGGCCACAATTCGTGATGTGCTATGAAAAGAAAATGATACTCCTCGATGTGCAACTCACAGGAAAAACCAAGGTGCAGTTTTTTTTTCTTTTCGAGAACAAACAACGTACAGTTTTTTTAGGGGCACAAAGAACGTACAGCTAAAAGCAAACACATGCGCAGCGCTGCTACTGGTCAAGTCGTAGGCAACGTAGGCAACGCAGCAACGAAGAACATGGAACAAGGGCCAGGTTTGTGGTAAAAAAGGTTGGAGGAAACAAATCTTAGATGTGAGATAACTATGTTATATCTAGATGAGTTTTTTTTTGTTTTTGCGGATAATATCTAGATGAGTTTTTACACAAATCCGGAAGAAAAATTGTGTATTTCTCAGCCAAACTTAGGCCTTGATCCTGGAGCATTCAAATCTCACAAATCCAAGTACTAAAAAAAATATCACAAATCCAACAGTTGGCCCTAACAATGTTTTTTTTGCGGGGTAACAAACTAACAATGGGTTAGAGAGAGGGGGGGGGGGGGGGGGGGGGGTCTCTGACCTGCTGCTGTACGGCGGCGTTACGGTGCGGCTGGTTCAGATCCGGGAACCGCCGTGGCCGTGGTGAGAGTAGGAGCTGGGTCGCTGGGGAGGAGATGGAGGGAGTAGGCGATGGCGGAGGTGAAGAGTGAGGAGCAGCTTCAGAGAGAGTGAGAGTGAGTGTCTGGAGAGTGCTCTTATTATAACCCCTGGATCTCTATTTTGCAATTGACACCACCTACCTCCAAAGTCTTCGACTCATTACTACTGCTACTGTTTGCATCGACGAGAACCATGTGGCTGTCCGTTTCACCAAGAACTCAAGGAATTCTATTATACTGCTGTATAATTCTGATAAATTATTTCCCTTTTTAGAGGGGAATTATTTCTTTTCTAACAAAGCTGAGGCATTCAGTGTATTAATTCTGGGGTTTATTTCTGGAAACAACTCATGATTTTCAGATTTTAGCATAAACTAAGAAATTCATGATACTTTTTTTCTATGAAATATTTCAAATAGAGATCCAATGGTTTCATCGCTATTTGATGATTTTCCAAAATTCAAATTTTAAGAAGATGACTGAGAATCCCACGATTGCAAACCCAGGTAATTTATTATAATAAATTTCAGGAAATTATGCATGTTCATAAGAAAACTGAGATTTACATGCAACTATTCCTTGATTTTCTTAAATCAACATACAAACAGAAATTAATATAGGATGATAGCTCAAGAAAATCAACTACTTAGTTCAAAAATTCTGGTGTAAACCAAACAGAGATATAAACAAATGTTACAGTACTGAATTTGTACATGATTTTTTTTTCGAAACGGAGGCATAAGCTTTGCCTCATCCATTAATTAAGAAGGAGAATAGAGTTTGTTTGTTACACCACACATATTACATGAGGTCCATTACTCTCCCGGCATTATGCTACCCAATTTGTGTGCACCCGCAGTAACCCAAAGTCTAGCTTCTCTTTTGATGGTGTCGAAGATGACCGGCGCAGGTGTTGACTTGTGCCTGAATATACGAGCGTTTCTCTCATTCCAAATGGTCCACCCAACTAGCATAGTGAGGGATGCCATGGCCTTTCTATTGGGGATGTTGCTTCCAGACATGTTTCTCCACCAAAGCGAGAGAGAGTGCAAATTGTCCCAAGTTGACATGTCAATCATATGGAGACCAAGCCAATTTTGATGAGGTTCCAAATCCTAAGGGTGAAGCGACACTTGTAGAAAAGATGGGCTCCATTTTCTTGCACACGCTGGCAAAGCGGACACAGTCCACAATTTTGCCAACCCCTCCTAGCGAGTCTGTCAGCCGTCCAAATCCTATTACGGGTTGCAAGCCAAGCAAAGAATTTCACCTTCGGCGGAGCCCAAGCGCCCCAAATGTAGCAGTGGAAGGTGGTGCCCATAGATCCAATGAATTGTGCGTGATAAGCCGATGCCGACGAATAAAAACCACTTGTTGAGTGCTTCCAAACTATCTCGTCGATGGCATCCTCGCGTAGGTGGGTGTGGCGAATTTGCTCCCAAAGTGTGAGAAATTGTCTAAGGTGCTCCATGGTCAGAACCATGTTGAGGTTTATCTTGCGAATCCAAGCATCATCCGCCAAGGCCTCCTTAACTTTCCAATTTTTTCGCGAGGAGGCCAAGTAAATGAGAGGAGCAATGTCCTTCGGTTTCTTTCCATTGAGCCAAGGGGAACCCCAAAAGGGGCCAATGGCACCATTGCCAATTGAGATGATGGTAGCGGCGTAGAATAGGTTGATGTCCACCTTGTCGCATGGGTTCCCCATACCCACCCAAAGCTTGTCCGGGTCTTTCCACTCATACCAAAGCCAACGCAAACGCAAGGCCCGAGCAAACTTGTCAAGGTCGAGCACACCAAATCCGCCAAGATGCTTTGGTCGACACCACAGTAGCCCAATTAACCTTGCACTTTGCGCCGGTGATTTTGTCTGTTCCCGCCCAAAGGAAAGCCCTCTCGATTTTGTTGATGCTCTCTATTACGGGTGGCGGGATGATAAGTGGAGTGGCATGGTAGATGACTTGCGAGGTGAGCACCGACTTGACAAGGCTACCACGACCCGTAGTGGTGACGTTCTGCCCATCCCAAGGTACCAGCCTTGCGGCAACCTTATCTTCAAGGAATTGAAAATCTGCTCTCTTGAGTTGCCATATGGATAGTGGTAGGCCCAAGTAACGGATGGGAAAGTGAGCTCGGGTCGGGGGCAAGTTATGGAGGATCTCTCCTAGGTTGCGGTTGCTACACCGGATGGGGACATAGGAGCTCTTTTAGAAGTTTGTCTCTAAACCGGTGACGTCACCAAAGCAGCGCAAGATGGACGACAGGTTGTCCATATCTTGTTTGATGGGTGCCATGAATACCATTGCATCATCAGCATAGAGTGAGGTCCTACAAACAGCCCCACGACCTCTAATCTTATGGAGTAAGCCATGAGCAGTGGCCAAATCCAACACTTGTTGGAGAGGGTCAATGGCGATGACGAACAATAGGGGCGAGAACGGGTCTCCTTGGCGAAGGCCCTGTCCATGCTTAATAGGGGGGCCGGGAACACCATTGAGTAGAATCCGGGAAGTGGATGTGCAAAGGAGGGCCGCAACCCACTCACGAAATTTGCTAGGAAAGCCTCTTCGTTGGAGGAGATCAAGAATGTAATCCCAACGTACGGAGTCAAAAGCCTTCCGAATGTCAAGCTTGAGAAGGATGGATGGAGTTTTGCTTTTGTGGAGCCGGCGAGCAAGATTGCGCACATACATGAAGTTATCATGAATACTTCTCTTCTTGATGAAAGCGCTTTGAGCCTTGGAGATAAGCTTGTCCATATGAGGCCCAAGACGGACCGCAAGCAACTTGGCAATGATCTTGGCTATGGCATGGATTAGGCTAATAGGTCTGTAGTCACCAATTCCCTCCGCCCCATCTTTCTTTGGAAGAGCACAATGTTCGCTGAGTTAAGCCAATGGAGATTGGCCACATGGAGGTTACCAAATTGATGGATCACCCGCATAACATCCTCTTTAATAATGCCCCAACATGACTTGAAAAACAGTCCGGTGAACCCATCCGGTCCGGGGGCCTTGTCATTGGGCATTTGCTTGATGACATTGTGGACTTCCTCCAGTGTGAAGGGATCATCAAGATCGCCAAGGTCGCAATCCTCAAAATAAAAGTGATCCCAATTGAAGTCTTTTTTTCTAGCATTTGTCTTTCCGATGACGCTGGAGAAGTGTTCAAGAATGATTTCCTCCTTCCTCTCATGCTCGGTAGCCCAACCATTATTATGCTTCAGTCAGAGAATATGGTTTTTTCGCCTTCTAGCATTGATGCGCCTATGGAAGTATTTGGTGTTGGCGTCACCCTCCCGCAAATTGGCAATACGGGCACATTGCTTCTTTCTTGAACGCTCAAGGACCGCCAGACTTACCACCTTTCTTGAGCCGAGCTCGGAGATCATGCTCGGCATGGCTTAAGGTGCGGGATTCTTGAGCCACATCAAGCTCAAGAATTATCCTAAGCGCAGCATGAAGATGGAGTTTGGATTTGGAGAAGAGGCTTCTACTCCATTCAGAGAGTCGGACACCGGTCTTTTTGAGCTTATGGAATAACACTTGGTAAGGCTCGGTGTGCACCGAATGCTCGTTCCAAGCCTTATGCACAATCTCATTGAACCGTGGTAGGGAAGGCCAAAAATTCTCGAATTTGAAGCTCCGAGGCCTTCTAGGGCCACAATCATTGGCAAGCAAGAGTGGGCAATGGTCCAAGAGTGACGAAGATAAAGCATGAAGGACATGGGTGTTGAAATGGATGTCCCATTCGGCGTTGCAGAAAAAGGAGTCAAGCTTGCATAAGGTAGGATTTATCCTTTCATTACTCCAAGTGAAACGACGATTTTGGAGGTGAATCTCTTTGAGGTCACAGGATTGAAGGGCGTTGCGGAAACGAGTGATGCGGCTTCTATTAATGTTGCGCTTATTCTTGTCACGGGCCCTATAAATTTGGTTGAAATCACCTAGAACCAGCCACTTGGATCCACAAACAGGCTTTTGGGTGATCAACTCGGCAAGGAAAACATCTTTTCTCGATGCGGTAGAAGGACCATAGACGGTAGTGATCTTGAAGGTGGTGCTGGATTCACGCAGGGTAACCGAGGCGGAGAGGCAGAATTCCAGCGCCACAATGTCATTGATGCCAATGATGGAATCATCCCAGAGCATTAGAATGCCTCCACGGGTGCCCACAGCCGGTAACTGGGCAAAGCTATGAAGGCGAAAACCTCCCAGATATGCAGCAGTAAACTTGTCGACGTTGTCTAACTTGGATTCTTGCAGGCACACAATCTGACAGGATGAAGCCGCAATGGTCTCATGCACAGTAGTTCGACGATCCAAACAATTTAGACCCCTCACATTCCAACACAAAATGTTAACAGGTTGTTCTAACATTTAAAACTAATGCATCTCTTGAGGTTGGGCCGCATCAGCGCCATCGTGCTCAGCTAGCAGCATGCTGCTCCGGCTCCTCATGATCAAGAGCATGCTCTCCACCGTGGCTGACCAACGCATCTTCAATGGCCTCCGCCTCCTGATCGTCTAGCTTGAACAGCTTCCTCAAAGCCACCATTGTCGAGTTCGAGATCTCTTCCTTGAACAGATTCTTGAGCGCATCCAGAGCAGCAGCGGTGATGTCCCGACCATCCTTAATAATGCCAAGGTTGCGGCAAATCAGCGCTTCTGCCTGCAGTGCAACAGGAGGGGCACGAGCACGGGCCTTCGCCGACAGCCTAGTGCTGGATCGCTTGATCAACAGGCCACAACCCGAGCGATCAATGGTCACACCCGCTAAAGTTTTGCGCCGCGCAGCCGGTGGCCTAGGAGGCGTCCAAGCCGGAGAGGGGAGCAAGGCTTCCTGTTGTCTCTGGAACATAGGCTCCAGCACCTGCGGCACCACCTCTTCGTAGGGAGGCACTGGAGTAGGAGCACGAGACAATGTGATGACCACAGCCGTCTCGATTGTAGGGGACACGACATCCTCCACAGCCGTACTGCAGGGGGTGCGACAAGCGTCCGTGAGGAAGGGCGGCGTCTGTGGAGCGGAGCTCGTCACGGGGGAGGCCTCGTATCCTGGAGGGCGCGATGCAGATGAAGACGGCGAGGGAAGCACGGGTCTGGCCGGAGAGAGGCGGAGAGCGTCACGCGCTGTAGAATCACCCACCAGCGTGGTCAAAGCAGCCGCATGCGTGGCTGGGGAAGCAGCACGGGAGGTCGTAGCCTCACGAACGCCGGCAGAATTAGCCACGGATTGCCGCACGACTCTGATATCCGTGACGTTTGCGCTAATCGCGGATGCAAGGACCTCTGCCACAGCCTGACAGGAGGCGTCGGACTGCGCACCCGCAAGCCAAATGACCGCTGCGTCGCCGGAGCAGAGAGGGCCTTGCTGCTGATGCACGTCTAAAGCTGCCGAAATTTCTCCCCATCGGACGGCAGTGCCTAGTGGAGGCCATGCAGTTGACGAGAGCGGCGGGGCCTGCGGAGGGGCAGGCCAGCCACGAGCAGGAGACCTGGGTGCGAAGGGAGCCGCTGGGGGCGCGGCAGCAGGCCGCCGCAGGAGCTTCAGAGAACTGAGCGGGCGCCAAGCGTTGGTGCAGCCGTGAGCACGGTGGCCTGACTGGAGGCAACGGGCGCATCTAATGGGATCCCGGCAAGCCGCGGCACGGTGACCTGGGACGAGGCAGCGGCAGCACCTTCCGTGGAGCCACGCAGGAAGAGGTCGTCGAGGGGTGGCTTGAGCAGGAGGGGGCGGGGGGCACGGGCCACGCCGGTAGGAAACGAGCTTCCATCCCTCGCCGGTCTTCTCTACATCACGCCCTGCATCCGCCGAAGAGCCGTTGCGGGAGGAGGAGGAGGCGCCATGGCTGCGAGGCGACGGGACGACAACGATGGATGCGATCCGCGGCTGGGCGCCCTGGAGCTCAGGCGGCGTCTCCGGCACCAATTCCTCCAGCGCAAGCGCCGAGCCCAGGCCTTCGGGCGGCGGCGACCGCCGGACCGGCGAACTGGATCTGGCGCCCAACTTCACCGGCAGGGACGCAGCGCCTGAAGGAAGAGGAACCACCTGCGGGGTGAAGTCCGGCGGCAGGCAAGCCGGTGGGGGCGGCAGCAGCAGAAGGCGCGGGGGGTTGGTGGCCGGCGTGGCCGCGGCGGCCAGCGCCGGGAGGGGCTGGGTTGGGGACGGATCGCTCGCCATTCTTCAGTTGCGGGGGTTGCTTGGTCTGGAGCCTTCAGAACCACATGATTATCATAAACCACTATAGCGTCCACACTTTGGTTTTAGTTGTTCCCCGCAAAAAAAATGTTTTACTATAAAATCTAAGTATGAGAACGCTGGTGATAGCGTTGTCCATACATAATTATACATTTTCGCTCATTACTGAAGGAAACAAAATTATGGAGAAAAATTCCCCGTGGCAGTCTGCTCAACCGAGGGACCATGAATTGAATCATGTGTGGCGACTTTTCCTGGTTGGTCTTTTGTTTGTCCAGATTTTTGGCGAATGTTGCTATACAGACGACAATAGTTGCATGATAGCTCAACCCAGCCTTCCATAATGTGTGTTGAGTGGACCATGGTCGTTGGATCACATGTCCTTGAGCATCGGGTTCAAAGGAGTCGTGTGTGAAGTAGTTTCGATTTTTGGCACTGCCAGACTAACATGGTACCAAAACATCATGAACATGTCGTTTGGTTAGCATTCATTGAGACGTACTATTAGTGCTTGATTGAGTGTCCTGCCACGCTCTCGAGTTGTTGGGGTGTTACTCTCACCGTGGACCAGATGCATTTAGTTGTTCGGTGTTTGTTAGCCAACATTTCATAAAGAGGATGGATATTACTATTTTTGGCCCTTGGAGTCAAATCAGCTGAGATGGAGACTATTATATTTCTAACCCAGGTTGTTATACATCCAAATTTCAGGACTACTAATAGGTTCTAAAAAACAAAGCATGCATGTTGCTACACACATACGAGCATAAAACAAAGCCCACCAATCATGCAAGTGTCCACCCACTCATGTTGGTTTGTAATTGGTCTATATCACTATAGGCCTTACTTTTCGAGAGAAAATGTGAAAAAATTATATGCCTTCCTTTTAGAAACGGAGGGAGTATATAGTTACTCTCGCTGGGAACTGACGAGTGAGCACATAATCTAAATTACAAAGACAAGACAAGCCGCCCGTACCAAAGATGACCGCTACAATTCCCAAAAATTATGCAAGTTCTAAGTGAACTTAAGATTTCATTACCTTAATTCCAAGATCTTTTTACAAAAAAGATAGTTATTTTGATAACATTTCATGATTCTCAAAATTTCTTTAGTGGGATACCAAGAATTCCATGATACAAATTCAAAATAATTTTATTGTACTAATACCAAGAAATATTTTTTTCTTTTAAGAAAGTTAGCAAGTCCATGATATTAATTCTGGGGATTTTTTTTTCAGAACAACACGTGATTTTCTAGAATTCAACTTTTGAGTGGTTAACTAGGAATCAGACAGTACTAATCCTATGAAATTTTAGTGTGCCAATTTAGAGTAATTATGCCTCTTCTAAGAAAACTAAGAATTCATGATACTTTTTTTAGGCTTCTGTAGAACTATATCCATGGTTTCCATGCTATTTTATGAGTTCCAAAAATCAAAATTTAAAAGGATAACCAAGAATTCCGCAATATTAATTCCATGTAGTTTTCTTATAATAAATTTCAGGAAATTATGTATGCTCATAAGAAAACTAAGGATTCAATTTATTACAGTAATCGAGTGATATTTCGTAACATTTTTAAATCCCCAAACAAACAAAAATGAATCTACATATACAGATCGATAAGAAAATGGTACGACACTTAATTCGTACATAATTGTTGGTCTAAGCCACTATATATAGCATTCACTCCTTGGTGTTAGTTCTTCACCACAGAAATAAAAACTTCATAGTTGGATGTAAAATGCGTGGAGTTGATGGCCCTTAAAGAGAAAACGTTGTCCCTTTGCTTGATAGTATAATTATACAGTTCTCACTCAGTACGTACTAAAGCAGATAAAACGAGGGAGACAAATCACACTCAGAGAATTTCCGTCATTGTTTCCTTTTTCTACATTTTTAGCACTGCCAGATTGACATGGTACCAAAACATTATGAACTTGTCAGTTGGTTAGCATCAAATGAGGAGTACAGCAACGGGTTCATGATATTCTTGAGTTGGTGGTGATATTACTCTCACCAAGCTGGAGCAGATGCGTTGGTTGTGATGATTGTTGAGTGTTTTACAAGCTGTCATCAATACATGCTGTCGTGATGCCCAATCCTCGTCAATACATCACGACATGGTGCAATGCTGGACAGATAAAGAGACATAATAATTTTACTTCCCATTTTCACTATGTTGTTGAAATAATGTAGGCAGCCTACTGGTTGCTCGTCATTTTGTATATATGATAATTATCCAAATTGTGTCGATAATTTTCCCACATGTAGATGATTTTGGGTTGTGGATTTTGTATGCATTCAACATGTCAGAAATGAAGCTCACACCCTTGATCCAAAGATGAGCTTGGAGGGTGTTTCAAGAACAGAATGAAGCACACTGTGTCGATAATTTTCCCCATGTAGATGATTTTGGGTTTTGGATTTTGTATGCATTCAACATGTCAGAAATGAAGCTCACACCCTTGATCCAAAGATGAGCTTGGAGGGTGTTTCAAGAGCAGAATGAAGCACACTGCAGTACAGACTTCAGTTTGCTGTTATTAGTTTTCGTTGTTTCAAAATTTGGGAGTAAGTGAGTTCATAGTTTGTACTCATGCACAATATTCAAAGGTGCGTGCGCTCAAACACATCATGTATGCTTTGATAAAAAAAAGGTTCAAAATATAACCAAGCGGTAATGTTGCCTGGTTACTAGAACACGGAAAGCCTAATGAACCAACTATGCTGGAAAATTCAATGTGAACAGAAATGAACAAGATGAGAAGTAGAGATCAGCAATGAAGAGGTGGTCGGGTTGAAGAAGATGAGGATGTAGCTCTCGGGGCAGTTGTGAATTGGCAGCTAAGGAAGGTACACCGCTTAGTTAATAGCGGGGCTGTTGAAGATAGAATGTGAACATATGCGACCTTTAATGCTTGGGAGTGCCAACAACCACTGGTTACTCGTCCTTGATCAGTGGCGTGAGAAGTGTGTATACATGCAGCTCCATTCGTTTCAGATCAGGTCCAGTGGATAAATGAGAATTCCACCATATTGATTGCAGGTTACTTTATTATAATAAATTTCTCAAACTTATGTATCTTATAAGAAACTGAGAATTCAAAGCTATGATTTCTGGAACTTCTTTGAATCATCATACAAACAAAAAAGAATTTAGGATATACATAATCCATACTAATTCCAAAAATGATGATGTATAGGCAAAGTTTGAAATAACACGCAATCTCAGTGCTACAACATTTGGAGGGGCATCACGCCATCGACATCGTGTAGTACAATTAGCGGCATTAGCACGCTACTGCACCAATTTAGAGTGATATGCAAGTGTTACAGTACTTAATCCGTACGACATAATTATTGATGTTCATTCACACCTTCATGTTAGTTGTTCCCTGAAAAGAAAAAAAATAACCTTAAAATCTAAGTGTGAGAACACGGGCGACTACCATTGTCCCATGTAATTGATGGCTCTGATAGAGCATCTCTAGCAGATCTCTTAAAAGAGCCAAAACTTAAAATAACCGCTTTTTTACTGGATTGAACGAAAAAACTGACCCAACCAGATCCCTCAAAATCGACCTGACCTTTTTTTTAAGGAAACCTTAAAACGAGCCTCCAATCCCTCAGTTGTTAAGGATTCGGGGCAAATTTTACGGTTCACCTTAAAAAAGAAGGTTGGCGGGAGGAAGTTTCAGGTCCAACCGCCAGAGTAGTCTCCATTCCGACCAAGATCCATCGTGTTGGTCTCGATTCCGGCCAAATTTCCGGCGGACAGACCTGATTGGTAGGGATTCTAGTTGATTTCAGCGGGCCGGCGCGAGCTCCACCGGCTGCTCCATGGGAGGGACAACGACGAGTTGGTGTCGCCGCAGCTCTGGTCGATGCTCCGCCGCACGGCCGGGCGAGGGCGAGGCGGCCTGCAAGGTGTGCGGTGACCCCTGGTTCGTCGTGTGCGGAGGCAGACTGCGCTGTGTGCGTGGTGTGCGGCGGCAAGGATCGAGGGAGACACGGGTGAGAGGAAGAAGAAGGCCACAGGGAATATTCAATTTTATAGTAAATTTTTGCGGGATCTGTTCCGCCACAGCCTGCACGATACCTCAAAACAAGTTAAAGGTTGCCCTTATAATGTTTTTACAGCACCACGATATAAGGGATCTGTCGGCAGCAGCGCGTGCCGAACAGAGGGCGGGTGACCCCGAGGGCGGGGATGTTGCTGCCCTTTCGGTTCTGCCCGAGGGGGGGGGGGGGGGGGCAGGCAACAGGGGTTGCTCCCTCTCCCTCGCCTTGCAGGGGCAAGGCGAGGCGCGTGGCAAAGGCGATCACCTCGAGAGGTGTCCGTCTCCGCAATCGCGTGATCTAGATGTGGGCTCTCTTTTGGAATATTCGTGGCTTCGGCCACGCTGGGCGGCGAACCCAGCTAAAGGAGTACATGCGTAAGGAGGACATAGATATCGTAGGTTTACAGGAAACGATGAAGGTGGATTTCCGCCTCGATGAACTACTTTCTATTGATCCGCTAGAGCGCTTTGAGTGGCAGCATGTCCCTGCGGTAGGGCACTCGGGCGGCATTGCTGTTGGGTCTGTGCCGCGCTGTGTATGATCTTATCTCCTGGGACGTGGGGCTTTTTTTATTGCAGCGCACTTACGCATACAGGCTTCTCTTCGTGAGCTTGTGGTGGTCCAGGTCTATGGACCGGCCGATCACTCGCGACCGGCGGAGTTCTTGGGAGAACTCCAAGCCAAAGTCACCGCGGTGACCACGGCGGCGATCCCTATCCTAGTGGGAGGGGACTTCAATCTGATCCGTTGGTGGTGATATTACTCTCACTGAGCTGGAGCAGATGCGTTGGTTGTGATGATTGTTGAGTGTTTTACAAGCTGTCATCAATACATGCTGTCGTGATGCCGAATCCTCGTCAATACATCACGACATGGTGCAATGCTGGACAGATAAAGAGATAATTTTACTGCCCATTTTCACTGTGTTGTTGAAATAATGTAGGCAGCCTACTGGTTGCTCATCATTTCGTATATATGATAATTATCCAAATTGTGTCGATAATTTTCCCACATGTGGATGATTTTGGGTTTTGGATTTTGTATGCATTCAACATGTCAGAAATGAAGGGTGTTTCAAGAACAGAATGAAGCCTAGCGCCGCCGCGTCCTCGTCCATCCCCCGACCTCTCCTCCTCGCCGCTGCCGGGGCGCGCTGCCGGGCAAAGCCCGGTTGGTGTCGGCGGGATCTCTTCTCCCACGGCTTGCTGGATCTAGTGCGGGCGGATCGTGGCGGTGGTTGGCGGCGCGCTGGAGGCGGGCGCTCCGGTGCGGGCTTGGGGGCGACGACGGTTTCCCCTGGTGTGCGTGGGAGTCCGCTCGGGGCGCGCGGCGGCGGCCCTCGGCAAGTGGTGGCGGGCGCTGGGCTCTCGGTGGCGCTCCTGCGTGTGCAGGCGGCGGTGGTCCCTGTGCGCGGTCGGCGGCTCCGTCTCTGACCCGGACGGCGCGGGGGATGGCGGCGTTCCAGCGTGGCCGGCGATCTGGATGCGGTGGTGCCGGCGGCTCGCTGATCTGCCGGTGCTCCAGAGTTCTACCTGGTGGTGCTGGTGGTGACGGCGGCCCGTGCACGAGAGTTGGATCCCTTCGTACTGATCTGGGTGAAAACTTGCCTTTGGCCTCTGCTAAGGCCGGCGGTGGCGGCGCCATCTGCGTCGTTCCCTTCTTGAAGGCATCGCCGTGGAGAAGTTCAAGGCCACTCTCTGCTACCTCTGGGGGAAACCCTAGATCGGATGGTCGGAAGACGGCGGCGCTCTGGTGTCGTTTCTCTCTTGGGGGCGTCATTCTTGGAGGTACACACGTGATCGAGGGACCAGAAGACAGATTCTTTGGTGGAGCGGTGCTTCATCCTACACACTGATGGTGACGGATCTTGATGGCATGGCGCAGTGCAGATTCGGAGTTCGCTGTGGGAGGATGGACTCACGCAGGAGGACGATGCTGTCGGGCATCATGGTGGCGTCGATGGCAGAGAGACCTGACACGGTACATGCAACAGTACAGCTCTGAAGATGGATTGGTGGCAGGTGGCTGCGGCGGCCTCATACCCGGCAGGCGTCCTGGTTGAGGAGTGCGCCGGACTGGTAGGTGCCCCATACCCGCCAGGCGTCCTGGTTGGGACCTCAAGTCTTAAATGTTTAGGTTTGGCTGCGATATCTGTTTGGTATTAGGCCCTAACTATCTGCGCCCTTCATCAATTGGATAGGTGTAGCGACAACTGTTGCTTAGACGGTGGCTTTAGTCTTGCTGTTGTATGGCTTTGTAAGGGCTTGTGAGAATAATTAATAAAGTGGCGTATGCATCGCCCAGATGCAGAGGCCGGGGGTCGTCCTCCTTTTCTAAAAAAAAGAACAGAATGAAGCACACTGCAGTCTGCAGTACAGACTTCAGTTTGCTGTTATTAGTTTTCGTCGTTTCAAAATTTGGGAGTAAGTGAGTTCATAGTTTGTACTCATGCACAATATTCAAAGGTGCGCGCCCTCAAACACATCATGTATGCTTTGATAAAAAAGAAGGTTCAAAATATAACCAAGCGGTAATGTTGCCTGATTACTAGAACACGGAAAGCCTAATGAACCAACTATGCTGGAAAAATTCAATGTGAACAGAAATGAACAAGATGAGAAGTAGAGATCAGCAATGAAGAGGTGGTCGGGTTGAAGAAGATGAGGACGTAGCTCGCGGGGCAGTTGTGAATTGGCAGCTAAGAAAGATACACCGCTTAGTTAATAGCGGGGCTGTTGAAGATAGAACATATGCGACCTTTAATGCTCAATAGAGGAGAATACAGTGACATGAACACGAGACACACACAAGCTTGGGAGTGCCAACAACCACTGGTTACTCGTCCTTGATCAGTGGCGTGACAACTGGATATTATGCTTGACAAGTGGATATTATGCAACTCCATTCGTTTCAGACCAGGTCCAGAGGATAAATGAGAATTCCACCATATTTGATTGCAGGTTACTTTATTATAATAAATTTCTCGAACTTATGTATCTTATAAGAAACTGAGAATTCAAAGCTATGATTTCTGGAACTTTTTTTGAATCATCATACAAACAAAAATGAATTTAGGATATACATAATCCATATTAATAACAAAAATGCTGATGTATACGCAAAGTTTTAAATAACACGCAATCTCAGTGCTACAACATTTGGAGGGGCATCACGCTATCAACATCGTGTAGTACAATTTAGCGGCTTTAGCACGCTACTGCGCCAATTTAGGGTGATATGCAAGTGTTACAGTACTTAATCCGTACTACCGAGGGCGACTCCCCCCGCGTCGCTCTCCCGAGGGCGACTCGGGGGCGATCTAGGGTTCCCTCGCGCCGCCTCCTCCCCCTTCCCCTCCTCCTCGCCGCTGCCGGAGGCGGTCACCGGGGCCCCCGCGCGGCTGCCTGTGAGGGCAGCGGCGAGGCCTCTGGCCGCTTCCTTTCGGTGGTGAGGGCCCGGATCTGAGGCGGTGGCCTTGCTGGTGCGGACGGCGCTCCTTCGGCGGCGGGGAGTGCTCGTCGGTGAGGTAGGCCGGGCCCCCTCGGCTGCGCGGGCAGCGAGGTCCTGGTGGGCGCTGGTCATGGCGCGGGGAGGCCCCGGGATCCCCTCGTCAGATCGGAGGCGATCTGGTCCGCTCGTGATGCATGACCTTCGGCCGGCCTGGATCTCCGGCGTGTGCGCGCCTGCTGATGTTGTGGCTGGTTCGGAGGTGGCGGCAGGGTGCTTGGCCGGGGGAAACCCTTGGCCGCCGGTGGCGGTCACGGCGTCGATGGCGTCCCGGACGCCATTCCCTCCTTGGTGGTGGCGCCGAGGCTAAACCTCCCCTGCCTCCCCCCTTCCCCTGCGCCCGGGTGAACATCCTAGCCCTGGTGGCTAAGCGGCGGCGGCGCTACAGCGTCGTCACCTTCTTGAAGGCGCCGACTTGGGCATGGGGATGCTGGGTGTGCATTGCGAGCTTGTCTGGTTCCTGGTGGCGGCCCGTCTGATCTACCGTGTCGCAGCTCCGGGCAGTGTCTCGTGGCTGCGGTGCTTCTCTTCCGGCCGTGTCTCCGATGGGGACCTCGCCCTTCCTCACCTTGTACGTGCTGTGGTGGAGCGGTACTTCATCTCACTCATTGATGGCGGCGAAGATCGGCGGCATGGCGCTGTGGAGGCTCGGCGTCCGATGCGCGGAGATGGACTTGCGCAGGAGGAGGTAGCTGTCTGGCGTCATGGTGACGTCGATGGTGGAGTGGCCTACACAAGGTAGAAGACTCAATATATTCTGAAGACGAACCTGTGGAAGATGGCTGCGAGGACACAAGAGTGTGTCTGACCGGACTGTGCCCCAGACCCGGTATGTGGCTCGGCTGGGGTTTCCGGCTTTTGATGTTAGGTTAGGTGAGTGGTTTGGGTAGTGGCCCAACTAGCATCCCTTCATCATATGGATAAAAGAGTAGCGGCATATGTTGCCAAGATGATGGATTCAGGTATATTGTTTGTAATACTTTGTAAGGTCCTCGAGAATAATTAATAAAGTGGCCGTATGCATCTCCCAGATGCAGAGGCCGGGGGTCATCCTCCTTTTCTAAAAAAAACTTAATCCGTACTACATAATTATTGATGTTTATTCACACCTTCATGTTAGTTGTCCCCTGAAAAGAAAAACTAACTGTGAGAACGCGGGTGACTGCCATTGTCCCTTGTAGTTGATGGCTCTTATAGAGAAAGTGTTATCCTTTTCCTTGATCATATAATTGCACAATTTTTCACTCATTCAAAAAATGACAGAAAATGAGGGAGACAAATCACACCCGGAGACTTTTCGCCATTGTATTCTTTTTCACAGATTTTTGTCACTGCGAGACTCACATAGTACCAAAATATCATGAAGGTGTCGGTTGGTTAGCATCAAATGAGGAGTACTAGTGTCAACATTACTCCCACCGAGCTGGCCCATAGGCATTGGTTTTAATAAGGAGAAGGGCAGGTGGACATTGATTTTTGGCTCCCAGGTCCAGGGAGAAAAGGATATGAGGCTGGCTGTAGCACTAGAATTCTAATACAGCTGGCCCACAGCTGTGTGTTTGCTTGACTTGACCCAACAGAAAAGAGTCGACTACACTAGCACTACGTAGAGGTAGAGAGGAGTATTCCTCCGTATTTTGCTTGACTTGACCGACCAAATTCTTAACCTCTAGGATTATTATTATTATCATCTATCTACTAATATAATGGCTTGACTTGATCATAATACTTACTACTAGTAGTACGTACTATGTTAATTACTTTGAGCAAGCCAGTGCTGAAGTTGAACACAAACAATGAAACAAGCAAGCAAGCAAGAAAAAGTAGAGGTAGGTTGGTTTGTTGGTGAGAGCATTAAACGATGCCCTACTCTGATCCGTCTAGCACGAACAGATACTACATTCATTCATCGACTGCGATCCTTCAATGAGTGTAGGTAGGTTGGTGAGAGCATTAATCGATGAGGCTGGGATCCATTGCTGCTCTGCTCCGGCAGACACTCTATGCTGCTGCTGCGTGCTGTGGCCAACGGAGAAAACCACATGGATATGGGCATAAACACAAGCAGCTTGCGGGCGGGCGGGCGGGCGGGCGGGAGCTGACCTGGTAGGCGTTGCCAGTGCGCTTGCTTCCATCCTGTTCCTGTTCCAGCGGACGGAGGAGAGGGCGCCGGACGGAGGCAGGCTCTAGCAGCTCGAAGACGACGTCCGTTAATCGCCGCCTGCCGCTGGAGTCGCCGGCGAGCGGAGCAGAGGGAGAGTGAGGAACGGCGCGGGTTGGGCACTTGGGTTTGGGTGCTGTAACTGACTGTTGCAGGCCCGAGTGCATGGGCCTGGGCCTGGGCCGGCTCGCCCCTTGTGCTTATTTTCTCTGTACATCGGCGTGTACATGTGTTTGTATCACCCATCTATATTTCTCAAAAAAACAACTTCTATTTCTCAAAAAAAAAACCTCAAAAAAATTTATTTCTCAAAAAAGTAATGTATCACTGATCTAAAAACAAAGTGTCTATGTACAGTAGTAAATCCAAACATGAAGTTTGCTCGCGAGCTCATACAAATTTTCGTGAAGAGAAAATATTCCTAAATGCTCTTGAAAAACCAAACATAAGCCTATGCTCTAAGAATATTTCAGCACCGGATGGAGGAGAGCGCAATGCCGGCCGGGGACACAATTGAGCAGTGGAAAGCCGGCGTGAACCAACGCTTCTTCGTCCTTGCCGTTGTTCGTGCCTCCTCACCGTTGTCGCCGTCTGTTGAACTCATCACCAGCAGAGCAAAGGAAGGAATGGGCCACTCCTTTGCTGTGTGGGCATGGACACCAGCTAAAGCTTTCCTTTAGAAGGAATTTTGATAATACTCTCATGGAGGAGTGGTATCAGTTGGTGTAGTTAGCAAGCAGCATTGTCCTCAATCATGATATTGATGCGCTGGATTGGCAACTAGAGAACAAAGGGGGCTACTCCACTAGTTCCCTTTATCATGTGATAAATTTTAGAGGTGTGCAACCAGTCTTCATTCCTTGTGTTTGGAAGCTTAAGGTGCCGCCGAAAATACATGTTTTTTCTCTAGTTGTTTGCCAATAACAAACTTATGACCAGGGACAACCTTAGAAAGAGATAAATTATCAAACCCCTTGATTGCGTTTTTTGTTCTGAGCTCGAGTCTAGTTCACACTTGTTTTTTGATTGTGTGGTTGCTAAGCAAATTTGGTCCTTTATTGAAGATCAACTTGGTACTAAAATTGGAGAGGACTTCGAATCAGTAGCTAGATTCTGGGTCTCTAGTAAAAAAACTCAGCTCTTAATGCTATTAATTCTGTTGTGATTTGGTGTTTATCAAAATATAGGAACTCTATTATTTTCAATAACACTATTTGGGTATCTATCAAGCAGGTCTTGAGGCTGATCTTGAGAACACTCAAATCCTGGACTGTGCCGTCTCCGGAGCAGAGTGGGATGAAGCTGGAGGCCTTCTCAGATCAGCCGGAAGGTTTTGTCAGGCACCCTTTGATGCTTACAAGTGGTTGACACTTGGCGAGCCCCGTGAAGCCCCTTTGGCGGACCCATGGAGCAAGCTCAAGATCTCTGATGATGGCTCTAGCTTCTCTTCGCCCTCCAAGAAGAGGGAGACTGGCCCCGAGCCCACTTCCAGCCCCGTTTT
Organism: Triticum aestivum; assembly: GCF_018294505.1. Classification (NCBI taxonomy): domain Eukaryota; kingdom Viridiplantae; phylum Streptophyta; class Magnoliopsida; order Poales; family Poaceae; genus Triticum; species Triticum aestivum. The sequence goes on from NC_057798.1 coordinate 4,082,428, forward strand.
GACGCTCGCAGTGTGCTGGTCCGTTGAAGACCCGCAAGGCAAACATGAACTACCCTAGGGCCACCTGAGGTGATGAGGGGTTACGTATTCCTTGGCCGGTGTTGAGTCTTCCTAACCATTGCCCTCCCTGGCCGGGTGCCCGAATTGCGGTCCCCAAGGCTTCCTGGGCCCGGTCCCTGCTGTGAGGGAACCCTAGGGGAGATCACATCGGTGTTCTGATTCTATCCTTCACGAGTGACGCCACGGCGGCCATAAGATTGAGGTCTGAGGAAACGACTAAGCTTGAGGATGAATGGCACTGTAGGAAGAAAGTAAAGATGGGTCCTCCCCAAGTCCATCGTTGTCGAAGTTGAATCGGCAACCTCCCTAGGGGAGGATCACCGCGAACAATGGATACTCTATGCTGGAGCGGGTTAGGCGACCCCGCGACAGTTCATGAGTTGCATGATCTAGCGTGGGAGTGTGCGTCGGCGATATTATGTGTGGTGGAAACTCAGCTTGTAAAATATTGCATGGAAGGATTGGCTGGAACTTTGGGTTATGATCATGCTTATGGAGTGGGGAGTAGTGGAAGGTGGGCTATGTGTTTATTGGAAAAAGGCCCTTGTGCTGGAATTGAGAAATTTCTCTAAATACCACATTGATGTGATTGTGAAGGAAGAAGGGAAAGAACCTTGGAAGTGACATGCCAGTATGGTCAAGCAAATAGGAGCTTGCGGTATAAAACTTGGGACATGATGCGATTTTTGAAGGCCGACTGTGATCTCCCATGGTTATGTATTGGAGACTTTAGTGACTTATTTAATTGCATGAAAACTATTTAGGAAAAGTGTGTGGAATTTTTTATAGATAATGCTTGACTATTTTTAGAAGACGTGTACATTTTTGAAAATTATGCAACATATTTGGAAAAAGTAGAAAATAATTACTCCCTCCTATCAAAGTTGTACTAAATTACTGACAAATGATATTGCGGAGGGTGAATAATTCTATGCATATTTTTTAAAATTATAGTTTTTAAAAAACACGGACATTTTTGAGGAAAAACTTAACCATTTAAGAAAAAAATTGAAACTCCGAAAAACAGAAAAGGAAAAAAAATATAAAAATGGGAAAGGTATAAAAAATGGAAGAAAACGTGTGAAAAAACCCAGAAATAATAACACCCAACCGGACAAACTGCTATGAAACCTATGGAAAAATTCATTCGAAAGAAAATCATACGTCCTCTCCTCTTATTGGGGTCTGGCACATGACGCCGCCCCTGTGTATTTGCCCAACAATTTGACACGATAACCTTCAAATAGGGAATTCGGTAGTGCCTATTTAGCGGCTTTAGCGCTCGCACGTCGCTAGCTTGATGGCCACGGCCCAGTAGCGGTTGCTAGCTTGCAGATCCTCAAAAAATAAAAAATGTTAGCTAGCTTTGTATCGCTGCACTTTTTCTCATGGTGCTAGCTTAAAAAAGAAACCAGCTATCTTTTTTTGGCATATTTGAAAAGTTCACAAAAATCATTAAGCATTAAAAAATGAAAAGGACGTTTGTGAATTTTAAAAATGATCATTTGTTAATGTTAACAATTTTAAAAATATTCATGAATTATAAAAATGTACACTATTTTTAAAATTTCATGAATGTTACAAATGTTTGTGGATTTGAAAAAAGAAATATGAATTTGAAAACTTGTTGAGGAATTTAAGAATGCAAGGAAAATTGAAAATGCTCATTTATTTTTAAAAATAATAAAAGGAGGAGAGGAAAAATAAAAAAAAACATGGAAAAAACCAAAAAGGAAACAAGAAAAGATTTTTTTTAAACGCCCAAAAGCTTCTCGAAGCTTCGGATAACCGTTGAAAAGGGAGCCAACCCCAAAAGAACAAGATTACACAAACAAATAGAGGAAGAATGAAATGAAAATCCAGATAGGACCCGTGCCGGGGAGGTTCGCTTTAGTCGAGTGAATATTGTTGAGCACGTGGAGTCGCCGAATTGCTCTGAGGGACAAAGTGTTCTTCAGAGAACTGAACAACCAAGTTCACACGCAAGACATTTGCATATTTCCTGACAGAGCTCCTTTATACATAATACATAGTTGCCGCTCTGAAAGCCAGCGGAATTTACCCGCAAAAAAAAAAAAAGCCCGCGGAATCAACACTCAACTTTGACGGCTCATGAAGGCCGTCAAGTTCAGCAGGGCATTTATAGATAGTCGTGTACCAAGTTGCAAATCATTCATACCTGAGATGTCACCAACGCGGACGCGGCAGTAGGAGTAGATTCAGGGCCGGTGTACTGCAAGTCTGCAACTCATATTCATCAGGTAAACTGCAAATTCTCCATCTGATACCACATCACATTATATAGTTACAAATTTCTCCCGACAGCGCAAAGAAATAAATCTCCAGCCAACCTTTGCGCATCGTTGACATTAATGAAGCTCCGTTTTCTGATGGAGCATGGTGCACACACACTGTCACCGTAACAAGAAAGTAAAACTAATAAGCCTGGGATGATCTGCTTCAGCTACGCTGCAACATTTGATTCTTTTTTTTTGTCTATATTACCATCAACGGTGGCACTGGCACTAGCTAGCTAGCATGTAAAAACACTGCTCAATAGTAAACGGCAAGTTCGACAGCGCGCAGAAGCAGGCATGTATGGACCAGCCCAGGCAGTGTGATCAGATCAGCTTCAGCGATGGGGCTTCAGCAAAGCTGGCACAGGCCTCCGGCTGACGTCCTCCAGGTAGATCAAGAAGGCACTCCTGGTGCGCACGACGACACGCTCCAGCAAGCAGGCGCGAGAATTAGGCTCCATCTGGGCCTGTATTGGTTGGAAGATGTGCATTATTGCGAGCGACCCGAATTAAGGATACACGTTTACGCTCCAGTGCTCTCAGATAGATCCGGGGGTTTATACCCTTCACAACCAGTGAAAGATAATCTTAACTTAACACCAAAGTAAAGCGGGTGAACAAGGAGCCAGTAAAGGTAATTCATACAGCGACAGCTCCGGTCTTCAGAGCCGTTTGATGCACGCACGATCAAGGGTGGTGTGGTGGTGTGTCGTAACTCCGGGCGAAGACGTAATATAAGTTTCCGTTAGATTGAAGATCGTCCGGTCGATGATGAGCGTGCCCGGTTTGGCAACAACCAACCACTGAGTGTCGACTTCTTCAGTGAACAACCAACCGCTGACAAGTGTCGATTTCTTTAGAAGATGATGCAGTCTGGTTCCTGACAAGGAGGGAGATGTGTAAGCAATTGGCATGCTTCTGCCGGTCAGGGTTCGGAATATTTTCTACTAGACTAATACTGAATGACTGAAATACTAACCATCATGCGCACGGCACAAAGGTGAAAAAGACGTCACAGGATGTACCAGTCATTAACTTGATAAGCACATGCAGCTATCTTGCAAAGTTGCACTTCACTGGGGCCTATTTACCTCACATGAATGAACCTCTGCAGTGTTTCAAGCACACTCATTAAATGCTGGAGTCATTGAGCAGGTGTATAGTGGTCCTTCTCCAGTGAGTCGTGACACCTGCAAAATAACAACAGCCATTCAGTTATAGCTAATTATGTCCCTCTTCTGGTACTCAGAGCAGACATGAATAATAATGCCTTCTTACCTTTGCAGTGTAAGTTTTCGATAATAAGCTGCATCTTCGGGTATTTGGGGCTTAAGGAAATAACAATAATAATAATAATAATAATAATAATAATACGCCATCCATGTTTGTCTGCACAGAGGAGTCAGTTGTTAGTTAGTACAGGAAGCATCATCCCTCCATGCCACTAAAATGAAGCAACAGCTTGACAATGTGCCTTGGGGGAGATGGTATTGGCAACTACTGCAGCAATTCCTGGGCGACCAGCGTATGCTAGAGACGGATTTGGCATCAATGATGTCACAAGGAACAGTTGAAACTGCATCCACTGAACAACAGCACTCTTGTGTGGCTCCTGTTGCAGTCAGCCACACCTTTCACCCAACTCAATCGGTTGCTTCCAAGGAGGTTGATCTACAAAATGGAGTAACATGAAACGGAGATTAGCCACCAACAGTACACGCACGTCTGACTGAAGTAGGTAGAAGATCGATCAGAGCGAGGCACTTGCAATCGGTTGCTTATTTTATCACAAGATGGAACACCATAATAAACTAGTGTTAATTATAAATAAGTTGTGATCATGCATTTTATTGCCTCAATGGGGTTGTGCCCTGCAATGCATTACCTGTACTGTAACGCACTGCAGAAATTCACAGTTTCAGCATGAAATATGCCTTCAGAGCACTAATATGGAGCCCTTCTGAATTCTTAATACGCATCGCCTATGGTTGGTGAGCAAAGACACAATCCGACAGTATTAACTAGACTGACGAGAGTTAATTGGTAATTGAGGTGAGCATCTGACAGTATGCATCTACTTAAAATAGGATATTAGAAACATTGAACACTGAGAACTGTTATGGCTCAAAAATTAAAAATAAGTAATGATCTCAGCTCAAAACTGGAAAATAAGTAGTCTGTGAAATAGATTGCTTGGATATTTGGCTAGTTGATTAACTTACTGAACAATAACACGATAACTCACATTGAGTTCACTGCTCGAAATATTGATGGTTACCAAGACTGCGTTGCAATTTTCGATAACAGATTGATAAGATCTGCAAAGGATAAAGTGATTAATCATACATGAAAACAAAATTGTACAATATCTAGGTCAATTCATAAACTTACTGTGCAGCTCTGCCAGTCTGTTGGTGGATTGGTTGATTTGCCGGTTATTCTTCTGAAGATCCTATATGCCAAACAACAACAGTTATGACGAATGCAAGAGTAAGAAGATCCTATATGCCATTAATTTTTATTAAACAACAACAGTTATGACGAATGCAAGAGTAAGAAGATCCTATATGCCATTAATTTTTATTAAACAACAATTATGACGAATGCAAGAGTAAGAAGATCCTATATGCCATTAATTTTTATTAAACAACAACAGTTATGAGAATGCAAGAGTATCTGCATTTAGAATGGTACCAATAGAATGTAGACTGAATTGAAAAACTGCAAATCCTGTCGGTTGTAAGTATACCTGGATGGCAAAACTGCAAACCTTATCAGTAGCAAAACACTGACAATTCCCATAATTACGCCAAGATGACCCCTAAAACTTAACTTTCCAGGCACACCATCAGTCTTCATGAGTTTTGCACAAAATGCAAACACAAGTGGCTAGAAAGCCTGCCAAACAAACACTAGAACACCTGAGCAACAAGCAAACAGAAATTAGGAATGCAGGAACACATAACAACATATCAGTGCATGAAACAAGATGATCACCTTAATATCAGTAGCTTGACCCAAAGTCTCATTTATGTGATACTGATGCTGTAGCGGTATTTTGATTGTGACACTCAAAATAGAAAGTAGACTAACACGTCTTAATGAATGACAGTAACCCAAATTAAGGGCTAATAGGAAGAAGCCCATAACATTGAAAAAATACCTGCACAAAAAAGCAAAACAAATGTTGATCACAGGTTTCGTTGGTAATTAAACCTAGGAAGAAAAGAAGAGAAACTTGCAGAAGGCATTGGTTGATAATGATGTTGATTTTCTCACATTTGTGAAGACCAAATCTTAAATACTTTACTACCATTGAGAAGGAAATGGAAATCTAATATAGCAGGAGCATTAGTTGATATATTTTTTGCAGCGAGTATAAGTAACTGATATGATATAGCTGGAGTAAAGTTCCAGTTTAAATGTACTGACCAGATATATGTACAGGAAGGGAAACGGCAGCCACAAGGCCCTCATGTCATGCACGTGGAAAGTGTGTTTGTATGAAAGGAGTTGAGCTCAAGGCTAGAAGAATGTACAAAAGGGAACTCCAAGGCATTTTCCTGCATGGTGGATGGGAGAAAACGCAGTGTTATTAAGCACGATTGCAGGGAAAGGGCAGAGTGGAAAAACACAAGAAAGTATGTTGGTGTTACCTTGGATCAGTAGTCAGTAGTCACTGCTGTCTACTTTGATTTTGGGGATGGTTCCCACTAACCCCCTGCAATGTTGTTTTAGCTCCTGGTTTTCGCACAAACTGACATTTAGCTCTTGTAGTGATCTCGGGAGGCCATCGCTCGGTAATGACGACACTGCTGGACAGACGGAGATTGATAATATCTTGAGGCTGGTAAGGTTTTGCAGCCCTGCAGGGAGTTGTTGAAGGTTCTTGAAACTCTCAAACTTAAGTTCCTGCAGGGAGGAGAGGAGCTGAAGGGCGTCCTCTTGCTCCTTGCTGAAGCTCTCTAGTCGTGTGGATCAACTCCCACGAAGTTCCAGCTTGGTGAGGGAGGAAGACAGGAAGCTGCAGATGGGTGCGGCAAGGAGTCCCGCTGCGTCGTCTGTACAAAGCTCATGTAGTGTCAATGAAACAGGTTGTATCTTCTGCTCTTCTTCTCCTTCAACATCCTCCAAAGCCCCCTAGGATTGGGATCCCAAACAGCAAAGAATACGGGGCTGAACCAGACATTTAATTCGTTGAGCTGGCCCCCGGTGGTAAGGAGAGACTGCAAGCCTTGACATTTCAGATCCTTACCGCAAATAAACTATCGTAATCTGGTAAGAGAGGAGAGGTTTGAGAGGGGCTCTAGTGTCCCCATGCCTTCAACACCCATAAGCTGCAGGAACTGCAGGGAGGAAGGAAAAATATGACGGGAAAAAGAAAAGGCAAATAGAAACTTTGGGCAAAACATTATTGTTAATCTCTGGAGGGATTGCAAGGCTTGGAGCCATCCTCTTCCAGGAACAAGAGTTGGTGGGTCCACCAGGAACAGCTCTGGGCAGTCATAGAACTCCAATTCCCGAAGCGAGTCACAGAGATGAGCTGGGAAAAGCAGTACCCCATCATCCTCTTCCTCTGCTGCTGCTGCTGCTGTTATTTCACCTCCCCCCATTTCTGATGCTTCTGTGGTTGTTTGTTGCACATCCAGCCCCACTACCAGCTTTTTTATAATTTTACAATTCCGTATTTTCAATTTGGAGAGCTTTGGGAGGTGGGGGAGGAGCTCTGTCAATTCCTTCCCACTATTACCATTTAACTAGTAGGTGGGGCGCGCCCTGGGCGCGCCTCCTGTGCGTTCTTGTGTGCACTTGCCTTGGCTGTGCAGCTGTGCACGTGCATATGCAGGCCAGGGTACAGTTAACAAAAACTTAGAGAAAAATGTTCATTCAAGAGACATAGCAAGGTAATAGGTGCATATTATAAGATAGGTCACAATCTTACAAGGTGGATGATAGAGGACAACATTGAATTGAAATCAAAGACTAACATGCTCCAAAAGAAAAACGATCTTCAAAAGAAAAGTACAGTTCATACATTTAGATAGCAGGTGCCGCTGATGACGATGTGTCTAGAGATTAGCTAAAGATGATAGATAGTTCATATATATAGATAGCAGGTGTTTCTCACGACGTCGTGTCTAGAGACAATGGACGGTGAGGGAGAGGTGGCGCCCTTCCTTGCATATCTTCTCTGAACTTTAAGTTTGCAATGAACTTAATACATTCTTCAAGACCAGCAAAACTTGTGGATTCTCGGGAAAAAAATCTGACCATAGTATTCAAACCTGTAGAAGTAGAAGGAACCAAATCAGCATCATATTTATTTGAACCGATTCGAGAACAAGCAGATCTATGCAGATAAGGGATGTATTGTGTTGCATGCATTAGGAACAAAATATTCAAGCAGCACCATCGAATTGCTAGTAAAAGGGGGTAGATCAAAAGCATGTATTTAAGGAGAGCACCTCCTAATAAAAGTTTCAAGAGTATAGGATACCTCTTGAGTTCTGAAACTTGAACTAAGATTTTGAGCTTTCTAAATACTCCCTCTGATCCATCTTACTTGTTGTTAGTTTAGTAAAACTTTAGTCGGAAGGAGTAATAGCTAACATCTTTGGAATCACAGAAAAACAATGGTATATTATGCCTAACGCCATATGGTGTCCATCATAATTTTATCTTCCTCGAGTGTGTCACTGAGATTGGTCAAGGTAATGATCCCCGATGTGAATTTGAACCATTAAAATGTAAGGATCAAAGACTGGGAGATGGGAGATATAAGCAGATCAACGATTGAGCTCTACTAAGGATATACAAGGCACAAATATAAGAGATACTACATAAGATGGTAATGAGTTGGACTGCTCTACAAAGAAAAGTGAGCAAACCAGTATGTAAAGCTCGTTAATTTTGGTCTGGAAGCATCAGAATGGAAGTAACAAACATAAATAATAGTTAACAAATAAAATTATTAACAAAGACATATTTAGATACATCAAACAGTACCAAGGGAAGTACATGCCGCTCCTCTGGTCGGACCTCCTCCACATCCAAAGACGCCCCGTCGTCCAGCTCGGGTGGCCTCCTCCGCGACCTTCCGGAGGTAGCAGCACTACCGGAATCGCACCCTATGCCGACGGCCAGGGCCGTCGGCATAGCCATGACTAGCCGTCGGGGCAGGCCTATGACGACGGCCCCCGTCGGCATAGAGCCGTCGGCAAAATATCCGTCGGCGTAGCTAGGATGACCGTCGGCATAGAAAAGCCGTCGGCATAGACCCTAAGCCGACGGTGGCCGTACATCTATGCCGACGGCCCAGGCCGTCGACAACGTCATCGCCTAACGGCGGCCGCCGTCAAGTGCTGCCCAATGGCTTCCCGCCACGTGGCGAGACGCCGTTGAGCATGGGGCATGCCTATGCCGACGGCCTAGCCGTCGGCTTAGTTTGAAACTAAGCCGACGGCTAGGCCGTCGGCATAGACATGCCACGTGTCAGAAACTGGGCGCTCCTGGGGCAGGTCTATGCCGACGGCCTAGCCGTCGGCATAGTTTCAAACTAAGCCGACGGCTAGGCCGTCGGCATAGGCATGCCACGTGTCGGCCACTGGGAGCTCACGCCAGGCCTATGCCGACGGCCAAGCCGTCGGCATAGTTTCTGTCCAGTTTTTTTTTCTTTTTTCTGTTTCTTTTCAGCTCAATTCATTTGAATATACACAACATATATAACAAACAACATATATAAGAAGCAGCATCACGTAACAATAAGGAGCAGCATCACACAACAAATTCACCATCACACATCATAAGAAGCATCGCAAAGCATAAACATATAAGTATCATCACCACCATGTTGGGGAACGTTGCAGAAAATTAAAATTTTTCCTAAGGTTTCACCAAGATCCATCTATGAGTTCATCTAAGCAACGAGTCATGGAAGAGAGATTGCATCTACATACCACTTGTAGATCGCGTGCGGAAGCGTTCGAGGGAACGATGATGATGGAGTCGTACTCGCCGTGACTCAGGTCACCGATGATCCTAGCGCCGAACGGACGGCACCTCCGCGTTCAACACACGTACGGTCAGCGTGACGTCTCCACCATCTTGATCCAGCAAGAAGGAAGGAGAGGTTGATGAAGATCCAGCAGCACGACGGCGTGGTGGTGGATGCAGCAGAACTCCGGCAGGGCTTCGCCGAGCTTGTGACGGAGGAGGAAGAGGTGTAGCAGGAGGAGGGAGGCGCCAGGAGTCAAGGGTGCGGCTGCCCCTCCCCCCCCTTTATATAGGCCCCCTAGGGGGGGGCGGCCCTGGAGATTGAATCTCCCAAGGGGGCGGCGGCCAAGGGGGGTAACTTGCCCCCCAAGGCAAGTGGGGCGCCCCCCCCACCCTAGGGTTTCAACCCTAGGCGCAGGGGGTGGGCCAAGGGGGGCGCACCAGCCCACTATGGGCTGGTTCCCCTCCCCACTTCAGCCCATGGGGCCCTCCGGGATGGGTGGCCCCACCCGGTGGACCCCCGGGACCCTTCCGGTGGTCCCGGTACAATACCGGGTGACCCCGAAACTTTCCCGATGGCCGAAATAACACTTCCTATATATAATTCTTTACCTCCGGACCATTCCGGAACTCCTCGTGACGTCCGGGATCTCATCCGGGACTCCGAACAACATTCGGTTTGCTGCATACTCATATTCATACAACCCTAGCGTCACCGAACCTTAAGTGTGTAGACCCTACGGGTTCGGGAGACATGCAGACATGACCGAGACAGCTCTCGGGCAATAACCAACAGCGGGATCTGGATACCCATGATGGCTCCCACATGCTCCTCGATGATCTCATCGAATGAACCACGATGTCGAGGATTCAAACAACCCCGTATACAATTCCCTTTGTCAGACGGTATGTTACTTGCCCGAGATTCGATCGTCGGTATCCCAATACCTCGTTCAATCTTGTTACCGGCAAGTCACTTTACTCGTACCATAATGCATGATCCCGTGACCAGACACTTGGTCACTCTGAGCTCAATATGATGATGCATTACCGAGTGGGCCCAGTGATACCTCTTCGTCATACGGAGTGACAAATCCCAGTCTCGATCCGTGTCAACCGAACAGACACTTTTGGAGATACCTGTAGTGCACCTTTATTGTCACCCAGTTACGTTGTGACGTTTGGTACACCCAAAGCACTCCTACGGTATCCGGGAGTTACACGATCTCATGGTCTAAGGAAAGAATACTTGACATTGGAAAACTCTAGCAAACGAACTACACGATCTTGTGCTATGTTTAGGATTGGGTCTTGTCCATCACATCATTCTCCTAATGATGTGATCTCGTTATCAATGACATCCAATGTCCATAGCCAGGAAACCATGACTATCTGTTGATCAACGAGCTAGTCAACTAGAGGCTTACTAGGGACATGTTGGTGTCTATTATTCACACATGTATTACGATTTCCGGATAACACAATTATAGCATGAATAAAGACAATTATCATGAACAAGGAAATATAATAATAATGCTTTTATTATTGCCTCTAGGGCATATTTCCAACAGTCTCCCACTTGCACTAGAGTCAATAATCTGGTTACATTGTGATGAATCGAACACCCATGGAATTCTGGTGTTGATCATGTTTTGCTCTAGGGAGAGGTTTAGTCAACGGATCTGCTACATTCAGGTCCGTATGTACTTTACAAATTTCTATGTCTCCATTTTGAACATTTTCACGAATGGAGTTGAAGCGACGCTTGATGTGCCTGGTCTTCTTGTGAAACCTGGGCTCCTTGGCAAGTGCAATAGCTCCAGTGTTGTCACAGAAGAGTTTGATTGGCCCCGACACATTGGGTATGACTCCTAGGTCGGTGATGAACTCCTTCACCCAAATTGCTTCATGCGCTGCCTCCGAGGCTGCCATGTACTCCGCTTCACATGTAGATCCCGCCACGACGCTCTGCTTGCAACTGCACCACCATTCAACATATACACGTATCCGGTTTGAGACTTAGAGTCATCCAGATCTGTGTCGAAGCTAGCGTCGACGTAACCCTTTACGACGAGCTCTTCGTCACCTCCATAAACGAGAAACATTTCCTTAGTCCTTTTCAGGTACTTCAGGATATTCTTGACCGCTGTCCAGTGTTCCTTGCCGGGATTACTTTGGTACCTTCCTACCAAACTTACGGCAAGGTTTACATCAGGTCTGGTACACAGCATGGCATACATAATAGATCCTATGGCTGAAGCATAGGGAATGACACTCATTTCTTCTTTATCTTTTGCCGTGGTCGGGCATTGAGCCGAGCTCAATTTCACACCTTGCAAAACAGGCAAGAACCCTTTCTTGGACTGATCCATTTTGAACTTCTTCAAAATCTTATCAAGGTATGTGCTTTGTGAAAGACCTATGAGGCGTCTCGATCTATACCTATAGATCTTGATGCCTAATATATAAGCAGCTTCTCCAAGGTCCTTCATTGAAAAACTCTTATTCAAGTAGGCCTTAATGCTGTCCAAGAGTTCTATATCATTTCCCATCAAAAGTATGTCATCTATATATAATATGAGAAATGCTACAGAGCTCCCACTCACTTTCTTGTAAACACAGGCTTCTCCATAAGTCTGCGTAAACCCAAACGCTTTGATCATCTCATCAAAGCGAATGTTCCAACTCCGAGATGCTTGCACCAGCCCATAAATGGATCGCTGGAGCTTGCACACTTTGTTAGCATTTTCAGGGTCGACAAAACCTTCCGGCTGCATCATATACAATTCTTCCTTAAGGAAACCATTAAGGAATGCCGTTTTGACGTCCATTTCCCATATCTCATAATCATAGTATGCGGCAATTGCTAACATGATTCGGACGGACTTCAGCTTCGCTACGGGAGAGAAAGTCTCATCGTAGTCAATCCCTTGAACTTGTCGATAACCCTTAGCGACAAGTCCAGCTTTATAGATGGTAACGTTACCATCCGCGTCCGTCTTCTTCTTAAAGATCCATTTATTTTCTATCGCTCGCCGATCATCGGGCAAGTCTGTCAAAGTCCACACTTTGTTTTCATACATGGATCCTATCTCGGATTTCATGGCTTCTAGCCATTTGTCGGAATCCGGGCCCGCCATTGCTTCTTCATAGTTCGAGGGTTCACCGTTGTCTAACAACATGATTTCAAGGACAGGGTTGCCGTACCACTCTGGTGCAGAACGTGTCCTAGTGGACCTTCGAGTTTCAGTAGGACCTTGATCAGAAGTATCTTGATCATCATCATTAACTTCCTCTCTTGTCGGTGCAGGCACCTCAGGAACATTTTCTTGAGCTGCGCCATTTTCCAGTTCAAGAGGTAATACTTCATCAAGTTCTACTTTCCTCCCACTAACTTCTTTTGAGAGAAACTCCTTCTCTAGAAAGGATTCATTCTTGGCAACAAAGATCTTGCCTTCGGATCTGAGGTAGAAAGTATACCCAATAGTTTCTTTAGGGTATCCTATGAAGACACATTTTTCCGACTTGGGTTCGAGCTTTTCAGGTTGAAGTTTCTTGACATAAGCATCGCATCCCCAAACTTTTAGAAACGACAGCTTAGGTTTCTTCCTAAACCATAATTCATACGGTGTCGTCTTAACGGATTTCGACGGAGCCCTATTTAAAGTGAATGCGGCAGTCTCTAAAGCATAGCCCCAAAAAGATAGCGGTAAATCGGTAAGAGACATCATAGATCGCACCATATCTAATAGAGTGCGATTACGACGTTCGGACACACCATTACGCTGAGGTGTTCCAGGCGGCGTGAGTTGTTAAACTATTCCACATTTTCTTAAGTGTGTGCCAAACTCATGACTCAAGTATTCTCCTCCACGATCTGATCGCAGGAACTTGATTTTCCTGTCACGTTGATTCTCAACCTCATTCTGAAATTGCTTGAACTTTTCAAAGGTCTCAGACTTGTGTTTCATTAAGTAGACATACCCATATCTACTCAAGTTATCAGTGAGGGTGAGAACATAACGATAGCCACCGCGAGCCTCAACACTCATTGGACCGCACACATCAGTATGTATGATTTCCAATAAGTTGGTTGCTCGCTCCATTGTTCCGGAGAACAGAGTCTTGGTCATTTTGCCCATGAGGCATGGTTCGCATGTGTCAAACGATTCGTAATCTAGAGACTCTAAAAGTCCATCAGCATGGAGCTTCTTCACGCGCTTAACACCAATGTGACTAAGGCGGCAGTGCCACAAGTATGTGGGACTATCATTATCAATCTTACATCTTTTGGTATTCACACTATGAATATGTGTAACATTACGCTCGAGATTCATTAAGAATAAACCATTCACCATCGGAGCATGACCATAAAAAATATCACTCATATAAATAGAACAACCATTATTCTCGGATTTAAATGAGTAGCCATCTCGTATTAAATGAGATCCTGATACAATGTTCATGCTCAAACTTGGCACTAAATAACAATTATTGAGGTTCAAAACTAATCCCATAGGTAAATGTAGAGGTAGCGTGCCGACGGCGATCACATCGACCTTGGAACCATTCCCGACGCGCATCGTCACCTCATCCTTCGCCAGTCTCCGTTTATTCCGCAGCTCCTGCTTTGTGTTACAAATATGAGCAACGGCACCAGTATGAAATACCCAGGAGTTACTACGAGTACTGGTAAGGTACACATCAATTACATGTATATCAAATATACCTTTGGTTTTGCCGGCCTTCTTGTCCGCTAAGTACTTTGGGCAGTTCCGCTTCCAGTGACCACTTTCCTTGCAATAAAAGCACTCAGTCTCTGGCTTGGGTCCATTCTTTGGCTTCTTCCCGGCAGCTTGCTTGCCGGGCGCGGCAACTCCCTTGCCGTCCTTCTTGAAGGTTTTCTTACCCTTGCCTTTCTTGAACTTAGTGGTTTTATTCACCATCAACACTTGATGTTCCTTTTTGACTTCTACCTCTGCTGATTTCAGCATTGCAAATACTTCAGGAATGGTCTTTTCCATCCCCTGCATATTGAAGTTCATCACAAAACTCTTGTAGCTCGGTGGAAGCGACTGAAGGATTTTGTCAATGACCGCGTCATCCGGGAGATTAACTCCCAGCCGAGTCAAGCGGTTGTGTAACCCAGACATTCTGAGTATGTGCTCACTAACAGAACTATTTTCCTCCATCTTACAGCTGAAGAACTTGTCAGAGACTTCATATCTCTCGACCCGGGCATGAGCTTGGAAAACCATTTTCAGCTCTTCGAACATCTCATATGCTCCGTGTCTCTCAAAACGCTTTTGGAGCCCCGGCTCTAAGCTGTAAAGCATGCCGCACTGAACGAGGGAGTAGTCATCGGTACGTGCCTGCCAAGCGTTCATAACGTCTTGTTCTGTAGGGAGAGCAGGTGCGTCACCTAGCGGTGCTTGTAGGACATAATCTTTCTTGGCAGCTATGAGGATGATCCTCAGGTTCCGGACCCAGTCCGTGTAGTTGCTGCCATCGTCTTTCAGCTTGGTTTTCTCTAGGAACGCATTGAAGTTGAGGACTACATTGGCCATTTGATCTACAAGACATATTGTAAAATTTTAGACTAAGTTCATGATAATTAAGTTCATCTAATCAAATTATTTAATGAACTCCCACTCAGATAGACATCCCTCTAGTCATCTAAGTGTTACACGATCCAAGTCGACTAGGCCGTGTCCGATCATCACGTGAGACGGACTAGTCATCGTCGGTGAACATCTCCATGTTGATCGTATCTTCCATACGACTCGTGTTCGACCTTTCGGTCTCTGTGTTCCGAGGCCATGTCTGTACATGCTAGGCTTGTCAAGTTAACCCTAAGTGTATTGCGTGTGTTCCGAGGCCATGTCTGTACATGCTAGGCTCGTCAACACCCGTTGTATGTGAACGTAAGAATCTATCACACCCGATCATC
The DNA here is from genome assembly GCF_018294505.1 of Triticum aestivum. Taxonomy (NCBI): domain Eukaryota; kingdom Viridiplantae; phylum Streptophyta; class Magnoliopsida; order Poales; family Poaceae; genus Triticum; species Triticum aestivum. The sequence continues at coordinate 4,097,728 of NC_057798.1, forward strand.
ACGTGGTGCTTCGAAACGATGAACTTTAGCAACGGTGCACAGTTAGGGGAGAACACTTCTTGAAATTTTTGTAAGGGATCATCTTATTTACTACCATCATTCTAAGTAAACAAGATGCATAAACATAATAAACATCACATGCAATTATATAGTAGTGACATGATATGGCCAATATCATATAGCTCCTTCGATCTCCATCTTCGGGGCTCCATGATCATCTTGTCACCGGCATGACACCATGATCTCCATCATCATGATCTCCATCATCGTGTCTTCATGAAGTTGTCACGCCAACGACTACTTCTACTTCTATGGCTAACACGTTTAGCAATAAAGTAAAGTAATTTACATGGCGTTCTTCAATGACACGCAGGTCATACAAAAAATAAAGACAACTCCTATGGCTCCTGCCAGTTGTCATACTCATCGACATGCAAGTCGTGATTCCTATTACAAGAACATGATCTCATACATCACATATATATCATTCATCATTCATCACAACTTTGGCCATATCACATCACAAGACACTTGCTGCAAAAACAAGTTAGACGTCCTCTAATTGTTGTTGCAAGTTTTTACGTGGCTTCTATAGGTGATCTTTCAAGAACGTTTTCTTACCTACGTTACAGCCACAACGTGATTTGTCAACTTCTATTTACCCTTCATAAGGACCCTTTTCATCGAATCCGCTCCAACTAAAGTGGGAGAGACAGACACCCGCCAGCCACCTTATGCAACTTGTGCATGTTAGTCGGTGGAACCGGTCTCACGTAAGCGTACGTGTAAGGTTGGTCCGGGCCGCTTCATCCCACAATACCGCTGAAGCAAGATAAGACTAGTAGCGGCAAGATAGTTGACAACATCTACGCCCACAACAAAATTGTGTTCTACTCGTGCAATAGAGAACTACGCATAGACCTAGCTCATGATGCCACTGTTGGGGAACGTTGCAGAAAATTAAAATTTTTCCTACGGTTTCACCAAGATCCATCTATGAGTTCATCTAAGCAACGAGTCATGGGAAAGAGATTGCATCTACATACCACTTGTAGATCGCGTGCGGAAGCGTTCGAGGGAACGATGATGATGGAGTCGTACTCGCCGTGACTCAGGTCACCGATGATCCTAGCGCCGAACGGACGGCACCTCCGCGTTCAACACACGTACGGTCAGCGTGACGTCTCCACCGTCTTGATCCAGCAAGAAGGAAGGAGAGGTTGATGAAGATCCAGCAGCACGACGGCGTGGTGGTGGCTGCAGCAGAACTCCGGCAGGGCTTCGCCGAGCTTGTGACGGAGGAGGAAGAGGTGTAGCAGGGGGAGGGAGGCGCCAGGAGTCAAGGGTGTGGCTGCCCCTCCCTCCCCCCCTTTATATAGGCCCCCTAGGGGGGGGGGGGGCGCCGGCCCTGGAGATTGAATCTCCCAAGGGGGCGGTGGCCAAGGGGGGTAACTTGCCCCCCAAGGCAAGTGGGGCGCCCCCCCACCCTAGGGTTTCAACCCTAGGCGCAGGGGGTGGGCCAAGGGGGGCGCACCAGCCCACTATGGGCTGGTTCCCCTCCCCACTTCAGCCCATGGGGCCCTCCGGGATGGGTGGCCCCACCCGGTGGACCCCCGGGACCCTTCCGATGGTCCCGGTACAATACCGGGTGACCCGGAAACTTTCCCGATGGCCAAAATAACACTTCCTATATATAATTCTTTACCTCCGGACCATTCCGGAACTCCTGTGACGTCCGGGATCTCATCCGGGACTCCGAACAACATTCGGTTTGCTGCATACTCATATTCATACAACCCTAGCGTCACCGAACCTTAAGTGTGTAGACCCTACGGGTTCGGGAGACATGCAGACATGACCGAGACAGCTCTCGGGCAATAACCAACAGCAGGATCTGGATACCCATGATGGCTCCCACATGCTCCTCGATGATCTCATCGGATGAACCACGATGTCGAGGATTCAAACAACCCCGTATACAATTCCCTTTGTCAGACGGTATGTTACTTGCCCGAGATTCGATCGTCGGTATCCCAATACCTCGTTCAATCTCGTTACCGGCAAGTCACTTTACTCGTACCATAATGCATGATCCCATGACCAGACACTTGGTCACTCTGAGCTCAATATGAAGATGCATTACTGAGTGGGCCCAGTGATACCTCTCCGTCATACGGAGTGACAAATCCCAGTCTCGATCCATGTCAACCCAACAGACACTTTCGGAGATACCTGTAGTGCACCTTTATTGTCACCCAGTTACGTTGTGACGTTTGGTACACCCAAAGCACTCCTACGGTATCCGGGAGTTACACGATCTCATGGTCTAAGGAAAGAATACTTGACATTGGAAAACTCTAGCAAACGAACTACACGATCTTGTGCTATGTTTAGGATTGGGTCTTGTCCATCACATCATTCTCCTAATGATGTGATCTCGTTATCAATGACATCCAATGTCCATAGCCAGGAAACCATGACTATTTGTTGATCAACGAGCTAGTCAACTAGAGGCTTACTAGGGACATGTTGGTGTCTATTATTCACACATGTATTACGATTTCCGGATAACACAATTATAGCATGAATAAAGACAATTATCATGAACAAGGAAACATAATAATAATGCTTTTATTATTGCCTCTAGGGCATATTTCCAACACACCAAGCATATAAGAATCTCACAAACAACAATAAGATAAGAAACATCACAAGCATATAAGTATCATAGCATCGAGAACCGCCACAATGTGCCCGAAAGGCTTAAGTGCCAGGACGTCGAGCACCGCGGAGGTCGTCACCGCCAAGACCGCCGAAGCTCACGTCGTCACTGCTAGCGGCAGCGCTACCGCCAAGACCGCCTCCGCCTCCGTGGATTGGAGTGGTCGGGCTCCGTGTCTCGGGAGTGCTGCGAAGACCACCGCCAACGGTAGATCCACCTGTTCCCTGGATGTTGAAAATACATATTAACGGAATATAAGACTGTGTTGAAAGGCATGACATGCTTTGGGTGAATTGATTGGGGATGAACTAACCGGCGAGGGGCCAGCGTTCTGTGCCACAAACTCCTCAAAGGTCAGCAGCACTGGTTGTGCTGGAGGTTCTGCTGGCTGTAACGGAGGACTCCTGCCGGCCGCCATTTCCTGAAAAGCCAGCTGCATCTGGCGATCCCTCTGCACTTGGTGTTCATAAAGCCTCTAATGCCACGCCATGGTCTCCTGGCGTGTGTACTCCAGGTAGGCCTACGGTATGACATGATGGAACTCATAAAACTACTAAATGCGGAAAATAAAGTGAGCAATGAAGATAAGAGGGAAAATACTTACAGATTGTTGCTCCTGAAAGAGGGACTGTGCACTGGTCACTGGCTGGCTCATGCGCTGGCTCAGGCTCGGGTCGATCTGACGGAGCTGTGTGTAGGAGATAGTAGGAGTGATCACAGCATCGAGAACCGCCTCCCGACCGTGCTCCTTGGGCCCCATGCTCACCACCGCCCTCTCGTCTAGATCCGCCGCAATGGGGTCAGGTGTGTCAGGATGTAACTTCAGATACGCTTCGGAGTAGGACTTCTTCCTCCCCGCGGTCTTCTTGCTGTAGTACTTGGACTCGCCAGGCTTGGGGTCCTTCCGCGTATGGGCGATCTCCCATGCCTGCATGTGTGAGAGCGGCCGCTTCAGTTTCTCCTCCTACACCACCAAACAGAGGTTAGTTATACATAAGAAAGTGATGGTAAATAGAAGAAGAAGAATGTTTAATGGGGTTAGTCATACATTAACAGCCTTGTGGAGATAGTGTTTTCGGTTTCCCTGAGCATGTACTCCCTCCTTCCCTCGGTTAGCCTTGTTTTTGACTCTCATAGACGCCCAGGGCCTAGCCTCATCACACCAAAGATCCACCAATGCCACCCAGGACTCGTCTTTTCCATAACACCAATTTGGACGCACCTACATAATGAAAGCATAATGGCATGTCAACACGAAACGGTGAAATGTACCACAAGGTAATGAAAGCATAATGAAAAATCTTGTATACTTACCTTCAAGAACTCGTCCCTCTCCAAGGTAATGCCCATCCTCTGCGCGTCTTCCTTGGTCATCTTCACACCAAGATAGTCGTGATGGTATGTCGAGATGGCCACATAGCGCACCTCGTACTGCATCTGGCGGGCCTTCTTCTTACATTGGCGCAGCACGATCTGGTCCGCTCTGGCCCTGTGCTCCGGAAGAACTCGATAGAATTTCTACAATCATGCATGAAACAAGAATGGAAGAAGCCATGAGTTAAATCATTCATGAAGCTAGAATGGACTTGTGCTTCTGAAGAGAACTCACCCAGAAAGTGGTGATCACGGCCTTGGCATGGGTCCCATGGTCCGCGTGGAGGGCCGCTTCCTAGTGCTCCCAGCTCGTGGCCAAGACCCGATGGTCCGGGTGCCTGACTGGATCCGGATAGTACAACCCCGGCCAGTGTAGCTTCAGCAAGACGGTGATTAGGCCGTGGAATACGGACCCCTTTAGAATATATCCAGTTGCTGCAAAAGAATGAACTATTAGCATATGACAAGCAAAATAAATAACAACCGGAATGAGCATGTGACAAGCAAAATAATGAAATTATTGTAAAGTGGCACTTACTCTTTCCCCGTGGGCTCAATGAGCCACTTCTGCTCCTCAGTAGCAGGAACCTGCTTTGGTAGCTTTGCGTTACCACGTAGCCATCCCTTGTTGTCAACCCCCTCCCCGCCACCACCATCATCCCCGCCACCACCATCATCCCCGCCACCACCCTCCTCCTCGCCTGCCTCCCCCTCCCCAACCTCCTCCTCATCCTCCTCCTCCTCCTCGTCCTACTCCTCCACCTCCTCCTCCTCCTCCACCTCCTCCTCGCCTGCCTCATCCTCCTCCTCCTCGCTAAAGGAGGGTACCTCACTAGAGGAGGGCCTCGAAGACAACACCCCTAAGTCGGTGAGGGTGCGCTCTTTCTGGCCGCGACCCCCTGTAGTGGCTCTCCCCCCACCACCTCTCCCTCTAGGGGCTCTCCCCCGCCCCCTCCTCCTCTAAGGGCACCTCTCCCTCGACCTCCTTGTGAGGAGTCATCGTCAAGTAGCCGGGGGGGGGGGGGAGGATTACGTGCTCGACCACTCCGACTAGGCAGGCCGACGACCTTGCGTAGGAAACCCACGCCGTCGGCCTTCCCCTTGCCCATGTTCCACGAACTTGCATTGAAAAGAGAATACGCAATTAGTAAATTAATGAAATGAAGGAAAAAGCATGAGAATAAACACATTAATAAAAATGCATAAAAAGGCATATTCCTAAACTATAGAAAAAAAGACTTGAAACGTACATCTGCTAGAAACCATATGAATCATCACTGTTGTAACCTCTTTCTCAGTCTGTCTCATCATCACGCTACAGGGTTAGGCGGGATGGGGGCCCTAGGAGGGTAGCAATGCCACCGGAGCGTCGCACCAGGACCTCATACATGTCGTACAGTGTGGTGGCATGTCCGAAGAGGTGGCACGCGTCTCCGGGGTGTGCCCCCCCCCTCACGGACGGCGATGACACGGTAGTAGATGTTCTGCGGTAACGATGTCGCGTGAATATATATAAATAGTCAGAGCGCGATAAAATCATGAGTTTTTTACATGACGTGGGCACGTGTGCTATAGGACTGATGGTAATTTTTCATAATTTTTGGTGATGGAGAAGTATGTGAACACTTCCCTCTACACGGATTGCTCTTCGCGTGTCTACGACTGTGGCCGGCGGCCTCCGGGGGCTAACATGCCACCAAATCTTGCGTAGGCGGCCTCTCACAAGTCTGGAAGTGTTGTGGCGGTTGCAAACGCCCGACACGCGTCTTCGGGGTGTGCCCCCCTCACGGACGGCGCCGCCGCCGGCACCTAGAGGGGGGAAACGGACGAGTCGGGTCTACACGGAGGGGATATTGCTGTGGCTTTGGCCCGGATATTGCTCCAAAGTGTTCCTATGGGCTGACCTAACACAACCGGGTGGAGAGTTCCACTGGTCAAAGCCCGTTCGTGCAAAGTCAATGGGCTAGATGCCGTGGTCAAACACTACAGGGTTAGGCGGGACGGGGGCCCCGGGGGGTAGCAATGCCACCCGAGCGTCGCACCGGGCCCTCATACATGCGGGGTGGTGTGGTGGCATGTCCGAAGAGGCGGCACGCATCTCCGGGGTGTGCCCCCCTCACGGACGGCGCCGCCGCTGGCACCTGGAGGGGGGAAACGGACGAGTCGGGTCTACACGGAGGGGATATTGCTGTGGCTTTGGCCTGGATATTGCTCCAAAGTGTTCCTATGGGCTGACCTAACACAACCGGGTGGAGAGTTCCACTGGTCAAAGCCCGTCCGTGCAAATTCAAAGGGCTAGATGCCGTGGTCAAACGCTACAGGGTTAGGCGGGACGGGGGCCCTGGTGGGGTAGCAATGCCACCCGAGCGTCGCACCGGGCCCTCATACATGCGGGGTGGTGTGGTGGCATGTCCGAAGAGGCGGCACGCGTCTCCAGGGTGTGCCCCCCCTCACGGACGGCGCCACCGCCGGCACCTGGAGGGCGGAAATGGACGAGTCGGGTCTACACGGAGGGGATATTGCTGTGGCTTTGGCCTGGATATTGCTCCAAAGTGTTCCTATGGGCTGACCTAACACAATCGGGTGGAGATTTCCACTAGTCAAAGCCCGTCCGTGTAAAGTCAAAGGGCTAGATGCCGTGGTCAAACGCTATAGGGTTAGGCGGGACGGGGGCCCTGGGGGGGGGTAGCAATGCCACCCGAGCGTCGCACCAGGCCCTCATACATGCGGGGTGGTGCGGTGGCATGTCCGAAGAGGCGGCACGCGTCTCCGGGGTGTGCCCCCCCTCCAAGTGATGGCGGGACTGCCTTGCGTGCAGGGGGGCACACCGCGGAGCCCCAAGACGGGCGTCTACGCATGCCTGAACACTTTCACATATGCATCAGGACCCATGCGATGTTTCGGTGACATAGCTACACCCCGAATCCCCCAACCAACCAGAATTCCCTCCGTGTCGACCGTTTCCCCCCTCCGTGACACGTCGATAGCAACGTTCGTAACGGGAGGGCAATCGATATACAATCAGGGTATGTTTTTTTAGATAAGGCATAATTATCTTATGCAAAAACAAAAACTAAAATAAAGTAAAAATCAGAAAATAAAGTAAAAATAAAAAAACAAGTATGCCAACGGCACACGTAGGTGCAGTCCCACGGATCGATGACGTGGCGTGGCACACAGATCCATGACGTGGCAGAGGGGCCTATGCCGACGACCATACCATAGGCATATCTTTGCCATAGGTAGTATAAAAAAAATTAAAAATAAAATAAATAAATGTATGCCGACGGCTAGGCCGTCGGCATATCTTTGCACACACGAAGGTGCAGTCCCACGGATTGATGACGTGGCGTAGCACACGGATCGACGACGTGGCAGAGGGGTATGGGCCAGGTCTATGCCGACGGCTATGCCGTCGGCATAGGTCTGGCACAGATATGCCGACGGCCGCCGTTACCACCCGTCGGCGTAGGCTCAACGCCGTCAAACGGTCAGCGCTGACCTTGTAGCTGGGCACGGGCTATGCCGACGGCTGCTCCTATGCCGACGGGCCCCGTAGGCGTATCTCGAGCGGTCCCGACGGCCTCGTCTATGCCGGCGGCCCCGTCGGCATATATGAATTTATGCCGACGGCTTTTCTACGCCTACGGCCTGCCCTTGGCCGTCGGCATAGCTCCATTTATGCCGACGGGCGCCGTCGGCATAGATTTGGCCGTCGGCAAACCAAGTTTTTCTGGTAGTGCAGCGTCGATGGGCATCATCTGCAAATTGAACAGCAAGGTCATGCCTCCATATGAGGCCTCAACAATCACCTTGCCGTCCAGAACGCCCGCTGCAGAATACGTTGGATTTCACAATTTTAAAGTTCTTTGTGTTCCGGTTATGCTAAACCCTAATCAATAAAGCTTGGCTGATGATATTTTTTGTAAAACGTGTTCATTGGTGAAATGCTTGTCACAGCATGGAGTAGTGTTGCAGAATCAAACGTTGTCTAAGAAAAGGTTGTGAAGGCTAATACTAAACAATAGTGCAGCTCTATTTTTGAAATTGTTCATTGATTTGTAGCTGCAATAGACGAATTCAAATGATCTCCTCTTATATCTGAACACTAATCATTTATCTCAGAAATGAAGTGGATCAGTGTATTTATTTTTATTACTGCACAGGCTATGCTTCTTTTCACCAAATAACATTTTTCTACTATATAAGAGCGCCACAACTGCCAAGCTGCCTTTGTATGAGGTACATTCAGTTTTCAGGTTGTAAGATATGAGTCCTTCACATGCATGGAAGAAACAGGAAAACTGGAAGACCACAAACACAATCGGTGTCACACTATTAGAACTAACCTGTGAATCTAATCTTGTAAAATCAATACATGTATAAACCTTATGACTGAAAGAAGGGACATATAGCAGAACTAACAGTGTTTGGGCAATGAGAAAAAAAGACATGAGACATGATCCAAGGCGCATTATGCTTTCCAACTCTAGTATTACTATTTCTTTAAACACTGTTATTGTAATAGAGAACATGAAATATTGATTATATGTAACTTTAGGCCATCGGTTGGTCCTCTGACTTTTTTTAGAACACTTACACTGTTGACTACTGAAATTTATTCTGAAAGGGCCTAGAAGTTTGATATTTATCAAGCACCAAACATTTAGAACATTCCGAGAACAATTATAGTACAATGTCGTAGGTCCCCTGTACGATCCATTGGATTCACAGGCAGGAAAATCCACTAAATAGTTGATAAATAGTACAAAGTTTGACCCCCCCCCCCCCCAATACACACACACACACAAAAAGGTCCAGTTGGGCATTAATGATGTTACTCATTACAAAACTGGCCCTTCCACGCCTGATCATAAAAAATGTGCATCGATTTATTATTCTTTTAGCATCCAAACAACCACATTATCAAATCATACCTACACCACATGCGAATACATGATTTATAATTTGCAGAAGCATATAAATATATATTGATTGCAAAAACATACCTACACCACATGCTTCTTCAAACTTCCCAATATCCAAGGATTCAGGGCCGACGGTGCAGCATCTAGCTGTGCAGGGTTCTTAGTTAGTAAGAAACACTTCAGATTCACAGCATAAGGAAACATAACAAATTCTTTGCTCAACTCCCAGAAAAAAAACAGATAATGCAAACTGTCTATTGAAAGTGAATTGAAAAATGAACAGGCGGCAGATATACTTTCATTGAAACGACTACCTAATAAGAGCAAGACGATCGACAAGTGCATTTGTTGGGTATTTCGTAGCAACCTCTATCCTCCGCTCTCGCATGCCACGTCGGATAGAAAGAGTAATGAGACCTAGTGATTAGTGGGGCTTACTGGACAGAAAGAGAATAGTATGATTCCCAGTTTGATCAGAAAAGAAGTAGAAGATCAATATGTTAGTTGAGGTACAGTATGAGGCACACCGCCGTGAGCGCCACCATGAGCTCCAGCGTCTCACCGGAGCTGCAGCAGGTGTACTGTCGCGGGCGAGCATGCCGATGAGACGACGAAGTCCACTGCAGCAGGTGTACCGTCTACCTCAAATCAACAGAATCAAAAGGAATTTTGAAATGATTTGATTCTACATAATCAACTTCCATGGATCAAATGCATATAGTATAATCTAATGTTATTTGCGAAACCTTTTGAACTACCAACTACTGAGTTGCATCCAAGCACGAAACTTCCTTGATAGTTTCGGTTCCATGTAGTTGGGCCAAACTTCAATCAAAAGTTTGTTCAACCCCTCCCAAGGATCTATTGGAGTTGTAAGGTACAATAGAGGTAAAATGAGCATGACTATCTCCATAAACAAACAATAACGTAAATAGAGCAAGGGAACAGCACATACTGTACTGTTGTGTTCAGTATATGGTGCTTCCATCTTTTGTTCAAATCTTCTACAACCCCATACTGCATCACGGATACAAAAGGGTGAGAACTAAGAAGACAAACGGAACCATTAGGGGCCCAGATAAAATGTTGTTTGCTGCTAATCTCACTTTCAAAATCATTATTAGCACTTAACAAAACGAAACATATCAGAATTTCCTAACAAATAAAAAGATATAGTTCACACTCTGTTTCTCTTTCAGAAATTACAAAGTATCATGTGAATGCCCAAGATGAGACATTATACATGCTATACTAAAAGTAAGATGGCATCAAACGAGCTATGAATCCATTTATGATCTGACCAATACAGGGGAAAGAAACAACAGCTACCTGAATGATCGCCCAGACGGCGGCCGCGAGGGGCACCCAGTTAGACAATGGCACGACCCATCACTCAACGAACCACGCGAAGAGGCCGAGCAGGATTAATTTTCTTGGAAGATACTGACTTGTCAAAAGTCAGATGCCATGACCAGATCTTGCCATCTTCAGATACCGATGCTAGATATGTCATCGTCCCTTGATACATGTTCTGGTTCGACTCTATATCAAGAAATTATTGAGTGTGAAGATTGCACATGTGCGAAATCCTGAGATTGTTTGCCGATGTTACAAAAAATAGATTCTAACTGCCAGATCGTAGTAGCAAGAAAAGGGAAAAGATAAAGAACAGAAATAATTCACCTGCCCTCCACAAGATCAGGTCGGCGCCGTTCTGCTGCATGAGCGACAGTAGCGCGTCCCGCACCGGCCGGAGCAGATCCCGCCATCCCGCTCCCACAATTTCTTTATATGGGTAGGGATGGTTCAGAACATTTTTCTCGAATACGCATGAGCATGTGTATCATATATTAAAGAATAAGCGGCAAAGAAGCCGGATACAACGCCTTTCGGCTATTACAATGCCAAACACAGGAATTAGCAAACACACCCACCACGCGTACTAAAATACTTGCTTCACCTAGGCCAACGTCATGCCGATGGCGATGGGGCAAGCCACAGAGCAACCGAGCCGCGTCACAACTGCCGTCGAAGACCTCTACAACAAGACCAAAACTGAAGACCAACACAGACCAACGTACCCCACCCATTGCGCCAAGAAGAAGTTGGCAAGTGGATGGCAGGGCCTGGACGGACCTAGAGACAACATCAAGGGATGGTTCAGAACATTCAGAGTGGCCATGCCCGCAGAAGATTTTGATTTCCTCAGAGCGATGATTAACCTAGCCAGCTAGCCATTTTCAGGCTTGGGACTAAAGCTTCAGAAAATCTCCAAGGATCCGTGATTCGAAGGTTATGTTCTCAAGACAGATTTGCATCGGTTTTTAGGAGATTCACATCAGATTTCAAACTAAGAATCTCATAGGTCATCCCCACGCTGAGCAGAGCACTACTCACCAGTGACGAGATCGAACGCAGATGGAGGCGCAGGAGCGGGAGCACGGAGATCCCAACCAGGAGCACAACCCTCCTTCCGAGTCCCCTCCCGGAGTATGAGCAGCGAGACAGAGACACACGGGCAGAGGTCCCTGCTGCTGCAGACGAGGCCGAGGTCGGAGGCGGTGACGTCGCCTGTCAGGGGTGGAGAACCTCTCTCCCGTCGCGGCCCCCCTTCCGCTGCCGTACTCGAGGAAGAAAGGGAGAGGCGGAGTGCTAGATATAGGCTAGGGCAGGGGAACGGGGAGGAGAAGACGAGAGAAATGGCTGAGGCGGCGGCAGCGGAGGCTTTGGAGGTTGCGTGCGAGAGCTGATGTGACGATGTGGGGCAAAAGAAAAGTAGAGGTTACCTTCCAAGGGAAGGAAGGGATCCATCGCTAGTTTCTTTTTACTTTGACATAGTAAAGACGGGGACGAGCGATGGGTGCCTGATGGATGTAACTTTTTGTCGTACATGCGAACGCGCGAGGAGGCACCATTGATGCGCACGTTAATGTTTTGGATTCATTGATCCCGATATACTCAACAGGGAGCTGCCATTCCAAATCAGTCTGACCTCCTCCTAGTGGTCCAACTAGAACAACTGAATTTTGTACAATCAATCTCCTCAGCGAGGTTAGCATCAAAAGGTGCTTCAACTCCAGAGGTGGGCACTTGTCCAGTGTCAGCGTCTCTATACCCGTTTCTTTATCAGAAACTAACACTTGCTCTAAGCTGTGCAGATCACCCTTTCCAATAATTTCCAATTTTGCTTCATTGAATGATTTTGAGTATGCAAACTTCTCCAGTAGCTTTACACATTTCATCCTGACAGAACACAGATTTTCAATCCAGGAGATGGGAATTACTGACGATAATTCTGGACAGTCTAGTACCTGAAGCTCTTGTAGTTTGGGAAACCAATTTAGGGAAACAATGTGGTTTGAGAAAGGAAACCCCAAGAGTTTCGGGCAATCTCTAATAATCAGCACTTGCAATAGAGGGAGCATATGAGTATCCGGTGGCAACAAGTCTCCAACCAGGGAAGACTCTTGTTCAGCTGGGTAAATCCAATTTTCAAAACTTCCTAGTGAAATGAGTTCAAGCTTTATTAGCATGCAAAAACTTTTCTCCACGATAACATCTTTCAATCCAGCAATATTCTTCAACCTCAATTCACGAAGATCCCACGCCTTCCCTAAAGAAGGAAAAACGTCCCAAGAAACACCATCAAGCCAAAAAGATTGTAGAGCTTCAACAGCGAACTCATCACCATGCCATGTTGGACAAGAAGGACCTCCGTGCCCTCTAATGCACAACACTTGAAGATCTCCATGTGGTTGAAGGCTCTCAAGAACCGCTACTTCCACACTAGGCTCAACACAAGTTCTCTTACTATCCCAGTCCAATGTTAACCTCCCCAAGTATTTTTTTTCTCCAACAGTTTTGCCTGAGCTGCTTCTTCTACTGTATCTACCTTCTCAAGGTTGTAGATGCCAAGCTCCCTTAGCTTGGTCAAGTGCTCTAGTTGCTTTGGTTCAAACCCTTCACTTTTTTTGTTGACTTGAAATACCTTTAACTCTTCTAAAAGTTTAAGTTTGCCCACATTCTGAATATCATAGTGAAGCTGATCATTGCTTGGGACATAAAAATGGCACAAGTTGACAAGGTTGCTCATGTCTTCAGGCAAATCATGACTGCCATACCAGAACCCAAGATTTAGAATCCTTAAATTATACTCCCTCCGTTCCTTGGTATAAGGCGTATAGATTTTTGAGAAAAAGTCCGAAATATAAGGTGTATTTCCTTGCACCACTCATTTGGACAACTTTTTAAGGGATTTGATTACATTTCCTTACATAGAGCAAGATCCTCTATTTTCTCATGTCAATTAGTCAGGTGTAGTCTCGCCCAAAACTTGTGAAATTTTTCCTCCATGTGCGTTCTTTAATTTCCGTGCCAAAAACTATACACCCTATATTTAGGAACGGAGGGAGTAAAATTTAGAGATGTTAGGTGGCAAATGCATATCTCTATTCCATGTCCCTAACCATAGGCATCGTAGGTGGACAAGTCCTGAAAAGTTATGTAACATGGATTCCACAGGACAAACCAGGCTGGGCAAACGAAGAACACGAAGAGCGTTCGCTTCCCCAAAGAAATCACCAAATATCTTGACAAAACCTTCATCCACTTTTCCAAATAACATCAATGTTTGCAAATCTCGAACCTTAAATCCTGTCTTCAGTTCTTCCAAGTCACTCTTTAATTTTTCACCAAACACTGCATGATATTCACCTAAGTCCTCTGTGCTTATAGACAAGTGGTGGGTGGTTGGTTGAATCTCTACCGATCCAACACTAGGGAGACGTAAACTGAAACAATCATGGGCTGCAACCTTCAATGCCAATTCATGCAGTAGGTCATGCATAACATAATACATACCACCATAATTTTCCTCTTCTCTGAAAAATCCATGGATGACTAACTCCTTTAAATTTCTCAAACCTATGTCTTCAAGTGTTTGATTTTGACCAAGTATCAAAATATCTAGTCCAATCCACAAGCTGATGAGCTCATAACTTCTGAAACGGTAATCTTCAGGAAACAATGCTGAATAGGAAAAACACTGTTGCAGATGGAAAGGGAGAAAATCATAGCTAAGCTTCAAGGCAGGCATAATTCCATTGTCACCAGTCTGCTTCGCCCATTCTTTACTTCTTAGTACCCTTCTCCAATGAGGCAAACTGAGGTCTTTACTCAGCAATCTACCAACGGTCTTTGCTGCAAGAGGGGAGCCCTTTAGCTTTCCGATTATCTCATCTCCTGTGCCAAGCAAATGAAGTTTATCTCTTGGATATTGCTCAGCATCAAAGACATATACAAGGAATAACTTCCTAAACTCTCCGAGTTCTAAACCATTCAGTTCTTTTGGCTCTTCAGCTTTCTTAACCTGATCTGCTATTTCCTTTTGCCGAGTTGTGACTAGAATCATGGAACCCTTTTCTTGTGACTTGCCAAGTATCAACAATAGTTTTTTCCAGTCATCCACATCAGTAAACTGCCATATATCATCCAATACAAGTAAGAACCTTTTGTGTCTCAGTCTGTGTTCAATCAGCTCTTGTGTTGTACTACACCCATTTTCACCTTCAACGGGAAGGGTATCTCTCTTAATCTGTTCTAGCACCTTATCCAGGTTGAAACTGAATGACACACAAATCCAAATCCTGACCGGAAAATGATTGTGCACTTGTTGGTTGTTATATATGTGTTGTATCAAAGTTGTCTTCCCCATTCCACCTGGACCAACAACCGGAAGCACGGTTAGACCCTTGTCACAGTATTGACCCTTGGTGATATCATGTATGATGCTAGTCATGGCACGGTCCCTTCCGTACAGTTTTGGCTCGGCACTCTGAGGTGTGGTGGTGGGACGATGCTGCGCAATGTCTAAGACAATTCTAGCACCACAACTTTGCAGAATCTTGTTAACCTCATTACGCATAGGCTGCAGTTTATCTACAATGTCCTTCATTCTTTGGGAGAAATCAACCCTATTAAACTCAAGCTCATTGCCACGATCGTCATCACCAACATGTGGATGCGGGGAGGATGAGCAAGGGAGGAGTTTACTGAGCTTGGGTACGCATCCACTAATATCCTGATTGGCGTTGGGCGTTGAGGAGGAATTGTTGTGTGACCTCTGCCGGCGCTTAGCACACTGCCAAGCGCAACCGTTGACCAGTTTACCAACAACTTTGGCAGTGTGGCGAGCATTGAAGGCAAGGTTGCGGACGCAACCCTTGCCGTGCTTGTGGGCAGCATCGCAAGTGCCATGGAGCTGGTCATGGATGCGGAAATAGTCCAGCTCGTCCAGCAAGTCTTCCGCATTCTGCGCCGATTCCTGCAGCTTCTGCAGCAGCATCTCCATTGCCGGGCCTCTGAGTTCCTTGTGGGCAGCTTGCTCAAGCATGGCCTTCACGAGCAACAATTCCGTGCCGAGGGCCTCGACGTTGGTACCAAAGTTCTTGGTGGCTGCCCAAGCCCCAGCACGCCGTCGGCAACGGGGGCTAGCGCCTTGCCCACCACCCATTGCGCCACGCGGAGCGCCGCGTACATCCCCATCTGATGCAGGGATGTACGACCTGCATCGATCCAGAAGCCAAAGGGGAATCCAGTTATTCGTACATATATGCATGCATTGATTGTTGTCACTATTAAAAAGACATCCTAGAAAAGATACCAGTACAGATTGTATAGGCTAGCTGCAAATTAAAGGAGAGGAGTATGTAGTACGTACGTTGATATGCGCACACCAGGCGCGGGTGATGGATGCCGGCTGCTGAGGAGGCCTAGCTAGCTGCAAAAAGGTCTACCAGTCAGGCCTGCAGGAACACCTTAACAGAGAGGGAGGGAGATCTGAGTTTGGTACCTGTAGCTGTCCGGCGGCCGTGTCGCTGGTCCAGATCCAGGAGCCACTGTCGCCGCGGTGACGGGAGAGAAGGCGAGGAAATGGCACTGCAGGGAGGGGCAGGGAGAAGGCGACAGGAGCTGTGTTGCTGGCCGGCGAGGCGAATAGAAGAGCAGCAGGACCAGGGAGGGGCGAGCAAGGTGCCTACGAGTGATTTACTAGTATCAATGGGCTAGCTGCACTTGTCACACAGATTTAAAAACATAGATGAGGGGCCCAATCCCCAGCACGCCATCCGCAACGGTTGGCCTCGAAGGCCATCCTCTGACCAGATACACGGATAGACGACGTATGTATGATAAACTAAAGGGCTGTTTGGTTTGAGACTAAGGGGCTGTTTGGTTCTAGGCCTAACCATGCCACACTTTGCCATACAATGTTGCCACACTTGCCTAAGGTTAGCTCTTCAAAATGAGAGCCACAAGTTGGCAAGCCTAAGAGAATCTTGCTACACTTTTTGAGTGTATGTGATGTGGGGCTTGAACCAAACATCCACTCAAGTTGGTCAAACTTGCCTAACCTTAGGTGTGGCAACCTTAGGCAAACTTAGTCTCGAACCTTTTTAATTTTTTCCCTCCCACCCTCTCTCACCAGATACCAGCAGCTGGAAGGTAATGCTCCCACCAGATCTTATCAACTAAAAAAATCGCTGCCAGCAAAGCATCCCTGGAGCTAATGCACTCAGTTTGGACCCTGTTTAGCTAATTTTATTCCGTACTGAACTGCCGGCCTTTGTTGGTTTCCTGGTCCATGCATGAATGTAAACCTGCTCCACATGATACCATCACCTAATATGGTTTCACTCTAACCAAGTTGGCATCATATATATTGGAAGATAAAGTAAAATAACAAAAGATAAATTAAGACATGGGTACCAAGAGTAGCTTGGTCTGATACATCCAGTCTTACTAGCCAATGACACTGACATTTTTGTCTTCTCAAATTTCAATTGAATTCAAGCCAGCGCCTTGGTGTGTTAGGTTAGCTAGCTTGCTGTTCAGACAAGTTGAACTATTTTTGTATATACAGAGGCACATCAATATAAAGCTGCTAAGCAAAACCAGCATTGAATGGATGGGCTATCCCTATCAAGCTATGCAAGATTGCACTTTTGTTCGCACTCCACCAAAACACTGAGAGAATAATGATGCAGCCCCTATTTTCCGAAGAAATTGTACCCGAACGAGAGTGTAGGTGGAGGAACGGTACCGGCGGCGGTAGGGAGGGCAACGGGGAAGTGGGAGCCAACGGTGACAGAGATTCCATCGGTGGCGACGTCCACCCTCTCGGCGCCGAGTGTTGTGAGTGAGGGCGTGCAGAGCTCGCCGCCGGCCATGGCTGTAGGCATGGGGCTTGACCTGAAACCATGCATAGTTCTTTTAGGAAGGGGACGACAGTTTAGAGAAGATTAATGTAATTTTATTTTCGAGAGAGAGAAGTAGAGAGTTGTAATCTAAATTTTACCTGAGTGTAGCTACCAACAGTACATGATGCCTGACTGAAATATGTAAAAGATCAATCAGAGCGAGACACTTACAGTTCCACCACCTGCTAGGCAAGTTTTGCATATAAACAGTTGGGGACAGCAAATAAAACCCCGGCATTAATTGATCCTGATTCGCTGTTGACTGATCAACAAAATGCACTGCTTTGTAGTAATGGGCAGCCATTGGAACATAAAAAAAGTACTCACAGGTCTCTGGAATAAAGATTACATAAAGTAGCGCTAAGAGTAAACAAAGAGCAGCATGGCTACGGAGACGGGAGCCAGCCACAGTAAGGAAGAGAGGGCTTGATGTAAACATTATTATTTGATATATAAAGCCCTTTTTCCTGTAAAAATAAATAAGATAAGGAGTAAGTGATTGTCTAGTAATAACTGGGCTAGCTGCACTTGTCACACGGATTAGAAAAAAGTGCCAGGGGGTTTTCATCAGCTACAAACAAAGTGCTAATCAATACTACTACAAACTACTCCCATCATCCCAGAATACTCTTTTTTTTGCGGGGATCATCCCATAACATATACATTGATATACAAGCTGCGTAAACGTGGAGTCTGAAGCAAGCGAATGGGCTCCTTCAGTGTCAAGGTCTCTAGTGATATACTGCTAGTGAACTGACGGATCCTCAGTTATGGTGCCCCTGAACAAGTGATCAAGCTCAGGACGGACGGTCCAGTGACCTGCTTGTGCCAAAGATGCATATGTCCATCTATACATCTTGCGCTGGTGGTGTTGCGGTCTTCAAGGCACAAGCACATGCCATCCGGACGGAGGACTGGAAGACGGGGCGCCTTCGTCCGTTGCTCGCCGTTGGGCGTCTCCTCGCCGTCGCCGCCGTCTGAGGTCGGGAGCAGAGGAGGGAGGAATGGGTTGGCTCATTGAAGGGCCCGGCTACACAACTCAAAAAAGAGAAAAAAAGGCCACTAGGATCCACAGAAGAAAAACAATTAACACTAGTGCCTTGCATTCCCTCTAGACAAGAAAATCGAAAAACCCCTCCACCTGCTTGGCCTATCAAGCATGTGGATGTGGGTGCCTGCTGCTGCACTCCCGTGAACCAGCCGAGGGATATTTTCGTCCAAAGCAGTCTCGCAATGCTTATAGACACTATATTTTGAAATCTAAACCAAAAACCTATGCGCGCTATAATAAGGAATGAAGGGAGGGTTGCCGAGCCTCGTCGCCGGCCATGGCCACAAGCATGGGCCTTGACCACAAAGGGGTTATGACTTTTAGAGCAGATAGCTGTAAATTTTATTTTATTAGAGAAATAGAGGGCACAAACTGAGATTAAATTCTGAGAAAAAATAGTAATTCTTGGTTTGATTTTCATTTTGAAAGCATTCAAATGATAAGCCATTTGATTGGTATATCTATCAAAAACTATGTGTGGAAATTTTCAGAACAAAATATGTCGTTGTTTGATTCGTTAGTACTATGGGTTAGGCAAAGAAATTTATTTAGGTGACACACTAAGACGCTGGGATGGTTTTAATATGCGGACGTAACAGACTCAAAAGTGCAACCTGACAAGCTAGCAACAAATTAAAACATTGCAATCAAAGAAAAAAAGAGTGCAGGATTGTTACTACAGCACAGACACGGCATTTGAAGGAAGAAAATAAAGCACCGGAACCATCATGACCATCTCTGCGCTCCTAGCTAGACCGACGGGTTCATCTCCAGTTCCATGCCGCCTGCCCCTCCGCCGTCCTCGAAAACCGTGATCAACCCGTCCAGCTTGTTCCCCGGGCCGGTCCGGACGCCCAGCGGCCTGCCCCAGCCAAAGTCGTTGCCATACACATCAAACCGCGGCGAGCCGCTCACTACCACAATGGCAGGATCCGCACCTAAGTCAGGCGCGTATCTTAAGCTGGGGTTTTTAGACCAAGCCACGAGCTCAGCTCTCACCGTCGCCTCGTCGACCGATGCCACGGCACGGTTCAGTAGCCAGGCCGTCGAGCCCAGCCGACCGTCCCCTAGAATCTCGCCGACTGGCTGCTTAGCAACCGCTCCTGCAATCGCTTTGCCCACGTAACCCTGTGGAATGCCCTTCACCCGTGTCCTGCATTCGACAGGGAGGACGAGCCTCGTCTCCCGGTCCGGCGCCAGCCCCCGGGCTCGGCACACCACTCGCCATAGGTGCGCCAGCAGGGCCTGCAACGAGGAAATGGTGGCCGTGGCCGTGCTGGCCATCTCGGCATTCGCTTTGGCCTTGAGCTTCTTTATACTCTCCGGGGAGAAGTGGATGGAGCATTCCTGCACCGGCGGGCACCCAAACCGCCTCGCCATGTCCTGCACCCTTGCAAAGGGCAGAGGGATCGGCACGGGGCAGCCCTCGTGGAACCACCTCTCCAATGGAGGCAATGGCGCCGCTGTGAATGCGTTGCCGTCATCGCTTCGGCTAATCTCCGACCATGTGTTGAAGAGGTCCCACAATGTCGTGCCGTCCGCGGCCGCGTGGCTGAGCGACATGGCGACGAAGACGCCGTCGGCGAGCTCAGTGACCTGGACGGCCAGGAGCGGCTGGCTGGGGTCGACGGCCGCGTCCGTGCTGAGCATCCCGTTGAGAGGGAAGAAAGAGGAGACAACGCGCGGGATGACCCGGAGCGGGCCGGAGATGTCGGATACGTAGACCCCGGGCGCCATGGCATGGACGAACTCGGCGCCTTCGTCCCCGCAGCAGAGCGAGATCGTCAGGCCCTGCGGGGCGCCGGCACTAGTCGCTGGCGCGACGGTGAAGCGGCCGGCAAGGGGTAGAAGCGGCCCAAGCACTACTAGGAAAAGGCCTACTAACGGCGCACCTGTTTTGGCTACTAATGGTGCATTACAGGTGCGCCATTAGTATCCCATAGGTGCGCCATTAGTATCTGGTATACTAATGGCGCACCACCATGTGGTGTGCCATTAGTAACAATTTTTTTAATTTTTTTTGTTTCTTCTTAATCTCAGGTAACTATTTCACATATGAGATATCCAACACATATATATACAACAAGCATCCATATAACAATCATATCCAACACAGAAGTTTCATCATATATACATACATAGCCAACACATAGTTTCATCGTTACATATTACAAAAGTTTCACATTGTTCATCCAACACCGTTATCCATCAATTCACAAAAGTTTCACATTGATATAAAATAAAAACACAAATGGAAAAGAAGCACTCCATCCATGCAAGCTTTTGTGAATTAAATCAAATTTGCAAAATGATAAACAAGAAGTTAGAAGAAGAAGAAGAAGAAGAAGAAGAAGAAGACTAGAAGAATACTAGAAGAAGAAGAACACTGGAAGAATACTAGAAGAAGAATAAGAAGAAGACTATAAGCTTATTATGTAAACTTGATCATTTTATGGTAACATAAGTAATTTTGGAGCTAACCTATAGAAAACTAAGCATATAAGCTCTAAGTTAGCATATTAGAGCCAACTTAGGTAAAATGAAGCTAACCTATGTCATTTTGGAAAAGAAAAAGAATAAGAAGAAGACTATAAACTTATTATGTAAACTTGATCATTTTGTGCTACCATAAGTAATTTTGGAGCTAACCTATAGGAAACTAAGCATATTAGAGATAACATAGGTAACTAAGTATATATATATATCATTTTGGAGATCTGACATACCTGACATAGTTCAGTGCTCATTGTTCTTCTCCTTCTTCTTCCTCAGCCTGATGCGCCAACAGCGACGAGGCGGTGGAGGCAGCTGTGGGATGTAGTCTTCTACCACAATTGGCGTGGTCATGTCGCCCAGCTGTGGGATCGCCGGTGCCACCACCGGTGCGTGGTCATTGTCAGGCACCACCACCACCGCGAGGCCACCTTCAGGCAGGACGGGCACGACCATCGCTAGGTCATCCTCAGCCACCACCATCTCTTGCCCATGGTCAGCCACCACCATCTCTTGCCTATGGTCAGACACCACCATCTCTTGCCCTTGGTCAGCCACCACCAGCGCTAGGTCATCCTCAGCCTGATGCCCATCGTCATCCTGCAGCTCCTCATTCCCACTCTGCTCCTCTTCTCCCCCACTCCAGCCCGGATCATCCTTCTTGTTGTCTTCGCTGCTGCCAGAATCGCCGCTGCTTTCGCTAAAGCCAGAATCGCTGTTGCTTTTGCTACAGCCATAATCGCTGCTGCTTTGGCTGTAGCCAGTGTCGCTGCTGCTGCTCCCATTGCCTGTCCAAATGCAACAATGACCGTTAACAATCGATGTGAGACAAAGCCAAATGTAGAGGAATAAGAAGAGGCAGAACGTACTGGCATCATCATAGTCAGCGTAGCGTTTGCGACACATAGTCGCGTTGAACACCTTCACGATGAGCATGGTGGCGTCGTCGTCGTACCTGAAGAGAAGGAAGTGCCCCAGCCGCAGGTCGTAGGCACGGTAGAACTTCTCCCAGCCACGATACAAGTACATGTGGCCCTCCTTGATCACCAACTCCACATCCCACAACCTGCGAAACCCACTGCCGGCCTGTCGTAGCTTCACATTATTTGGCGGATCTTCACCCAGCATGTTCATAAAACTGTCAGGCAGCCTCTGCAGTTTGGGACAATGAGTGATGTAGCAAACAACAGATATCATAATGAGATGGGTGAAGGGGAGATCTCTCCTTTTATATACCTGCGTCATGGATGATACTGAAGTCCCAAGTATGATACTGAAGAACTCGGAAGTATCCAACTCGTACTGCGGTGTGGCAGAGCGGCGGTGGCTGCTTCCCCCCATCTCTGATAAGCAGCAGAAGAGACCAATTAGTACCCTTACAACATTATCATACAACATTATAGCAACATAAATTTTGAGCAGAAGATAATCAACTACACCAAATTTTTTGACAGCAGCTCAAGTTTTTGACAGTATTCCCCCTAATTGCAAGATGCATCATTTCTAATTAATTAGGAGAACCTACCTAGCGAGTCTCTGATTCGTTTATACCGTCAATATAAAAAATTCTACAAGAAAAAAAAGGCAGGCCAAATACTCATGTCACTTCCATTAGGGCATCATCTTCCTACAACTACTCATCTTCAGCAGCACATGATACTGCTACTGTATCTAATACAACAACATGACACTTGTTACTGTATCTAATGTTCCTACAACTACTGTATGTACTACCCTAGGGATTGGCAGTTATACTCTATTTTCAGAATACATCTACAAATATTTTCAGAATACATCTACCCTAGGGATTGGAGATTACTATGATACAAACAGCTCAGAAAAATGAATCCATCTAGCATTTCAGGTTTTGCTAGAAATACCTTTAACGAGGGATACAAATAATTTTCATTTTCATATTTTAAGAACTATAAATAAACCATCCAGTAAGTATAATCAAGGTAATCAACCATTCCCATAAAACAAGACAAGTTTTATTCAGTACTGCTAATATGGTTGGAGATTACTATGAACATGTGGCAAGACTACTTTGATAACAAGGGCCACTAGTTGGCCAGTAGTTGAACTAGCAGCTTGGCCATCACTGACGCCACACACTGCTGTGACAGCTCTCAGCAGTAACCTCCAATGCTCCGACAACCGACACAGATAACCTGTCTCAAAGATGAGCCTCAAGACAAGCTTGTTATTTCTTTTTCACAGATTTGTTTGCAAATTCTGATATGTAATAAAGATGAGCCTCAAAGATGAGCCTCCAATGCTGATTTGTTTGCCTCAAGACAAGATGAACCTCCAATGCAACAAGTAATAAAATGTTTGCAAGTTCTGATATGTAACCGGTCTTAGTAATCATGGATACTTGTAGGTGTTCTCCTGAGTATTGAGTTTTGGTTTCTGTAAAGTGCCAACTCCACAGATTTCTTTTTCACAGCTTTTATATTATTTCTAGAAGCAACACAACAGGGTTAAACACCAGAATCTTGAGTTTAATTTTTTCCTGAATTTTAGAGGCCCCACAAATTCAGTTCAGGTATTTTATACCATGTTAAAGACAGTAAAGTACAGAGGTTTAGCCCTGGTCCCTAGATTCAGTTTCCTAATCTTTTTGTTTTCTACAAAGATATTCCCAACCTTCATGATGCTGGTAAGAAAAGAGCTACTCTCTGAATCTTTTATCTATTTATACCTGTAAATTAGCACTCTGATGCTGGCCTTGACAAATGATCCCACTATGTTGTTTGCTGGAATCTGCAAAAGGATCCCACTATGTTGACAAATGATCCCACTATGTTCCTACAACTACTGTATCTACTACCCTAGGGATTGGCAGTTATACTCTATTTTCAGAATACATCTACAAATATTTTCAGAATACATCTACCCTAGGGATTGGAGAGAGAGAGGAAGGAGGAAGGAGGAGAGGTACCTGGTCGGCGGAGGGGTCGGGGTCGGGGTCGGCAAAGGGGTCGGGGTCGGGGTCCGAGCTCGTCCGGGTCCTCGCTCGCCGCGGTCGAAGGAGAGCAGGGGCCGGTGGCGGAGGACGGCAGGGGCAGGCGGGGTGGGCGCGTCGGGGCCGCGCTCGCCGGCTGCTGCAGGGGCCGGAGGAGGCCCTCGCTCGTCGGAGGGAGGAGGAGAGGAGAGGAGCGGGCGGCGGGGTGAGGAACCCTAGCGCGAGCGCTCGGCTGATCTCGTTCGGGGGGCGCGGGGGCGGCGGCGGTGGAGTCCCGCGGGGGTCGGGGCGGCGGCGTCGGGGCAGCGCAAGACCACAGCGGCGGCGGCGTCGCCGACGGCGTGCATGCGCGGCGGACGGAGGGGGCGGAGCAAGGGGGCGGCGGCGTACGGTTGGGGGCGGAGCGAGGGGAATAGGTGGAGTGGGCCGGGGGAGGGGGCAGAGCGAGGGGAATAGGTGGAGTGGGGGGAGGGTTAGCAATGGCGCACCTCCCCCTGGTGCGCCATTAGAAATTACTAGCCCGACTGGTCAGGTCATATTCCACCTAACCCTATCTCCATCAGAACATGCCCACTAGCTTGACTAGTCAGCACGCATCACACACACTAGGAGATCCTGGGTTCGATTCCCAGGCTCCCCATTTTTTGTTTTTATGCATTTAAAATGATGTTTGATATTTATTTGTGTTTAAATATGTTCAAACTTGTTTAAATCATAACAGTAATATTTTTTATAAAAACAGTAATAATTTTTTAAAAAATATCATCAAATTTGTTATTTGAAAATATTTATGAATATGAAAAAATATCATCAAATTTATTATTTGAAAATATCATCAAATTTGTTATTTGAAAATATAATCAAATTTGTTTTTTTTGCAATTTTAGTTGCATTCATTGGTGACGGTGGAGCGGGCCGGGGAGGGTGCGGGGGATGCTCGGCGGCGGTGGAGTGGGGGAGGGTGCGGTGGGTCGTCGGCGGCGGTGGAGTGGGAGAGGGTGCGGGGGGTCGGCGGCGGCGGGGGAGATGGTGCGGGGGGTGCTCGGCGGCGAGGGGGACCGGATCTGGCGAGGTGGGATAGCGATCGAGATGGAGGGGAGTGATGGGGAACGTAGTAATTTCAAAAAATTTCTTACGCACACGCAAGATCATGGTGATACGCAGCAACGAGAGGGGGGAGTGTATCTTCATACCCTTGAAGATCGCTTAGCGGAAGCGTTTAACAACGCGGTTGATGTAGTCGTACGTCTTCACGATCCGACCGATCCAAGTACCGAACGCACGGCACCTCCGAGTTCTACACACGTTCAGCTCGATGACATCCCTCGAACTCCGATCCAGCCGAGTGTTGAGGAAGAGTTTCGTCAGCACGACGGCGTGGTGATGATGATGATGTTCTACCGACGCAGGGCTTCGCCTAAGCTCCGCTACGATATTATCGAGGTGTAATATGGTGGAGGGGGGGCACCACACACGGCTAAGAAACGATCACGATGATCAACTTGTGTGTCATGGGGTGCCCCCCTGCCCCCGTATATAAAGGAGCCAAGGGGGAGGGGGCGGCCGGCCAGAGAGGGCGCGCCAAGGGGAGTCCTACTCCCACCGGGAGTAGGACTCCTAGTAGGACTAGGAGAAGGGGGAAAGGAGGAGGAGAGAGAAGAGGAAGGGGGGCGCCGCCCCCCTCTCCTTGTCCTATTCGGACTAGGGGGGAGGGGGCGCCGGCCAGCCCATGGCCTCCTCTCTTCTTCTCCACTAGGGCCCATGTAGGCCCATCAAGCCCCCGGGGGGTTCCGGTAACCTCCCGGTACTCCGGTAAAATCCTGATTTCACCCGGAACAATTCCGATATCCAAATATAGGCTTCCAATATATCAATCTTTATGTCTCGACCATTTCGAGACTCCTCGTCACGTCCGTGATCACATCCGGGACTCCGAACAACCTTCGGTACATCAAACTCATAAACTCATAATATAACCGTCATCGAAACCTTAAGCGTGCGGACCCTACGGGTTCGAGAACAATGTAGACATGACCGAGACACCTCTCCGGTCAATAACCAATAGCTGGACCTGGATGCCCATAATGGCTCCTACATATTCTACGAAGATCTTTATCGGTCAGACCGCATAACAACATATGTTGTTCCTTTTGTCATCGGTATGTTACTTGCCCGAGATTCGATCGTCGGTATCTCAATACCTAGTTCAATCTCGTTATCGGCAAGTCTCTTTACTCGTTCCGTAATACATCATCCCGCAACTAACTCATTAGTCACAATGCTTGCAAGGCTTATAGTGATGTGTATTACTGAGTGGGCCCAGAGATACCTCTCCGACAATCGGAGTGACAAATCCTAATCTCGAAATACGCCAACCCAACAAGTACCTTCGGAGCCACCTGAAATGCTCCTTTATAATCACCCAGTTACGTTGTGACGTTTGGTAGCACACAAAGTGTTCCTCCGGTAAACGGGAGTTGCATAATCTCATAGTTATAGGAACATGTATAAGTCATGAAGAAAGCAATAGCAGCATACTAAACGATCGGGTGCTAAGCTAACGGAATGGGTCAAGTCAATCACGTCATTCTCCTAATGAGGTGATCCCATTAATCAAATGACAACTCATGTCTATGGCTAGGAAACATAACCATCTTTGATTAACAAGCTAGTCAAGTAGAGGCATACTAGTGACAATTTGTTTGTCTATGTATTCACACATGTATTATGTTTCCGGTTAATACAATTCTAGCATGAATAATAAACATTTATCATGATATAAGGAAATATATAATACTTTATTATTGCCTTTAGGGCATATTTCCTTCAGGGAGCCGTGCGCCATTAGTAGTTATATATACTAATGGCGCCTCGGTGCGCCATTACTTGTGCGAAGGATGACGTGAGGTATTGGACGGCGCTGGCCGGAGGCTTGGGCAGGAGGACTCCATCCTGGGTGTAGCCCACGGTGATCCGGCGCAGGTCCCATGGCGTCAGGTGGAGGGTTTGAGGCTCCGGCGACACTGAGCTCTTTTGATACTCCGGCTTGACCATGCGCGTGGAGATGATCTGGACACCGCCGCCGCCTTCCATTTTGATCGCCGAGAATGTGAGTTTGAGGAGGTCGATCGTGCGTGTGTGTTCTGTGTGTTAGGTTCTAAGGGAGCCCATGTTAGCCCATGTGTGTGACAACGCACACCTCGTGGATAAGCACGTTTATTTCTTGTTTTTTTTTTCTTATTTATTTCCTATCTTTTCTGAATGTGCTTTTTAAATTTGTTCATTTTCTCCTGCAACTTGAGTGAATAAAATTTCTCATTGTCCTGAACCCACTAACATATGCCCCTCTATGATGTGGAATGTGAGAGGACGACTTTCAACGCCGTCTGCAGGTGCCCTCGCGCGGTGGCCCTTTGCAATCAGTGGCGACGAAGTGGCCTCTTGCTGATATCAGATCCATCCGCAACACCGGGCCGGAGTGGTTGTTTGCAGTTCTTGAACCCCTATGAGAGACAATGAGAATGGTGGTCTGGATGACACGCTGGCACACTTGGCATGTTTGCGACAAGATTACACCGGAGGAGGCTAGCAGACACTTCCTACTGGGCTACATCAGCTCCTTGTTATGCATCCATAAGTCCCTCATAGGTGATATACATAACGGGGAGATGGTTCTTCCTGACCCAACTGGGTTAAGGCAAGCCATGGTCCCCCGGTGCCATATCTTGACACCGTGTCAGATCCCGTGAATTTTCAGTTCTGTATGAATTTCCTCGTATTTAACCTGCATCATCCTGCGTGTCCCCCTCCCCATACTAAATAAACCGGATGACGGGGCCTCCCTTTCCTTTGGGTGCATAAGGCCGGTTTAGTCTTTATCCTTTTGAATTGTACTCCCTCCGTCCCATAATATAAGAGCGTTTTTAACACTAGTGTAGTGTAAAAAACACTTTTATATTATGAGACGGACTAGTATCTGCCGAAAATTATGTGTTAAATTTTTGAGAAAACATATTTCTTTGTTTGATTTGTTAGTATGAATTGGCAAGGGGTTAGGCAAAGCAATGTGCCTACTACGGTGGCCCACAAACTTCTTTTAAGTACATCAGATTGAACAAATCAAAACAAACATAAGTAGCAAAGATCCTTGGTAAACTAAAGGTTACGGGTACGGCAAAGATTTTTGAAGTCGCACTAGCTTCTTCTTTTCCATTTTCACATTTGTCCGACACTCTATGAGGAAACTGCAGAAGTGCAAACTTACACTAGCTAGACTAACAACAAAGGTCTGAAGAGTCACTTGACTCGCCCACCCCAATAGGTGAGAATCTAAAATCGATGAAGGTGATGTGGCTGAGGACACGCCCCCTGCAAAGCAGCTGAAAGTCAATGCTCCCACCGGATCTGATCAACTGAACAAATCACTGCCAGCAGAGCATCCCAGGGAGCAAATCCATACAAAATGGACTGGCTGCGACCTCGTGCCTGGCATTTCCACTACGCTGGAACAGCAAGATGCCATGTGGATGAACGTGGTAAGTGAATTTTAAGGTAGGCCGGAGTTTCAACAAATTAGGGAAGCAACCGATGGTGGTGACAATGGGAATACAACAGGAAGAGGCATGGAGATAGCTTTGCTATTTCGTTACATCTTTTGAGCGTAAAGAATGTTCCAAAGTTGAATTGTACTGCATGAAGTTATTCGTACCAAAATGCAATTGGATACATCATACATAACAGACTTGCTTAGTGAAGGATTTATCTTCATCTAACTTAGTTTTAGTGAACTAATATAAGTTGGCTGTAGCTACCTTAGATAGGAGTGAGCTAATGGACCCAATTCGGACCCTGTTTAGCTAATTATATTCGATACTGAAGTGCTGTCCTTCCTTGTGTTTCCTGGCCGATGCACCACCCAATCACTCAGATCATTTGTTTAACATACTCCCTTCGTCCGGAATTACTTGTTGGAGAAATGGATGTATCTAGACATATTTTAGTTCTAGATACATCCACTCTTATCCATTTTCACGACAAGTAATTCCGGACGGAGGAAGTATGTTTCACCGTAACCAAATTGGCACCATCTATAATAGAACATAAAGTAAATAAAACAAGAAAAGATAAATTAAGACAAGGGTACCAAGTTTGTTGGTCTGATACATGCAGCATTCTTATTTTTTGGAACTTGCTCGTTGCGAGCAGCAACAATGACATTTTTTACTTCTCAAATTGCTATTGATTTCGGAGCCAGCGCCTTGGCGTGTTAGGTTAGCTGGCTGCTGTTTGGCTAAGTTTGACTATTTTTATATATAAAGAGGAGGCATATCAACTTGTTAATATAGAATGGAGCCAACTAAACTAGCATTGGACTGGAAGAAATTAATCAGGTACTTATTTTGTCGTCTCGGAAAAGCTAGGGTTCGTGCCTCTCGCTGGCTCCGCCGCAGGTCCGCCTCGTCTCCGGTGGCCCTAGGGCCATGGGAGCGCGGTGGATCCTGGCAAGGACCGGTGGGAGGGCTCCGTTGTTAGTCGTTCCTTCGAGATTTGTTAGAGTTTGTGTCCTACTCAGGAAGACGAGACGGCGGCGGCTCCCTGAAGATGGAATAAAGGTCTCCCCGCCTAGTCCCCGTTCCGATGGTGCGTCTAGCATTGTTGGTGGGCGTGTGGAGGTGTGTCTCCGGCGGATCTATCCTCGGTGGATTTGCTCGGATCTGGTTGTGGTTTGTCTATGTTCGTGTGTCTTTAGGTTGGATCCTTTCGATCTATGTTATTCTTCATCAGCGGCGGTTGCTGTTCTGGTGCGCTGGTCCTACGGGGCCTTAGCACGACGACTTCCCGACTGTCTACTACAACAAGTTGTGCCCGACTCCGGCGAGGGAGGGGTGATGACGGCGGCGCGCCTTCGGCTCGCTTCAGTGATTGTAGTCGTCGCTAGGTGGTCTACGGATCTGGATGTAATTTTTATTATTTCTAGTGTTCGTTGTACTGCTATGATAGAAGATGAATATATTCAAAGTTTTCTAGCAAAAAAAAAGATACTTATTTTGTCGCTCCACCGAAACATGGAGAGATTAACAATGCTGCCCCTAATTTCCGCAAAAATCTGATGAATGAAAAGCTATAAACTCCAGTACACTAGTAGAAAAAGAGGCTTCCATACGCCCTCATTAGTCCCCAAAATAATCGAACCGCGACCAAAGGGGTCTTTAGTCGCGGTTCGGGAGGAGACCCGCGACCAACTATCTGGGCCCAGCGCGCTCGGTCGACAGCTGGCGGACGGGAGGGGCTTTAGTCCCTGTTGGCCTGGCCAACCGGGACTAAAGGTCCTCAGGCTGGCCCGAAGGCCTTTAGTCGCGGTTGGCCAGATTAACCGGGACTAAATGTTAGTCCTTTAGTCCCGGTTGGTGCCACCAACTGGTACTAATGGGATTTGAGGCATTAGTACCGGTTCACGGCACGAACCGGTACTAAAGGGCCCATCAAACTCTACCCTCCCCCCCCCCCCCCCCCCCCCCGTGGACCGCCTTTTCAGTTTTAGAAAAACCAAAAAAATGATGGAAATGTCAAAAAAAATAAAATAAAATAAGTTTCTCATGTGATATGTGGTCTACTTGTTGGGAAAATTAACAAATATGAATTTCGACTTTATTTGCAAAATCTCTCTGGAATTTCTTAAAATGGGCATAACTTTTGCATACGAACTCGGATGAAAAAGTTTTTTATATGAAAAATCATCTACTCGAAAAGTTACATCCGAATTTAATCGGGGGAACCTCGTTAAACATTTTCAAAATCCTCAAAAGCCTAACAGAAAAAAAGATACGAGGCTTTTAAGATCTGGAGGGGCAAAAAAATTCAAAAAATTTCAAATTGTGGTCAAACTATGGTCAAACTAATTATTCTAGAATATTAGTGTTACTAAATAATTATTTCAGTTTTTTTAAATTTTGGTCAAACTGTGATCAAACTAATTATTCCAGAAATATTAGTGTTACTAAATAATTATTGTTTTTTAAAACAATAGTTTCAAACTCAAATAGTGAAATGTGTCACTTCATGCTCAAGCTAAATTCGTGAGGGTTAATAGAATTGACATCCTACTATTGTAAGGAAAACAACATGTGCAGACTTGGAAACGAGGGAGAAAACAACCCGAAAGTTAAGCGTGCTCAGGCTGGAGTAGTGAGAGGATGGGTGACCGTCCGGAAAGTTAGATGATTTGGAATGATGAGGGGTGATTAGAGATTAGAGGATAAATTGAGCAGTGATGAGGGGTGGTGATTAGAGATTAGAGCTTAAAATAATTCAGAAATTCGAAAATAAAAAAAAAACTAAAAAATTCGCAAAAAAACCAGGTTTAGGGGGGCTAAAACCCTAAACCTGCGGAGGAGGCCTTTAGTCCCGGTTAGCCACGAGAACCGGGACTAAAGGTCCTCCGCCCCGACGGACTCCTGGCGCCCACGTGGACGGGACTTTAGTCGCGGTTCATAAGAGGCGCGACTAAAAGGAGGGGCCCTTTAGTCGCGCATATTTAGTCCCGGTTGCACAACCAGGATTAATGGCTTTTGCGAACCGGGACTAAAGGCCTATTCTCTACCAGTGGTAATGCCCCCAAATGGATCTGATCTGGAATGGATGCTTAGTAGCTGTGTAAGGGGAACGAAACAAGGGGCACCAAGACTCGGTATGACATACGAAGTCTTTCAAATTTTTAGTGACATCTACACACTGGCCCCAGCTGCTTACATTACTCTGATCTCTCTCTCTCTATTGGTAATCAGAGGCTAGAAATCAAAGCTCCCAGCGGATCTGATCAACGGAAGCTAATTGATGCCAAGCAGAGCCCGCGCATCCATGAAGCAAAACCAAGTCTAGTGCCGGTTGCATTGCAGTCTTCACGGCATGGCATGTGAAGGAACTTGGTAAGCGAGTTTTAAAAGGACGGACACTGGGGTCTGGCGCCTAGACTTGACTTGATCATACAATATTATTATATACTGGAGTTGGCAGAAGGCCCGGCGGCTTGATTCGCTCGAGCTCATCGGGTTCCTTCCTTGATGGCCATTACTTAATTTCTGGGGCTGGGGACAGGGAGGGGGCAGCGGAGCCACCGAGGGTGTGTTTGGTTGCGTTCTCGTCTCAACATAGTTGTTCCCTCTTCATGCATGCTCAACTCAACACCCATTTTCATGCATGCTCTCTTCATGCATGCTTTTAGTGTATTTGTGCTAAGCTAGTGTGGACTCATACACCCTTCATACACTCTACCAAACATCAAAAAGTGGGCCGAGAAGAAAACTCTTGGGCTCATGCACCCTTCATACACCCTACCAAACACACCCTGAAGCAAAGCTTGTGTGACCGGGCGGGCTCGAGCAGGGGAATGGAACGTTAAGGGGAATAAGCACAAGCACCTGGCGGGCAGGCAGGTGGATGAGAAAAAAAATTACACGCTAGACAAATACTCCCTTCGATTCTAAATGTAAGTCCTTTTAATATCTCCCTATGGACCATATACCAATGTGTATACCTGGAGCAGTATCTTCGCTTCACTGACGACTTTGCCACTCAGGGCTTCCACCCCGGCTCCCGGAAAAGTAGGATCTAGGTGATCAAGGAGGCGAGGGATCCCTTGCGCGCCGCTGGTGCCGCCGCCGGTTCCCTCTCTCTCTGGCGGCGGGAGGGAGGGGGAACCTCGGGTCTGTTCGCTAGGCGGGTGTGTGGTAGGGTTAGGGTTGGGAGAGAAGCTGCCGAGGCCGTTGTGGTGGTGTCGCGTCGGAATAAGTTTCTCCGAGCTCCGTTCGTGGTCAGGCAAGGCTTTTGCCTTCGTCTAGGAGCCAGCGGTGTTGGGGATCCCCGGATCACGTCGAGGTCGCGGGCTATGGTGGTTGGAGGTCCATCGGCACTGGCCGTTTGGATCCTCAGATGGGCGATGGAGGCAGGGAGACGAAGACCTTTCTTCTTTCTTGTTGGTATGATTTGCTGCTGCTGTTCTTCTCCTTCCTCTGCGCTGATGCTGGTGGGAGATCCTGCTTTGTCCGGGCGGATGGCCCGGCCGCGGTGCTGGATCGGTCGGATGACTCGAGTTCTCTTCCTTCCGGAAGGGACACTTTTCGCGGTACTCAAAGCCAAAGATGGCGACGACTGTTGCAGGTGTGTTGGATTGATGTCCATGCCCTCTCAGCGCTGGTGTCAAGAAAGGAGGAAGCAGCGTGGCGGCAATTGTACCGTGGTCGAAGATGACGACCTGTTTTGCGAGTGGTTGCAGATCCTTCTGCTGTAGGGGTCTTCTCTCAAGATTCAGGGATGATGACACAGGGCTCCGGAGATCTTCTTGTGTTATGGTTGTCTTAGGGTACTCTAGGTGTTCATGGTCCTTTGTGTTTGCGTTTCAGTGTGCTTGTAAGGGTCAACTACTTTGTACTGATTCGTGATTTGAATGAAAAAATTTCTCAAAAAAAATATACCAATATGTATAGACATATTATACACAGGAATCTCTAACAAGACCTATACTCCCTCCGTCCGGAAAAGTTTGTCCCTCAAATGGATGTATCTAACACCAAGTTAATGCTAGATACAACCATTTGATCTTTTCGTCCCTGAATCTGTTGTGGGTGCTCTTTAGATTTTTTTCGTTGGATTGTCTTTTCCTTTTTTACTTTTACTTTATCTGTTTTCATTTACATGTTCTTTTCCCGTTTTGGACTTTTTTAAAGAAAAATGATCAAAATCACCCGACTAATTTCTCACGGGCGTAAGCCGCCTTTGAAGTGTGCCACACGTTCCCTGCATGCTCGCTGACCCATCATTATCTCTTTCCTCCAGACCCATTCAGAAAATCATCCGCCTGATTTGTAGCAGCC
The DNA here is from genome assembly GCF_018294505.1 of Triticum aestivum. Classification (NCBI taxonomy): domain Eukaryota; kingdom Viridiplantae; phylum Streptophyta; class Magnoliopsida; order Poales; family Poaceae; genus Triticum; species Triticum aestivum. The sequence goes on from NC_057798.1 coordinate 4,131,388, forward strand.
GCCTTTAAATATTCATGATTCTTATATAATGTTCCCAAATTAATTAAAAGCAGTCACATTGTTTTTGAAAAAAAAAATGTTCATAGATTTAAGAAAATCACGTTTAACATTTTTTTTGTAAATTTCAACAAACCTTTACTTCCTCCGTTTGAAAAAACTTGTCCCTCAGATGGATGTAGGGAGGGAGGGAGTAGTTTTTAGGAAAAAGTCCAAAACAAACCTTGAATTTGTCGGCGAAAGTTAAATCAAACCCTGAACTCTCAATCCCTGAAATCAGCACACCAAACTCTGTTATCCCAGTCTATTTTAAACCTTGAGAGGATTTAGCCGGTATTTGCTGAACTGGGCCGGCCCATTAGCAGCGTCGCTCGCGCGCGCCCACTGCTCCTGGTTTTCTTTGTTTTTGCCTTTTTGTTTTGTTATCTTTTTTCTTTTTTACACATGTCTATTTTTTCTTTGTACCCAATATACTCCCTCCGTCCGGAAATACTTGTCATCAAAATGAATAAAATGGGATGTATCTAGATGTATTTTAGTTTTAGATACATCCCTTTTTGTCCATTTTGATGACAAGTATTTTCGGACAGAGGGAGTACATTTTTAACGCACACATAGAATATTTTTTGATAAACTTTTGATATTTTAAAATACATCATGTACATTTTTAAATTAAATGTTTTCAATTTTTTAATACATAGTTATTATTTAAGTACATGTTTACATTTTCTTAATGATAATAAACATATTGTAAAACTAAACAAACACTCTTTTGCATGGTTCAACATTTTCAAATTTGTAGACACTTTTTTCAAACACAACCCTAGTATATTCTGTTAAGTGTAAGACACAATTTTTACAACACGCAAACTTTTTGTTTACATTGTACACACAGTTTTTTTTGAAAATCTCACAAACACATTTTTTGAAACTTGTAAACATTATTGAAATGCTACATTTTTTCGAATGTATGAAACATTTTTTTGAGTTACACAAATATTATTATAAATTGTATAAACATTTGTTTGAATTTTTCCGTACTTTTTTTAAACTTGTGATATTTTTTAGATGTCACAAATATTTTCTTACAGTTTTTTCAGATTTAGAAATTTGTTCCTATTTTCAGAAAACATTCACACTTTAAAATTATGTTCAGGTTTCAGAAAATGTTTATGTTTCAAAAAGTGTTTGCACTTAAATAAAATTGTTCAGCTTTCAGAAAATAAAAGCCCGCTTCATGTCTGGTGGGCTGACCCAGACGAGTCCTTAGCCAACGATCCGAAACAAAATTCTAAAAACATTACTTTAAAATGTGGACAGGATTTTTAAAAATCAGAAACATTTTCATAGGACGTGAAGAAATTTCGAAATTCTGAACATTTTTTAGAATTGTTTTCGGAATCACAAACAATATTTAAAAATGCGAATATAATTTCAAAATTCCATAAAACATTAAAAACACCAAAGGAATTGAATTTTGTGCGAAAAATGGAAAACAACAATATTTTCTAACTTCTGAATATTTTTGAAATGCGTGAATATATTTTAAAGTTCACGTTTTTGTTGTTGTGTTATAGTGGGCCGGCCCAAATTCTGAGTAGCAGGTTATCCCCCGGGATTTTCTTATTCCCAGTGTGCCAAACAGGTCTAGGGTCCAAAATGTACCAGGATTACAAGTTCAGAGTGTCAACTTTCAGGATTCAAAATTCAGGGTTTGATTTAGCTATCGTCTACAATTTCAAGGTTTATTTTGGACTTTTTCCTAGTTTTTAAAAGTCCCATTTTTTGAAAAACAATGTAACCATTTTATAAAAAAAACAATTCACAGTTTTTCTTTAAAAGATCATACCAACTGAAAACAAGAGTAAGCGAAGAAAAAATCTGTTGAACAACGCGATATGAGAACATCAACAAGCACTAATACAGTGTCATGTGCGATGCCCCCATATTATATATGATGATAAGCCCATATACGGTGCCCTGTGCGACACTCCTCCAGTATGCACCAGGGCTATGTCTCGCCTCTGGGACGAGGCTAGTGGACCAACCTAGTACTATAGCTCCACTGAGCGGATTTTGGATGTTTCTATAGGTCGGTTTTAGAAGCTTGCGGGTAGGTTTATTCTTATATGTTGTTTCGGGCATTTTTCTTTTTTGATTCCCTTTTGTCATATTTCTTTTCTTTTTTCCCTTTTTTGCTTCTATTTTCCATTTTCAAATACATGTCGACTTTTTAAATACATGTTGTACATTTCTGTATACACGTGGAACTTCTTTTGACATACGTTCAACTCTTTTTAGTATATGATATAACTTTTTAAAATACATGTTTTAACGTTTTTTGAATATTTAAAAAATATTAAATAAACTTGAACATTTTTTAGTGGTACAAAACACTTTTTAAATTTACGTGAACATTTGTTTCACTATATAAACATTCTTTAGAAATGTCACAAACTTATTCTTGAAACACGTGAATATTTTATTAACTACCACACACATTTTTTTACATTTTATAAAAAGTATATTTCGAATCGTATGAATCACTTTTTAATATTAAACATACATTTAAAAAAAATAAAAGCCACAATTTGTTTTTTGAAACATGTGAACATTTTAAAATATACTCGCCGCGGAGGTGCATAGCAAGTGTTCGACGAAATGTATGAGCCAAATTTAATTTACTCCATTATATATAAGGGATCGGCTAGGTCCGGCCAAAACTTACTAGAGTAAGTAAACTCCACTAAGGTTTACTCCTCTATTTTTTTGAGGGACCGGTTAGAAATGCCCTAAGCTAGCCATGAAAGGCAAAGTTTATTAGGAAAACCCATCTGGGCAAGAGATCCAAGAAATTAAAGCAACAGGAGCATGAAACACCCAAGAAAGCAACATGAGCATATAAAATCCACGGATTACATACCTGCAGATAGACCAGGTATCCTTTCTTCTCCGTGGCGTCCCTTTCTCCTGTGAGGAAACAGATGACGTCTGTGGATTTGCAATGAGCTTGTAAAAGGACGAGATAGATCAGGACAACGGACGTCCCTGTCAAGCGTCCAACGGAGGGGAGACGAGTAGCAGCCGGCGTCTAGTAGGCGCTGAACTACCAATGCATGTGTCGTACCATGTGATTATAATAACCATAAAAAAATTGAATAAATGAATACATGGTGAAGCACGAGGCGGGGACGGGGGGGGGGGGGGGGGGGGGGGGGGGGCGCAAGAGCCCCCTTGTCCACCCCATAATAGTCTTTACGTTGTGTTCTTATATATGTAATAAACACTACAATCTGCACCCCCTCGACGTCCATGGACCGGCCATTTATAAGAAAAAAGAACTCCCGTGGTATTCTTTCCATTTTTCTGTTTTATCTGTCTTTTCTCTCTCTTTATTTTTCGTTTTCAGGCATGGAGACATTTTTTTATTGTTATGAACATAGATTGCGCCATACATGATTATGTCAAAAATGTTTTTTTTTCAAAACCATAAATATTTTTGAAAAACATTTAACTTTTTGAACACATTAGCATTTTATTGAAATACACAAACACTTTCCAAAATACATAAACTTTTTGAAACATATGGACTATTTTGCAAACATGTGGCGAACAAATTTTCAAATGTATGAACATTTCTTAATATATGTATATGTATTTCAGAACAGAAATATATTTTAATAAAAAATCGATTTAATATACGGAGCTGTTTGGGCCGGCCCATTTATAGGCCTCCCAGTGTTTTCCGTGGGACTGGATGTGATTCAAAACAAAACAACAAGATTCGGTCTTGTGAAATCGATTGGGCCTAAAGGAGTTAGTATAGGCTGCGAGAGGACGATGAGAAAAATTAAAAGGAGATCGTTATGTCCGGTGGCTCTACGAGATTGTGATAGAGGTTTAAATCTATTTGGATTCGATCATCGTCCGGCGCAGCATGTCGGCCTTGACTCCACCGTGGGCGGACCTGCCGCCAGAACTGCTTCTCGACATCTCTGGCCGCCGGAACCCGTCGACTTCATTCGCTTCCATACCGTCTGCACGTCATGGCGTGGTGCAGGACTATTGCCCTCAACGCCGATGCGGCCCGTGTTCCGGCCGTGGCTCCTCATGCCATGTGACAGCATCATTGCACACTCCGTCGTCAACTTCAGGGGCGTGACTGTGATGACGTCGTCCTCACGGAGCCGCCTGGTGCATCATCGGCCGACGATAGAAAGTGGGTGGCTAGCATAGATGGCACAGCTGCATGGTTCTTGTAGAGAATTATGCAAGTCACGATATATTGATCGGGTGCAATATGCACGTATATATAAGTACAAAGGGTAGCCACGTCCTCAACTATACATGGAAGGACGAGGGCTTGTTGTACAAGAAATACACATGTATTATCTACATCTCAACAACCCCCCCCCCCCCCCCCCCCGCGCAGGTGAAGCAGCACCATGGTCGACGCAAAGACTGGATCGGAACTCCTCGAAAGACGCAGAAGACAAGCCCTTGGTCATGATGTCAGCAAACTGTTGGGACGTAGGGACATGTAACACGCGTACATGACCAAGAGCTACCTGTTCCCGAACAAAGTGGATATCAATCTCAATGTGCTTGGTGCGGCGATGATGAACCGGGTTGGCGGAGAGGTAGATCGCAGAAACGTTGTCACAGCTGACGAAGCCAGGTACACTCGGCGACGACGTTGGCAACGGCGCGGTACTCCGCTTCAGCACTGGAGCGGAGACAACGGGCTGCCGCTTGGACGACCAGGAGATAAGTGATGGTCCAAGATAGACGCAATAACCAGAGGTCGAGCGGCGTGTGTCAGGGCAGCCGGCCCAATCAGCGTCAGAATAAGCCGTCAGATCCATAGATGATGAAGCCTGAAGTGACAACCCAAGATCCAAGGTGCCACGGATATAGCGCAGAATGCGCTTGACTGCGGTCCAGTGAGCATCACGAGGAGCATGCATATGAAGGCACACCTGCTGAACAGCGTACTGAAGCTCCGGACGAGTAAGAGTGAGGTACTGAAGAGCACCAACAATCGACCTGTAGAACGGAGCATCTGAAGCAGGAGAACCATCTGTGGCAGAGAGCTTGGCCTTCGTATCGACAGGTGTGGCAGCCGGTTTGCAATTAAGCATCCCGGCACGGTCCAGAAGCTCATGAGCATACTTCCGCTGATGAAGAAAGAAGCCATCTGATCGACGAATAACCTCGATCTCGAGGAAATAGTGCAGAGGACCTAAGTCCTTAATGGCAAACTCAGCACGAAGACGATCCGTGAGCTGTCGAAGAAGGGCAGTCGACCATGCTGTCACGATGATGTCGTCGACATAGAGCAGCAGAAAAGCAGTAGCATCACCCTGGTGGTAGACAAATAGTGAAGCATGGGAGCGAGTGGAGTGGAAGCCAAGCTGAGTAAGAAATGCTGCGATGCGCTGGTACCACGCGCGGGGAGCTTGCTTGAGCCCGTACAGAGATCGAGAGAGCAAGCACACATGATCCGGAGAAGACTCATCCACGAACCCAGTCGGCTGCTGACAGAACACCTGTTCCTCAAGATGCCCATGAAGAAAAGCATTCGAAACATCCATCTGGTGCACAAGCCAGGAGCGAGAGACCGCTAGCTGAAGGACAGTCTGAATCGTCCCGGGTTTGATAACCGGGGCGAAAGTGTCGGTGAAGTCAACACCTGCTCGCTGACGAAAACACCGAACGACCCAACGGGCCTTGTGTCGGTCAAGAGTACCATCCGAATGAAACTTATGCTTGAACACCCACTTCCCGGTAATGATGTTGGCCCGAGGAGGACGGGGGACGAGCTGCCAAGTGTGATTGCGTTGCAATGCGTCAAATTCCTCCTTCATCCACTACAAAAAAATACACTTCCGTGATGATACGTGTTTGTCACGGTAGGTCGCGTTTTTTGTCATGCATGTATATCCATGACAAATTTATGTCAGAATCAAGATAGTCATACATGTGCTGTCGTAGAAGTGTTCCATGACATTACCAAAATTATCATCACGGAAGTGTCCACTTCCATGACGATAAATCGCGCGTCACAGAAGTTCTTTCGTCAAGGGTGACCGACACGTGACATCCACCGTAATGGAACACCGTTAAGCTATCGGGTCGGGTTTCGGATCCGATAACCCGTCAACAGCCCCGACCAATGGGGATTTTCCACGTGTAAAATCATCATTGGCTGGAGGAAACACGTGTCGGCTCATTGTTGGGACAGATGTCATCCACTCATTGGACGGAAGGCGCCTATGATACGTCGACACGTGGCACGGCCCAACAGAGGCCCATTCCTGTGAAAAGGCCAGCCCAGTAAAAATTAGCAGGCCAGCCCATATAAGGCCTACTTGGAAATATGCCCTAGAGGCAATAATAAATTAGTTATTATTATATTTCCTTGTTCATGATAATCGTTTATTATCCATGCTATAATTGTATTGATAGGAAACTTAGATACATGTGTGGGTACATAGACAACACCATGTCCCTAGTAAGCCTCTAGTTGACTAGCTCGTTGATCAATAGATGGTTACGGTTTCCTGACCATGGACATTGGATGTCGTTGATAACGGGATCACATCATTAGGAGAATGATGTGATGGACAAGACCCAATCCTAAGCCTAGCACAAAGATCATGTAGTTCGTATGCTAAAGCTTTTCTAATGTCAAGTATCATTTCCTTAGACCATGAGATTGTGCAACTCCCGGATACCATAGGAATGCTTTGGGTGTACCAAACGTCACAATGTAACTGGGTGGCTATAAAGGTGCATTACAGGTATCTCCTAAAGTGTCTGTTGGGTTGGCACGAATCGAGACTGGGATTTGTCACTCCGTGTGACGGAGAGGTATCTCTGGGCCCACTCGGTAGGACATCATCATAATGTGCACAATGTGATCAAGGAGTTGATCACGGGATGATGTGTTACGGAACGAGTAAAGAGACTTGCCGGTAACGAGATTGAACAAGGTATCGGTATACTGACGATCGAATCTCGGGCAAGTACAATACCGCTAGACAAAGGGAATTGTATACGGGATTGATTGAGTCCTCGACATCGTGGTTCATCCGATGAGATCATCGTGGAACATGTGGGAGCCAACATGGGTATCCAGATCCCGCTGTTGGTTATTGGCCAGAGAACGTCTCGGTCATGTCTACGTGTCTCCCGAACCCGTAGGGTCTACACACTTAAGGTTCGGTGACGCTAGGGTTATAGGGAAAGTATGTACGTGGTAACCGAATGTTGTTCGGAGCCCCGGATGAGATCCCGGATGTCACGAGGAGTTCCGGAATGGTCCGGAGGTAAAGATTTATATATGGGAAGTCCTGTTTTGGTCACCGGAAAAGTTCGGGATTTTTCGGTATTGTACCGGGAAGCTTCCGGAAGGTTCCGGAGGATTCCGGAGGGGTCCGGAGGTCCGGAAAGTGTTCCACCACGTCCAATACAGTAGCATGGGCTGTAGGGGGGCGCCCTAGCCTTAATGGGCCAGGGGCACCAGCCCCCCCAAGGCCCATGCGCATGGGGAGAAGGGGAAACCCTAAAAGGGGGGGCGCCCCCTTGCCTTGGGGGGCAAGGCATTCCCCTTTGGCCGCCGCCCCAACCCTAGATGGGTTCTAGGGGGCCGGCCCCCCTCTCCCTTGCCCCTATAAATAGTGGAGGGGTGGGAGGGCAGCTATACCTGAAGTCCTGGCGCAGCCCTTCCCCTCTTGCACTTCCTCCTCCTCTCCCGCGGTGCTCGGCGAAGCCCTGCAGGATTGCCACGCTCCTCCACCACCACCATGCCGTCGTGCTGCTGCTGGACGGAGTCTTCCCCAACCTCTCCCTCTCTCCTTGCTGGATCAAGGCGTGGGAGACGTCACCGGGCTGTACGTGTGTTGAACACGGAGGTGCCGTCCGTTCGGCACTCGGATCATCGGTGATTTGGATCACGACGAGTACGACTCCATCGACCCCGTTCACTTGAACGCTTCCGCTTAGCGATCTACAAGGGTATGTAGATGCACTCTCCTTCCCCTCGTTGCTAGATTACTCCATAGATGATCTTGGTGATGCGTAGGAAAATTTTGAATTTCTGCTACGTTCCCCAACAGTGGCATCATGAGCTAGGTCTATGCGTAGTTTCTATGCACGAGTAGAACACAAAGAAGTTGTGGGCGTTGATTTTGTTCAATATGCTTACCGTTACTAGTCCAATCTTGATTCGGCGGCATTGTGGGATGAAGCGGCCCGGACCAACCTTACACGTACGCTTACGTGAGACCGGTTCCACCGACTGACATGCACTAGTTGCATAAGGTGGCTGGCGGGTGTCTGTCTCTCCCACTTTAGTCGGATCAAATTCGATGAAAAGGGTCCTTATGAAGGGTAAATAGCAATTGGCATATCACGTTGTGGTCTTTGCGTAGGTAAGAATCGTTCTTGCTAGAAACCCATAGCAGCCACGTAAAACATGCAAAAAACAATTAGAGGACGTCTAACTTGTTTTTGCAGGGTATGCTATGTGATGTGATATGGCCAAAGGATGTGATGAATGATATATGTGATGTATGAGATGATCATGTTCTTGTAATAGGATTCACGACTTGCATGTCGATGAGTATGACAACCGGCAGGAGCCATAGGAGTTGTCTTTATTTTTTGTATGACCTGCGTGTCATTGAAGAACGCCATGTAAATTACTTTACTTTATTGCTAAACGCGTTAGCCATAGAAGTAGAAGTAGTCGTTGGCGTGACAACTTCATGAAGACACGATGATGGAGATCATGATGATGGAGATCATGGTGTCATGCCGGTGACAAGATGATCATGGAGCCCCGAAGATGGAGATCGAAGGAGCTATATGATATTGGCCATATCATGTCACTACTATATAATTGCATGTGATGTTTATTATGTTTATGCATCTTGTTTACTTAGAACGACGGTAGTAAATAAGATGATCCCTTACAAAAATTTCAAGAAGTGTTCTCCCCTAACTGTGCACCGTTGCTAAAGTTCGTCGTTTCGAAGCACCACGTGATGATCGGGTGTGATAGATCCTTACGTTCACATACAATGGGTGTAAGACAGTTTTACACATGCAAAACACTTAGGGTCAACTTGACGAGCCTAGCATGTACAGACATGGCCTCGGAACACGAAAGACCGAAAGGTCGAGCATGAGTCGTATGGTAGATACGATCAACATGAAGATGTTCACCGAGTTTGACTAGTCCGTCTCACGTGATGATCGGACGCGGCCTAGTTGACTCGGATCATGTAATCACTTAGATGACTAGAGGGATGTCAATCTGAGTGGGAGTTCATTAGATGAACTTAATTATCCTGAACATAGTCAAAAAGACGTTACAAATTATGTCGTAGCTCGCGCTTTAGTTCTACTATTTTAGATATGATCCTAGAGAAAATTAGTTGAAAGTTGATAGTAGCAATTATGCGGACTAGGTCCGTAAACTGAGGATTGTCCTCATTGCTTCGTAGAAGGCTTATGTCCTTAATGCACCATTCGGTGTGCTGAACCTCGAACGTCGTCTGTGGATGTTGCAAACATCTGACATACACGTTTTGATAACTACGTGATAGTTCAGTTAAACAGTTTAGAGTTGAGGCACCAAAGATGATTTTGAAACGTCGCGGAACATATGAGATGTTTCGAGGGCTGAAATTGGGATTTCAGGCTCATGCCTACGTCAAGAGGTATAAGACCTCCGACAGTTTCTTAGCCAGCAAACTAAGGGAGAAAAGCTTAATCGTTGAGCATGTGCTCGGATTGTCTGAGTACTACAATCACTTGAATCGAGTGGGAGTTAATCTTCCAGATAAGAGAGTGATGGTTCTCCATAGTCACCAAGCTATTAGAGCTTCGTGATGAACTATAACATATCAGGGATAGATATGATGATCCTTGAGATATTCGTGATGTTTGACACCGCGAAAGTAGAAATCAAGAAGGAGCATCAATTGTTGATGGTTGGTCAAACCACTAGTTTCAACAAGGGCAAGGGCAAGAAGGGATACTTCATGAAACGGCAAATCAATTGCTGCTCTAGTGAAGAAACCCAAGGTTGAACCCAAACCCGAGACTAAGTGCTTCTGTAATGAGGGGAACGGTCACTGAAGCAGGAATACCCTAGATACTTGGTAGATAAGAAGGCTGGCAAGGTCGATAGAATTGTATTGGATATACATGTGTACTTTACTAGTACTCCTGGTAGAACTGGGGTATTAAGATACCGGTTCGGTTGCTAAGTGTTAGTAACTCGACACAAAGAGCTACGGAATAAACGGAGACTAGCTAAAGGTGAGATGACGATGTATGTTGGAAGTGTTTCCAAGGTTGATGTGGTCAAGCATCGCATGCTCCCTCTACCATCGAGATTGGTGTTTGCGTTGAGCGTAGACATGATTGGATTATGTTTATCGCAATACGGTTATTCGAGAATAATGGTTGCTCTGAATAATACCTTCAATGGTCTTGCACCTAAAATGAATGGTTTATTGAATCTCGATCGTAGTGATACACATGTTCATGCCAAAAGATATAAGATAGTAATGATAGTACCACATAGTTGTGGCACCGCTGTTTGAGTCATATTGGTATAAAACGCATGAAGAAGTTCCATGTTGATGGATCTTTGAACTCACTCGTTTTTGAAAAGGTTGAGACATGCGAACCACGTCTATTGGTATATACGCATGAAGAAACTCCATGCAGATGGATCGTTTGGACTCACTTGATTTTGAATCACTTGAGACATGCAAATTATACCACATGGGCGAGATGACTGAAAGGCCTCGTTTTTCAGTAAGATGGAACAAGAAAGCAACTTGTTGGAAATAACACATTTTGATGTGTACAGTCCAATGAGTGCTGAGGCACGCAGTGGATATCGTTATGTTCTTACTTCACAGATGATTTGAGTAGATGCTGTATATTTACTTGATAAAACACAAATCTGAATTATTGAAAGGTTCAATTAATTTTAGAGTGAAGTTGAAGATCATCATGACAAGAGGATAAAATGTCTATGATATGATCATAGAGATGAGTATCTGACTTATGAGTTTGGTATACAATTGAGACATTGTGGAAATTGTTTCACAACTAATACAGCCTGGAACACCATAGTGTGATGGTGTGTCCGAACATCATAAGTGCACCCTATTGGATATGGTGCATACCATGATGTCTCTTATCGAATTACCACTGTCATTTATGGGTTAGGCATTAGAGACAACCACATTCACTTCAAATAGGGCACCACGTAATTCCGTTTGAGATGACACCGTATGAACTATGGTTTAGAGAAACCTAAGCTGTCATTTCTTAAAAGTTTGGGGATGCGACGCTTATGTGAAAAAGGTTTCAGGTTGATAAGCTCGAACCCAAGGCGGATAAAATACATCTTCATAGGACACCCAAAAACAGTTGGGTATACCTCCTATTTCAGATCCGGAAGCAAAAGTGATTGTTTCAAGAAACGGGTCCTTTCTCGAGGAAAGGTTTCTCTCGAAAGAATTGAGTGGGAGGATGGTGGAGACTTGATGAGGTTATTGAACCATCACTTTAACTAGTGTGTAGAAGGGCAGAGGAAGTTATTCCTGTGGCACCTACACCAATTGAAGTAGAAGCTTATGATAGTGATCATGAAGTTTCGGATCAAGTCACTACCGTACCTCGTAGGGTGACAAGGATGCGTACTACTTCAAAGTGGTACAGTAATCCTGTCTTGAAGGTCATGTTGCTAGACAACAATGAACCTACGAGCTATGGAGAAGCGATGGTGGGCCCGGATTCCGACGAATGGCTCGAGGCCATAAAATCCGAGAGAGGATCCATGTATGAAAACAAAGTGTAGACTTTGGAAGAACTACTTGATGGTCGTAAGGCTGTTGGGTACAGATGGATTCTGAAAGGGAAGACAGACGATGATGGTGTGTGTCACCATTAAGAAAGCTCGACTTGTCGCTAAGATGTTTTGTGACAAGTTCAAGGAATTGACTACGGTGAGACTTTCTCACTCGTAGCGATGCTAAGAGTCTGTTGGAATTGTGTTAGCAATTACTGCATTATTTATGAAATCTTGCAGATAGGACGTCAAAATATTATTTCCTCGACGATTTTTCTTGAGGAAAGGTTGCATGTGATACAACCAGAAGGGTTTTGCCAATCCTAAAAGAAGCTAACAAATATGCAAAGCTCCAGCAATCCTTCTAAGGACTGGAGTAAGCATCTCGGAGTTGGAATATACACTTTGATGAGATGATCAAAGATTTTGGGTTTATACAAAGTTTATGAGAAACTTGTATTTCCAAATAAGTGAGTGTGAGCACTATAGAATTCCTGATGAGTATATGTTGTTGACATATTGTTGATCAGAAATGATGTAGAATTTCTAGAAAGCATATAGGGTTATTTGAAAAGTATTTTTCAATGGAAAACCTGGATTAGGCTACTTGAACATTAAGCATCAAGATCTATGAGGATAGATCAAAACGCTTAATAGTACTTTCAAATAAATACGCACCATGACAAGTTTTTGAAGGAGTTCAAAAGGGATCGGCAAAGAAGGAGTTCTTTGCTGAGTTATGAGGTGTGAGTATTGAGTAAGACTCAAGACCTGACGACGGCAGAAGAGAGAGAAAGGACGAAGGTCGTCCCCTATGCTTCAAACATAGGCTCTATAGTATGCTATGCTGTGTACCGCACCTGAAGTGTGCCTTGCCACATGTCCGGCAAGAGGGTACAAAGGTGATCCAGGAGTGGATCACTGGATAGCGGTCAAAATTATCCTTAAAGGAATAAGGAAATGTTTCTCGGTTATGGAGGTGATAAAGAGTTCGACGTAAAGAGTTACGTCGATGCAAGCTTTGACACTAATCTGGATGACTATGAGTAGTAAACCAGATTCGTATAAGTAGAACAGTTATTTGGAATAGCTCCAAATAGAACGTGGTAGCTGCATCTAGGAGATGACATAGAGATTTGTAAAACACACACGGATCTGAAAGATTCAGACCCGTTGACTATAACCTCTCTCACAAGCAGAACATGATCAAAACCCGGAACTCATCGAGTGTTAATCACATGGTAATGTGAACTAGATTATTGACTCTAGTGAACTCTTTGGGTGTTAGTCACATGGGGATGTGACCTTGAGTGTTAATCACATATCGATGTGAACTGGATTATTGACTCTAGTGCAAGTGGGAGACTGTTGGAAATATGCCCTAGAGGCAATAATAAATTAGTTATTATTATATTTCCTTGTTCATGATAATCGTTTATTATCCATGCTATAATTGTATTGATAAGAAACTTAGATACATGTGTGGGTACATAGACAACACCATGTCCCTAGTAAGCCTCTAGTTGACTAGCTCGTTGATCAATAGATGGTTACGGTTTCCTGACCATGGACATTGGATGTCGTTGATAACGGGATCACATCATTAGGAGAATGATGTGATGGACAAGACCCAATCCTAAGCCTAGCACAAAGATCATGTAGTTCGTATGCTAAAGCTTTTCTAATGTCAAGTATCATTTCCTTAGACCATGAGATTGTGCAACTCCCGGATACCGTAGGAATGCTTTGGGTGAATCAAACGTCACAACGTAACTGGGTGGCTATAAAGGTGCATTACAGGTATCTCCGAAAGTGTCTGTTGGGTTGGCACGAATCGAGACTGGGATTTGTCACTCCGTGTGACGGAGAGGTATCTCTGGGCCCACTCGGTAGGACATCATCATAATGTGCACAATGTGATCAAGGAGTTGATCACGGGATGATGTGTTATGGAACGAGTAAAGAGACTTGCCGGTAACGAGATTGAACAAGGTATCGGTATACCGACGATCGAATCTCGGGCAAGTACAATACCGCTAGACAAAGGGAATTGTATACGGGATTGATTGAGTCCTCGACATCGTGGTTCGTCCGATGAGATCATCATGGAACATGTGGGAGCCAACATGGGTATCCAGATCCCTCTGTTGGTTATTGGCCAGAGAACGTCTCGGTCATGTCTACGTGTCTCCCGAACCCGTAGGGTCTACACACTTAAGGTTCGGTGACGCTAGGGTTATAGGGAAAGTATGTATGTGGTAACCGAATGTTGTTCGGAGTCCCGGATGAGATCTCGGACATCACGAGGAGTTCCGGAATGGTCCGGAGGTAAAGATTTATATATGGGAAGTCCTGTTTTGGTCACCGGAAAAGTTCGGGATTTTTCGGTATTGTACCGGGAAGCTTCCGGAAGGTTCCGGAGGATTCCGGAGGGGTCCGGAGGTCCGGAAAGTGTTCCACCACGTCCAATACAGTAGCATGGGCTGTAGGGGGGCACCCTAGCCTTAATGGGCCAGGGGCACCAGCCCCCCTAAGGCCCATGCGCATGGGGAGAAGGGGAAACCCTAAAAGGGGGGGCGCCCCCTTGCCTTGGGGGGCAAGGCATTCCCCTTTGGCCGCCGCCCCAACCCTAGATGGGTTCTAGGGGGCCGGCCCCCCTCTCCCTTGCCCCTATAAATAGTGGAGGGGTGGGAGGGCAGCTATACCTGAAATCCTGGCGCAGCCCTTCCCCTCTTGCACTTCCTCCTCCTCTCCCGCGGTGCTCGGCGAAGCCCTGCAGGATTGCCACGCTCCTCCACCACCACCATGCCGTCGTGCTGCTGCTGGACGGAGTCTTACCCAACCTCTCCCTCTCTCCTTGCTGGATCAAGGCGTGGGAGACGTCACCGGGCTGTACGTGTGTTGAACACGGAGGTGCCGTCCGTTCGGCACTCGGATCATCGGTGATTTGGATCACGACGAGTACGACTCCATCGACCCCGTTCACTTGAACGCTTCCGCTTAGCGATCTACAAGGGTATGTAGATGCACTCTCCTTCCCCTTGTTGCTAGATTACTCCATAGATGATCTTGGTGATGCGTAGGAAAATTTTGAATTTCTGCTACGTTCCCCAACACTATTCACTTTCGGCCTAGTAACGGCCCATTAACTTAATGGGCCCACTAAAGTTCGTACATGTCTTTAGGCCAAATTAGATAATTTGAGCCCATTACGATGAACAATTATGCACAGGACCAAAACCGGTCAAGCAAAGGTACGACATACAGGGAATAACGTTGCACATCCAGCATATATTATAGGAAATTACATCCAGTGGGCAATCCAAAATTGATGCCAGTGCAAATAAATGAGCAGAACCTAACCATCTACAACGTCACAATCTGCAACCTCAGCACAGATGACGCCCATAAGCATGTGGGCAAGTTCTTTCTGCTTTGCTACACTGTCTCTGAAAACAGTGATCAGTTGTTGTGTCGCACGACTCTGCACCTCTGATTCATCCACCATTTCCATCATTGCTTCAGCCATTAATTGGTTCACAAACATACATTTATTCCGTTGCATTCGAGACAGAGGATACTGAACAGATTCAGATGTCGATTTTGGCAGGCTTGTATTATTGATAGTAGAGAGTGTCTCGACCACTGCATCATAACATAAATTAGGACGGGAACCAAACAGATTAATCATGAGTTATTGCCATATTACCTGGCCTAGATTTACTGGAAAGAAACAATGTGGTTGCCTTGCTGTTTTCAAAGTTTGTCTTCTTATCTTCAGCAGCCTGCACAAAATTAACACACTAGCATTGCTATCATTGGCCAAGTCAGATAATAGGAAAGCAACATTGACACAACGAACGTTTGGGCAACTAGCCTACACCAAATTAACACAATATGGCACAGCTATCATCAGCCAGGTAAGGTAGTACGAAAGCAACATTGACACAATGAAGGAATGGGCAACCAGAGAAGCACTACAATTCAGTAATGTGCGTGATATGAGATAGTACATTCATGCAGCTCAGTATGCAAAACTATCAGGCAGTTTTCCTTACAAAAATCAACATTGGCGCCTTTAACATTTTGCTACAACTAATTTTAGATCAGATAAAGGTTAGATTCACGCCGATTAACAAAATACATGTTGATGTAAAAATATAGTGATATACAACAGGTACTTACATCAGCATTGGAGCATAGAGAATTTCCGCAAGATATTTTCCTCGAATACGATCCCAATGGAGGAAGTCTTCTATCGTTTAACCTTATTTTCTAACAGAGAGATGGGTAAGAAACATGTAGAAAATATGATCAGAATGCTATAAAATTTCATGATGCGAGGATACGCACACGCTTCTTATAATGGAGTTGACATTCTTTTGCTGGACTGGAGCGGACTAGTTCGTTGGCCACCGGAATCTGCTTATTATCAGTGGGAGTTGGGTTTCTCTGTGTTGGAGCAGTATCTATGAAAAATGGAGTTGGTTTATTATCTCCTGGCGTTTGGATCTTTTGCTAAGACCTGGTTTGTAACCCTTCAGATTCTAACATAGCCGTCTTCCCCTTGCATGCCTTATATAGAAGAATGGTGATTTAGTTATAAAACATGCTATAACAGAGGTGGAATAGGTACTGAAGAATAGAAAGGCATGACATATTCACATGTATTCCCTCCATCCGGAAATAAATGGACGGGTCTAGGCGTATTTCAGTTCTAGATACATCCAGTTTTATCCATTTCCGCGACATTTAATTCGGACGGAGGGAGTATGATGTAAGAGCTTGGGATACGACAGGACAACACAGTAAAAAAAACACTGAAAAACCCACTGCAGAACCAAAGTATTCAAACCCACTAATATGAGATAGTACACTCATGCAGCTCAGGATGCAAAACTACCATGCAGTTTTCCTTACAAAAATCAACATTGGCACCTTTAACATTTTGCTACAACTAATTTTAGATCAGATAAAGGTTAGATTCACGCTGATTAACAAAATACATGTTGATGTAAAAATATAGTGATATACAACAGGTACTTACATCAGCATTGGAGCATAGAGAATTCCCGCAAGATATTTTCCTCGAATACGATCCCAATGGAGGAAGTCTTCTATCGTTTAACCTTATTTTCTAACAGAGAGATGGGTAAGAAACATGTAGAAAATATGATCAGAATGCTATAAAATTTCATGATGCGAGGCTACGCACACGCTTCTTATAATGGAGTTGACATTCTTTTGCTGGACTGGAGCGGACTAGTTCTTTGGCCACTGGAATCTGCTTATTATCAGTGGGAGTTGGGTTTCTCTGTGCTGGAGCAGTATCTATGAAAAATGGAGTTGGTTTATTATCTCCTGGCATTTGGATCTTTTGCAAAGACCTGGTTTGTAACCCTTCAGATTCTAACATAGCCGTCTTCCCCTTGCATGCCTTATATAGAAGAATGGTTATTCAGTTATAAAACATGCTACAGCAGAGATGGAATAGGTACTGAAGAATAGAAAGGCATGACATATTGACATGTATTCCCTCCATCCGGAAATAAATGGACGGGTCTAGGCGTATTTCAGTTCTAGATACATCCAGTTTTATCCATTTCTGCGACATTTAATCCGGACGGAGGGAGTATGATGTAAGAGCTAGGGATACGACAGGACAACACAGTAAAAAAACACTGAAAAACCCACTGCAGAACCAAAGTATTCAAACCCACTGATATGAGATAGTACACTCATGCAGCTCAGGATGCAAAACTACCAGGCAGTTTTCCTTACAAAAATCAACATTGTGGCCTTTAATCATACATTTTGCTACAACTAAATTTAGATCAGATAAAGGTTGGATTCACGCCGATTAACAAAATACATGCTGATGTAAAAATATAGTGATATACAACAGGTACTTACATCTACATTGGAGCACAGAGAATTCCTGCAAGAATCTTTCCTCATAAACGATACCATTGCAGAAATTCTTCTATCTTAAGCTTATTTTCTAAAAGAGAGATGGGTAAGAAACATGTAGAAAATATGATCAGCATGCTATAAAATTTCATGATGCAAGGATACGCACACGCTTCTTAGAATTGAGTTGACATATTTTTGCTGGACTGGAGCGGACTAGTTCTTTGGCCACTGGAATCTGCTTATTATCAGTAGGAGTTGGGTTTCTCTGTGCTGGAGCAGTATCTATAAAAACTGGAGTTGGTTTATTATCTCCTGGCGTTTGGATCTTTTGCAAAGGCCTTGTTTGTAACCCTTCAGATTCTAACATAGTCGTCTTCCCCTTGCATGCCTTGTATAGAAGAATGGTGCTTTAATTATAAAACATGCGACAGCAGAGAGATGGAATAGGTACTGAAGAATAGAAAGGCATGACATATTGACATGTATTCCCTCCTCCGAAAAAAATGGATGGGTCTAGGCGTATTTCAGTTCTAGATACATCCTTTTTTATCCATTTCGGCAACATGTAATCCGGACGGAGGGAGTATGGTGTAAGAGCTAGGGATACGACAGGACAACACAGCAAAAAAACACTAGTTGAATGTAAAACTATATGCTAGCGGAATACGTACAGAAATAACTAAGGCAACATACACGTGTATGATTGGGAAAATAAGATGGCATTGCAACAGAGCACTAGAACAACACTTCAATGTAAAAAAACATGGTATGGCAGACAGATGAAGTACATACTGATGAATAACAATGCATAAGATATTCAGAAGCATGATGTCCAAATTAAGCAGATGGCATTGCGATAGAGTAGAATGACAGTACTTGAATTTGAAAACATGTTATCATGAATGGAATAGGTACTGAAAAACAGGAAGGCATGACATATTTACATGCATGATCAGCATGCTAAGCACATGGCATTGCAACAGAGTAGATACACTCCAGGACATTATATGCATGTTGTACCCATATCACAGGCCAAGTTAGAGCAAGGACCTTGTGGGGTGAAGAGGATTCATCATCTTTCTGCAAGTCTTCTGAAGAACTGCCTTTACATGTTCCATCATATTGGGTATCATTGACATCAAGTTTATTGGCCTTTACATTGCTCCGTGAGGTTCTTGTGGATATATCAGTGTGTGCAATTATATCTGACATGCATGGAAGACAACTAGTAGTTAGATTTATGTAATGAGTGCCTGTAGGAGACGACATAAATAGTAGGACTGGGGTTAACTAGCAGCAACAGGTCTCATAAACTAAAGGGAGAACACAGATGAAAGCTACAGAATATGTATCGTTTGTACTCGAGATTAACTAGATGGCACACAAAAGTATTAAAGAACAACATAGGTAATACTAGAAGTGGTATAATACTATAATCACCAGCCTGTGGGATAGCATTGGCTGATGGATGATAACTATGGAACAGCGTTACCTAAAGAACAAGTATCTTAGCTGAACTATGGAACAGCGTGAACTCCTGAACAAGACCCGTAAGAGATCAGCATGAATATACAGTGAAATGTGATGATCTATTTTCCGTGCTTAGATGAATAACAAAGCCATAAATGTTGCACACAAGTAAGATGAGGGTACAACCTATCTGGCTGCCATCCATAGGAGTGAGCATCATGTGCTGACTTGTCGATGGCCCTGCAGTTGTTGTGGCTGTCCATGTCGGGCACGCGCATTCGATGCAGGGAACTGTTGAGTGGGGACTGTAGCTCCCTTCTGGTGTATGCTTCCCTTGTTGGAGCAGCTGCGGTGAGTCGGAAGACGGTGTGTCTGAAGATGCAGATAACGCATAATGTTAAGAACGACATATCTCTTTGATCTGAAGAAATACACTAAGAGATCAACAGCAAGGTACGAGAGTGGTCACACGTCTGTTGACTGAAGACTAAATTGGGGTCACACGATTTTATTTTATTTTGGTACTGTCCGATCTACGCCGGATGGCTTGATGGCCGTCTTGTGCCTCCCGGCTGACACTGTTTGGAATCTTCCCCGAAGAGCCAGCGACCAACGGCAGAGCAGCCTGCCTCCGCCGTCCGTGGCCCCGGCCAAAACCCCGCTCCCCGCCCCACCGCACTGCCGTGGTTGCGCCGCCCCCAGGCCAATCCACAAAGACTCCCCGTCATCCAGATCCGGCGGCGGCAGTACCTTCAACCCACGCAACTCTAAAAGATAGCCATCTAAGCACTGCTTCCGCGGCGAACTTGCGGCCCTGCACCCTTACGTTAGGCACCAGCCAACCGACAGCCTAGGAGCTCCGCCGCCTCGAGGGGTGCTGCTTCCCATTGGGAATCGATTGGCCCAGAATAAAAATTCAGACAACTGATGCCTAAATAAAGTGATTTGAGATGAGGGTGCGACCTATCTGGCGGCATGGTGAAGTAGGCAGGTCCAGCTGCCGAGTCGGTGGGGTCGGCGCGGTTGCGGTGGCGACCGGCGGCAGGGAAAGAGCGATGTCGCGACGGTCGACGGCTATGCGGAAGCAGCGCCAGGACTCTGGACGGATCCGAAGTTGGAGCCGCTCCGGCGCCGTGAACAACGACGGGGGTGAGTCGGCTCCAGTACGGTTCACGCGGCCATCGTCGAGGCAGCAGCAGCAGCACGGAGTAAGAGGCACATGGCCCAGTGCACGACGGCAATTGGACAGCGTCTCTGGCATTAGGGAGGAGGGCGGCTGTGAAATTGGTGCGGTGGGGGCGTCATGGAGGTGGGGCTGAGGTTTCGCGGCTCGGGAGAAGGGAGCTTCCCGGGGAGAAGGTGATTTGGCGCCCACGAGGTATGAATGGGGGCGGGCGGGGGGGGGGGGATTGGGAGGGGAGTGGAACCATGTCTTACGGACGCATTTGTCTGAAATGTGAGGGGGAGTTACAGTTCTACCCTTGCCTATAGGCTTCTCGGCTTGGGTCTGTGTACTGAGGGTCGGGGATAGTAGAGTAACTTTGCTTCTCCCCAAATAGTGGGCGGGAGCGATTTCGGGCGAGGAGGGCGTGTTTTGAACTATAGTGGGCGCGAGCGATTTCGGGCGAGGAGAGCGTGTTTTGAAATAGTGGGCGCGAGCTATTTCGGGCGAGGAGAGCGTGTTTTGCCGACCATGGTTTATGAATTATTCGGCACATGTCATTTCGGCCGAGGAGAAGGCGCGCTTGGATGAAGTTACGAACCTACCCTTGATGTACAACGGGCCAATTGATGCGTGTCCCACATAGGACGGTAATTTCGCGTCTCCCATTTATTTGCTCGGGCGAATTCCACCGAGCAGAGAGGATGTTTAATGGTTCGTTCAAATTTTGGGAGAACGAGCATCCACGTCTACCTTACCAAGTCGATTCGAATCAAATTTTGAAATATTAGCTTGCCACTTCTTTTTTAGATGGAGAGATGATGCTCGGGAGTAATGTGTTTTTACATGCTCGTTGCTAGCGATTTACTATATGACAAATAGTTGACCCACTCAAAAACGCGAATCAAACCCAAAATGAAATATCTCGATTCAATGAACTAGCTCGTTCAGTAGGTCAAAATAGTGAACTAAATCCAAAATTGAACACCTCAATCGAGTAGCATGTTGTACAGTATTATAGTACTCCATGAACATGTTGAAAGTCAAATTAATGAACTTGTTTGATATACGCATATATCCGTTCATGTGTGGATTGCAGACAACATGTTCTCCAATTTAAATATTTGAATGCAAGTTTATATCAAAACATGGTTTATATCAGTCTTTGATGCATAAAACGCGACATCCCCCTCTCCCGGACTCCTGCTCTCTCTCTCTCTCTCACTCTCTCGCTGACTATCTTCAATTCTGTCGCACGCATCCGACACAAAAACCTTGTTGGTCCCTCTCCCTTTCTCTCCATCTCTCTCTCTCTCTCCCTCTCTCTCTCTCTCTTTGTGTGTGTGTGTGTGGGGGGGGGGGGTCTTTCTAGTTCGCATTCATATATACACCATCTATAGGTCTCTCTCGCACACTATGTATGATACTCTATCTAGTCCAAGCTAGATATCTTGGGTGCACTCATCGTACGCACACAAATTCCTTGGCTCTTTGCCCGTAACTCTCTCACGCACCACTATGTCGTCTCGGAGCTCTTCCCCCCTCTCTCAAACTCTCCATCCACCTGGGTCACACATACACATGCATATCTCACTCGCACTCGATAGGCCCATCTAAAACTCTATCTCTCTCCCTCGTTCTCTCTCCATCTCACACGCACACACACACACACAATCTCATGCCCAGCTAGCCAAGTATGATGGTCTCTCACTCAATTGTAGGCACACGCAGTCCCCCCTATATGTATATGACTAGCTAATCTTAGTCTCCATCACAAACATGTGCATGGTCTATCTCGATTTCTCTCGGGGCATCTTTCTATCGCGCACGCACTCCCTCGATCTCCCACCCATATAGTCCCCTCACGATCTCGAGGGGATCTCTCTATCACAAACACACCCTCTCTCCCTCCCCATGCGTCCATGCCATCCATGTGTCCCTCTCGACCTTTTTTCCTTGTTGGCCAGACCTCTATTGGACATGTGCTACAGGGGTGTCTCTCTCTGTTGCAAACAATCACACACTAGCTATCTTCGTGTATCTCCTCGCCTCGCTTTTCCATCTCGGAGATGCATGCGTGATATGTTCGCATAAGAAACGAAAAAACACACACTCTCTCTAATTTATCGTTTGTTGTCACTTTCTCTTTCACACACATACTCTTTTTGCACACTTACTCATTCTCCTTCACACGCACTTGATCTGTCTCGACTGAGGCACTCTCCTCCGTCCATAGCATATAGATTTATTGAAAAGTCAAACATCACAAAGTTTGACCATGTACGTGGAGAAAAAGAATTACATCTAGTACGGCAAACATATACCATTAGATTCACCATGAGATGTAGTTTTGTATGATGTATCTTTGGTATTGTAGATATAAATAACATTTGCGTAAACCTGATCAAAGTTTCCAAAGTTTGACTTCTAAAAATTTACATGCACTGCATTATCGAGCGGATGGAATATCTCTTTCCCCCTCTCAGCTATCTGACGCACCACTCAGCCTTATCGGGGCTCCTCAATCTCTCTCAAACTTTATTGGTCAGTTTGGTTCGTGACCTGACCCTCATGCCTTGATGGCCGGTACTGCCTGGTGTGGACGTGAGATGTAAAATATTTCTGCCTGGCCAGGCTTGTGTGGTGCTGAAGTGTTTGGTTCATGCCTGGGCCAGGCAAAGCATCAACGTCCCATCAATCAATCCATGCATCAATTATTTAATGCTAATATCCATCCATGTTGCTGTTAGCCTCGTGGCCGCACGACCAGGCACGGCCAGGCGTTCGAAATCGGTCGCTTGGGCCAGGCTACTTGCAGTGTCTGGAGTTCAGCCAGGCTAATTAAAGTGCAAGGGAACCCAGCCCAGGCGGGCTTTATTTTTCACAGGGTAGCAACCAAACAAGTGTGCATGAAATCCAGCCACAACCCCAGGCCACGCAAAAGATGCTCACGACGCAAGCCAAACTGGCCTTATATCTCCCTGGTTCACACATACACATGTCTCGCTCGCGCTATACATATAGACCCATCCAACACTCTCCGCCCTTGTTATCTCTCCATGTGACACGCACCCCCCTAAGTACCATAATCCCTCACTCCATCATAGGCTCTGTTTGGATCCATGGGTTAGAGTTAGTTTGGATTAGTTTGGAGTCAACTAACCCAAAAAGATCCAAACAAGAGGGTTAGTTTAGGTTAGATGCATCTAACCCATCCAAAAAAACTAACCCATCCAAGAGGTGCTTATTTGGGTTAGTTCTTCTCGGGACCACTAATAAACACTTTTTTCTCTCGCTCTCTCCGCAGCAAATCCCTCCCCACTTCCTTGAAGCTTCTCGTCCTCTCCCTCCCTCCCTCTCGCACCGCCCGTGAAGGTGCCTCGCCGTATCCGCGCTCCATCTAACCCTGTCATCCAAACACCTCTTTACTTGGAGTTAGTTCAGGGTTAGTTCAGGGTATGAATCTAACTCTAACCTCTAACTGAGTTAGAGTATCCAAACAGGGCCATAGGCGCAAGCAGTCCCCCCCTCCTAAGTATGATTATCTCTTACTAGCCATCACGAACACACGTATTGTCTCCTTCCATCCATACGTCTATCTCGATATCTCTCGGGGCATTTTTTATCGCGCACACACCTTGTCACTCGATCTCCCACCCATGTAGTCCCATCACGATCTCCACTATGTCTTGAGCTTGCGTTGGTTTTCCCCGAAGAGGAAGAGATGATGCAGCTGAGTAGCGTAAGTATTTCCCTTAGTTTTTGAGAACCAAGGTATCAATCCAGTAGAAGGCCACGCTCAAGTCCCTCGTACCTACACAAAGCAAATAACTCCTCGCAACCAACGCGAATAGGGGTTGTCAATCCCTTCACGGTCACTTACGAGAGTGAGATCTGATAGAGATAATAAATAATATTTTTGGTATTTTTGGTATAAAGATGCAAAGTAAAATAAAAGGCAAAGTAAAGAGCAAAGTAATAATAAAATCGTAGGAAGATTAATATGATGAAAATAGACCCGGGGGCCATAGGTTTCACTAGTGGCTTCTCTCAAGAGCATAAGTATTCTACAGTGGGTGAACAAATTAATGTTGAGCAATTGACAGAATTGAGCATAGTTATGAGGATATCTAGGTATGATAGTGTATATAGGCATGCATCTAGAGTATTAAGTAAAAAATAGAGTAACGCCTTAAGCAAGATGACATGATGTAGAGGAATAAATTCATGCAATATGATAAATACCCCATCTTGTTATCCTCGATGGCAACAATACAATACGTGCCTTGCAACCCTTTCTGTCACTGGGTAAGGACACCGCAAGATTGAACCCAAAGCTAAACACTTCTCCCATTGCAAGAACTACCAATCTAGTTGGCCAAACCAAACGGATAATTTGAAGAGACTTGTAAAGATAACTCAATCATACATAAAAGAATTCAGAGAAGATTCAAATATTGTTCATAGATAAACTTGATCATAAACCCACAATTCATCGGTCTCAACAAACACACCACAAACAGAAGATTACATCGAATAGATCTCCACGAGAGAGGGGGAGAACATTGTATTGAGATCCAAAAAGAGAGAAGAAGCCATCTAGCTACTAGCTATGGACCCGAAGGTCTGAAGTAAACTACTCACACTTCATCAAAGGGGCTATGGTTATGATGTAGAAGCCCTCCATGGTGGAATCCCCTTCCGACGGAGCTCCGGAACAGGCCCCAAGATGGGATCTCGTGGATACAGAAAGTTGCGGCGGTGGAATTAGGTTTTTGGCTCATGTTCTGATCTATCGGGGGTACGTAGGTATATATAGGAGGAAGGAGTACGTCGGTGGAGCAACAGGGGGCCCACGAGGCAGGGGGGCACACCTGGGGGGGGGAGGGCGCGGCCCCCACCCTCGTGACTACCTCTGTTGTTCCTTGGACGAGGGTCCAAGTCTCCTGGATCACGTTCAGTGAGAAAATCACGTTCCCGAAGGTTTTATTCCGTTTGGACTCCGTTTGATATTCCGTTTCTTCGAAACACCGAAATAGGCAAAAAACTGCAATTCTGGGCTAGGCCTCAGTTATTAGGTTAGTCCCAAAAATAATATAAAAGTGGAAAATAAAGCCCAATGTGGACCAAAACAGTATATAATATAGCATGGAGCAACCAAAATTATAGATACGTTGGAGACGTATCAAGCATCCCCAAGCTTAATTCCTGCTCGTCCTCGAGTAGGTAAATGATAAAAAAGAATTTTTGATGCTGAGTGCTACTTGGCATAATTTCAATGTAACTCTTCTTAATTGTGATATGAATATTCAGGTCCGAAAGATTCAAGACAAAAGTTCATATTGACATAAAAATAATAATACTTCAAGCATACTAACTAAGCAATTATGTCCTCTCAAAATAACATAGCCAAAGAAAATTTTTCCCTACAAAATCATATAGTCTGGCTATGCTCCATCTTCCCCACACAAAGTATTTAAATCATGCACAACCCCGATGACAAGCCAAGAAATTGTTTCATACTTTTAATATTCTCAAAACTCTTTCAATCTTCATGCAATACATGAGCGTGTGCCATGGATATAGCACTATATGTGGAATAGAATGGTGGTTGTGGAGAGGACAAAAAGAGGGGAAGATAGTCTCACATCAACTAGGTGTATCAACGGGCTATGGAGATGCCCATTGATAGATATCAATGTGAGTGAGTAGGGATTGCCATGCAACGGATGCACTAGAGCTATAAGTGTATGAATGCTCAACAAAAGAAACTAAGTGGGTGTGCATCCAACTTGCTTTGTCACGAAGACCTAGGGCAATTTGAGGAAGCCCATCATTAGAATATACAAGCCAAGTTCTATAATGAAAAATTCCCACTAGTATATGAAAATGACAAAACAAGAGACTCTCTATTATGAAGATCATGGTGCTACTTTGAAGCACAAGTGTGGTAAAAGGATAGTAACATTGTCCCTTCTCTCTTTTTCTCTCATTTTTTTATTTGGGCCTTTTCTCTTTTTTTTATGGCCTCTTTTTTTTTCGTCCGGAGTCTCATCCCGACTTGTGGGGGCATCATAGTCTCCATCATCCTTTCCTCACTGGGACAATGCTCTAATAATGATGATCATCACACTTTTATTTACTTACAACTCAACAATTACAACTTGATACTTAGAACAAAATATGACTCTATGTGTATGCCTCCGGCGGTGTACCGGGATATGCAATGATTCATGAGCAAGCCGGTACACCGCCGGAGGCATACACATAGAGTCATATTTTGTTCTAAATATCGAGTTGTAATTGTTGAGTTGTAAGTAAATAAAAGTGTGATGATCATCATTATTAGAGCATTGTCCCAGTGAGGAAAGGATGATGGAGACTATGATTCCTCCACAAGTCGGGATGAGACTCCGAACGAAAAGTAAAAAAAAAAAGAGGCCATAAAAAAAGAGAAAAGGCCCAAATAAAAAAATGAGAGAAAAAGAGAGAAGGGACAATGTTACTATCCTTTTACCACACTTGTGCTTCAAAGTAGCACCATGATCTTCATAATAGAGAGTCTCTTGTTTTGTCATTTTCATATACTAGTGGGAATTTTTCATTATAGAACTTGGCTTGTATATTCCAATGATGGGCTTCCTCAAATTGCCCTAGGTCTTCGTGAGCAAGCAAGTTGGATGCACACCCACTTAGTTTCTTTTGTTGAGCTTTCATACACTTATAGCTCTAGTGCATCCTTTGCATGGCAATCCCTACTCACTCACATTGATATCTATCAATGGGCATCTCCATAGCCCGCTGATACGCCTAGTTGATGTGAGACTATCTTCCCCTCTTTTTGTCCTCTCCACAACCACCATTCTATTCCACATATAGTGTTATATCCATGGCTCACGCTCATTTATTGCGTGAAGATTGAAAGAGTTTTGAGAATATTAAAAGTATGAAACAATTTCTTGGCTTGTCATCGGGGTTGTGCATGATTTAAATACTCTGTGTGGGGAAGATGGAGCATAGCCAGACTATATGATTTTGTAGGGAAAAACTTTCTTTGGCTATGTTATTTTGAGAGGACATAATTGCTTAGTTAGTATGCTTGAAGTATTATTATTTTTATGTCAATATGAACTTTTGTCTTGAATCTTTCGGATCTGAATATTCATATCACAATTAAGAAGAGTTACATTGAAATTATGCCAAGTAGCACTCCGCATCAATTTTTTTTATCATTTACCTACTCGAGGACGAGCAGGAATTAAGCTTGGGGATGCTTGATACGTCTCCAACGTATCTATAATTTTTGATTGCTCCATGCTATACTATCTACTGTTTTGGACCATATTGGGCTTTATTTTCCACCTTTATATTATTTTTGGGACTATCTATTAACCGGAGGCCCAGCCCAGAATTGCTGTTTTTTGCCTATTTCAGTGTTTCGAAGAAACGGAATATCAAACAGAGTCCAAACGGAATAAAACCTTCGGGAACGTGATTTTCTCACCGAACGTGATCCAGGAGACTTGGACCCTCGTCCAAGGAACAACAGAGGCGGTCACGAGGGTGGGGGGCGCACCATGGATATAGCACTATATGTGGAATAAAATGGTGGTTGTGGAGAGGACAAAAAGAGGGGAAGATAGTCTCACATCAACTAGGCATATCAGCGGGCTATGGAGATGCCCATTGATAGATATCAATGTGAGTGAGTAGGGATTGCCATGCAAAGGATGCACTAGAGCTATAAGTGTATGAAAGCTCAACAAAAGAAACTAAGTGGGTGTGCATCCAACTTGCTTGCTCACGAAGACCTAGGGCAATTTGAGGAAGCCCATCATTGGAATATACAAGCCAAGTTCTATAATGAAAAATTCCCACTAGTATATGAAAATGACAAAACAAGAGACTCTCTATTATGAAGATCATGGTGCTACTTTGAAGCACAAGTGTGATAAAAGGATAGTAACATTGTCCCTTCTCTCTTTTTCTCTCATTTTTTTTATTTGGGCCTTTTCTCTTTTTTTATGGCCTCTTTTTTTTTACTTTTCGTCCGGAGTCTCATCCCGACTTGTGGAGGAATCATAGTCTCCATCATCCTTTCCTCATTGGGACAATGCTCTAATAATGATGATCATCACACTTTTATTTACTTACAACTCAACAATTACAACTCGATACTTAGAACAAAATATGACTCTATGTGTATGCCTCCGGCGGTGTATAGGGATATGCAATGATTCATGAGTGACATGTATGAAAGAATTATGAACGGTGGCCTTGCCACAAATACGATGTCAACAACATGATCATTCTAAGCAATATGACAATGACGGAGCATGTCATAATAAACGGAACGGTGGAAAGTTGCATGGCAATATATCTCGGAATGGCTATGGAAATGCCATAATAGGTTGGTATGGTGGCTGTTTTAAAGAAGGTATATGGTGGGTGTATGATACCGGCGAAAAGTGCATGATATTAGAGAGGCTAGCAATGGTGGAAGGGTGGAAGAGTGCGTATGATCCATGGACTCAACATTAGTCATAAAGAACTCATATACTTATTGCAAAAATCTACAAGTTTATCAAAGCAAAGTACTATGCGCATGCTCCTAGGGGGATAGATTGGTAGGAAAATACCATCGCTCGTCCCCGACCGCCACTCATAAGGAAGACAATCAATAAATAAATCATGCTCCGACTTCATCACATAACGGTTCACCATACGTGCATGCTACGGGAATCACAAACCTTAACACAAGTATTTTTCAATTTTCACAACTACTCAACTAGCATGACTCTAATATTACTACCTCCATATCTCAAAACAATTATCAAGCATCAAACTTTTCTTAGTATTCAATTCACTTCCTATGATATTTTTACAAATCTTGAATACCAAGCATATTATTATTTTTAGTAAATTACCATGCTATTTAAGACTCTCAAAATAATCTAAGTGAGGCATGAGAGATCAAAGGTTTCTTTAAAACAAATCCACCACCGTTCTCTAAAAGATATAAGTGAAGCACATAGAGTAAAACTATCACGCTCAAAAGATATAAATGAAGCACATAGAGTATTCTAACAAATTCCAATTCATGTATGGCTCTCTCCAAAGGTGTGTACAGCAAGGATGATGGTGGTAAACTAAAAAGCAAAGACGCAAATAATACAAGACGCTCCAAGCAAAACACATATCATGTGGTGAATAAAAATATAGCTCCAAGTAAAGTTACTGATGGAAGTGGACGAAAGAGGGGATGCCTTCCGGGGCATCCCCAAGCTTTGACTTTTTGGTGTCCTTGGATTATCTTGGGGGTTCCATGGGCATCCCCAAGCTTAGGCTCTTGCCACTCCTTGTTCCATAATCCATCAAAAGAATTTCACCCAAAACTGGAAAACTTCACAACACAAAACTCAACAGAAATCTCGTGAGCTCCGTTAGCGAAAGAAAACAAAAGACCACTTCAAGGTACTGTAGTGAACTCATTCTTTATTTATATTGGTGTTAAACCTACTGTATTCCAACTTCTCTATGGATTATAAACTATTTTACTAGCCATAGATTCATCAAAATAAGCAAACAACACACGGAAAACAGAATCTTTCAAAAACAGAACAGTCTGTAGTAATCTGTAACTAACGCAAACTTCTGGAACTCCAAAACATCAGCCAAAATAGGACGACCTAGGAAATTTGTTTATTGATCAGCAGCAATTGGAATCACTATTTTATCACGTTCTGGTGATTTTTAACAATTGTTTTCGTAAGCAGCAAGTTTCTGGAAATTACAGCAAGATCAAATAACTATCATCCAAGAAGATCCTATAGGTTTAACTTGGCACAAACACTAATTAAAACATAAAAACACATCTAAATAGAAGGTAGATGATAAGTTTATTACTAAACAGAAACAAAAACAAAAATCACAAAGAAAATTGGGTTTCCTCCCAACAAGTGCTATCGTTTAACGCCCCTAGCTAGGCATAAAAGCAAGAATAGATCTAGGAATTGCCATCTTTGGTAGGCAATTCTTCGATAAGGCAACTACATTCCTTAGAGATTTCTTTCTTTCTGGTAATTATCAAACTTTTAGGCACAAGATCGGAAAATTCATTTGTAGCAAAAGGTTCCTTAATGATAGCAAAAAGATTGGGGTGAATACTTATAGATTTAAGATCCGCAGTTTCCTTACTAGATGATTCACCCTTATTCTTAGGAACATGCATAAGCTTGGCAAATTTAGTAGGAGGACTTGGAGTACTCTTTACGGATGAAAAAGCGGTTCCCAGATTGGTAATGACACCCTCAAGTTTATCAATCCTAGTGGAGTCTAGATTTATTTTCTCATCAACTATGGGTTCCTTTTCCTTCATATTTTTCAAAGTCATTCCTACCTTAGATCCATATTGGGTAATTTGATTGTGGATCTTTTTATCTAGATTTTCCATTAATTCAATGGTAGCAACTTTATTTTCAATAATTTCAAGTCTTTGCATTACATGCTCCAAAGTTAACATAGTTCCATTAACCAAAAGAGGTGGTGAGCCAAATAAATCTATCATAGCATTATAAGAATCAAAAGTATGGCTACCCAAGAAGTTCCCTCCGGTAATGGTATCAAGGATATATCTATACCAAGGATTGGCACCTACATAAAAATTGCGAAGAAGAACTGAAGTAGATTGCTTCCTGGTAGATCTATTTTGAGCATTGCAAATTCTATACCAAGCATCTTTCAAATTTTCTCCCTCACTTTGTTTAAAATTTAGGACTTCGTTCTCGGGAGATAACAGAGAAGATATAAAACTAGTCATAATGACAAGCAAGCGAGAAAAAAGGCAAATGGAAACAGAGGAGGAGATTGGGAAAGAGAGGCGAATAAAACGGCAAGGGTGGAGTGGGGGAGAGGAAAACGAGAGGCAAATGGCAAATAATGTAATGCGAGAGATAAGGGATTGTGATGGGTACTTGGTATGTTGACTTTTGCGCAGACTCCCCGGCAACGGCGCCAAAAATCCTTCTTGCTACGTCTTGAGCTTGCGTTGGTTTTCCCCGAAGAGGAAGGGATGATGCAGCAGAGTAGCGTAAGTATTTCCCTCAGTTTTTGTGAACCAAGGTATCAATCCAGTAGGAGGCCACGCTCAAGTCCCTCGTACCTACACAAAGCAAATAACTCCTCGCAACCAACGCGAATAGGGGTTGTCAATCCCTTCACGGTCACTTATGAGAGTGACATCTGATAGAGATAATAAATAATATTTTTGGTATTTTTGGTATAAAGATGCAAAGTAAAATAAAAGGCGAAGTAAAGAGCAAAGTAATAATAAAAGCATAGGAAGATTAATATGATGAAAATAGACCCCGGGGCCATAGGTTTCACTAGTGGCTTCTCTCAAGAGCATAAGTATTCTACGGTGGGTGAACAAATTACTGTTGAGCAATTGACAGAATTGAGCATAGTTATGAGGATATCTAGGTACGATAGTGTATATATGCATCACGTCCGAGACAAGTAGACCGACTCCTGCCTGCATCTACTACTATTACTCCACTCATCGACCGCTATCCAGCATGCATCTAGAGTATTAAGAAAAAAATAGAGTAACGCCTTAAGCAAGATGACATGATGTAGAGGAATAAATTCATGCAATATGATAAATACCCCATCTTGTTATCCTCGATGGCAACAATACAATACGTGCCTTGCAACCCTTTCTGTCACTGGGTAAGGACACCGCAAGATTGAACCCAAAGCTAAACACTTCTCCCATTGCAAGAACTACCAATCTAGTTGGCCAAACCAAACGGATAATTCGAAGAGACTTGTAAAGATAACTCAATCATACATAAAAGAATTCAGAGAAGATTCAAATATTGTTCATAGATAAACTTGATCATAAACCCACAATTCATCGGTCTCAACAAACACACCGCAAAAAGAAGATTACATCGAATAGATCTCCACGAGAGAGGGGGAGAACATTGTATTGAGATCCAAAAAGAGAGAAGAAGCCATCTAGCTACTAGCTATGGACCCGAAGGTCTGAAGTAAACTACTCACACTTCATCGGAGGGGCTATGGTGATGATGTAGAAGCCCTCCATGGTGGAATCCCCTTCCGGCGGAGCTCCGAAGTAGGCCCCAAGATGGGATCTCGTGGATATAGAAAGTTGCAACGGTGGAATTAGGTTTTTGGCTCCTGTTCTGATCTATCGGGGGTACGTAGGTATATATATAGGAGGAAGGAGTACGTCGGTGGAGCAACAGGGGGCCCATGAGGCAGGGGGCGCGCCTGGGGGGGGGGGGTGGAGGGCGCGCCCCCACCCTCGTGACCGCCTCTGTTGTTCCTTGGACGAGGGTCCAAGTCTCCTGGATCATGTTCGGTGAGAAAATCACGTTGAGAAAATCACGTTCCCGAAGGTTTTATTCCGTTTGGACTCCGTTTGATATTCTGTTTCTTCGAAACACTGAAATAGGCAAAAAACAGCAATTCTGGGCTGGGCCTCCGGTTAATAGGTTAGTCCCAAAAATAATATAAAAGTGGAAAATAAAGCCCAATATGGTCCAAAACAATAGATAATATAGCATGGAGCAATCAAAAATTATAGATACGTTGGAGACGTATCAATCTCCAGGGGATCTCTCTATGACAAACATACACTCTCTCCTCCCCATGTCTGCATTTTCTCCGTACGTCTCTCTCGACCTCTCTCCCTTGTTTGTCAGACCCCTCTTGGCCACGTGCTAGGGGTCTTCCTCTCTCGGTTCCAAACAACCACACACTATCTCCTCACCTTGCCTCTGTTGTCGAAGATGCATGTGTGATATGTTTGCATAAGACACGCACGCTTTTTCTCTACTTTTATCGTGTGTTGTCCATGTCTCTTTCACACACGCACACACACTTTTTCACTCTCTCTCTCTCTCTCTCTCGTTAGGGACTCTGTCACGTCCATAAGCATATGGATGTTTTGAAAAGTCAAACCGCAGAGAAGTTTGACTAGGTATATGTGGAGAAAAACATTTACATCTGGAATGATCATTAGATTCATCACAACATGTACTTACTTCATACTATCATTTATATTTGGTATTGTAGATATAAGTAATTTCTTTATAAACTTGGTCAAAGTTTCAAAAGTTTGACTTAAAAAAATGTTGTAACTACATTATCGAATGGAGGGAGTAGCTCTTTCTTTCTCTCTCTCTGCTATCTCTCACGGGCCTCCCCTCTCACTCGAACTCTCTATACCGACGGATTATACGCTCACTGTGTCAGCGTATAGCTCTGTATATTGTTTAGTTGACCGGTCAACCAATCCACATGCTGCCTTGTCAGCTCGTGTTTTGTATCTTGGTGTGCTGGCCCATGTGGCAGTGGGTGAAAATAAGTAAACTAGAGGCCCATCTGACACGCGGTGAAGTAAACAAAGTTGAAACCACTCGGGGTAGCACCCCGCACGCTAGTAAATTGAGGGCGCATTGAGGACAAACTTCTTGCGCGCGAAGGACGCACTCGCGCATAATTCACCACTGCGCGGCGGCATGCACAGAAGGACGCACTCGCGCACACCCAGCACACAACACACACCAGCACACGTGTACACCAGCGTCGCTGCCGGTTGAGATGGACAGCGAGGCAGCCAACAAGCGGAGACGGCTCGAGCCAAAACCGCATCCGGCGAGCCTGGACTTCATCAGCAGCCTCCCCGATGACATGCTGCTCGTTATCATCGGCCTCCTCCCCACCAAATCTGCCGTGCGGACCGCCCTGCTCTCCCGGCGGTGGCGCTCCCTCAGGCGCTGCGCCCCCCTCAACCTCACCGTCTACAGCTGCCTCTGCGACAGGGATTGCAAACGCATGGCCGTAGTCTCCAAGATCCTTTCATCGCACCCTGGGCCAGCCAGACGCCTTGACATCCGCTTGTTCAGTACTAACTGCAAGGTCCAACCCAAGTTCGATGAGTGGTTCTTATCCCCCGCCCTAGATCAGCTCGAGGAGCTCAGCTTTGAAGCTAGACGATGTCGCTCTCTGCCGCCGTCCGCACTCTTCCTCACGCCAACGCTGCGCCGTGCCAGCTTCAGCTCCTGCTATCTTCCCTGGATTAATGTCGCGCCCGCCCTTCTTCTCCCTCAACTCAAGCAACTCGACCTCTTCGACGTTGTCATCTCGAAGAAGGCTATGGAGCACCTGCTCCGCAGCTGTACTGCGCTCGAGTACCTTCGTCTTGAGCAGATCCACGGGTTCATTAGCCTCCACATCGCCTCGACGAATCTCCGATGGATTTATGTGTCTTGCTGGCCCCGCAACAAGACATCAATTGGGAAGAGATCACTCCAGCTGTTCCACGTTATGGTCATTGAGAATGCGCCTTTCCTTGAGAGATTGCTTGTATCGGATCTAGAAGGTCCAACAAAAATCAGGGTCATTGACGCGCCGAAATTGACAGCGTTGGTGTACTCGTCTGCCAAATTCTCCGAACTCTTTATTGGATCCGTAATCGTTCAGGTACAACACTCATCTTCTTCTCCGTCTTCTTGAAATTCACATTTTAAATTTCTTCTTGATGTATTTACGACCGTCTTCCAGAAAATGATTCCCACAAGCTTGACCCAGTCCATGCGCACAGTGAAGATCTTAGCACTAAAATCTATCGGCCCCAATCTGGATCAAGTTGTTGGATTCCTTACATGCTTTCCGTGCACGGAGAAGCTACTCATCGAGGTGAAACTTCTTTCCTATAAGTAAACGGTAATCACAACGTAGCTCAATTTTTTCGTAATTTCCCAAATTACGATGACAAGTGTAGTGTTCAAAACTGCATCTACGCACTGCACCGAAAGAAATGTATTTAGTATTTTTTCTCACGTGATCACCTGCATTGTTTTTATGCTGTACTACTATAGTAGCCTAGGCTAGTCATAGTGGAAAGTAACTTAGACTACTCCAATAACTCTATGGTTACCCTAAGAGCAAGTACTACCTCCGTCCTGGTTTACTCTTCCAATTTTGTAGTATCAAAATTTGACCATAGATTTAACTGACAAAATGTTAATGCATGTCACTAAGAACTATATCGTTGGATTCGTATTTGAACATAATTTCAAATGGTGTAATTTTTAGTGACATGCATTGGCATTTTCTTAGGTAAATCTATGGTCAAAATTTTATACTAAATACGAGGTAGTATTCCCTCCGTCCCAAAATTCTTGTCTTACATTTGTTTAGATACGGATGTATCTAACACTAAAATGTAACTAGATACATCCGTATTTAGACAAATTTAAGACAAGAATTTTGGGACGGAGGGAGTACAAAAGTGGGCTATGTAGGCCAAAACATGTGCCAAATTCACTTGTGATGCATTTGGCATCGATGCCCCTCCATTGCTCACCTGGTGCCCCAATCTGGATCACCTACTTTGCTCCGGTGCCAAATTAACTCACGCAATGAAAAAACACTGCGTGGGAGAGAGAGAGGACTGAGGCAATAAAAAACACTTGTTTGGGAGAGTGAGAGGCTGGTGTAGTTGGTTTGATTGATTTGTTTATACATGTGGGTCTGTGTGCACAGCGGTGCCAACTCTCTCACATCGCGAGAGCGGTGCCAAAATCTTTTGATTTGACATCGATGCGTATTATGTGGCATACTTTTGCGAAATATGGCATCGGCCACATAGTGGAAGGCAACAAATGCCCAAGCTCTTCACGTGCTCCTAGTTAAATGAGAGGAAACAGAAAGAGAGAGAGAGAGAGAGAGAGAGAGAGAGAGTGAAAAAATATCACTAGCCAGCCAACCCTATCGTATGAGCGAATGATATTGGTACCTCTTGATGACACGGCAATCTTATGCAGCCAGCTGCTCTAATATGTTCTCTTCTTTTGCAGATAAAAAAGACCCGAAAGTGAAAAATGTGCTGCACTATAACAATCTCATCGAATGCCTTGATCTCCATCTTACAGAAATTGATTTGATCGACTACCGAGGCAGCACATCTGAGATTAAATTGGCCAGGTTCTTTGTTCTGGAGGCAAGTGTGCTCAAGGTAATGAGGTTTGGCGTTCTCTGGCGCAACAATGAATGGCGTGCTGATCACCGCAAGCGTCTAAGCCTAAATGACAAAGTCTCCGCAGAAGCTGAATTTGTTTTTGAAACATCAAGTGGCCAGAGACTCGAAAACTTATTTGCCCATTAGTGACTTGTCAGGGCGGTGGATTTTAGTTTGTACGATAATGCTGCATCCACCTAAAGTAACGAAAGTTCTTACGTAAACTTCCTAGTAATTCCCTCTTCCTAGGTGCAGCATTACTCCTAACATTTGTAATATCAGTTTGAAACTTGTAATATTGCCGTGTCCTATTCCTGCGTTTTCAAAATCCTGCGAATCAAACAGGTCCTGAGTTGGTGATGATGTTGTGCCTCCCATCTTTCACCAATAGCCGTCGGATCTAGATCTGACGCATACAAACCAAGCTTCTCCATTTTTGCAAAAAGATGCCCGCACTTGTTCCCTATTTACAAACAACTCCTTGTCTCTCACAATCAGCCTTATCTCCTCCCCACCACATCTAGAAGGCCGTGGAAAAATCTGGCGCGATGGCCGCTGCCGGAGCCGTCCACCCCCAATCTTGGTGTTCCGTGCAATGCACGGGCATCTACGCACGGGAAATTATGTCGAACAGGGCTAGTTGTAAGCAGGCTAGCTCTACAGCCATGATGATAGTGACTGCAGACGGTGAGGCTGACTATGGTATGCCGAACACGGCGCCTATACTCAGGTGTCATCTCCGGCGCAGGGTCTTGTCACTTCACTGTGAGGAGCAGCACGTAATAATTTGACCAACGGGTAGTACAGTGCTAGTACTCCTACTACTACATTGGTAGTACTACTACTAGTACTAGTAGCACCACCGTCTGGATTTAGGAGTACTACCACGTCCATCTGGATTTTAGTATTTGACTAGCAATATCTAGTAATGCATGTCACAAAAAATGTACTACTCCCTCTGTAAATAAATACATGGTGTTTTATTCCTATCGGCGAGAGAACTTAATGTTTTTTTGCTAACTAGAGTACTAATAGGATTACATGCAATGAACTAAACACTGCATGTCATGTTTGGTAGTCTCAAGTCATTGAAAGCATGCACGGCCCACATCTCTCATTGGTTGATATGTCACGAAATAAGAAACAAGGAGGGAGTTAATGCACCGTGCCTAAGTGTTTTGGGATTATTTGGTTTTCGTAATGTGACTTACACAACATTTTTGTTTACATGCATTAACATTTTATTAGTTAAATCAAAGGTCAAAACTTGGCGCAAAATGCAAAGGGGACCAATAAACCAGTAAACATCAAACTTCTCTCGTTTGGCCCCAACTAGAGGTCCGGTGAGATGACTATACTGCACCGGCACGGAGGGGGACGCAGCTTCATTGACTTACGGCAACTGCCTTTGGGTGAATGACACGTGGGCCCAGGGGGTGGCTGGCCCACCTATCATACAGCCAAAGGCAGGTGCAGTAGAGGGCCGAGGAGTAGTACGAAATCCTACGCACCTACGCACGCTAACCAAGGGCAAGAGTGATCACTCGAATCGCAAGATCAGTTGACTAGAAGCTAAGCTAGACCCATGGAGGCGATGAGCGCGAGCATCAGCCGGCTGTGCCAGATGGTCCACGACGCCGGCCTGCGGCCCGGCAACGAGGAACGTCTCCAGGTAGTATTGCTTGAGGCCGCCAGGGCGAGGGGCCGCTTGGACGATAGCTTCGTCTCCTTGTTCGACGAGGTCCTCGTCGGTTTCCTCGACAAGTTCACCATCGTCAAGAAGCTCGCGGACGACTTTGACGTAAGCCTCCAGCCGACGCGCCCAGGCTCTGCGATGCCCGCCACCCTCAATGGCCTCTATGGTGACAACCTCTTCGACGCACTGGTGGCCCTGCGACTGCCCGCCGTCGCGCCGGAGAATGTCCACCTCGAGGTCGCGCTCGCCGCGTAGCGCCTGGCGCAGCAAGACACCATCGACATAATCACCCACGTCTACGCGCAAATCGTCCACAAGGACTACTACATGCAAGAGGAGGACGATAGGACGCTGGCCTTCTTGGACCGCAGGGCAACCTTGGACGGCACTGTTCAGAAGCACGTTGAGCTCGCCGCCAATGCCGCTGCTCCTCACACGTCGGTTGGTGACCCGGCGCACTAGGGCGTGAGGATGTCGTTGATGGATCTGTATGTATTTTTATCTTTCCGTCAAATCCATGTAGTAGTATATGATACTACAGTAATTATCTTACCTTTCGCATCAACTTCATAATTTTCGTACGTACTCCATGCATGAACGGCGCCAGAACCAAACTTCTCATTACTCTAGGCAAAATCGTTATTTTCTATCTATCGATCGCGCCATGGAGCAGAACCAAATTTTACAAGTTACGAGTTCAAAAGGAAAAGCCTGCCGTGTTCGCGTCGCACCCCCACACGGTTGGTCCGGCACGCCGCTCAAGCGGGAATGCGTGCGGTGTTGCATTTTCACTTA
The DNA here is from genome assembly GCF_018294505.1 of Triticum aestivum. NCBI lineage: Eukaryota > Viridiplantae > Streptophyta > Magnoliopsida > Poales > Poaceae > Triticum > Triticum aestivum. Next base: position 4,170,356 of record NC_057798.1, read on the forward strand.
CAAGTGGGACCGCAGTTGAGCAAACCGACTATCGGCAAACCCCCACCCCGCCCACCGCGCGATGGCTGAGAAAACAGGAGGGAGAAGAGATGGCTGTAGCACGGACTCCAAGAAAATTGGTGTCGGATGGGACTCGTGTGGGTGGCGTGTGCCGTACTGCTAGACGTGAATGCTAGTTATGGCCCATGCCACCCCACTATATCGAGCCTATATCGAGGTACGTAGAACAAATTTCCTGCAGTCCGTGCTCAGCCCTCCTCTATCTCTCTTCTCAGCCAGCCAGCGGACGTGCGGAGCCCATCGTCTGTTTGCTCACATGCGGTCCCACATGTCAGTGAAAACGCAAGCGGACCCACTGAACCTGCACATCTTTCACCTCGACGTGCTGGTGATGAAAAACAAATCCAAGAAAGATCTTCGGTGGCCGCTTTTGGAGTTACTCAAGAGTATTAAGATTCTATTTACAGTTTAACCCAAGATGCACATCTCGTGGCTTCAACTACCACTCTATTTTCTTTCATGACACGACCTGGATGCTGGATGTCCCACGTGTCGGCAAAAGGAGGAAGAACCCGACCAAATCTTCGGTTGTGCTCTCGGATTAGACTAGTTGTGCTAACTTAAAATTTTATTGTGTACTCCCTCCGTTCCAAAATACTTGACTTCCATTTGTCCAAAAATGGATGTACCTATATACTAAAACATGTCTAGATACATATATATTTTGACAAATAGAAGGCATGTATTGTGCAACGGAGGGAGTAGAATGGATGCAAGTTTTTGTATTGGGAAGAAGAGTACATCCATATATTGATAGAGCGCAATTTAGTAGATGTTCTATCACTTTTAGCTAGCACAGAGGCTATAGATGAGATTAGTGCACTTGTTGATACTCCTACTTGGTATGCGTGTTGCTGCTTAGACGCAGAGAAAAACAGGACCGGAGGGAGTACTAGAATAGAGGCTAGACATGAGACTAGATGCGAGGAAGCAACGTCTACTTCTTTACACTCGAAGAAGAAAGAAGCACGCAAGATCGAGCCTCCGCAGATCAACAATGAATGCATCGAGAAGGCACTAATACAACTTACAGGAGTAGTAAAATGTATTCTTGTGGTTCTTGTTTTCTTTGGTCCTTGCTTTTCTAGTCAAAATTATCGTTGGAGTTCGTGCAAAACGGAGGTCCGTTTGGGGTCGTGCGTTGCAGTTGGCCTTACAAGTGGGACTCGCAGTTAAGAAAACCGACTATCGGCAAACCCACCCACCTCGCCCGCCGCGCGATGCTGAGTAGAGAACATGAGGTTGAGAATTGCCTAGACGACGAAATATGGTGTCAGATGGAAGTCTGTATGGGTGCGTACTCCTAGTGCATGCTTGTTCTGCCAATGCACCCTATACTCCACTCCTCCGTCTAGCTGTTAGAATAGAAGTCGTAGCAAGGATTGGGGAGCGTACTCATAGTTGTACCTCTGCACCAAAACTCGACTTCTTATTATGCTGTTGTCTAGCCCATGGATAAATCCCATGCAAGTCGCTTGACTTGACTACTCTTCTCTATGCTCATAGGTCTTATTAGTAATCTATATATCAGAACGTGGTGTAATGAGGGGGAGAAATCGAGAAATTAATTTAGGATTTGGGAAATCGGTTTCGTAAGTACACACACTATACGGAGGAGTACTACAGTATACTGTATCAGACGAGATCGGTACTAGTCAATATGGCATACCAGTAAAAACACCCGCCGATGCGCGAAGCATGTTGAAGCCTACGTACCAATAGTGTACTACTATTGGTTTTGATTGGCCTCATCCGATAACCTGTTGCAAATGCACGTACAATTATGTATTCGGAAAATATTTTGTTTGCCTCGCCGCACCCACTCACTCACAGAAGCGACTCGAAAGCCATTCATAAATTTATTAAGTTTATCACGGGCATATCATTTTATTACATACAACAGGTCATCAACCCACATCGACAACGAGGATACATTATAAATACTAAAGTTTTCACCACACAACAAATAACAAGCAATGAAATGAACTTCAACTCAACCATTCCTCGGCGTTGGAAACGCTTGCTTTGAACCACAAGTGATTCTCTGGGACGGGCCATCCATTGTCGATCTGGAGACCAACGCAGGACTGATCATCCAGGCTGAAGCGGCCTACTATATCAGTACCAGGGTAGGGAACCACCCAAATGTCTGAGGTATAGACACAGTTGCTTCTCATAAATGGTAGTAACGTTGTGTCAACAGCCGTTGGATCGCCTTTCACCATCATTGGATAGTTTTGTCCAAGGAAGAGCGAGTTTTCTCCAAGACTATCAATTCTGTACCAGGGAGAAGGAGTTGGCGCTAGCACACTAGTATCCATCCCGAATACCATGCAACGGGTGTTGGAATAGGTCCGGAGAGTGCGACCATGGGAGACTACACCGGCTTCCTTAGCAGTAACATCATCAGTGGGCTGTATACACACGAGAAGAGGTGATCCATCGGAATTAGTTGCCAGGCGCCAAATAGTATATGGGTGCTGCTCGTCCTCATGCTCGTGATCATCACCATCGTCATCTCCCCCTTGGTTATAAAAATCTTCAAGTATAGGTGGTGGAATGTTTGCAGGACCTTGGAAACACAAGAAGAAGGTTAATTAGTAAAGGGAAACTTGCTAACCCGCATGCATGTGGATGAAACAATTATAATTACGGTGGAAGACAAACGTACCGAAACAACGATTCCATGCAAAAACAGTGCCACGAGTGGTGGCAGCAAACACAAGGCCCTCGTATTCAATTGCATCACAGTACTCATCCGTGTACAGAAACTGATTTTTGAGCAATATCCATCGAGTCAAACCATCAAGGACGGCAACAAGCTTGTCGAAGATAGCAACAACTTCATAATTGTTGTAATTCCAAGAGCGGTTGCGAACTCGAGAAATTGCTATCTTCCGTAGAAGACAGTCACCATGATTGTATTTGAACGTGCGTACAATACCGGTGTGCTCAACCTCTGGGCAGTCTGCTGAAATTTTTGGAAGTGGAACCCGGTCACGAGTGTACACATTCACAAGTTCCCACTCGCAGTTGGACCCAATGTAAACAACCCAATCTCCATTTGCGCCTGCCCAAGCCTTTCCCTCAAGCGATGGCATCTTAACATCATACGTATCATTATCAAGCGGCATCAACTTGCACAGGGCGAGGCCTCCGTCGTGACGGCACCAGTCATCAGGGTCACGGCAAAGAAGATAGGGGAGATCAAACCGCTCCTTGACTCTTGGGTTCCTTGTAATGATGTTATTAGTTGAGTCAAGAATGGGCTTGAACGAACCTGCCATGCTAGCCGAGGTGATGATGTCGCATCGATCAATGAATTCCTCCACCATGTCATCTTTCAGATCGGGGCAAGAATAACGGGGTCGTTTCCGTCCTGTTCCCTCCATGGAGAAGACGATCGAACAATGGCAGAAGAAAGGGTGAAGGGCCTAAGGAAAATGGAGGAGGGAGAGGAAGAGCGTGCGACAGCAGTTCCAAATCGAGAGGGAAAGGCGAAGAGTCGGTGGACGGTTGCCAGTTTGCCACGGTTCACGAAGGGGCGCCCCGGCCTACACATCGGTTCAGAAATACTCCTACTACTCGCCGTCGTCTCACTGATATGTTGGAACGGGACCACATGTCAACGAAACATGGTGTGTAATTTCTCGTGCAAAATGCGATCTGGCCGCGTTGGACCGAGGTGCCGCATTAGTTATCGACCTTTATTTTTTAATGGCGTGTCGTTCAGTTATGAAGCACGACTAACTGGTACTGTACGTAGAGAAAATATAAACTACTCTACCACTACTCCACCTCCCGTACTAGTAGTATAAAAAAGATATATAGGCTGGAGCTTCAGCGCTTTCTTGCCAAGGGCTGCCCACTTGCTTCTCACACTACCACCCTCTCTCCAGATCTAAAAAATATGGCCCCTCTCTCCCTCTTCACCGGTGGTCACAGATCCGCCGGGGAAGAAAAGGACGTGCAGCGTTGACGCACTCATCGTCGGCAAGCGAGGTCACGCACTGATAACAAGGCCGTCCTCTCAGACCTAGCGCCCGCGCGGGATGGCCTCCGTCCCCAAGCTCGCTGCCCTAGTGTGTGCGGAGGACGACGACCACGAGCGAAGCCACTTCCCGCCGACCCCAGGTATGCTACCTCTTTTCAAACCATACCCTTGTTCTATTGCCCCATCTAGCACGTCGTTGCATGTGGATCTTTTTCCACTCCACCATCTTCCCAATTTGCTATCCTGTGCTTTGCTCGCCTGCAGACTAATCCATGTCTGGGTTGAATAAGGAAAGGAAGGGAGACTGTACTGTCCAAGAGAGTAGGCATCGAACCCGCATCTAGGTTGAAGAGGGGAAAATCAGTAGCTAAGGAACGAGTCTCGTGTCTCTTGGTTGAAGAAGGGTAGAAAGGCATGACAACGCAATAGAGAATGACCAGGTCGATCGGTTTGTTGTCCTCACATAGGAAAAAGGTGGCTAAAGAGAACAAAAATGGGACGTAATCCACATATGCTGCCTGGATATTTGTTGCTCTGGGCAACCATACCTCCCTCACCACTCTGCGTCCGTGGAGGTACATCGTACTGGTGCGCCCACTGTCCGAATGGGCCTCCCATGCTCTTATTGCCACTTTTTTTGCTGTTAGTATAACGCCAGCAGTCAAGTCAAGCAATGCTACTGCTAAAGTGATGCCACATTTAACTAATGCCGCTCTCAGTCTAATGCCACCGATAAATTTAAGCAATGCCATTTAATGTCACTGGATTATTTCAGGGTTAGCTGTTGATTGTGGATGTACTAAAGATTTTTTAGCTAAGGCATTCTAATGTTGTTGCACAGCCAGTATACCAACGATGAAACTTGTTACTACCTTCATATTTTTGGACTGTTAATGCTTATAGATTACATACCTCACTTTCATGAGATAAGTTAATTTTTTTGTACAGTGTCACCAAAATGCCAAGGCGCTGATGTCATTTTATTTTGGTTAAACTGCACAGACAATTACGAAGACAAGAGGAAAGGTCAGGAGTGGGCACCTCCTCCTCCGTCTGTTCTCTTGATTCGTTCGATCAAGTTTTTATGTTTGATCGATTATCAAGATTGGGATAGCAATTTTTAAGCCCCCCCCCCCCCGAGTTCGAAATGATATTTACCTTGGAGGTACATGGTTTGCAATTTTTTTATACTGTCATTAGTTAATAATGCTAGTTACCTTCAGACTTTTGTATTTTGTTTAATGCTCATGGACAGCTAGTATACCAATGCTAAAACTTGTTACCTTTACATTTTGTATTGTTAATTCTTATAGAAACCTTCCAGTGCTAGAGTTTATTGAAATCTGTTAAGTAAAACCATTGTACTGTACCCTGTAATAAACTAACTACTCTACTGTTGCACTAGCCACTGGATTAGTGTATATTTGTAGTATTCGAATGGTGTTGCATTAGCGTATGGACATAAATAAAGTGTGGCAAGCTTTCCCAAATATGTGCTCAAGAAAACTACTACCTGTTTTTCTAAATACTAGACGTTTGGGTACTTTAAATTGAATCTGAAAACGTCTTATATTAAGGAACAGAGGGTGTAGAGTTCACTCAAATTATCCCGGTAAAGCTAGTCACACCTTTGTTCAAATTAATGTTCATTATGTTATCGGAGGAGGTCTGTATGTTTGTCTCTAATGCCTGTCGACTACATACCCGACATCATGATGTAATGTTAAGTCATTTCCTTTTGTACAGTGTCACTGAATTGTCAAGGCGGTGATGGCATTTTATTTTAGTAGAACTGCAGAAAATTTGCTTAAAAGAAGAGGAAACGTCAGGAATGGCTCAGTTTTCCAGAAAAAACTATGTATGCCTTCTTGACATCAGCCGCTGTTGCTTTATTTATTCCATCAAACAGGTGGTTAGAAACAGTCTTACTACCTTTTCCCATTAAGAAATTAGAATGCTTATATTTGTGAGTCTATGCTTCAACTAGTGCCACTTTTATAGTAGTCACACTTTCAATATCTATGCAAACAGGGATGCTCGATTTTAGTGGGACTGCACAAAAACTCCAACTGGTTCAACATTAGGAGCATGTTTTTTCCAAACCTTTATATCCAATTGGTGGCACAATGAGCTGTTCATTAGGAAGGTACATGGTTTGCTACTCTTTTTGTACTGTCATTAGATAGTAATACTAGTGGTTTGCATGTGAATTTATTGGCAGGGTGGACCTACATTGAGGTGCAGGACAAGATTCAATGATTGGATGCTCAGTTTCGGTTGTATCGATTTCACCTCTTCCATCACTGCGAACATGGTGTAGTATATGTTTACTAGCTGCTTGATATTTGTGCAGACAGAGATGTCTGCCCGTTGCTATTTGGCAAATAAACAAAGTGTCCGCAATTTTGGTTGAACTGCACAAGAGAATAGTATAGTCACTGCATGCAATGCCATTTGAAAATAGACACAAAGATTGGATAGTCACTTCATGGACTGCAGAAAAGTAGTACTGTAGTTTTTACTGGACAACACTAGGTGCTTCATTGCTTTGGTCTGATTATACAATGGGCATCATTTTCCCTAAGTTAAAGTTTGTATTCTAAAAATAGTCTCGCAGTGTGATCGAGAGAAGACCAAATCATATTGCAGTGGATGTTCCTCCATCATGTGCGGTTCATTCTCATGGTTCCAGTTGTTGCTAAAACCACTTACGTTTGCAAGAGGAATTGTAGACTTCACAAACAAATTTGTCTTTCAGTCTGTACTGAATGTTGGCCAAGAGAAGCGTCCATGTTAGTAGGAAGAACAGATGTTTTTTCTAGATCTTTGCTTTTGGAGCTACATATTTGTATATGATATGTGAATCATTGAGATGCAGTAACATGTTGATCTTATGTATGGGAATCGTACTAGTTAGTTTTAGTTGCGAGTCTTGCGACGCAAGATCCGAAGTGGTTGATCTTTGCTTTTGGAGCTACATATTTGTATATGATCTATGAATCATTGAGATGCATTAACAGTTACTTATTTCTGTTCGCTCAGTGTTTACAAGTTACTGATCGATCACTAGCTAGCCTACAAATGCGCTCCTGGCAGTTTTATTTGCGACGCAAGATGCGAAGTGGCAGTTTTTTGAATAAAAATGCCTACCTCTGAAAATGCCTACCTCTGAACAAACTGACAAGCTACACTATCGATCCTACACGGATAAATAGCGGATCACGCACGTACTACCTCCTTTCCGATTTGCAGGGCTCAATTCAAGAAACGACACACTAGTTCTCAATCCTACACGAATAAATAGCGGATCACGCACGTACTAGTACCTCCTTTCCAGTTTGCAGGGCTTAATTCAAACCTCTCACCAACCAAGGTGCTCCCTCCGTCCGGGTTTATTAGTCCCGTGAGCAAAGCAGCAAGACCAAGGCATGGCAATAATTAACGGCATGCAGAAGTTTAAGCCTAATTAATTCTAGCGATTTAAGTGGTGCATGCATGCCCTCGGTTGTGACTCGTTGCATGCTGCTTCGCGTACTGCCTGCAAGCGATTCTGAGTGCCTGCATGCAGCCGACCGTAATTAAGGCAGCTAACTGATGCGAAAAAAGATACGCTTTAATTGTTGTGGGCTTTTTAAATCCGTGAAATCATTATTGACAAGGATGGAGATGATTCGAGTGCACTCGTTTGACCGCCATGCCGGCGTGCGACCCAGACGGGACGGGACGACACAGTCATAATTTCAGTTTCCCTAGTTTTCCATGGCAAGCTGGCGCGCTAAGCCATTATGCATTGAATTCCGATGACCGTCGCGCTACCTTCCCCCTATAAGTACTGTTTCCTGGCCTTCTCCGGTGCCACCGTGACCCAACTCGCCATATCCTCATAAGCCCCCACCGGCCCGACGTCGCTCGCCACGTCCGCCATGCCCCCGCCCGTCCGCGGTAGGCGACGCCGAAGGCAGACGGAGGGAGGAGGCATTCTATCTGTCTTTAGATGGCAATGCGCAGATCGAGGAGTTGTTTGAGCGCGACCGCATGGCGGAGGAGCAGGAGTTGTTGGAGCGCGACCGCTTGGCGGAGGAGCAGCGTATCACCGGTTTGCGCCGCCAGCGGGACATGGAGCAGCAGCGCACCGACGCTCTGAGTCGCGAGCAGAGCGCCCGCAACTGGGCCGACTACGTGGAGGCCGGCGCCCGGCAAATAGCCCTGGAGGCTGTCGGGCACGCACGCGTTCGCGACACCGATTTTTACTACCAGCTCGTCAAGTGGGTTTCCCGCTTGGAAGCCGAAGCTTCAGTGGACCACACCGGCATGGAAAGGGCCAACGTGCGCGAGCAACGCGCCCTATCGCACCTCTGGCAAGTCCGAGGCGAGGCGCAGGACGCCGGTGCCGGCGTTTAGTGTGTACCACAGATGGCGGCCGGCATCATCTAGTTAGCTAAGAGTAAGTTAGTACTTGTCTAGTAGGAGTAGATAGTTAACTTGGCTTTGATGGTTGTCAACGTGGAAGTTTAGTACTCTATATGTGGATCAGACCTGTTACTTTGCTCTGAATGTTGAACTTTTTGTTTGAACGTATGGAATGGGCTGTTATTTTTTTAAATGGGTTGTATTTGTCCTCCACGGGTTTAGAGGCTGACTTGTGGGCCTAGCAAGTTGATGCGTACACAATCAGGAGATGATTGTACGTGGAGAGGATGACAGCAGGGACCCGCCAAGGTCATGGCAGTACGCAAGCAAGTGCGTCCTTATTTCAAGCCAACAAAAAAATGGCTCCTTCTAGTGGATTTCTGATATTTGGGTCCCATGCCATTGTCAATGTAGTCAATAAACGAGAGAATTGCACAACGAGCGGCTGACACCAGGGACCCAGCAGCTCGCCCAGTTATTTTTGTTTTGGATTAATTTGATAAATGCCTCCGAGAAATGCCACTGCAATTTCCAAACTTTGAAAAATGCCATTTCATGCCATTTCTAGTGGCATTTTTCGAAGTCTGGAGTGGCGTTTTTCAAAGTTTGCAAACTGCAGTGGCATTTTTCAAAGATTGCAAAAATTGCAGTGGCATTTTTCAAAGTTTGGAAATTGCAGTGGCATTTTTATGAATTGCCATAATTGGAGTGGCATTTATCTAATTTGTTTTTGAGACGGAAGCAGGGTGTCAACTGGGCTGTGCGGGACACTCTGGCCTGTCTAGACAGCCTTTTCTTTTATGTTTACCACAGACCAGCCCAGTAGTTTTTTTTCTTTCTGAAAATGGCTAGCCCAGTTTTTTTGTGATTTGTCAAGTAAGTCGCTTTATCAGGCCTGTTGGGCTGCAAATCTTTTAAGACAAGGAGAGCTTCATTCGGCTGGCCGAAAAAATGGCCTATCCGTAATGAGAAATGTGTTGTACATTTTAAAAACACATCAAACCAGCAATTAGTTTCAAATATCTTTTTTCATTTCGAGATTTTAAATTGCATTGATTTTTATGCGTGGACAATTTATTGGATTTTATATTGATATATATTTATTTTTAAAATCAGTCTGAATGTGACTCGAAATTTCGGGATTAAAAACAGTTCAGACCGCACCGACATATGCAAAATTTTGTATAATTTTTTAACCATGGCCACAATATGGGCTGTAATGCTAACAAAAAGAATATGGGCTCCCAAAAAACCCGTAAGAATTAGCAAATGGGCTATAAACTATTTGAAATAATGGCAGATGGGCTGTATGCTGTTTTCCACAGATTTGAGGCTTTCCACAGATGACCTGTATACTGTTGGATGTCCATCCAACGGCCGTCGTGCTTCTTCAATCTCTGCTCTTCCTGCTCCAGCCGCTCAAACAAGCGCCGGCGGGACTGCCTGCTCCCTCCTCCCCGCGGTCGGCTGTGCTGCCGCGCAGGCCTCACCGCCCCACCGTACTCCCATCGCTAGCCTAGCCATCCCTCTACTCACCCACAGTCCCACACCTGCTGTTATTCTCCGGCGAGGGCAGACGAACCAGTAAACTCTCGTACAGTCGTACTCCCCTCCACGTGGGAAACAACTGCCGAGTCATCCATGCCTCCGTGTCGTTCCCTTCCTAGGCCTTGCCGTCGTCCACCGCCCTGGTGCTCTCGGCGTGGCGTGGTCAACGTGGTCAACAACCGACATGCATCTGAAGTGGACTGTACGTGGAGAGGCTGACAGCTGGGTCCATGGCCGCAGTAAGGAAATGCCTCCTTATTATGCGCAAAATAATGATTCCTCCACCTGACATCTGGGACCCACTGAAAGGGCCTCTGTATTCCGCGAAAAAAATGTTACCGCCACTGACAGCTCGGACTCACCAACTATATCTTCGCAAGCAAGGAAGTGCCTCCTTATTACGCCCAAAAAAAGAATACTCCCCGTACGATGTCCACTAAGTTGACGGGACCTACTAAGTTGACGGGGACGAAGGGCTTTGTCAACTTAGTCAATATGCACGATTCTAGCTCGACTGACCGTACGATGTCCATCCAACGGCCGTGGTGCTTCTTCAACCTCTGGTCTTCTTGCTCCAGCCGCCCAAAGCAGCGCCGGTCGTGCCGCCTGCTCCTGCCTTCCATGGCCGGTTGTGCTGCCGCGGAGGCCTCACCGCCCCATACTACTCCCACCGCTGGCCAGGCCATCCCTCCACTCCCTCACCCACATCCCCTGTTATTCTGCGGCGACGGCAGCGCAGCCGAACCAATGAACCCTCGTACTCCTCTCCGCGTGGGCATCCACTGCCGCGTCTTCCCCGGCTCCGCGTCGTCCCCTTCCTAGGCCTCGCCGTCGTCCACCGCCGTGGTGCTCTCGGCGCGGCATGGTCAATGTGGTCAATGACCGAATTCCATCGGAAGAATACTATACGTGGAGAGGCTGACAGCTGGGTCCACGGCAGCCGCAAGGAAGTGCCTCCTTATTACGCGGAAAATAATTATTCCTCCACCTGACAGCAGGGACCCACCAGACGGGCCACCAGTATTTCGCGAAAAAAAAGTTTTCCCCTGACTGCTGGGACCCACCCGACGGGCTACCGTATTTCGCAAAAAAAAATGTCCCCCCTGCTGTCAGCTCGGACTCACCGGAAGTGCCTCCTTATTACGCACAAAAAAATGAATACCCCCGTGCTAGCTGGGACCCAGCTTGGTGGGAGGCTGACTTGTGGGCCTACTAAGTTGACGGGGACGGAGGGCTTTGTCAACTTAATCAACATAAACGATTCTAGCTCCAGTGACCATACGATGTCCATCCAACGGTCGTAGTGCTTCTTCAACCTCTAGTCTTCTTGCTCCAGCCGCGCAAAGCAGCGCCGGTCGTGCCACATGCTGCTGCTTCCCGTGGCCGGATGTGCTGCCGCGGAGGACTCACCGCCCCCTACTATTCCCACTGCTGGCCAGGCCCTGCGGCGACAGCAGCCTCACACCGCAGCCGAACCAGTGAACCCTCGTACTCCTCTCCGCGCGGGCTTCCACTGCCGCGTCTTCCCCGGCTCCTCGTCGTCCCCTTCCTAGGCCTCGCCGTCGTCCACCGCCCTGGTGCTCCCGGCGCGGCGTGGTCAACGTGGTCAAAGAACGACTTACATCGGACGTGGACTGTATGTGGAGAGGCTGACAGTTGGGTCCACGGCCGCAGCAAGGAAGTGCCTCCTTATTACGCGGAAAATAATTATTCCTCCACCTGACAGCGGGGACCCACCGGACGGGCCACCGTATTTCGCGAAAAAAATGTTTCCCCCTGACTGCTGGGACCCACCAGCAGCACCTTCGCACGCAAGGAAGTGCGTCCGGGCAAAAAAACGATTCGCCCCCCTGACTGCTGGGACCCACCAGCTACATCTTCGCATGCAAGGAAGTGCGTCCGGGCAAAAAAAACGATTCGCCCCCTGACTGCTGGGACCCACCAGTTACATCTTCGCACGCAAGGAAGTGCGTCCGGACAAAAAAAACAAAACGATTCGCCCCCTGACTGCTGGGACCCACCAGCTACATCTTCGCAGACAAGGAAGTGTCCGACAGTCGGGACCCACCTGGTCGAAGCGTACGTAGCGTTGTCATTCTGGTCGCGAACATGTACGTACATACTGGTCGATGTAGAGGCGCGCACATGTCGTAGTAGAGGCGCGCACGTGTCGTAGTAGAGGCGCGCACGTAGCATGTACACGTACGTACAGCGGTGAGGGTGCAAGAAAGAAAATACGGCCACGTACGTACATAAGGGCAGGGTCTCGAACGCCTACTCGCGCATACGTACATGGCTGGGTCGGAACGGAGAAACAACGTTGTCGTCGTGTTCATGGGGAGGCAACGGAATGCGTCGTGTTTATGGGGAGGCAACGGAATGCGTCGTGTTCATGGGGAGGCAACGGAATGTGTTGTGTTCATCAGGAGGCAACGGAACGCGTGGGAGCCAACCGGCTTGGACGGAACAGGCGATGGAAACGAGGCCTGGCGTACCGCAGAACGAAGGAAACGGCCTTGTGTTCGACTGGCCACGTTCGAAACGGGGTCCTGTTGATCGGGCAGGGTCTGGTGTACCGCAAAACGGAGGAAGCGGACCTCCTACGGTCAAAACGGGGGTCCTGTTGATCGGGAGGGGTGTGACGTACCGCAAAACGGACGAAACGGACCTCCTATGGTCGAAACGGGGGTCATGTTCATCGGGAGGGGTGTGGCGTACCGCAAAACGGGACTCCACGGGATACTGTTCATCTCCACCGTCGATCTCCTCCAGCCTCCACGGGCTACCGTCGACCTCCTCCAGCCTCCACGGGCTCCTGTTCATCCAGCCTCCACCGCGCGCTACTCCACCGGCTCCTGTTCAACCACCCCTCCACGGGCACCCCTCCACCATCTACTGTTCATCCAGCCCTCCACACCACGGGGTCCTGTTCAACCACCCCTCCACGAGCACCCCCCCACCGTCTACTGTTCATCCAGCCCTCCACCACACCATGGGGTCCTGTTCAACCACCCCTCCATGGGCACCCTTCCACCATCTACTGTTCATCCAGCCCTCCACCACACCACGGGGTCCTGTTCAACCACCCCTCCACGGGCACCCCTCCACCGTCTATTGTTCATCCAGCCCTCCACCACACCACGGGGTCCTGTTCATCCAGAGGCAACGCCATCGCTCACTGTTCATCCACCCACCCCCCCCTCCCCCCGCAACGCTCACTGTTCATCCCAGAGGCAGCATCGATCGGCTTCAGTTAGCAGCAGTAGTGAAGGAATCGCTCGATCGGGTTCAGTTAACAGTCATCAATCGATTGCTCGGGTTCAGTAACGCGTAGCCTGCAGTGCAATCGCTCGGGTTCAGTTAGAGCCCAACGCCTGGCTCGGGTTCAGTTAGAGCCAACGCCTCGCACGTGTACGAGAGAAACGCGCATCGCTCGGCCCCCGACCTTCCACCGTAACCGACAACTCCCCAAAATTTTCCTCCCCCTCGCTTCTAGCACGGTTTTTTCCGTCATGGACGGCCCAAAGAATGTCATGCAGCTGCGTCTCCGGCCCGCCCAGGACGAAAAGCCCATTTTCTGTCATGATTTTTTGTCATAGAAGTAGGAGCCCACCACATCTATGATACCGGGTTTTGTCACAATTATCGTCATAGAAGTGTCATATGTATGACAGAAAAAAAATTCGTTCGGCCCAAAATGTCATGGATGTGTCTTTTTTTGTAGTGATCACGGCGAACCACATGGGGTCACGAAGCGCGGAACGGGCGGAGGTCGGCAGGGGTGACGGTGACAAGGAAGACGTCGAAGCCACGCAGGTGTACTCATCCAGAGGGTAGCGAGTGCTTGGCCGATGGACATCCAGGCGCGACCGAGTGACAGGGCCAGCGGGTGGTGGCACAACAGCAGCCACCGGGGCCGGCGCCAAGCCCGGTGGTGAAGAAGCCGGTGACACGCCCGGCTGCGAAGAGGCCGGCGACACGCCCGACTACGAAGAAGCCGGGGCAGAAGCGGGCGATCCCGGCGGGCGAGCTGGCAAGGCAGCCGGCGAGACCGGCGAGGCTGGCGCTGAAGCCGGCGAAGAAGAGGCCGGAGAGGCCGGCTCAGAGGCCGGCGCGGGGCTCGGCGATGAAGCAGCCGAAGTGGCCGGCGCGGTGGCCGGCATGGAGGCCGGCGTGGAGGCCGGCTCGAAGGCCGGTGAGCCTGGCGAAGCAGCGGGCAGGAGCCGGAGTGCCGCGCGTCCAGGGGCGCCCTACGCCGTGGGGCAAAGCCAGGGCGGACAGGGTCGGCCAAAGAGGGGCCGGACGCCGATGAAGAAGCCGCCTGCTGTTCCTGTTTAAAAGGAAAACACAACTCGTCAAAATAAACATGTCGGGATGTGATGACACGGTGGGAAGCCGGATCATAGCATCTATAGCCCTTGGTGTTAGCCGGGTAACCGAGGAAGACACATGGAAGGGAACGAGGGGCAAGTTTATGAGGAGAGGTGGCGGCAATACTTGGATAACAAAGACAACCGAAAATACGAAGACCGTCGTATGAAGGAGGAGACCCGAAGAGGAGGTGGTGAGGTGTAAAGTTCCACCGGGTGCGACATGGACGAAGGTTAATGAGTAGGGTGGCAGTAGCGAGAGCGTCGGGCCAGAAGCGAGGTGGCATGTATGCGTGGAAGAGGAGGGTACAGACGCAATCTTTAAGAGTGCGAAGAATGCGTTCCGCCTGACCGTTCTGCTGTGAAGTGTATGGACAGGTAAGACGAAAAACAGTGCCATATGTGGATAGAAGACTGCGGATGGTGGTGTTGTCGAATTCTTTCCCATTGTCAGTTTGCAAAGCTAGAATGGGACGACCAAATTGCGTAGACACGTAAGAGTAGAAGGCCGTAAGGGTGGCAGCAACTTCGGACTTCTTACGTAATGGAAAGGTCCACACAAAGTGAGAATAGTCGTCCAAAATAACAAGATAATATGAGAAACCAGTGTTACTAGCAACAGGAGAGGTCCAGACATCACTATGGATTAACTCAAAAGGTAACGACGTAACTGTGGATGAAGCACTAAAGGGAAGGCGAACATGTTGCCCAGACGGCATGCGTGACAAGAGTGCGCATCCGTTTTATTACATGTAAAAGGAAAATCCCTAATAATTTGACGAAGAGCGGTGGAGCTAGGATGACCGAGACGGGCGTGCCAAAGATCAACGCCGGCGGAGAGTGCAACTAGTCCAGCATGTGAAGATGATGGAGGCTGGACGGAGTATGTATCGCCGGGACTGTCACAGCAGTGAAGAACCATCCGGGTGAGGGCGTCCTTAACAGAAAAACCAACTTCGTCAAATTCCACAGTTACAGAGTTATCTCGAGAAAGTTTATGAACACAGACTAAATTCTGAATAAGTTCAGGAGACACAAGAACATTATTGAGATAAAGTGGTCTAGAGTTCGAAGGAAAACTGGTAGAACCAATATGAGTGATAGGGAGACCAGCACCATTACCGACAATGATACGAGAAGAAGTGTGAATAGGAGACGCAGAAGAGAGGTTACCCGGGTAAGCGGCCATGTGTGAAGATGCACCGGTGTCCATAAACCAATCGCCACCGCCGGAATAAGCCCCGACCGGAGGCTGCTGATGAAGAGCAGCAAGTAGGGCCGGATCATAACAGACTGGCGCGGGATAGCCTGAGGAGCCGGTCACGCCTGTGTTGGTGGTTGGCCCGCCATAGCCAACCGGAGCAGGAGAGTAGTAGGCCGGTGGAGCGACCGGACTGGGTTGCGGATCGGCAAAGAATGCCTGATGGCTGGAGGGACCGGGCCCGAGGAGGCTCGGAGCGGGGGGGGGGGGGGGACGGGCATGTGTAGGCATGCACAAACCCTGTCCAGGGGTTGTGGCCACCCCCCCCCCCCAAGGCGGCGTCGGCTGCTGCTGGACAGTCCCGGCGCGAGGCTGTTGCTGCTGCATCTGGCCTTAGCCGCGGCTGCGGCGCCTCTGGCGCTGCTGCTGCGGCGGTTGTTGAGGAAGAGCCGCAGGAGGAGCCGGTGGCCGCTGCTGGTAGGGGCGCCGTAGGCGCCTTGCGGCGCGGGAGGCGCCGGTGGCCGGGGCGCCTGGTACGGCGCTGGGAAGCCGGGGGGCGCGCCTGAGGGCACGGGGCCACCGCGCGAGTAGCCGGCGGCGAAGGCGGTGTGAACGGCACGGGAGCGAAGATGCTTCAACTGGCGTTCCTCGAGACGAAGATAAGCCACCGCCCGCTCGTATGTAGGGTTCGCCATGAGGGTGAGGTTGGAGGCGGCATTGCCGAGTTCCTCACTGAGGCCGGCGGTGAGGGTGGAGAGGAGCAACTCGTCGCCCACCTTGAACCCAATGTCATTGAGCTCGTCGGAGAGGGTCTTGAGGCGCATGCAGTAGTCATCGACGGAGGAGTCGTTTTGATGACACCCGAAGAACTCCTGCTGCAGGAAGACGATCCGTTGGAGCCTGTTGTCGGTGAAGAGGCCGACGATCTTGTTCCACACCGTGCATGCATCATCCTTGTCGCGAACGACGGTGTGGAAGATGTCCTTGGACACAGTGAGGAAGAGCCACCTGATGATGGTGGCGTCGATCGCCAGCCAGTCGGCGTCGCGGTTCAGGACGAAGAGGTTGGCGGTGCCGTCGATGTGGTCCTGCAGATTATACTCACGAAAGAGGAGATTGAAGTATGTCTTCCAAGCATAAAAATTCGCCTCTTTGTGGGAGAGGATGACCGGGATGCGACGTTCGATGGGAACATCGCGGATGTAGGCGGGATCGGGAAGGGTGGCGGCGGAGGAGCCGTCGGAGGAGTCGAAGGGGTTCGGCGGCTTCACTACGGGAGGAGTGGAGGCAGCGGACCGGTCGGAGAGGTGGGAACCCGACATGGCAGCGGCTAGGGTTAGGTGCGGCCGGGGCGGGTTTAGGGTTTCTGGTGGATGGCAGCGGGGGTTAGGGTTTGGGAGGCGTGTGGCTAGCGGCGAGGACGCTGGTGGCTAGCGGCGAGGAGGCTGATGGCTAGCGATGGCCTGGGAGGAGATCGCGAGTGGGGGGCGGCGGCAGGAAGCCAGCGGCGCGGGGGAGAAGCTACGGCGGCGGCGAGAACTCGGCGACGCGGGCGTAGGCTGGGAAGCGGCGGCGGCTGGGAGGCAACGGCGACGCGCTTAGGGTAGGAGGGATCAGACTAAGTCTGATACCATGTAGAGAATTATGCAACTCACGATATATTGATCGGGTGCAATATGCACGTATATATAAGTACAAAGGATAGCCACGTCCTCAACTATACATGGAAGGAGGAGGGCTTGTTGTACAAGAAATACACATGTATTATCTACATCTCAACAGTTCTTCACGTGGAGTACCGAGCCAAAACTTGTAAATCTTCTCACAGGAGACATCACACAGCTTCCAGAGAATGTTGATGATAAAAAGAAACAGCTTTGGAAGGATCCCCTTGATAATCCTCGTGGTATCGTCTATGGTGATGGCACCGTTTTCCTATACACCTGTATTCGATAACATCACACAATGATCCTAACGGCCGCCACCATGCCTCCCGGTGATGCGGCGTGGATAATCGCGCTGAAGATGCTAGATGTGCCAAGAGGTAGGCTTTTGGACGTAGCGTATCACAATAGCAAGATCTATGTGCGCGCATGCGATAAGTTAGTGCCAAGGTTGAATGCAATCAATGGAAGAGACTACGTCTGTGGTGGCACGTATCTTTTGGAATCCCGTGACGACCTTATATCGGCATCCATCCTGCATTACCCGCCGTCGGGCGCACTCTTGGTGAAATTGGAAGCGCCGGAAGAAACGAACGGGAACGGCAAGTTGAGGTGGGTGGAGAGAGAAGGACGGAGCTTGAGCGATCGTGTTCTATTCCTTGGTTCCCCGACCAGCTTCTCTGTGGACGCCACGGGGCTAGGCATGGACGGCGGGTGTGCCTACTTCGTCCTTGGGGCCTGTGTGTTTAGGTATAACTTCATCAACGGCGAGGCAAAACTCCTCGAGTGGTTGCGCCACGGATCGGGCGTTGACGGGGTAAATTTGTGGCTCCGGCCCCAGCCTGACATTGCTCCTATTCAAGAAATCAGAAAAAGGATCGGAGCTTCAAACAAAGGGTGGAAGCGATAGTATTTTAGTAACTGCTAGGGTGAATTGTGGAATTCGAAAGTTTAGTTTAGGTGTTAGTTATGTCTCAAAATCTCCCTGGCTTTAATCTTTTCTCTGATGAAGGTGTGGAACTCTAGTGGAATCTTTATTAGTAAAGGGGAAAACAGCGTTCATTCAATTAACATGACATGTTCATTGCAATCAACTTGCACACAACTGGCTGCTATATGAAAGCTTCTTCATCTGGTACAGTCGCCGAAACGTTCTCATCAAAGATAAAGTAGTCTTCAGAGCAAATTCAGACCAACCACACGAAAACCCTCGGCTCGGCAGCTTCTCCTCCATATCTGCACACTAACAAGAGCTTCTGCCGTCAAGCAGGGAAAGAATACTTTGCGTTATTACTAAAACTGAATCAAGGAAATACTGACCATCGCAACAATTTAAGTTGGTCTGAGCGACGTCACCAGGCAACAGACTTCAGATACACCTCTAGCTGCAGGCTACGCTTCTGCTAGCCTACCCAATGTGTCACTCTGCTTCCCCTTCCTTAGCATGGATCCAGCAAGCATATCGCATCTGTATCTGCATAACTAGGGCTCATCTTCCTCTTCCTCTTCTGGTTGTCATGGATCCAGCAATCTCCGTGGACTTGCTGCAAGCCAAATCCATCACCCACCTCGGCAGATGATTCTGTACATCTTGCGGTTCACAGCCTTATTACCAGCTCCCATGAACTATTTTTTTCAGGTGTTTTAGGTACACCCATCGCAGGAGTCGTTGAGTCGGTGTGTCCACCAGTCTCAGGGTGGACGCGGTCCGGTCCGGTCCGGGCTTTGACCGAGCCAGCCTTTGGACTGGCCGCGGCCGGTCCGGTCCGGACCGGACCGAGGTGGCCAGCGAGCCAAATTTCCAGGACCGGACCGAGAGGAGCAAAGCTCGGTCAGCCCGACTGGACCTAACGGGACCGATGGCTGGGACTCGGTTTAACAGCCTGGGAGTGCTTTGTTGGCCACTGTTTAGGCTGTTTGGACGTATTTAGACTGTAGCTGTCCCTGTGAGTGCTTTATTAAGCGTTTTGGCCATTATTTAGCAGTGCCCTGTTGCGCTTTTTGGCCACAATTTAGGCTGTCCAAATTTAGTGAGTGCTCTGTTTCTTATAATGACTAGTATGTCATAACTAAATTTGAACAGCATTTTATTTGTATTTTGGACATCAAAACAAATGATTTTGAGAGGAACAATATCACAAAAATCACATGCACAAACATTGATCACTACAGTTTTCAGATAAGTTTCTTCACATAATTTTGGACCGAAACAACAGGAATATCACAGCCACAAACAACTAATTGGACAGCAAGCACATGACTAATTTTGGACAGCAAGAATAACTAAATTTGGACAGCATTTCCTTTGTTTTTTGGACATCCACAAACTGATTTTGACATGAAAGATGGCACAAATCAGGTTAAGCACAATATCACATCCACAAACATAAGGTCTTATCATCATTGAACGACACGATTACAAACTTGCTCTAACAATTACAAGTCCATGGCAATTGACAAGTTGAACATAACACAAATGAGAGGTTCATCTCCAAGCTAGCAGTGACAATTCATAGTTCATGACAAACATAACAGAAATGTAAAAGTAGCCTTCACATGAGAAAGATCACTTTGACATTCATCTCCAAAATAGCAAGATCAACATCCACATGATGAATGTCTACAAGTAAGATAAGCAACATTCACATAAATAATATTTGGTATCGTATGACAAGTGAAACATGTAGGAAGAATAGTTACCAATCGTTGATCTCCTCCACCACAGTGGGTAACTTGATGTTCTCAACATCATCCTCTTCATTCTCATCCCTCGGCTACAAGTGTGGAAGTTAGACAAATGCTCACATCACATACAACAAGACCAAAAAAGAAATAAAGCAAAGGTAAGGAAAAGATGGCAAACATACCACCAGATTCAAGTCAACATGAGCACCCTTGATATAACTTGCACCACAAACTAATGCCTCCACCATAACCGGTTTTAACGAACTCCTATAGTCATCTAATACGACACAAGTTGACAAACTAGAGTGAGGATGAGAAGTTGACAAGTTTATATCCAAAGTTCAATAGTATGAGTTGACATACCTAAAATCCTTCCGGTCGTGCTGAAGGTAGATTCCGAAGACACGGAGGTAGCCGGGATAGTAATGAACCTCTTGGCTATCTTGGCCAACATTGGGTACCTTGGAGCATTCTCTTTCCACCAACCAAGAAGATCAAGAGCCTTGTCGCGAGGGGCAACCGCATCCTCTAAGTAGTTCCTCTCCGGAACATACCTCTCCGGAACAAGAACTTGGCCTTCAAAGCATCGACCGCACCATCATTGTTTGAAGCGTTGTCAAGTGTGACGGACATAATTTTGGTCTCAATATTCCATTCTAGCACAACCGCATAGAGAGCATCCGCAATGACATTTCCTGAGTGAGGAGGATCCAACTCTATGAAAGCAAGCACACGGGTTTGTAAGTTCCAATTCCCATCTATATAGTGTGCAACCACACACATGTAAGATAAGGTTCGGTTGCTTGTCCACAAATATGTAGTTAGACATATGGAGCTCACACCCTTTAGGAGAGATTTCAGCACCTCTTTTTCGTTCTTGTAAACCCTCATGCACTCGGCTCGTATTGCCTTCCTTCCAATGGGTTTATAATTTGGATTCATGCACTTCATCAGAATGTCGAACCACTCATGTTCAACCATTCTAAATGAATACTCATGCACACATATCATCTTAGCAATAAGCTCCTTGACGATTCCTTGGTTGTACTCAATAGAGGGGTGCATTGTTGCAGCACTTGTTGGATCATTGATTTTGCGCAGTTCAAGAGTTGTTTGGATGGCATTCCTAGCGATCTTGTTCCTTAAACCTTCACATTTTAAGATATGCCTTCCAATAGTTGAGGTGCTGCCACCTTGCGTATACGCATACCTCTTTTTGGGACAATAATTACAAACAGCCTTCAACACAATCTCTCCCGGATGCTCCGTCGATGGCTCTTTGACCTTGTGAAAATGGGCCCAAACATCCGATGACATCCTAACAGGAGCATTGGCTCTTCACCTCTTGTTCTTTTTCCTTTCTCTTGCCTCCTCCTCACTAGATACAACATGCACAAGTGATTCCTCGGACATAGTGTCACCTTCTAGTTCATCAGCTGATTCCTTATACCCTTCTGATGTATCATCATCCGACATATCAGCACTCGGTTGTGGTGGGACTATAAACAGATTTTGCTCCTCATATTCCTCATCGTCCTTGTCCTTGTCCTTGTCCTCATCCTCATCCATGTCCACGTCCTCGTCCTCGTCCTCCTCCTCGTCCTCATCCTCCTTCTCCTCGTCATCTACCACCTAACACACATGACCACACAAATAAGCATCAAGCATCACCTATATGGTTATATGGAAATATGGCTACATCAAGCATCAAGTAAAGCAATCTTACAATAGTAGAGGCAGCGGCTTCCGCGGCACGCACGCCGGCACCGGTGCGGTCGGGGAGACGCCTCGGAGGTGGATGGTGTTTTTTTAACCTACAAATCAACTCTCCCGTTGGGGCATTGGGAAAGTCTTTCGCCTTCCTAATCTGCACCTTAGGCTTCCTCTTCTTCCTCGGAACCGGCGGAGGCAGCGCCGAATCTTGCCTAATTAGATAATTCACGCTTTTCTCCTTTGCCTTCGCCTTCGCATTCTCCTTACCAGCACCCTTTCCCTTCTCATTCCCTTCTCCTTCACCATTATCTACAAAAAACAGCACATAATATCTGCAGTCAGTACATTAATCAAGCGCAAAAAATTCATCTTCTTCTTTTTGTAGCATAGAAAATCATCTAGTACTAGTGCAAATAAACATAATTATCTCCTGACCATTATCTATAAAAAACAGCACATAATCCCCCTCTCATTCCCCTTCTCCTTCACCATTATCTCCTGACCAAATCATCTACTACTAGTGCAAATAAACATAATTTATCTCCTGCCATTATCTACAAAAAAACAGCACAAAATCCCCCTCTCATTCCCCTTCTCCTTCACCATTATCTCCTGACCAAATCATCTACTACTAGTGCAAATAAACACAACTATCTCCTGACCATTATGTACAAATAAAACAGCACATAATCCCCCTTCTCCTTCACCATTATCTCCTCACCAAATCAAAGACTTGCCAGCAAGATTGTTCAGCTCACTAAACTACAACATCTACTCTGTGACGTAGATTAGAGGAAGATACCAATCGGGATTGGGGCTTGGGAGTATGAAAAACTTAAGAACAGAGATCTCAGGAGGCTACCTTTTCCTCTTCGTGGCGCTCGGTGAGGAACCAGGGAAGGACGGACCGACGGCGTGCTGGCCTTGCTGCCTCCCCGACGTACACGTGCTCCTCCAGCAAGGACTCGGACCAGATGGCGCCGTCGGTGAAGGGAGAGCCGCGGGCAACGGCGCCGTCGCCTGGGTTAGGGTTAGGGATAGAGGAACAGAGGAGGAGGCGCTGGAGGGGGCAGAACGCAGAAGGAATCGAGCCAGGGCGGAATGGAACGAGGGGAGGGGGTCGCTCGGCTCGGGGTGGGCCTCGATGTCTTGATCTGTACACTTGATGGGCCTTGCCGCCTGCGGTCCGCTCGGTCAGCCCGGATAAAGACCGGACCGGACCGAAAAAATTTCGGTCTCCTTTTCTGGGCTCGGACCGGCTAGTTTTTCTGTCGGGCCTGGACCGTACGGGCCGGTCCTAAACGGGCCACGAGCGGGCCGGAAAGCCCGCTCGTGCCGTCCAGGCTGACACCAGTCCTTGCATACCTCCATGCTTATTCGAAAAACCGTGTTCCTTTCGTTGCCCTCAACTGTTCAACGGCATTGTAGACCTTCTGCAGTTTGACCAACAGAAGCTACATCATGATCATGCTAACTGGTGATAAAGAGTAGTATGAAGTTTGAACACTCCACGGAGGAGAGGGCGGCGGAGGTGACCATGCCGGACGGAGGACTGGAAGACGGGGCGCCTTCGTCGTTGCCCGCCGTTGGGCGTCTCCTCGCCGTTGCCGCCGTCTGAGGTCGGGAGCAGAGCAGAGCAGAGGAGGGAGGAATGGGTTGGCTCCGGTGCTGTGACTGCTGAAGGGCCACTAGTATCCACAGAAAAAGATACACCTCTAGTAGTATCTTCAGAACTCAAAAAAGAAAGAAAGAAAAAGGCCACTAGTATCCACAGAAGAAAAACAATTAACACTAGTGCCTTGCATTCCCTCTGGATTTTGTTTTTCAAAAAACGAGTGCATCCATTTGTAGGTGCTAGTTAAATAATACCCCTCCGTTCCTCTTTACAGTGCGTCTTGTGTGTACTCTATAACAAGACATGTGAATAGTTTATTAGAAATGTGACAAATTTGACATCGACCCACTCACGAGCAGCTGAAGGAAGATCCGATTGAGTATCAGTGAACGGTTAAAGGGGAAAACAATGTCGGGATCTAATATTTAAATTTTTTTAAATTTGAACTACTGTTGCACGCGGCTATTTGAATGTCTGTACCATATGTATGCGGCTATTTGATCGTGCAGACTTAAATTATTCGAAAAGGGGCGCTTTATTACTTAAAAGGTTAATGCAGACTTAAATAATGAGGAAGGCCGGATGTATGCGGCTACGGTTAGATGGCGGCCTCCCGAGTCCGTGTCCGCGGATTAGTCACCCCTGTCCGCGAACGGATGCGGGAGAAAATTTGTGGGTTGCTTCTGGATATATGTCCAAGACATCAGTGAAGCTCAAGCAGAAAAGAACCTCAAAGGGGAATTTAGTCATCTTTTTTCTCAAATGTAGCTCCGTTTCTGGCATTCCACATGGCCCAGACAACATCAGTAAATAATTCGCACCATCAGGAGGAAAAAGGAAACAAAAAAGGAAAACCGGAAACAAAAAGAACCCAAGGAAAATTGTAGGAAAATATCCCAGTACAAACTCCCGCAGAAAACCACTCTTCTGTCGTTCACTGCCCAGCCCATCCTAACGCGTCGGTAGGGTGCGTGTTTCTGAGAAAAAGGCTATGATTGCAAGCAACGACCATGGAATACGAATTTCCGATCAATGTGTATATCATCACTAGAACAAGTTCCTAGCTACAAGCCGGAGCCCAAAATAATTTGACCCATATTGTCCCCGTAGCACAAGCTGGCCAAAGCTTCGTAAGCTAGGGATATTGACCCAGAATAGCTTAGTATTTGACAATTTAAAAAAAAAACTCTGTCAACTTTGATAAGCAAAAATCCAACCACTCCATCTATTCTTTAACATTCAACTTTCTACCTTAGTTCTGGTGGCTACCATTGTGTCAAGTCCATTAATCTACCATGGTATATATGGTGGTAGCGTCGACAGATAGTAAAGGGAGTAAAAGTCCAAACGCCGGAAAAAACTGCACTAGTCATCAAGGTTTTGGCGACAAATTACCTCAGGTCAACTATACCCAAAGGTCCAATAAGGAAGAATGACCACATGTGGAGGAAACCAGGACATGGGATAGTCAAGATAAATGTTGATGCTTCCTTTCAATATGAAACACTTTCAGGTGCTTGTGGTGCTGTAGCTCGGGACGACCGGGGTGATTTTATTGCTGCAGCAAGTTGGTTTGTTCCAAACATCAGTGGAGTTGACTCCAGCTGAGCTAACTGCCATCAAAAACGGGCTGTACTTGGCAACTCACATTGGATGCAACAACATAGAAATTGAATCAGATCGTTCCTTCGCGGTGGACTCGGTGAACCAAGTTGATGATTATTTAGGCCCAGAGGTAGCTATTATCACAGAGTGTAAACAACTTATGATGGACTTTGCCTCCATATCCTTGAAACATTGATATAGAGAGGCCAATCAGGTGGCAGATGAATTAGCAAAGAACTCTTTTACTACTAGATCCTCTAGTTCTTTGGATGATGAGATCCCTGATTTTATTTCTCATCTGCTTGTAAATGACATGTCTATTATTTGAGAAATAAAGTATATTTGCGGTAAAAAAAAGTCCAGTAATCTACCTCCTGCCTCTGGTTCTAGGCACCCTCCCCCACCGTAACTATATTATAGAAAAAAGCTGCCACTATAGGAGAGGCCTTTTTCACTGTTTTGACCTTCTCAGCAAATCTTAGCACAAAATGAACTCCATCGAAAACTATTTCATGATTTGACCCTTTTGATAACGCCACATGTTGTGGCATTTCTTCTCTATTTAGAAATGCCGAACTAGCCCGCGTTGCTCCCTTTATAAATAATTGGCAAATCTGAGTAAGCTAGTGAAACGCCACTAGCATTGGCGTTTGGCACTTGGGCAGCAACGCCAAGGGGCTTGGCGTTTCCAGGCAATGCCGCACGCTGTGGCGTTTCTGCCCTGCCACGTAGTGTCTCGACCAGGCCAGCAACGCGAGCTAGGTTGGCGTTTCTGTATAGTGCAGCAACGCCACGGTCTGTGGCATTTCTGAAAAGGGTCAGATTGTGAAATAGTTTTTGAAAGAGTTCATTTTGTTCTAAGATTTTCTGAGAAGGTCAGATCAGTGAAAAAGGCCTATAGGAGAGGGTCTCGCCTATTCAAATATATTTTTTTAACAATAGTGGCAGTTCTGAGGTCCCTACCAGTGAAAAAAAAACAATCAGGGGCTTGCCTATTCGAAACATCAGCAAATTGATGCAGAGAGCATTACATTGGCGCTCCTATGCTTCTCATATAGGAGAGGTATCCACATTCAGCCATTGTGTTATAGGACCGTCAAGACAGTTCGCATTTGCGATATATTTATGTACCGAAACGGTTTACTTTGCTTTTAGTAGGCCTTTCTGGTTTTAGCATAAAACCATGTTTTAAAAAATGTGAACACTTAGCACATGGCGGGTAGGTGGATGAGAGCTGACCTGACATGACCCGGCGGCTTGCTTCCAGTTCCCGTTCCTGTTCCAGCGAGAAGGAGGCGGAGGCGGAGGCGAGGCCGGCCTGGAAGATGACACACGCCGTTCCTCCCCTCGCCGGCACCGACATCATCTGCCGTTTAACTCTTACTCGCTAGTCGCCACGAATAGAGCAGGGGAAGAAGGAATGATGAATTGTTGCACGGCCGCCAGGTACATGGGCCTGACCGCCTTGGCCCATATGCTTTTTTTTTTCTCGATGTCTCAGAAAAACCCTACTATTTTTCTCTATTTGCACACAACCCGTGTCACTATGCATTTCGCTCAAAGAAAAATAATTAAAAACAACTAATTTAAACACATGGTAATCTATCTTCATCCAAAAAATAATATCCGTACTAGATCAATTAAGAATTTTCCACTTACACTTGATCATGCGGTGTTGCAGGTGATCGTAACATAGAAAATTCTGGGATATCAATCATATTGTAAACCTTAAAATAACAATGCAATCTGTTCGAGTACCCAAGTTTTGAAAACACGATTTTTTGTTAATTTCACTGTATTAAACATACATATTTTTTAAAATTCAAATGTTTGTAATACTGAATATTCAAAAAATCTTTCCGTGCTGATTTGAAATTTTGAATATGTCTATAGTGGTGCCATATATTCGATAGAACTAGTGCTCACAGTAATATTTATGAACACCATGTCAATGCCTAAAACGGTTCCAATTCAAAAAATTTAGAATAACATTTTTCAGTAACCTGATGGGAATAGTTTCCGGTGTTCAAAGTTGTATTTTCGAGGCCTATTATTATTGTGTTTTGTGAACTAATTTGATGAAGTCAGCATGCACTTGGTGTACGCTAGATGAAATAGTGATGTATGGATTATTGTGTGAATTATTTGAATTATTTTTCTGTGGATTATTTGAATGCCCAAACAAGTGCTGCCAAGACCCCATGTATGCAATGCCAAATCTCCCGACGATGCACCTATGTGACCAAAAACACCATAGCCTGCGGTGTTGCATGCCACAAACATTAGGTCCACGTGGCACCTTCTTTGTTAAGATGGGCAACGTAAAAAAATATAAGAGCGTTTAGATCACTATTAGTAAGATGCAATGCAGGAGGTCTTGACATTGCACTTCTGCGACCACACGACATGACCCTAGCCGCTGGATGTCCCGGACACTAAGGACAAGTTGTAACTTCTCTGTTAAGGTGCAACACTGGGGCACCACGTTTCTATGCATTATAACGCCGGTCCCATGGAGTTTCATGTTACCTAAAGCTACGAGTCTACGACGATGGTACTGTTAGATGTGTATAGTTCATTGTGTACATCCCCATTGTATAAGAGGCTTTTCTGCACTTTACCATATCTGTATATGTACTGGCCATTGGCCCCTCAGTAAAGCTTAGTTGCTGTTTATCCAACATGGTATCAAATGTTAGGTTTCCCTCTCTCCCGCACGCTGCAACTCTGTGCTAGCTCCTCTCCCGATTTATCCACTGCCAGATTCGGCTCTCCTCGCTGCGGATCCGTCCATCCCGGCTCTCCTCGCCGCGAATCCGGATGCCCCACTGCCAGATTCGGCTCTCCTCGCCGCGGATCCGTCCATCCCGGCTCTCCTCGCCGCGGATCCGGACGCCCCGGTCCTCCTCGCTGGCTCCTTTGACCTACCGGGTTGCCCCTTGCCCCGTCTCTGCTCCGCTTGGCGGCTTCGCTCGGGGCGCCTGCTGCTGCTTCCGCTGTGGAAGCAGCTGCTTCCCTACGCGCAGGGTGCGAGCGTGCGCGGCTGTTGGCTGCTCGAGCCGCTGGTCCGGCTCCCCCTGCGTGCACGCGGACGGGCCACGTAGCTCGGGCCCGCCGGGCGTCGCTCCTGCCTCTCGACCTCCGCAGTTGTGCCTCGCCTTGTGAGGTTTGCGTTTTCGCTCCCGACCCCCGCTCGTTGACTTCCTCTTCGTGAGCCTCCTGAGTTCGGGCCTCCTGAGTTCAACAACAACAAAAAACGGGCAGCAGCAGCACATCAGCATGTCTTCGTCTGGCTATGTGGCTGTTCCTCGGTGCTCGGTGATCTTTGATGGCACCAATTATGTTGAGTTCGTGGGCTTCATGCGCATTCATATGCGTGGACTTCTTCTGTGGGGTGTTCTCTCTGGCGAGGTCCCCTGTCCGCCATGTCCTGTTGCGCCAGTGGCACCAATTCCACCCGTGCCGCCGGTCCTTGCTGCTGATGATTCTCAGGCTAACCGGGATGCGGCCAAGGTCCTAGATGATGCTGTGGTTGATGCCTATGATCAGCAGGTATCCGCTTATTCAGATGCTCTTTCTGTGTACCGTGATGACCTGTCTGCTTATACTCAATGGTGCAATGATGATGCTCGAGCTGTTGTTGTTCTCACTGCGAGTGTCCTCCCTCAGTTTGCTTCGGAGTTCATGGGACTTGGCACAGTTGCAGCGATGTGGTCTTACCTCTGTCAGCGCTATCAGCCCTCTGGTGATGCTCTCTATCTCTCTGTGGTGCGTCAGGAGCATGCACTCCAGCAAGGTGATTCCTCTGTTGATGAGTTCTATTCACAGTGCTCTGCCATCTGGCGCCAGCTTGACTCTCTTCGGACAGTTGTTTGTGGAACCTGCCGTTGCTGTCAGACTACTCGGTCTGATCTGGAGTTTCAGAGGGTTCATGAGTTCTTATCTCATCTCCGGTCTGAGTTTGAGCCTCGACGGGCGCACCTGCTTGCTCGTGGTCGTGTTCCCATCTCGGAGGTCCTTGCCGAGCTTCGTGCTGAGGAGACCCGCCTTAGCTCTGCTGGGTTGCTTCTGGTTCCGTCAGTATTGGCCGCCCGAGCTCCTGTGTCGTCTGCTCGCCCCACTGCTCCGCCGCTCCTGCCCACTCCTCCAGGGGGGTGAGTCGTCCTCCATATGCTGAGAAGGGCACCTCGTGCCGTGACACCGTCTGTGGTTATTGCTCCCGGTCCGGTCACCCAGAGTCTGATTGTCGCCAGAAGAAGCGTGACCAGAGGCACTCCTCCTCCGGTGGGACTCCTGTGTCTTCCTCAACTCCGTCACTCACTGATCATGACATTAGTCGCCTCAAGCGTCTTCTTACTTCCTCAGGCTCCTCGTCGACTCCTTCTGCTACTGCTGTGACTGCATCCCCGCTCTCACCACCACCGGCATCTACACAGTCAGGTACATCTTCGTGGGTCCTGAATTTTGGAGCCTCCTTTCATATGTCCTCTGATTCTTCTGTGTTGTCTTCTCTCCGACCTCTTGATTCGCCTGTTAATGTTCTTACTGCCGATGGCACATCTCTTCATGTTGCTAGTCGTGGTATTCTTTCCACTCCATCTTTTTCTGTTCCGAGTGTTTCTCATGTTCCTCGCCTCACCATGAATCTTTTTTTCGCTGCCC
Source organism: Triticum aestivum (assembly GCF_018294505.1). Taxonomy (NCBI): domain Eukaryota; kingdom Viridiplantae; phylum Streptophyta; class Magnoliopsida; order Poales; family Poaceae; genus Triticum; species Triticum aestivum. The sequence continues at coordinate 4,199,883 of NC_057798.1, forward strand.
AACTTACTGATTCTGGTTATCGTGTCATTCTTGATACCAACTCTTGCTCCATTCAGGATTGTCGCACCAAGACTTTGGTTGGTGCTGGCCCCCGGCACCGTGAGTCAGCGGGCCTTTTGGAGGTTGACTGGCTTTGTGTTCCTTCCGCTGCCACCACTTCTGCCAGCTCTCATGCTCTTGCTGCCTCTTCGTCTGCGTCCTTCCAGCAGTGGCATCATCGCCTTGGCCACATCTGTGGCTCTCGCTTATCTTCTTTAGTTCGTCAGGGCCTCTTAGGGTCTGTATCTGGAGATGTCTCCTTACATTGTAATGGTTGCAGATTTGGCAAACAGACTCAATTACCTTATCCTACCAGTGAGTCTGTATCTCAGCGCCCTTTTGACTTAGTTCATTCTGATGTCTGGGGTCCTGCTCCCTTTGATTCGAAAGGTGGTCATCGCTACTATGTTTTGTTTATTGATGATTTCTCTCGCTACACTTGGCTCTACTTCATGAAATCTCGTAGCGAGGTTCTCCCTATATACAAACGTTTTGCTGCCATGGTTCACACCCAGTTTGCCACGCCCATCCATACTTTTCGTGCTGACTCCGCTGGAGAGTATATCTCTCGGCTGTTACGTGGTTTTCTCGCGGAACAGGGTACTCTTGCCCAATTCTCATGCCCTGGTGCTCATACTCAGAATGGCGTTGCAAAACGAAAGCATCGTCATTTGCTTGAGACGCCTCGTGCGCTGATGATTGCTGCTTCCCTTCCACCCCATTTTTGGGCTGAGGCTGTTTCCACATCCACCTATCTCATCAACATTCAGCCATCCACTGCTCTGCAGGGTTGTATTCCTATGGAGTGTCTCACTGGTCGCTCTCCTGACTACTCATCTCTTCGTATGTTTGGATGCGTGTGTTATGTTCTCCTTGCCCCCCGAGAATGCACCAAACTGACTGCTCAGTCGGTTGAGTGTGTTTTTCTTGGTTACAGTGATGAGCACAAGGGCTATCGCTGTTGGGATCCTGTTGGTCGTCGTTTGCGCATCTCGCGTGATGTAACTTTTGATGAGTCTCGCTCTTACTACCCCCGTCCTTCTTCCTCGAGCTTCTCTGTGGATGATATTTCCTTTCTTCTTCTCCCCGATACACCCCGCTATGTGCCTCATGCTTCACTTCCTCCACCTACACCTCTCATTTCTTCTTCTTCACCACCGACACCCTCTTCCCCATCCTCCTCCTCCACATCTCCACCATCCTCTCCCGTTCGCCAACCTCTCTCCCCGTTTCCTCTACACTATGCCCGTCGCCCTCGTTCTGAGGATGCTTCTCCTGATGCGCCTTCCACCTCTGGTGCCCCTCCTTTCAAGCCTCCCCCGGTTCATAATCTCCGTGCTCGGCCTCGCCCCCCGCCTGATCGCTACTCTCCTGATCGGTACGGTCTCTCTATTCTTGTTGAGCCCACTTCCTATGGGACTGCCATGACTCAGCCTGAATGGCAACTGGCGATGGCCGAAGAGCTTGCTGCCCTTGAGCGCTCCGGCACATGAGATTTGGTTCCTCTCCCTTCCGGTGCTCGTCCCATCACCTGCAAGTGGGTCTACAAGATTAAGAGTCGCTCTAATGGATCTCTTGAGCGCTACAAAGCTCGTCTTGTGGCCCGTGGTTTTCAACAGGAGCAGGGACGCGATTATGATGAGACCTTTGCTCCTGTGGCCCACATGACCACTGTCCGCACTCTCCTTGCTGTGGCTTCTGTTCGTCATTGGTCTATCTCTCAACTTGATGTCCAGAACGCCTTTCTCAATGGCGAGTTGCGTGAGGAGGTCTATATGCAGCCACCACCGGGGTACTATGCCCCTGATGGTCTGGTATGTAGGCTTCGGCGCTCCCTCTATGGTCTTAAACAGGCCCCTCGCACCTGGTTTGAGCGCTTTGCCTCTGTGGTGACTGCCGTTGGTTTCTTGCCCAGTGATCATGATCCCGCGTTGTTTGTTCACACGTATTCTCGGGGTCGGACTCTTCTCCTTCTCTATGTTGATGACATGATCATCACTGATGACGACTCTGAGTACATTGCCTTTGTTAAGGCTCGCCTTCACGACCAGTTTCTCATGACTGGTCTTGGTCCACTTCGCTATTTTCTTGGGATTGAGATCTCATCGACCTCTGATGGCTTCTACATCTCCCAAAAAAATATATTCAGGATCTTCTTGCTCGCGCTGCTCTCGAAGATGAGCGCACTGTTGTGACTCCTATGGAGCTCAACGTTCAGCTTCGTGCCTCTGATGGTGACCCGCTTCCTAATCCCACTCGCTATCGCTATCTCGTTGGTAGTCTTGTCTATCTTGCTGTTACGCGTCCTGACATCTCCTATCCTGTCCACATCCTGAGTTAGTTTGTTTCCGCCCCCACCTCTGTCCACTATAGTCACCTCCTCCGTGTTCTACGATATCTTCGTGGCACGATCTCTCAGCGCCTTTTCTTTCCCCGCTCCAGCTCTCTTGAGCTCCAGGCCTACTCTGATGCTACCTGGGCTAGTGATCCCTCTGATCGACGATCACTGTCTGCTTACTGTGTCTTTCTTGGTGGCTCTCTTATTGCCTGGAAGACAAAGAAGCAGACTGCAGTTTCTCGCTCGAGTACAGAGGCTGAGTTGCGAGCCATGGCTATGTTGACGGCTGAGGTGATCTGGTTACGGTGGTTACTTGAGGATTTTGGTGTGTCTGCTACTACCTCAACTCCTCTACTATCCGACAGTACCGGTGCTATCAGTATTGCGCGTGACCCGGTGAAGCATGAGCTCACCAAGCACATCGCTGTGGATGCCCACTTTGTGCGTGCTGCTGTGCAGGATCAGACTCTCGCTCTTCACTATGTGCCCTCTGAGTTACAGTTGGCTGACTTCTTCACGAAGGCACAGACTCGAGCGCAGCATGGGTTTTTCCTCTCCAAACTCAGTGTTGTTGATCCACCATGAGTTTGAGGGGGGGTGTTAGATGTGTATAGTTCATTGTGTACATCCCCATTGTATAAGGGGCTTTTTTGCACTTTACCACATCTGTATATGTACTGGCCATTGGCCCCTCAGTAAAGCTTAGTTGATGTTTATCCAGCAGGTACAACTTAACCACAACATGTCAAAGCTGATGTAACCGCATGATAGAGCTTCTTCTGTCTGTCCATGGTGGTCGCGCGTCACGGCACCCGCACTCGCCCGCTATAAAACCGGCATCAACAGTGCCCTTGAGCTTGAGCCAGCCTGGCTGCTCAAATGCAGGGTTCTTTCCTTTCATATCAAGGTTCCATGTTGAGGACATTTGAGATTTGATTTTGGCTTAGCAGCAATGGAGGAATTGGAAGGCAGTCAGGCCCAGTGTACTGCAACTCGTATTCATCATCAGGTAAATTCCAAACTCTGCGTCTGATAAACCACATACTAGTATAGTTTTAGCTATAAATTTCTCTGGACTTTTGCAAAGAAAGAAATCTCCAGCCAACCTTTGAAACTAATCAAGCTCTGTTTTTTTTTTGTGGTGATCAAGCAACAACGGTTCTTTTTTTTTTGCACACATGAGGCGCACACACTGACGCCCACACGAACATGAATGTGCAGCAGAGATGCACAGCGGCAATGAAGGTAGGAACATGAACTGGAAGGTTTTTTCCTCCCGACAGTGAGCAGTACTGCACGTTCACAACACACATTGGTTGTGAGGTTGAGCAATTGGTCAAGGATCTCGTGACATATAGCTCCAGCCCACTTATCTTAGCTAGTTAGAGCTGGCAATCTGAGTAAATAACAGAGCACGTTCAGTGTAACTAGAACGAAAGGTGCTACCATGTCTGGGACACAAGATCCTACATGCAGTTGATGGTGAAGAAGCAGCTCATCATTTGAAGAGCATCTTGGGTTGCTCCTCTCCTTCTGTCTCTGGTGATGATGGCATCTTGGAACTTCACTGCCTTAACTTGGTCATGATGGACGCCGTGTGCTCCAGTAAGCAGGCACACAAGGAATAGGATTTCTGGTCAAGGCTCAGCATTCTTTCTTGTGCTGAGAAGAACACAAGCTGGCCATTTATTTCACCAACACGCAGGTTAGGTACCCAAGTAGCAGCACCAAATGAGTGACAAGACCCAACTAGTCTTAGTTGAGAAAACTAAATCACGTGCAGATTACACCAAGTAGCCAATTAAGGATACACCTTTAGTCCAGTCAGGACACGGCAGTTGGGGTTTACCCTAAATACATGAAGATGAGCTCCAGTCTTTGGACGCGCGATAAAGGGTGTCGTATCTCTGGGCGGAGCAGTATGTTGCCGTTAGATGAAGATCGGATGGTCGACGATGAGCTAGCCTGGTTTGGCGCCAATCTACTGCTGGGTGTCGATTTCTTCAGTTAACAGCATGACAAGTGTCCATTTCTTCACAAGATGCTGTCTGATTGTTCCTGAGAAGGAGATGTCTGCCAGGCTTTGGGTATATAAAAAAAAGGCTGTCGACTGCCTCTTTTGGTATTTGGGACTGCTTAAGCAAATGACAATCTTCGCTTGCTTGCCTGTCATTATGGCCTGCACGGTTGAGTTGCTTGTTAGTTTTTTTTGCGAGAAAAATTCCGATCTATTCATTTTCAATCATGGCATACGACGAATACCAGAAATAATAGAAATTACATCTAGACCCGTAGACCACCTAGCGACGACTACCAGCACTGAAGCGAGCCGAAGGTGCGCCGCCGTCATCGCCCCTCCATCGCCGGAGTCGGGCACAACTTGTTGTAGTAGACAGTCTGGAAGTCGTTAGTTAGTTAGTTACAGAAAGCACAATCTCTCCATATGTGATCAAAATGAAGTAGATCTGAACTATTTAGACCTGGCCTTGATATTTCGACAATGCTGCAGCCACAGCGTGGCCCCCTTGGAAATATTTCCTGCAAGGCTGCAACAACTTGATTGACTACGCTCAAACGCAAAAAAAGAAAAAAGAAAAACCTTGATTGAATACGCTGGAGATACTAATTTTATATTATCTCCCCTCCAAATTAGTTGTCTTAGATTTGTCTAGACGCGGACAACTAATTCGGGACGGGTGGAGTACTAAACTGGAGATACTAATTCAATGCGCTGTGTTTCAAAATTTGATCAAATAGACATGCTTTGTTTGACAAAAGAGAAAAGAAAGAAAACCATGCTCCTGTAGAAAGTTGGAGATGGGTGCCTGTCTACTGGGGTTTGGGAGCTTGGCCGATCTGTGAGGACCTGCTGCCGCGCGCTGCTGCGGAGTGAGTGTGCAATAAACTTGGGTGGGAGAAAACGAACAAACAAAGGTAGAGGTAGTGGTTGGGAAAGTTGATTACTCTCACCGATTGGAATTGGAATCGGAACAGAAAGATGCATTGGCTGATTGTGATCGTTCACAGGACTGAGACACTTTGGAAGCCTAGAAGCAAAGCTAGCTAGAGGTGTCGACATCACTTGACAGGACTGAGCAGGATATGTAGGTTGGCATCCGTAGCAAGCTAGGAGGAGGACGGGCGTGGCTAACGCGCGCGCGCGCGTCCCAAACCGCGCGGTCGCCGACCGGCTGGATCGGACAGCGTAACGACAATTCCAGCCGCCTCCCGATCGCAGCCTATTCCCTTTTTTCGATCGATCCCGATCGCAGCCTATTCCCTTTTCGTGAGTTTGGCCCAACGTTGGCCCAGAACCGTCCCTGGCCCCTATTCCTTTACACTCATTGATTCCTTTAGGCCTGTATTCCCGGCCCATTCCCTTTCTGGGCCAGTGGTTTTTCAGGGATAGTTATGGGTGGGAAATTCCACTTTCAACCAAAATGAACTAGCACTTTCAACCAAAATGAATAGCTAAATTTAAACAGAAAAAGAAATTAGCCCGTCCCTCTATTCCCTTTCAATTGAAACTTTACAGGAAAATATTTTTATTACCAAAAATTCCGTACTCAATTGAATTGATCTACTGTTTCCCTGTTGAACGGAATGTTCATTGAATTGATCTACTATGAACAAATTTCAAATTTAAAA